>NC_136632.1:16728449-17358449 GCF_933228915.1 Telmatherina bonti | reverse complement strand
TCCGGGGCGCCCAAAGGTCCTAGAGTCACCAAAGCGACCGGGGAGCTCCCCCCGGAGTGGGAGGCAACCCCGCATGGGTTTTGGGGCTGATAAATGCACGCATCCCCGCAAGGGTCAGCGCTCGTTGGCATGTATTAGCTCTAGAATTGCCACAGTTATCCAAGTAACGGTAGAGCCATCAAAGGAACCATAACTGATTTAATGAGCCATTGGCAGTTTCACTGTACCGGCCGTGTGTACTTAGACTTGCATGGCTTAATCTTTGAGACAAGCATATGCTACTGGCAGGATCAACCAGGTAGGCCCTGCTCCGCGTATGGGGGGGGCGGAGGTGGGACGGGGAGGGGGGGGTGGGGCAGACCGGCCGGGAAGGGAGGCCGAGAGGCTTTGGACGCCACGGGGGGGGGGAGGGCGGAGGAGGGAGGGCGCGTGGGCCGCGGCCGACTAGACCGCTTCCCGATCGACGCACACCCTCCAACCGCCCGCCGGCCCGCGGCGAAAAAGCAACCGACAACCCGGACCCGCCACCCCCCCCCACCCCGGGGAAGGGGGAGGGTCGGACGGGGAAGGGAGGCCGAGAGGCTTTGGACGCCGAGCGGGGGCGGAGGAAGGCGCGTGGGCTGCGGCCGACTAGACCGCTTCCCCGTGGTGCTCAACCCCCGCGCAGCGCGGGCGAAAAAGCAACCGACCAACCGGCCCAGCCTTCCCCTGGGCTCATGAGTTCGCTCGCAGGTTTCCCGTGCGTGCCAGAGGGTTTGAGAAACCGAGTGCTCCCTAGGAGCGCGCCCCGCAGCGGAGAAGGGAAAGGGGCCGGGCGGCCCAACCGCGTAGGGGTCGGACGCCGTCCCCCAACCCCCACTGCCCGAGACGACTCCGTGCCAGGGCAGCTGGGTCAGACGGGGCGACTTGGTCTCGCTACAGATCGTTCGGTAGCAAACAGAACTTTCTATTTTTTTTTATTATTTTTTTTTTAGCATTTTTAGATTTAAACTGAACAGAGCCAGTGATTTATTTTTAAAACCGAGAACATCCACTTTATCAACAAAAACCTGTTTTTTAGCTGTTAGCTAGCCTAGTTGGAGACAGTTACGTCGCGTTTCATCTTTTTTATGTTATTTAAAGGGTGAATTTGGCCGTGAGGACTTTAAATGAGAAACTTCAGCATGCTCCAGACATTGCTGACACCAACTCTCATGATCATTGAAGCACAATCATTGAAGCCAATAGTGAAATCAATAAAAGCATGAATTTTATGGGGGCTTAAGACCATTTCAGGGTGGTTCCAGAGCCCTTAAAATGGGCTTAATGACGTCCATGGTTTGGAGTATGACTAAGAGATCAACACGGAAAGGCTGATCGATGTTCTTATGAGTCTTGCCATTAAGTAAATGTACTACTTAAATGTTTAATTTTGCTCATTTTTTTCCTCCATAAAAGCTACTTATATTTTATTTTAAGTGGTAATGGCAGCATTCATTTTTAAAAAAGAATTTTTTAACTAAAATCAAAAGCTGTCAGTGAGAAAATGAATGCCAAACCTAACTGGATATTTCGAATACTTTGAGATCGTTGGCTTCATTGATAGTTTCAGAGTCAACCCTTTTACTGCTCTGAACATGTATAAAGGCAAAAAAACAAACAAACATCAATTTAACCTAAAAGTCTTACTGCAGAAATATATTGTAGTTTTAATTCTTAAAGCTCAAACTTGACTTGTGCTGACTTGCCTTCACTAGACAGTGATTTGATGACCTGCAGGCTAAGCTGGCATCCAAGATTTTTACATTTTTAAGTTCAAACTTAGGATACGTTAATAATGAAAAGGTTCATGGAAACTATAAACGTTGCACATTTCAAAGACAGAAAATTAAAAACTGTTGAGCATTTTGCCTGAAATGGCAAAGATTGTCCAGATGAACCAGCTGTTTCCTGTTTGGGTTGGAATGTTATGAAACTACAGGATTTCTTTAGAAAAATGATTAATATTCTCAATATTTTTAGAGATTAACCAAATTCTCAAGGAGGAGTTTATTAATATTCTTCTGTAGATGTACACTGCAGTTTTTGCTTCAGCATTTTGTCTCTGGTTAGGACGACACCTCTTCTATTGAGCGGCAACTCCTTTCAACACATCATATAGAGCCACTATCTAGCAGCACCTTTCAGCTGCCACATGATTTTCTGGAAACCGAAACATTTCTGACACACTGCTTTTCTGCAAACATTTGGTCTGAATTACAGGCGACTAGAAATCCAGCTAATAACTGATGTGAAATGAGCATGTCCTTTTTTTTTTTTTTTTTTTTTTTTTTAACATGCAAAGGCCAGTAAAAGCTTGGTGCTTTATGTGGAACTATAATTTCAACACATTGCCAGCCTCAACAACACATTGGCAAGAAAATCCTCTATTTATGAGGCCAGGCTGCACTTTAAGTACGCTGGAAGGTGCTCTCCTCAAGTACCAAATTACCGACTAAGGCTGCACTCAGAGTAATGCTTTCAACCTTGTTGGGTCACCTTATTGTTTTTTGGAGGAGAAAGTGCCCAGATGTTGACAAATGACACTCATTTTCTACAAAGCAATGAAAGTAGATGTTGGTTCTGTTTCTGTGAGCTCACCCGTCGTTCCTTCCGTTGGCACAGTCATTTCCCAGACACTCATCACAAGCACCATTAGAAGTAGAGCCCCTTTGCTTCCGATCTGCGTGTATCGCTCACTCATCCTGGAAAAGAGATGAGGGTTACAGAAGAGTTGTGTCTGTCATTAGCAAGCAATGCAGCTTTACATTTACCCAACCAACAAAGTTAGGAAATGTTTTTCTAGGACTAAGGAAGCAGTGACATTTTTCAGTAAAGGCTCCTTTATTTGGTTTGACTGAAATGTTTTTTTATGAAGCACACAAATACTTTAAAATGCTCCATCTTGCCTTTTTTTTTTTTTTTTATAAAAACATATTATTTTATGCTTAGCTTAAAAGGTGATATCCCAGAAAAATGTTGACAGAAAAATAATGTGGGGAAAAAAAAAAAATATGAGTCTTCTCATGATTGTGTGTTTTTATGGAGAGATCACACAAAGGAGCCTTTAGTATAATTATAAGCCATAGATGACTTAAAAACTGGTATCATAAATAATTAGGGTAAAACCTATATTTATTCATTAGATGACACTTACTAGATTGCCGTTATAGTGAGCTATCTACATGCACATCTCTAAGGACTGCACATCTGGTCAAGAAATCCCAGACACAACTCTAGTTTCTCCCCTCGTAGAGCCATTAGGATTGTTGAGGATTCTTCACACCTCTACTTCAGTCTCCAACCTTCAGGGAGAAGGTTCTGCAGCAGCTGGACCTGCTCAATCAGACTGTCAGGATGCTGAACTCTATTCACTATCTTCCCCCTTTGCCCCCTCCCTCTGGACGGTAAATACTGCAAATACTTTTTTTAACACTTACACTCTCTAGTACAGCCATTTTTTTTTTTAACTAATTGTCCTCTTAATGTGTGTGTTGTTTTTTTTTGTTTGTTTTTTTTGTTTTTTTAGCTTATTTTATATGTCCTTATGCCTATGATCAGAGGTCCATATTTTGATTCCTCTGCACACAGTGATTTGACAATGTTTTTTCGTCTTTAAATATTGAGATATTAGTTCACAATGTCATTGGTTAGGTTGCAAAAACCAAAAGCAATATTCATTGCCCAGCAACAGATTTATCAACTTCAGCCCTTCTGGTATACAATAAATCATAGCTGGCCATACATTGACCCCATAAAAAGCATGAACATTGTTTTGTTTTTGTTTGTTTTTGTTTTTTGGTTTTTTTTTTTTCATTTATTTTCCAAAACCATCAGCTTAAGTTAACATTTGTTGAATTTTTTTTTCACTGATCCCAGCCATTTCAACTTTCAAAATGCAGCTCAAATGCAGCAAAACAACCACAGCCGCATCACTAATAAACATTTTGGATTAGAATTTAACACTCCTGTTAGTCTCTGCCACTCTAAAAAATTTTTAACAGATTTCTTTAGAAAAAGATTTCTTTAGATTTATACTTTTAAAAAATGCAAAAAGCATAAAATCAGGAAATCTTTTTTTTTTCTTCAATGTGTCGCTTCAAATTCATCCTGTATCCTTGCTTCCAAAGTTCATCCTATCCTTCAGTCTAGAGGGAAAAGCAAGAGGAATGGACATTATCTGAAAACTACCACCCAGCAAGTTCCAGTAAGCTTCACTGAGCTCTACAGCAGAGTCCAACGAGCAAACCACAGTGGCTAATCCATCTCTCCACAGCACCTTCTCCATCGCACTGCTTCTTCCTAATGAAGTGCACTGGAGCCAAGGCCACACTGCATAAACCATCTGGCTCAGTGTGTTATCACTGACAGACAACGATCAAATTTCAAACAAGGATGCAGGGCCAGTATGGTAATTACAGGACGAGGCATGATATCATATGGCAGGAGGATACAGTATTACAAGCTGTGTTTATGCCATATTTGCCGCCTCCTGCCTCTTATCTGCCTGCTGCATTGACATATAGATTGACTACACCTCATCAGGGATCTCAGATTATTGTGTAATTAAGTTTATTTTTGCCAGGCAAACATGACCTTTATCAAGGTTTTGTTATACCTCCGAGTATCACAGAGGAATTATAATTGAGTGTTGGCAGAACAGCAAAGACAAGACTTGCATGTTCAGTGTGCACTCTAAATTTATAAAGGTGTCCGTCATCAAGACCAGTGGTGAAGTATTCTGGAGGTAAAAAATAAGCAAAAGAATAGTCTTGTGCATTTAAACATCAGTTCTATAAAAAAATAAGTAAATATAAATGTGCTTGATATATATTAAGTACATAATTTGAATCAAGATGTGAAAGCAACACAGTTTACTTTTTCTATACTATTTTGTACATACTGCATTTTTTGTAAATCATGTGAGTAACAAAATCATCCATCAAAGTAAAGCTACTAAACAAAGGCTTTATGAACGCATTCATCTTGTATCCCGCCTCTTCTCTGAGCTCTCTACAGCCAGTAAAAGTCTGTCCAATGTCAACTCTTGTCTCATGTCTTGCTCTTTCTTTCTTTTTTTTTTTTTTTTCATTTTCCTCCAAAAATGAAAAGTCCTCTCCGTTTCCTTTTCTGAATCAGCAATGGCATTTTAGAATGATGTATGTGTTGATACCGAGTTACTAATCTGTGACCTGGTGCCACAAAAACTTAGCTGTCATGTGAGACCCATGAAGTTGTTTTGAAAGGAAAAAACCTCCAGGAATGTAATTTCAGTGTCCAATCGAACAAGTTTGAAAACAGTTTTACGGTTGGAAACTTATTCTGTGTTGCTTTAAATCTGCTTGTTAACTCATTTTACTGTCAAGACATTTAGAGATTGCTGCTCTGTTCTGATTTGTTTTTTCGCCATTTAAATTCTTGAAATATTTAAGCACATACATTTATGCAATTTCTATCTTCAAAGGATATTCATGGAATGTCAAGATGACTATTTTCTTTTAATGAAAACAAGCAGGTAAAATCATGTTTATTTTAAACATTCTTAATCTAAAACTCTAGCAGGTGCAGCCTGCCTTGTTAGTCTGTGAAAATAACATTATGTAACACTGCTCTCTGGCTCATTAGATTTAGTTTGTCACAATCCAGACTATCAGATGAGTGTCTTTATTGCTGGCCTGTTTTGTCCCAGCAAATTCTGCACCAGAAACCCCTCAGGTGAACAGTAAACATCAGGTCATTCATGCAATATTCATTCAGGGGAAGATGTGTTTATTTACATTTTTGCATCAGATTTTTCTGTCATTATATAATACTTTGTGCATTATGATGTTCAACTGTGAATTCACATGAAATGGAGAGACGTGGGAGGAAATTTACTGAAATGTTGAGTATGATAGCCGTGTAATAATGAACCCTGTGTATTTCTCAAGTGGCCCTCAAACTGCATACCTATTATCTATCTGATGTTCATGGAGACAGATTTATAGTTATTGGTTAGCCTCAGAATTGGATGCTGGGTTGAAATGGTATCCAGTCAACATTTCTGAGCCATTCACAGCAAAGTGTGTGTGTGTGTGTGTGTGTGTGTGTGTGTGTGTGTGTGTGTGTGTGTGTGTGTGTGTGTGTGTGTGTGTGTGTGTGTGTGTGTGTGAGAATAACAGGTCGCTGGTGACATGGTGCACGGCAAACCATTACAGAGCAGCATCATTTGTTGCCTGCAGTCTGAGAGTGCAATTCTTTATATGACATCTCATTGTCCCTGAATGTGCTCTGCTGTAGTTTGTGCAAAAATGAACAAGCTGGTCAATGTACTGATTTTCTCTGTTTTTAACCCTCTTAACCTTAACTTGGAGTCATAAACAAAGCTAAGAAACAAATAGAGATCTCATCAAGTCTATTCATTTGGACTTTTAAACACTTTTATGCCTTTTTGTAAAATGTTACGGTAAATGGACTTGTACTTCTATAGCGCTTTTCTAGTCATACAGACCACTCAAAGCGCTTTACACTACTTGTCACATTCACCCATTCGCACACACACTCACTCAACACACTCATACCCCGATAGGCACATCGGGGGGCAGTTTGGGGTTCAGTGTCTTGCCCTAGGACACTTCGGCATTTCAGGGGAAGCCTGGAATCGATCCCCCAACTTACCAGTTGAAGGACAACTGCTCTTCCTCCTGAGCTACAGCCGCTACAGCCGCCCCGTACGGCTGTACGGTTTGTGATAGCTTTATGTTCTGCTTGTTTAAAGATGGAAAACTTTATTCTATAATTAACACAGAAACCTGTGTGGACAGCGCCCCCCCCCCCCCCCCCCCCCCCCCCCCCCCCCACAGAAACTCCATCAAAAACGATAATCCTGTAAATCCTATAGTCAAAGCTACACAAATTGAAATTTATTTATACCTAAAGAATCCAGTGGTGACTTATTATAGTGGTGACAGAGAGGCGACATTTTTTAAAAAATTTATATTAAATAAAATTTAGTATCCACAAATAACGTGTGGATATATTAGACAAGATAAGTGATGTGCAGCTCTTGCACCATAGCTTCTTACACGATGCAGTTGGTCTATAACAGTAAAGACAGTGCAGATCATCCTCATAATTCCCCTCGGGTTGCATTCTTTCATGCAAGTTGGACACGAGGAGCTTCATTGACACCAAGGACTTAACATAGACATTTACTAAATTCATCTGGCCATTTGAAAGGAAACAAACTCAAACTCTGATTTACAAACTCTGGAAGTTTTCCATTATCATTTACATTTGACAATATTTCATGTATAATGCATGCAGTGCTGCAGAATAGGCCCTTCAGTGAAACACAGAATGAAATGCAGATGATCGCCAGGAGCAGAGGACATGAAATGCATGGTGAAGTAAGGAGAATAGTGGATGAAAGAAGTAAACACTAATAAACTGAAGTTAAGATGAAATGTAATTATCTGCCTGTCATGAGTGCTGTATTTATCCTCTTGGCAGCAGAGATGTTTTTCACTCTGCTGAATATTGTGCACCGAACTTTGTGGCACTCAAATTCATATAAATGCCTTTATTTTTTCCCCTGGAAGTGTGCTTAGATTTATCTGGAGATGAAGTTTTTTATTCTTTGGATACGAGTTGATGATGTGCAAAAGAAAATCCACATGCTTAGTTTGTTGTATTAGAATGCATTTACAATATGAATGGAATTCATTGGTGGTTCCTTTTTTACTGATCTTTCTAACAGCTAGAAAGAAAAAATATTGATTGGAAAAGTTTTAACAGCGAGGGCAAGTGCAGCACTGCCTAGAGTCTACTTCCACTTTATTGCTGTCGGTGGAGAAATAATAACATTTGGTATAGAGTTGCCCAGAGACACACAGAATGACCCCCAAACTTGACACTTTGTCCATTATTTTTCTCTCTCTCTCCTGCACTTGATGGAGAAACTGAAACATACATTAAAATGTCTTTAAGTTATGCCCTTTCTTCTGCAACTGGCAGCAACAGACTCTCCTGGCTACAGCGTCAGCAGCATGATGGCCTACACACCGGAGCTTATCAACTAATGTAAAGGAAGGTAGATTTGAAGTCTTTGAATGAGAAGACGTAACTCCTTTTTTTTCGTTTGCCTTCACACATTCATTTTGTCAGATTGTTGCACCCAGCGCCATAATAAACCACTCTGGTCACACCCTCCTGCATCTTTAATCCCCCATCTACTCCCCTTTAAGAGCCTGCAGCTCTTATTGGACAATTTGACTTGTAATTATCCAATGAGATAGAGGCATAAAGAAAAGGGCTAAATTATCATCTGCTCACAGTGTTGTGCTTTGCATCTATGGATAATATATTTCCAAAATAAATGACTGACTCCCATTGCATGCCTCTCAATTTCAAACGGGTTCATGTGCCATGTGTGTTTAGTCTGTCCCAAGGTTTCGTTCAGACCTCCAAGGCAAGCCGATTTACACTGGCTGTGTATCAGATGTAGGACGCACATGTCTGCAATCCGGGTAGCAAGACACGCACCGCAACCAGCTTGCTGTAAATCACACCACCGACTAAGAGAGGCGTGATTGGGTCTGGAGGCCGTATCGCACATCACAATTAAGCTTTACTGTATATACTGTGGTGGGCCATCACATGCCCCTTCATTGTACGTCAGCTTTTACAGTCCTTTTTACATTTTATTCTGACACAGCATGTAATGAAAATACTCAAGTGTGTTTCCATTAAATAACCACCAAATGAAAACTATTCAAGCTCCTGGAATTGAGGAGTAACTTTGCTAGCTGTAGTTGACGTTAGCATGTTAACTCTGCACGCCCGTATTGTCACGTTAAATCTGCTCGGAATCAAGCAAGTTTTCCAGCTGTGTTTAACAATAGAATACTAATTCCACCTTACTACGAAAGGGGTGTGTAAGTCTTGTAGCTTACATTTAGTTCAAGTTGTCTTTTTTTTGTTAACCTTCAGCTCTCATTTTCATGTAACTTTCCTTGTACATCTCAACCACTGTGAGAAGCTGCCTCTGATATCATTAGGTAACCATCTTTCCACTGATTTGCAGAAAAAGGGATCCACTTGGGTGATGGGACATGTTGTATGCACATACCAGTAAGGGCCGAAACTTGCTCAAATTTTATCTGAGCATATTTATCAGCAGATTCATCCTTATTAGTTTACAAGGGGAAAAGAGCCAGATTAATTGTTTTGTAGACATGTTTTAAAGTGTGAATGTGTAACAAAGACAATTACTTTAGGCATTATTTGAGTTTGCAAATCTAAGATGGGTGCTTTATTGAAATCAAGGACATTACACAGATTTTGACCTCTGTTCTCATTGTTGTCCCATTTGTGTCACTTATTTTCCTACTTTGATGGGCCTGCAGAGAGCCACCATACCTTTCATTAGCAAGGGAAGGACTTTGTCGACCTTGGCCTAATAATAGCAAATGTTAGCAAAGAAGGAAAAACACAAGGGAATTCATTCTTCATCTGCTCTCTCAAGGGTTGGAAATTGCATCTGGTTTGCTCAAGATTTTAAAGTGATGACAGGAGTCAAATTTGTCACAAAAGGTGAAAAACAGAGAATATATAACTAAATGAGCGACCATGTGGCTTCCTGTGTCTGGCAACAAGACAGATGCATTTTATCATTGGTGGTTGCTTTTAATCCAAGTAAGATCAGTCATGTTCCATTTAATGTGTTGAGATGTCTAGACACTATAACTGATTGTAATCATCTGTCTAAAATCTTCAGAATAATTCAGACATTAGATGCTGTTATCTTTGAGCTTAGAGATGCAGTTGTTGAGGAGAGTCTTCAATATCCTGTCTTTTACATTGTGTGTTGTTGCTTGTGCTACCTGTAAGGGATTCCTTCCCTCTCATCCATTGAGACAAAAGAATATATTCTGTTGATCTGTTGGGAAATTGACCAGTTTGAAGCATTATTTGACTGGAGGGCCTGTCTAATACTGGAATAAAATCTTCAGATATGAAATACATATTCTAAATGTCATCATTTAATCTTTACACCAACAGCTTTCAGGGACGGTGCATGAGACAGTTTTACTGTATCATCACATTTTAACCTAAAAATATTTTTAAACAGTCCAGTTTCTCCTCAAATGACACCTTAAAGTCAGCCTTGAGGAACGAATTGATGCAACAAGTTTTATTAAGTTTATTATATTTTTGCTCAAACATCTCAACTATAAGCAGCTTTGATAATGAAATTTAAAGTGTTTTACTGCTTAGCAATAATCACTTTTTATAGCACAGGATTCCATTTTGCTGTAGTAAGATGCATAAGGCAAGTGTGTAATCCACATAATCGGAGAGATTGAGGGGGAATCAGAGGAGGTTGGGGGGTTATGCTAAATCATAAAAGCTAGACTCTTTTCCATTCCTGTTTCCGCAGCCAGATTTGATACAGGGATTACACCCTGCCTTCCGTTCACCACTACATCTCAATCCCACTCTTTTCTTGGACCGTGACAGAGATTGTCACCTCGGACGGCTGCAGGGAGCTGATTGCTCCGTCGCAGAACAAACATCGCTCATTCGCCAAAACACAGATGTTCCCTTTTGACAGTTGAGGAGGGAAGCTCTCAACCCTGTCAAGCCAAACAAGGGAGTGTGCCCACTCTTTGTCATGGGCTCTGTGAAGCAGCTGAGGCAAATCCCGCTCAGTTCATATCATAAACAAGACAAGACAGCTGTCAGGGTTGTGTTGAAGTTGATGTAGAAACTTTAGGCTATAAAAGGAGCCTGTCTGAGCACACTGTCCTAACAACTTGCTAATCAAATCCTTATACAAGCGTATGCAGAGGCCGAGTTATTCACACACAAATGTTAGCACGAGAGTCTAAAAGTGCCCGAGTTCAGTCCTAAAGTCTACTTATTTTTATGTTTTTACTGGTGTTTATTTGGTTTGTTTGTTTATTTCAAGATAATTCAAAAGGTTATGGATGAATTTTCATGAAGTTTCAGGAGTTGTTGGAAATGGAAACAGGAAGAACTGATAAAATTTTGGTGGTGATCGAGATCAGTTTGGATTGAGGAATTTTTTTAAAGGATTCTTTAACGTTGAGAGAGAGCCATTTTCAACATTTGTGCACGTCACTCCAACAAAAATGGTCAGAGCACTTTGGAAAAAAATTCAGGTCATCAAGTTACCAACAGTTTTTAAAATACATCGAAGACTGATCCAGGTAAAGGAATCATTCCGGATACTATGATCCAGAATATGAAAAAATAGGGTGCCTTTGGTGCCTTTTCATCGTGGGAAGAGAACAAATAATTAGAACATTGGGAGAACTGTGGCCCTTGGCAGATGTTTGCGTTCACAGTGCTTTTCTAGTTGATATAAAATTAATTAATGAGCTCATCACTTTGTGAAATAGCCACAAGAATTTAGATTAATATGTCTGTTTTGGTTCATTTGTTACCATTTTTTGTTTGAATCTGCTCTAATCTGTTTAGCAAACCCAAATAAACTGATTTCATCTCCCTGACAAAACTACAAAAATCAGCACCATGCTGCTTTCTACTCTCATTACTAATGACAAAATGTAATGTCAATGCAGTCTTAAAAGTCAAGTATTTAGGGCCCGTCCAGCTGTGGCGAGACCAGAGCGAGAACAAGAAGGGCCTTGATTTCAAATTTCACCAAAGCAGAAGATTGGACAGAGCAAATATCAGCGCTGTAACTCAACACTGAAGCTGAGTGCCTTCTCAGAGTTAACCACCAGAACGACCTTCCGTAACGACAGATCAAGATGCTATCTGAGAGGCAGAGCTCATCAAAACCGCAGCAGCCAAATGGTCTCAACTTCACTGTTCATTTGATCAAAGTGTCGATGCATTACCATGTCATAACCCAGTTTGTTATTTCAGTCTATCCATCCCTCAAATATGTCATGGTTCTGTCTGCAAGTAGGAGCATTCGGAAAGATCGCAGTGTACCTGACTAAAACCCCGTATGCTCCTCTTTCTTTATGGAATGATTTCACAGCACAGTAGGCTATTGTTTGCCTGCCTGTAATTGCTCTGTCAGCTGAGGCTTTATGAATTATCAATGAGCACAGACTGAACACTTTCGGAAAAATATGTACATTTTGTGGCACAGAAAGTTGATAATCAAAGATTTAAACTGCACTGGTGAAACATAGCTTTTTTTTCTGTGTTTAAATACTTTAGGATACATTTTTGGAAAAGCTGTGAATACATTCTTAAAGAGTTTATTTTGTGAGAAGAAGCCAGAATGTGTGTGAGGGCATCAGACTGACATATACAGATATCTTTATGTCTATGGTCAGGCTAAAGCTAATGGTGCTAACTGAGGTTACCAGTGCACCAGTGTTGCACTGGTAACCTCAGCTGAGCTGCTGGTTGATGTGCATTTATGGGGACATTTGTCCCTGTAAAAGCAGCATCACAGAGGGGGTGATGCTGGGTATATACTAGGGGTGGGAAAATCGAATTGAAAAATCAAAAATCTGGATTTTTTTTTTTTTTTTTTTTTTTTTTTTTTTGCTTCACAATTTTAAAATCTATTTTTGTTTTTAAACCATTTTTTTTTTTTTTGTTTGTTTTTTTTTTACGTTTTTTTTTTCATATATAAAAAATAATCCATTTTAAAATTTTGGTCATTTTATTGTTTTTATTGATCTTTTAACTTGTCTTCTTGGGCGTTATAGCAGCAAAATGATGATCTGGCTGCTGTGCTGTTTTTCCCTCATTGAAATCAAGAAAAATGATGAGTAAAGAGAAAGTTTTATTGATTTATTTAGTTTTTAATCTACAAAAATCAGCCATATCGAAGAATTGTGAGAATCGCAATTTAAATCGAATCGGCACCCAAAAAATCGGAATCGAATTGGGACAAAAGCATGTGGACACAGCCTTGTGTACTCTGGACTGCACAAATACCCATAGTGTTGCCTTGGATTTGAAAATGAAAGAAAAGACTTATCACAAACAACTCCAATTTACTCTTGGGGAGGACACTGCCGTGAATTAGCCTTGATCATGTAGTTTAGAGGAGCGCTCCTCCAACTGAGTTGAAGCAAATTATTTGATCCGAGTCTCACCATAAAACCATGCAGTATGTTCATCCTCCAACATACAGTCAGGCCACTATCTATAGTTAGAAATTGCTGGAAGGTGATGTATCCCTTTTTTGTGACTAGATAAGTCCACATGTGACATGACAGCAACCATGAGCCAAGAATGTGTTGTATTTGAGTGAAACTGACATAGCAGACATCAGAAGACAAACCCTTCCATCCCCCCAATCCTACCTTTTTGATAAGCATTTGTTGCCAAATCAGCAGTTAACATTTAGATCATCATAGTCATTAGTGCAAATGTGCAAAAAAGTAGCCATAAGTAGCTATATTTTTAAGTCTCACATTAGAGGATTTGACTAACTAGACAAGAATAAGGCTGCATAATTGTGTATATCCATGGGGAGCAATGCTTTCAAAAGGATGAAAAACAAAGAAATTAGTTTTTCAGGTTGATGTGGTTTAAAGTTCTTTATTTTTGTGGAAAAGCCAGCTAAAAACCATTTAAAGGGCTGCAAATTTCCTCATCTTAATTCTTCTGCAGAATCATAAACCTGAACTTTAACAACTTTACTGAGAAAGTCAAGCAAAGTAGATGTGATGTTGACAGGAAATGATTGACTGCAACAAGTCTAATTCTACATCCTGTTGGGTTCTTCTTCTTCTGTTTTCAAACCACTGTAATTATGCAGTATGTTGCACAACAAGGAAACACAGCCTTCATACATTCTGGAGACACATCAGGCCAATGAAGGAGTGAGAACTTTTAGTTGTAAATGTATTTTAAAAAAGTATAAGCAAAACAAAAAACAGCTTTTCCTCCGTTTATATGCCTGCACTTATTAATTATTTGATTGTTTTAGATTAGGAAATGCTGTCAGTATTAAGAAAAAAAAAGCAAGACAAAATAGTCTGGGTTTTTTTCTCAACATTGACATGCAGAGACTGAATGATGGCCCCCAACATATTCCAGTTTGATACCGACTCCAGGCTTTTTACTGTCACTCGCCCTTCCAATCACACCACTACCCCTAGCAAATGCAAAAACTTTCCAGTGTTTTCGTTTTATTGTTTTAAAATTGTTGTTTCAACTAATTTTTATAACTCAGACATAACTATGAGGACAGAAAAAGGTTAAAACTACATCCAGATCTACTCCAGCCTAGAAACCAAGTGTTATTTTAACAATGTTCTCAGTGTTTCCTCATCGTCAAAGATTGTCCTGGAACTGGAAAAGCATTGGTGCAATCCCTCTGGCCACACAAGATGCCAAATCCCTCTGTCGTGGGAATGGAATTGGTGTTAGCTCAATGACTGCAAAACAACATGAAAGACAAGAAGTAATGATGTATGAAAAATTATATTTATCCCTTAACTGCCAGTCAGGTCTGCTGGAGTCAGCAGGAGACTTTGTCTGATTTCATTTCAGTTTTGTGGGTCACAATTTCATGCTGGTGCAGTTTCTGAAGTGTTCAATTTGACTGAGTTCAGCTACCTGCATTTGCATTTTGCTTCTCATTAAGACCTAAAAGACAAACCCATCTACTATCTCACATTCATGACACGACGTATTGCAGCTTTTGAATTGAAAAACGGAAATCAAAAGTGGGAATAACAGCGACTCCTTCCTTCAGTTCCACTGTCGGCTCTGTGATATGCCAAAACTGAAACGCACTTTGATTTTACATGTCAAAATATTAAATACATATTTTGTTCCTAGCTTTATCTATTCATGCATAATTTACTGTTGGGGGGGGGGTTCCAGACTGGATGTTAAGTTTTACAAATATATTCTGTTTTAGAAGTTCACGAAAATAGAAAGTAATTATCTATGCTGTCAAATGCATGCATAGGAAGCAAGGTTTTTATAAAAACAAAGTATATCATTTATATTGCCACATTTAATATTGACTATCTATTGAAACCATTATGTTCATCAACAGCGTTATGATTACAAATGTTATTACATCTTAACATTTTAGTTGTAAATAACAGGATTAAAGGTTTCCAGTGTGTAGTTATTCACAAATTTCATGATAGTTCATTGCTGCGTTGTTTAATATATTCATAAAGTTAGTGCAGATTTAGTTTAACGATTAGGTTTGGGTGTTTTGTATGAAGTACCTGTGTATTATTCATGCTTGTAGGGTTTAATTGCATTGGTCAAAAATGATGTATAACATCATAGAGTTGTTTATTGTCCTGTTTCTGGACTGTAACCTACAGAGGGACATCACTCCCTCCCAGCTGTCTGTGTTCAGCTAATGGCATCGTAACCGTATGTCATTGCCTGACTAACTGTGGACCTCTTGACTTGTCGTGGGGTGATCTCAGTGACGTGCTTTTTACCTCCAAGCTGAACTCACCCAGCGATTTGTCCATTTTTTTCATGAATTATCTCACTATATTTGTTACTGTACGTTTCCACAAAAGAAGAAGCCTTAGTGTGACAGATGTGCAGGACTCCTGTTGTTAAACGTCAACAAAAAACCACCCAAACGTAGACTTAAACTACCCCTATTTACCCCATATGTTTCTGGATAGTGCCTACTCACGAAAATGTGACACAATGTGTGATTCCACTCTTTTATTTATTTTTTTAAAAAAAAAAAAAAAAAAAAAGAAACCTTTCTATTCTGCTCTTTGGTAATAAAATTACTATCCAAACATAACCAATCTGCTAATAAATAAATATATATATATATATATATATATATATATATATATATATATATATATATATATATATATATATATATATATATATATATTATTTTATTTTTTTATTATTTTTTTTTTTTTGTTTTTGTTTTGTTTTTTTGTTTTTTTTTTTTTAATTGAAATTCGAATTCTCTGACAAGGGAAATAGTAAAAGCTTGCATACTACTTACTTGTTCCTTCACGTTGATATAAAGATTCAAACAGAATTAGCAGTCGAGGCTTTATCAGGAACATGTCCATTGAATGGGAAGCTTCCCTCTGAGTAGCGCGTCTTTTTTGTGAGTCCCAGATTTTTGGTGTCGTTTCACGTTATATTTTCCGCCATGTGACACGGAAAAATTACGTTGACAAACATCACAAAATACCCTCACAGTCTCCTCAAAGACTGTGAGAGATTGACTCTCCCTTATGCTTTGTTGCTAATTTTGGTAATAAATATGCATCAACACAAGTATTCTGGTGCTCAAGAAGATAAAATGTGTAACTGCACATGACCATAACAGACTGCAGTCATGTGATTATGAGCCTGCTGGGCAATGCAAACGGCAGGACAGTCAAGGATTTCTGGTATGAGAGGAAAACTACAGTGGAACTGAGCGCACTGATGTTAGCCACAATCAATTGCTAACATTTTTTATTTTGAGCATGTTAGGATATTTACAAAAAACAAAAAACAGTTCATTTAAAACTTAAAACACTACAGGGAGGGATGATGAGCATGAGCTTATTTATTACTACCATCTATTTGATGGTCACAATTTTCACTTCCTGTTTTTCCTCCTCTAGAGATGTTCAAGGATACCATAATATTTAAATCCTGTATTAACAAAGGAATAAGCGTCAAACAAAAGTATAAATAAAATAAACATATATAACAATATCAGGAAAAAATCCCTCATGCTCATTGGCTGCTCATATGTCACATTGTTACCAAATAAAAAAGCAAAAAAGTAGTTGCAGCGCAGAGTTCATCTTTCATGTCTGTTTTTATGAACTATTAACTTGCCGTCCAATGTGACTGTTCCCCACCAATGTCAGTTGCCCCAATCTCATCAATCGGTGACAGAGAGGTCCAGTGGAAGCTCAACAAACAGGTTTAACCCAGCAATATGTTTTCCCAGTCTTTGTTGTAACAAAACTTTCTTTTCTTCTTCGCTGCGGTCGTCTCCCTGTCCTCCACGATCAATCAGTTGTTTTTCAATTTATTTCTTTTTGTTAGTTGGTGCACCGGTGCATCCTAGATGTGCATTAAGTCCCACCTCCTAGTTTGATTGACTGAGTGTCAGTCAAATCGGCAGGTGGTGTGATGTGACAGCCGTCAAAAATTTTTGCCACACACAATCAGTAAAAGCCAGTTTTGTTTTGTTTGGTTTTTTTTTCCTTCACAAAAGTAAAGCCTGGTCGTAACAATGCGGGACAGCGTCCCATTTTGTGGGATGTGTGAAAAGTAATAAAAATGTGGGACAATCCTGCACAAAGCGTGACAACTGGCCACCCTAATGGTAGGTAGTTACTTTCCATGGTATTCCTGTCAAGAAAAAACTGTATTTTAACCCAAAAGACTAAAATATCTACAGATAACTTTCATTTTATTTTGGCTCATTTTCTTACTGATCTGCATGTCCTCTTTGTAAACAGATTTTGCTGCACAGACACTTCTCAGTCTCGTCCCACATTTGGAAGCAGACTTTGACATCATGTAATGTTTGAATATAATACTATATTCTTGAATTGTTCCTCTCTGACACATTTTTCTGATTGAGAAAATGTACTTTTTTGTTTGAGCAACAAACCTGACAAGATTACCTTTGCCTTTATGCAGCTTTAGTGTATCTCTGCGGGCATATACTACAGAAATACCAACAAATTATAGCTAAATCACTGCGTCTGTGGTGTTTCACAAAAGAGAATAGGAATACATTATGTCTTGAGGTATACTGCCATTTATCATCATTATTAAGCAAACAGCCAGCGCCAGAGTTGCGTACCTGTGTGGATAGCTTCTCTAACGTTCCTGCATTTTATTTATGGCAAGTTAAAGTACCTGGAGGTGCCACTTTTGGCCATGTCTCTCCATGGGGTAACTGTCAACAGTCTAAACCGATATATTTTACTTTAAATCCTGCTTTTACTGAGACAATATGCAGAAGCACTTGTACGCATTTTCAACACGGAGGAAAATGGGAAGTCTATGAAAACTTACAAACAAAGCCGCTGAGAGGAGAGTGCCAATCAAAACACTGTGATACTCACACACAAAGCTCTCAAGGCTGCAGCTGCCTCCCTCTTTGTGCAGCTGAGTATGCTAATAGACTGAGCAGAAATGAACAAGGAGAGAATTTGTGCCTGAATTCAAGTGAGAGCTGCAGAGCTACGAGGATTAGAGGTGCCATGAAAGAGAAGTTTACTCGCCATGTTTAAGAGCAATAACAAAGCTCTTCCTCTCCTTTTATTTTATTTTTTTATTTCTTTCCACTCCTTGAATCCAGCTCACTTGCGACTATAAATGTCTTCTTTGGTGACAGACGGTGAGATCAGTCTTGGTTCACTCCCTTTGCTCTGTGTGATCGGAAACCCAAAAACTCCCACCTCAGATTAGCAGCAGCCAATAAGTGTGGTGGAAGAGTCGGTTCTTAAACGCTTTGATGAGAGGAAGAAGTGAGAAGTGAGGTGTTGGAGAACAGGGAATTTATTTTTAGTGTCTTATGAAACTTCTCAGTGCCACACCAACAACGGCAGAGACGTTGACAGGTAATTATGATACTCTTTAATTGGCTCCCAAGCTCGAGCTTGTCTATAAGCCCAGTGAACCCTCAAGGCCCACAATCCTGCAGGTATTAGATGTGTCCCTGCTGCAACACACCTGATTGGTATTAAATGGGTCTCTGAAACGCTCTGCACAAGTCTGCTGTTGAAGCATTAATCTGTTCGCCCATTATCATTACTCAACACCACATCCCTCCAGTTTAGGTTGCATGTGTTTGACATGACATGCTATAAACATGCTAAGTTCAGTATGACTAAGATTTTATAATTGTTTCAGACAAAATCTTAGTCTGAAACAAAATGTGTTGCTCTGGACAACAGGTACTTGAACATAAATAATTTGGGGATCTGCAAGAAGTTTTTGTTTTTTGATTTTTGTCCAAACAAACCAGCAGGTATAGTAATTCAGGTTTTTCATGTGCAGTCCTATAAAATGGTGAAGATCAAGAATTTCTCTTTTTTTTTAAAGATTTGACCTTAAAATGTTTGGTATTTTTGTTTCAAAGATGACAAAATAGTTTGTGAACTTTCTGGTAACAGCTATAACATTTTTTGTGCTTGTAATTAAAGATGTCTTTTGAAAACTCATACTGCTAATATTTTGCCCAAACTTTAGCAAAATTTGATGGAGAAATTTGACAGCGAAAGTACAAAGTTTGTTCTACAGAAATGAGTACTTCCTCAAATTTTTCACACAACTTTCAAGAATCTCCTGAATCAGCAGAAAAGCAGAAATGACCTGTTTTTGCTTCTTGCTTTTCCGCATTAAACCCTCCCACTTCAAATTTCTGACCTGTCACACACTCGCTGTTCGACAAGGCAAATGTCCTAACCAGCAAACGTTTAATGTAGAACTTTGCGTTACATGACACTATAAAACCCCTAGAAGAGAGAGAAAGAGAGAGACCGAGACCGACCTTACTAGGTCTGCATGGTTCGTGTCATGGAGATCTTGCTGCTCGGGATGATTTTGGTGCAGACTCCTACCTGCCCTGTTTTGGGCAGTTTCCATGGTAATGTCCTCTGCAGTCCTTGGTGGGGCGGCTCCTGGTGTGGATGAATCTCTACCATATCGTTTCCTCATCTCAGCGTCAAGCCAGATTTTTCACCAGGAAGTGGGGGTGGTATATTTGCAGTATGGATGTGTGTGAAAGAGTGTATGATCAAGAGTGTGTTATTGAACTCTGATAATTATTGTCTCAGGGTTTCATATCTATCAAATGGATATTTGAGCTGCTTTATAAAGTTTGATTAAGACATTGGTCGTGTTGTAAAAGAGAAGGCATTTTAATGCTAAATATGACTGTTCATAGTTAGAAATCAAAGTTACATGGTCAAGTGATCGAAAGTGACGTTACCAACATGAACCAATTCACCTCCTCCTATGAAGCCTGTAGGATTCAGAATCATGTCTGCTACAATTTGTAGGAGTTAGACCTTGCTATGTGTCATATTTACGTCTGATCATACGGCATACAGTTGTTGGAACTGCAAGCTTTGGCTACATGTAGATGAGCATTTGTAAAACATATTTGTCTTCACCTGGATCTCCATTCTTTGTTGATCGGAGTACAGCTGGGCACGCTGGAAGTCCAAAAAATATTGGATGGTGCCCCGAGAGAAACAAGGCGCATCTCATCTAATTAATATGCGTCTCTTCATCTCCTCTCTGCTCACTCCTCCTGCTGGGGACTCGCAAGTCATTCCCTGCCAAATATCATAAAGGTGCAGTGGATTTCCTAAAAATGCAACAGGTGGAAATGAGAAGCACAGGGAGGAGTGGCCTGGTGGTGGCGCTACAACAGAGGAGTTACATTTTGGACATGCATCTGGAAACATCTGCTGTCAGAAACGTATTTAGTCTGATAGAAATGAATGGTCTTTGCTTTGTGTTGACACGTCTGATGTTTCAGTTCTGGCTGCGTGTCGTCTCAACGCCTTTCCTAATGTTGGCCATCACTTCCTCTGCTTGCATCTCTGGTGGGAGGCAGTGAGATGACATGGGAGGAGAGGAGGGGGGGGGGGGGGAGAATTAACATGTACTGAGGGAAGATAAACTCTTGAATGAAGCAAAAAAAATTTAAAAGCCAAGTCAAGTTTAAAGCACTTTTTTCAAACTGAAAGCACTACCCGTTAATATTCAGATGGTTGGGTTTGCTGTAACATCTCTCTGGGATGCATAAAGGATACTTTGGACTACAAGTAAGAAAAACTGAAGCTGACAAAAAACTTTTGACAAGGATACATTTTATGTCAATCCTCGCTAAATATTTTGTTGTTTTAGATAAGTGTAAATCTGTGAAGAAACGGGCAAGGGAAAAGAAAACAAGAAGGCAGCCCTGCCATTGTATGATTTAGGACCCCTAACACTCCCACACAGGCTGTATTTACATTCTTACTGTCTTTGCAGTACACTGACGGTCATGATCGCTCCTTGAATGACAAACTCCACTGACATGAGCCATTAATCAACAGCTCTTTGAGTGCTCTTATCTCCTGCTTTCTCGTGTCAACCTTCTCACGTGTCAGTCGAGGCACAGCGCCAGAAGTGGCCCCGTGTCAGCTGCAATCAGGGCCTATCCTCTCTTAAAAGGCCAACATAGGCTGCGAGAACAGAAAGACCAGAGCAAGGGTGCTGTGGAAGAGGGAATGCGAGGAATTAATCCATTCAATTACACAAAACATTTGAGTTGAGAAAAATAAATATAACTTTTTTTTTTTTTTTTTTTTTTTTTGGAGGGGGCTTGCATGTCTCTCTGCAATTTTACATGATAAAACAACGAAGCGTGAGTTATTTTAGCTGCAGCCCTCGTGAGGCTTATAATCCAGGCTAAGTGACAAGCTAATTTGTGGTATTAGATTGCTTTCATCGGCTCGTTTGGGCCTGCTTTGAACATTAGTGGTATGAAAAGGCTGCTTTGCCTCAGCGGTCACATTGACTTGTATGCTTAGATTGCTGGGGGGTAGAAAGGAGAGGTGGAGGAGGAGGAAGTAAGGGTGGGTGGGGGGGGGGGGGGGGGGGGGGGGGGACTGAGGGTCGCAGCAGCTCTTGGCGGCCATATTTCCACAGTCGTGTTCAATCTTCTCAGTGCAGATGGGGTACAAGTAAGAGCAATTGAGCTGAGGGTAAGACGACGGAGCTGCGCAGGGGAAACTTCCAACCAGCCGGGATCAGTGGAGTGTTCAATCTAATCATACTGTGAATTTAGCCTGTTTATAATGACTGTTGAGACTTAAATTGAACCAAAGGTCCATTGAATGAGAAAATGGGTTTTCTGCAGGAGTGTAAATTCATCACAGAAGACAAGAGACGGCTCTGATGCTGTTAACGTGGCTCAGCGGTGAGACAAAAACTGACCAAGTAGCCACACATGAAAGAATCCGAGTGAATGTGTGTTTTCGGTGGAAGTTTAACCAGAAAGGCCTCTTAAACACAGATATAAGACTTTTCTTTAACAATATGATGCAAAGTCAACTTAATGCTGATGACCATTTAGGTTGTCAAAGGCTGAAACAAGTCATTAAAGGCGATAGAAAAATGGAGGATTAGTTAGAATTAATCTGCAACTTTTCCCATTTTCTTGCAGGAAATGCTGAAATGGGAAGTTATGGAAATCCAGCAGAGCATAGCAGAACTAATAGGCTGGCAGTCCCCCCCCCCTTGATATGAGAAGGGACTAATGGATCCGAGGCCCTGGCTAAGATGGCTAAGGAAGATTGCATGTGGATTTAAGTGATTAAGAACATGGTGGCCCCGGTTCTCCTTTTGTCAGAGAAAATGTAATTTGAGAATAAATGCTAAAATATGAATTTCTTCATTTGAAGGATTCAGGGTGCAGTTCAGGTCTGAGATTAGGAAAGCATGCTATTTGAATGCTAGGAATGACAAAGATGCAGGGTTTTTGGTGTGTAGGAAAGCAGAGCTCTGCAGATATCTGCATATTTTTGTGGCCCTGGAATGATTTAAATAGTAATTTGAGGAGGAGAGCTGTGTGGAAGATGACCCTCTAGAAAGCCAACCAAAGTAATACAACTTTACTAGCTAAACTGTTTTCCTAAGGTTACAACAGTTTATTTTGTTGCACCAAAATATTGAAAAATAACACTGAAACATATTACATCCTATTCAAAGTGCAGCTTTTAACGCTTTAAGACTCGATCCATGAAAAAAATGGCAAGTTATTTTAATGAGGTTTTAATAGATATTTGCCATTTATTGCATGTCATATGTCTAAATTATTTTGGTGTAATCTTCTGCTTTCTGGTATCTATTAGGGGGCAGAAGCCATCAGATTGTTTCAACAGGATTTTGAGCGGCTTTTACCATAAAGTGGTGTCAAATGTGTCAGAAAGTGATTGCATCAAATGTCACACTGGGCTCTACTGGGTAAAGTACACATGAAAGGGATTTGACATTAATCTGACAAATTAGGTCAATCTCTATGCAACAAAATATGGGGGAACAGATATTAATTTTGCTACTTACAGGTTAAGAACCACAAAACACTAAATGAAAGAGGTGGTTTCATAAAAAATAAAGCTTCGTGGCTTATATTTAGCCGTTCTATCACCAGAGGTTTGTTTGCTTTGCTCTGCAAAAACAAAGCATAAGGGAGACCTAAAGCTAATTTTGGTAATAAATATGCATCAACACAAGTATTCTGGTGCTCAAGAAGATAAAATGTGTAACTGCACATGACCATAACAGACTGCAGTCATGTGATTATGAGCCTGCTGGGCAATGCAAACGGCAGGACAGTCAAGGATTTCTGGTATGAGAGGAAAACTACAGTGGAACTGAGCGCACTGATGTTAGCCACAATCAATTGCTAACATTTTTTATTTTGAGCATGTTAGGATATTTACAAAAAACAAAAAACAGTTCATTTAAAACTTAAAACACTACAGGGAGGGATGATGAGCATGAGCTTATTTATTACTACCATCTATTTGATGGTCACAATTTTCACTTCCTGTTTTTCCTCCTCTAGAGATGTTCAAGGATACCATAATATTTAAATCCTGTATTAACAAAGGAATAAGCGTCAAACAAAAGTATAAATAAAATAAACATATATAACAATATCAGGAAAAAATCCCTCGTGCTCATTGGCTGCTCATATGTCACATTGTTACCAAATAAAAAAGCAAAAAAGTAGTTGCAGCGCAGAGTTCATCTTTCATGTCTGTTTTTATGAACTATTAACTTGCCGTCCAATGTGACTGTTCCCCACCAATGTCAGTTGCCCCAATCTCATCAATCGGTGACAGAGAGGTCCAGTGGAAGCTGCTTTACAGACAAAATGCCTGTCATTCTCACACAAATCTACCTTCTTCCTCACCTACAACCTGCAAACACACACACCTTATAACTAAAATGAGCCCCACACACAGTCATGTTTTTTTTATTCAAAGCTCCAGCAAAGTCCCGTCTCTTCACCTGCAAAAAGTGCAGCCAGGCAGAAACTCTGCAGTTCTGAAAACAGCATAAGCAATTATCAGCTAACAATAATGCTGGTGTGCTCAGCTGTCCAGGAAGCCTCCGCTGGTTCCATCATTTCTTTCTTTCTGGGTGATATTTCTCCTTATCATCTTGTTCATTCATTTGTTTGTTGCACTGTCAGAATTCCTTTGTTTTGCTTGTTCTTAAACTAAACATCTCAAACACCAAAGTATAAAAAATCTTAATGAAAGGAATGTATGGCACACAGAGTTAATTTTCCCAAAAGTCTACTTTTTCTTCTAATTTTCTTCACTTCAAGTGAAACTGTTAACCTGCACGAAGCCATTTAATTGAGTGAAATTAATAGTTGTCACAGAGTCTTTTTGTGGCAAAAAAGACTGAAATGATTTATGCCAGTAATTTAAAAGAAATGAAATTGAGATGGTCCGGTAAAAAGTGATCATTGATTAATGGTGCTAATTAAGTCAAAGCTGCAGCAAATTTCTGACTAACCGTAAAATTATACGACATAAAATGAGACGAGCTCTAAGAAAAGGGGGAGTTTAATAACACCACCCATAACAGTATCGACCCTTATTACTGCTTTTAATTTTATTGGATCATCATTTAGCAATACGTTATGTCTCCCATACAGATATTATAGCAGATAATGTAATATTGTGATGTTATGTTATCTGAAAATTGATTGCCTGACTGGACTTTATTGCATTTCCAAACCATGTAAAGACACAATTCATGACATTGTGCCAAGTTATTGCATAATCAATCAACAGATGTAGCACTGGAGGGCTCTGTGTGTCAATCTGACATATTAGAGGAATTAAATTTCAGCGTATATATTACACAGTTACAAAACTCACATGATACTTGGCAAAAATGGTGGACAGGGTTATGACCACAATTGATATGCACAGAATTTAGGCCACTAAGACGACCAGGACAAGGTCAGAGAACCGTCACCATGTATGAGATCCTATATTTTGACATTAACCTCACATTTTTGAAGCGTGAGAGAGCTTCTGTTATCTACCTGTGTCTGTTCAGTGAGAGGCCTATTAACAAGAGCGCACATCAGTAAGAAGAGAGCTTTAACAGATCTGACTGCTAACAGCGTCAGGCTCAATAGAGCCACTCATTAAGTGTTTTTACCAGAGGAAGCAGAGCAGACACTCAAAGTATTCAGTCTATGGCCAGGCATGTCTCCTTGCCCCTGGCTTAAATCAACCATAGGACACTTCAGACTAAGACTGAAACCCTGCTGACAGACACAGGCTGTTGATATCATTATCTCTAAGAGGAAATAAATACACGTCACATGTTTTCAGGATCCTGCCATGTTAAAACTCCCAAGCAAAGTAAATGTTGCAGTTTTGTGTCTGAATGGAACCTACCCTTTTTTTTTTTCTTTTTTTTTTTTTTTTTTTTTTTTTTAGGAGCAGCACTGTTTTTTACTACCTTTTGTCCAAAATGACATCCCCAAAATAATTTATATTCACAACTACAAGGGCTATAAGTAGGAAATGGCAGCTTGTGAGTTTGGTGTGAATATAGATAGAAAAATAAGGTGAGATACAAAATCTGAGGAGTTTGAAGGGCAGGTTAAGATTTTAGGTTGTGATTCATGCCAGGGTGAATGAGGGGAGGCTGCTGCCATTGGGGAGTGCTGTAAGTGGGGAGCATTTCCTTGGTCTGCAACAATAATCACAATGTTGCTGGTAATCGGCTGAACATCTCCAACATCACAGGAAGTTAAGCAGATTTTTTCTTCCTACACTGCTGTTTGTATACTTAGTCTGTCCATTTAAAAACTACAATAATAATCAGTAATAATGATGTTTAAATGCCTCAAATTAAAGGAAATCTGCAAGGAAAAGGGGGTTTTATACTCGAAACAAAATCTTTAGAGTATAAAAGAAAGTCCGGATTTACTATTGTTAGGGGGGGGGGGAAAGAGGATTCAGACATATGCAAATTTCTTGCGAAAGGCTTCTTAAAACTATAAAATTCATTTTTACTGTTGCCAGAGCAGCCCCCTACTCATTACACGAGCATGGAGGATATAGTAGGGGAAGGGACAACATGCATGCCGTTTGAAAGCCACACTCTGTACAGCCAGGAGTGACTTCGACAGGTGCTGGTGGATAATTGGGCGCCGTGCCGACTACAACCGTAGCGCTGCTGTCTCCAAGAGCTCATTACTATCACTCAGAGGTTCGCCTTAAAAACCTCCTCAGCCATATGACTATGCATTTGGTAAAGCTGCAACTGAAATCTCCTCAAATGCTGACATTAAAGGGTTTGCCACTCTGAGTTGACATGCTGTTTGGACAGGTAAATGATTGCGCTCGGTGTGCCATAAGCTTGAACAGCATAAGCAGTGACGTGGGTTCAAAACAAATGTGGTTAGACGCATCCATTGACATGTCCTTTGTATGAAACAGATCAACTGCCTACATGCTGGTTGTTACAGGATTAAAGCAGGTCTTATATCCTGAGTTTAAACGTACAAAATCGAAGTACAGTATTGTCACTCACATACAGTTTTTATGCAGGTGGGTGATGCCAAAAAAACCTTTCTTTAAAATAAAAAAAAGACATTATTTTCCTTTTTAATCACACAAATTTAGACGGGACTGTAAACTGAGGAAAGAGTTCCATTTAAAAAAAAAAAAAAAAAAAAAGGAAGATTTCAATACTCTTTTAGATTTGTGTTTTACCTGCCAGAGAAAGTCAAACTCAGAGTAATGTGACATGACTGTTAATATTGAATGATTTCTACTGATGCCATATTTTAATATCTGAAAAAAAAAACTGAGCAACAATGAACTACAGTGCTGCTTAAAGGTCTTGAGCCGTATTTCTTTATATTAAACCCAGGAAACAAGATTTGTGTGTCTAGATTTTATTTGAAAAACGTTGAAATGGAGATGCACCACATAAAACGAAACTGTCTTTATGATTCTGACAAACCAACTTTAATCCTAAACATGCCTGAACCCCCTTAGGGAAGCTTTGTCTGGTAAAAGTAGTTTTAGGAATAGCTCTGCAGGTTTCTTGAAGGACTTCCTGAAGATGTTCTTCGCCCGTTTAAAAGTAATTTAATCTCAAAATTTGGCATATTTAGGGGCGTATCCTTTTGATTGACAGGTACCCAATCTCCTGCTTCAAGTGAGAAATCGCAGAACAATCGCGGTTTTTAGCCGGTTAACAACGTGACTTAGCTTTAGCCCGCTTACCTTCCATTAGCTGGTTATCTCCGGGTTAGCTCAGTTAGCTCTTAGCTACAGAAAGCTTGGAGTTCACTTGATGTCAATCATCCACCATGACGCTCTCACAAAAATATATTTGTTGTTAATAAAGCATATCACATCATGATATGATCACTAGAATAATATAACTTCAAAAATCCAATATTTATCAGATTTTTGTGTTCATGTAAATGAAGTGTTGTTTTTTAATGGGGTAATTCATAGATTTAAGTTTGGTTCTATTCTATTATATTGGTAGGGACATTAAAATGGTCCAAACTGATCCAACTCAACCACAACTCGAATCAAGTGGCTATTGAAAACTAATTAATGGATTTTTTTTTTTTTTTAATTTAAAAAAAATAAGCAAATAGTGTCAGAAAATAATTCATTTCTGAAGAAACAAACTGCAGCACTATAAACTTGGTAATATGCAGTGTTTTTTTTTAAGCTATGAAAATACTCCTGTCATGACAACTTTATATGACAATGTTTGATGTTTCACAATGAAAGATGAGCTTTGCTCCTGCTGCTGAACCTATCAGGGCTGTGTTGTGTTATTGGGTCATGTTATTCCAGAAACTGATGTGATTTCTGCCCACAACACCGTAACTGGGAAGCATACTAAGCCTGAGATCAGAGAGCAGTCCCACACAAAGTTGCCTGCCTGTGTAATTATTTTCCCTGTAGATGCAAATCTTAAGCTGGAAGGGTCAGACCAACAGCATCCATGCAGGAAGATGGAGTGCAAGTCTGTCTTACAGCAAAAGATTAAATATTTTTTTTAAATGTATCTATTGATTTGCATTCATAACCTTTTCTTATTTGGGTACAGCTAAAACTCTCCATCTATCAGAAAAAGTGTCATCTTGTAAAATGTCTTAGAATTAAATGGACATATTAAGGACATTTGTAAACTAGTTTGAAGTATGTTTTAATTTTTTGGATAACTGGCTGAAATGTTGGTTTACACTTGTGCTCCTTTTTCAGTCTTAGTAGGAAGTTACATGCTGAGCAGATGCCTCCTTGTATGTCACAGATCTAACATATTTACATAAAGTTAATTTTAAAATAAAAAAAACACCTTCAGAGGAAGTTAGAAAAGGGCTGAAGTGCTGATTCCCTGATTTCTTTTTATAAAGTGCAACCATCAGGGAAAATTAACACTTTTAAAATGAAGACTTCAGTATCTGCTCAGCAAAACTCCTGCAGTGTGACAAACACTTGTTTGCATAATTTAAAAAAATGTAAAAAAAACAAAAAAAACAAATCAGTATTGTGAACTTAACTGCTCATGTAAACTATATTTTAAAAGGCTGTTTCAATGAGCAAAAAATTAATTTTAAATTAGAATAAAATTGGATTAAATGTATAAATATAATCGGTCAACAATATAACGTTTTTCAATAGAGTCAAGATAAACAAGCTAATGCCAATGAAACAGCTAAACATTTAGCATGGTAGGCATTATTAGGTTCTCCACTCAAACTACACTTTAAGTCTAAAAAGCTTGGAGAATTGAAGACGGATTTTTTCCTATTTGGAGGAACATTTTTGCTGATGTGCAAAATCTGCTAATTACCGTCTACTCAAGAAGCAGCCATCTCCTGTGTTGAAATGGCAAAATGGTAACTGGGATGTATTTCGCATACAGGTCTGCTAAAATATAGTAAGTTCAGTGTGAGACGCGCTGTCTGAAGATGATAGAATGCTCATTGGAAGTGTCTTCTCACCTCAAGTTTAGTAATTAGCTGTCAGCACCTAGAGCTTGACAATATAATTGGGCACTCTGCTGCTTTGGACGCATTAAAGGCAGACTTTACTTGAGAACTTGATTTGCACTGTGTCCTTTAAAGTGACAGAAAAACATATACTCAGTTTGTCGCCCTGGTTGACTGATGAGAAACAAGTGAACCTTTTTAACTATCACTAAGCAATCCCATTCTGGACTACTGTGTTATTAATTTTCTCACCGCTGTTACACATTAATTGATAAGTGGTGACACCTTTTATTAAGCACCCTTTACCTAAACTTTTGGCAGGTTGGCAGGCTGACTAAATGAAACCATGTCACTGCTCTGATTTGAAAAAATAAATGAAAAATTAAATGACATGTTTGTCTAGAACATCATTTAAGAAAACTTAAATGAACTTTACATGCTGCAAAATTTGCACTTGGGCATCTGAAGGTCAGTTTACATAAAATGTAAACGTAAAAATTAGATTTTCTCTCCCTGGATTGTCAGCTACAGTGCCAATAAGATTTTAACACCCAAATTTGATTTTTTTTCTTCAAACTGAATTAACAAATGAATTCGCAGGCAAATGTTCACATTCCTCTTATGCTCTAATTGGGATCTTTCACTTCTTGGAAATATCAAAGAATACGTTCATTGCCATGAAACAACATTGTGAAGTCATAAGATGATCACTATTCCAACACAAACAATGGGTCACAATATTGCTTACATTGCCATGGAGACAGTGGGGAGACTATATGGCTGCACATACTATGTGATAAATAAATATGTCCTTTGTCTATGTAGCAACATGTTAGAATTTAACAAGTGGAACAGTAGCAGAAATAAATTAGTTTCAAGGTCCCTTCCTCTGACTAGATTCACAACCTATTAAAATGGTTGCGAGTGTTGGAATTCCAAAAGGTTCCCAGTTTACTTAAAGCATGTTAGTTTAGCATGCAAGAACGATTCATAAATACAGCATAACTTGTGAAAAATGTTCTCATTTAATTTGACAACACAAACTCAAAGGAAAATTCAATGAAAACCAAAAATGAACTGCTAATAATTTAGTCAAGTTTGCTGTGTTTAGCCATTTTATGCTAATGCTAATGCTGACACTGACTGCTAAAACCTAGTATGTCTTTTGTTGTCCTTTGTTAAACAGTTGGTCCTTAAAGGAAAGAGAGCTGAACAGAGACTGTTTGTCAGTTAAATCCAGTTATCTTCAGTTCAGCCCCTGCTGCGTTGAGCTAGGTGTTTCTCAGAAGGAAGAGACTGGTTAGCAGGCAAGCTAATCATGTGGCTCTCTTTAAAGGAACTTTTTTTGACTGAGAAATTGGTAAGAGCAAGTTTAAGTTATCAGGCTTTGCCCTTTGGTGAGACCTAAAGAAAAGAAGAACTGCTGTGTAGCCTGGGAGAGGGAAGCTGCTACCTTTAACCTATAGGATCAAAGTAGGAAGTTGTACCTGGTCAAAGTTCACAATGGCAAAACATGATCAATGTTTTACACGATTTATCACAATTAAACTTCACAGCATCTGAAACACCTTTATTTCACTGGATGTTGGGGTCTGCTTGGAGTTTGTTGATTTGAACTGTTGCATCCAATTAAGATTATTTGCCTGTTCATTCCATATTTCCAGCGCTATTTGCTGTTTGTGCTAACAGTATATCCTCAGCATGTCTTTGTCTATCTACTATAAGAAACTGGCAGCCATCTCAAGTAACACTTGAAACATCTGCATTGCACATCAACAGCTTCCAGAGCCTAGAGACGGGAGCTCACTGAGCTTTGCAGTCTGAAGGCTTGCTGTTACTCACTTTTGGCATGTTATCGTACTTGGAAGCCAATGCGATTCCAGCTTTTCTTTTTTCTTTTTTTTTTTTTTCCTCTCCCACCAGTGTAAAGCAGCCAGAGTGGATTTGGAGCTACACAGGCAGAGACGTGATGTAGTGTTTATTCATCACCGCCTCCACTGCTGCTTATTCTTCATCAGAAATTCAGTTTATTCCTTTCAGATCGAAAGAAAGGCAGCTGATGTAAGACTGCTGGATCACAAATAGAAGAGACATTCTAGCATGTGACATTTAATTTAACGCTACAGCTCTACAGTCGGGCAGATTTGGCATGGTGCAGACTACTTCTAATTTGACGTGTATTTCTAAGCAGCAAAATGCTAAATTAAAGAAACAGTCCTATGGTGAAAAAAAAAAAAAACTCTGGCTAAGATGCATAAAATTAAAGTACAAGAACTTCAACACTCCAGTAAACTTTTTTTTTGCAGCATTAACATTTACATAGCATAGCGCTCTACACACACATTTGGAGAGAAGAATATTACCTTAAGTTATTTTACATGCATGAGACTGTGAAAAATGAATAAATTCAAATTACACAGCCTTGTGTATGTGAATAATTGAAAATTACAGCCAAAATATTATGTATTGTTAAAAATTCCCCTTTAATTATAAAAGGTCAGCTAAGAAACTAGCATATTAGTTCACAATCTGAGATGTGTGTTGCTGGGTAATGGTAAAAGCCCACATTCATTACTGTTAAGGCTGGTGCGTCTTTTTAATGGGAGAGCTCATGTGAAGTGTATTCTTTTGTGGAAGATGGAATTCAGATTTTAAAAATATTTTTGGATGTCTGTGGTTTTAGTACAACTAAAATCGTGTCACCATTAATTCCCGTTTAGGATAAAGTTTATCTTAATCAGCAGAAATTGCCTGTGCTCCTAAACTTAGGCAAACTAAACATTTTCCATCTGATAATTCTGACATGTACTGTAATAAATATGTACATTAATGTCCGTAATTATTGTCATTTGGCTTATAAATGACACTTCTGCGTACATTTTTTTATTTCTATTACTTTGTAGTATTGCTTTCATTAAATATCAGATGTGTACAAGCCCTCAGTGTGTGTCCTTTTCAATTACATAGGCCCTCTCATTTAGAGAAACACACACCAGGAGTCGCAGTGAGAAGGAGGGGTTGCATGCCAAGTGCCGATGCTCTGTGCCATCACATATACTCTCTTTTAATGAGGTGATCGAATTTTCTGTCAGTGATCTCTGGCACAAAGTGAGAATACAGATGTCTGCCCAGAGCCACCTCTCAACAATGAAAGGCAATTTTCACAATATTATGGTTGTATTAAAGTCATAAGGAGAGAAATTTATACAATTGGACTTGATGAGTGATAAAGGAAGTACACCTTTACTGCTTCAGTTAATTAAGAGCGTAAGTGGCAGCTAGGTGTGACTTATCACATGCAGAAAAAGTATTGTTGCACTGTCTGGATAGTTCAGGTGGGTCAAGAAGGAAATACATCAGCAATTACTTTGCAAAGGCAACTGTTGCTGTCCATCAGTCTGGGAAAGTATAAAGCCATTTCCAAACACACAAGAGTCTATCATTCTAAGCAGGATTGGGCAGATTTTAATTATATTTTCAGTAAAATGTCAGAAATGGAATAAGGAACAAGTGGATAGATTTTGTGGATGCGCCGCATCACCACTTGAATTTTTTAAAAGAATTCTTCAGTATTAGAGAGATGGATAATTTTGCCATTAGAGCTTTTATCTCAAGAATATTGCCAACAATCTTTGGCAAGAAGAAATTACAAAGGTTTGGCAGAAGTCTGCGCTCTGTCTGCTTCTGGTTTTCCTGGAGGGGATGTTCAGATCTGATATCCACTTGAATGCATTAAAACCAGACCTACATCTCAGACTACAAGCCTGAAATAGAATGTTGTATGTTAAATTATGACTAATCTATACCATTTTTAATACGGACTGAGCAAACGTTGCTTGTTTGGAAGAATTGCCAAAGTTGCTTCAGAAGAAATCACAAGACTTCTGAAACAATAAGAGGGGAGGGGACCAATCCGTGCATTCACATAGAAGTTTTAATTCCTCTTTAATTCCGAATAAAAGTTAATTCTGCTTTAAACTGATGAAAAACGACAATGTAAACACAAAATTCCAATTGCAAATTTCAATTCGGAATTAAACTTAATTCCAATGTAAGTGGCTGGTTTATTCGCATTTTAATTCAGAACTATTTAATTCCTCTGTCATGTAAACCTTATTTCCCCTCTGAGTTAATTCCTGTCATTCTGTGCGTACAGTTTCCTGACCCGATGACGCACGTTGTTTTGCCTCCCGTGTTCGGTGGTCTATCTTTCTTCTCCTTCTCAGTTGCTGCAAAAAGTGAAGTAGTATGCTTGTGTTGAGCTGATACTTCAAATTTATAATAAAAATAGTGGTGAAACTGGGACTTGTTATGTAGTTTTTACAAGTTACGACTGAAACGACGAGAAGTAGGGAGCCAACTTTGTTTATTTCTGGTATACATCACGTGCACCCTCTGTCCAATCAGAACCCTTCCCAACCCGCCGCTCTTAAAAGGAATTAAGTGAGGACCTGTTTCATGTAAACTTCCTTTCGTAATTATTATCTTCATGCAAATGCATGGAATACGTTAATTCTGAATCATTTCATTTTGAATTAAGAATTCCGAATAAAAAAAACACCATATAACCGTAGCCAATGAAATCATGAAACATGTAATACCGCTTACAAACGTCTGAGTATAGTGGTGGACGGTTGATTCTGGCCTGTTTTACCACCACCAGACCCCAACACCTTGTAGTCACTTATAGTAATGAACCCCTGTGTATTCTCGAGTATCCTGGCATCAATGTAATGGCCCATATAAAGTCCAGACTGGTCTAAGGTACTTAATCATGGCTTGTACTCTGTTTTCATATATCACTTCAATATTGTGCCATAGTTTTTGCTTTCTTAAAGGTGATTTAATTATTAAATGAATTTTCTAAGCAACTGGCTTTTGGTCCATAAGGCCAGCAGCAACTATTATGCCAATGTTATAGAAGGTTGACATGGCAAGTATTAGCAACCAGTCAACAGAGGGTATTTCATATCGTATCAGATTATTTTAAATGCCATCGACGGGACATTTCCTCTTATTTTAGTTCGTTTTTATGCCCATACTCTTCTAAAGCAGTTAACATTTATGTTCACCCTGCCATTCAGGGTAGTGCACAGACTGTTTTACCAGAGCTTTGTGCTGAAACAGCTTTGTGTTGTTTCTGGCACTAAAGCTAATGAGAGAAGTGAGACTGGTAACCTAGAGCATGCTAGAGAGATGTAGTCTTGAGCCCAACAGTGCACCAGTGGATTCCAGATGGAAATGCATCAAACTTATGGTCTATACACTCCGACTGAAATAACATGGATGTCAGTTTCTACAATATTCCAACCACTGTAATTTTGTATAAAGCTTAAACAGATATTTGAAGGAGACCTTTTTCTTTTTACCTCAGAATTTGCTCAACTTAATGATCTTCATGAGTAAGCCTTGCAGAAAAATGATTATGATGAAATGAAATGAAAGCTTATTTTCCATCTGTCAAAACGAAATGAGATCATATCTCAACAAAGATGAGATCTATTAAGACCAAACACAGACTTCGAGCTCCATTCTGAGAACTGTGCAGCATTTAACAGCTCAGTTTTTTTATTTTATTTTATTTTTTTGCATCACAAAGGTTGAGGCATTTGCATTTGATGGAATGTATGTTATGTTAGTGTGTACTTGAAAGGAAAACTTATTAGATCATGGAGGGAATCAGTTTCATGTTTTGGTAGCAAACTTGGGGGTACAAACTCTGACCCCACTTCACCAAATGTCACTGACTCTTTAGGAAAGTTGCGAATAGCAAATAATCTCTTTTCAAAGCAGTCTTTTTACCTTACAGATATGCTTTTATTATGATCATTTGAAGTTGCCATGGCAACTGTGCTCTGCTAAACCACTTATCGTGCTGCTTATTCATTTTTTCTTGTAATTTATTTCTCAATATTAAGATAGTTTTCCATGTATGTGGCTATTTTATCTGTTCTTGAAAAAAAAAAAAAAAAAAATTGGTCTAGCTTTAAACCAAAAATAAAGCTAAATCTGAAATGCTAAAAAACTAGGTGAGTACCCCACATGGTTTATGTAAACTGGGAGTTCATTGCCGCATGTGTAAAAATTTTGCAGACCTAAAACCAACATGTTTTTCATTTCCTGCTGCCTCATTTCTCCAGCTCTCTCTCTGCGTGTTTGTGCTTCGTCTCTGCCTCGCTCTCCCTCATGTCTCCAGCTGTCGCCTGGCATAATGTAAATGAGCTTCTCAGCACAGAGCCTATGATAGTGTCAACCCCCTCCTTAGTCTCTGGTCTCATTAAAAGCCCAGTGTAGCTGACATTTACCCAGCTACAGTGTTGACTGGCTCCTCATATGGGGCACAAGGGTCAAAACAATACAAAGTAGAACTTCAACAGCCCAAATCCCTTTGGAAAGGAAGGTTGCAGGAGTCTGTGACATGATTGGATATTGAATAAAAATTCAAAGATGCCCGAGAAAATCTCTGAAATGTCAGAAAAACTAATGCACATCATCTTCTTGATGGTCCTTTTGGCCTATTTCTATGTGAAGTTGAAGTTTGGTCATTGCTATTCATGCCATGTCCTTTCTGTCTTGTCACCATTAAAGGTGTTAGTCTTCCTATTTAATATGGCAAAGTCTTGGCTGCTGGATTATTTTAGATTCAAATTTAACACCATATATTCCCTCATTCTCTTTATTGGTATAAATGCATGAAAATGCTGGCTTTGTCAAGGTTGTTTTGTGGCCTTCCTGCCTGCTGAGTGACAATGTCAGCACTCTGTCATCTCAATTCAAAACTGCTTTTATTTCAGTTAACAGCAGCTATCTTCTGAGCCTCAGGGCAAGGTGGAGAAAAGGCTTTGTGAGTTTGAAATTAATAGGAGGGCAATAGATACTTCCTGACTTGTCACTCTCTTGGGACCCAGCAGCTCTGTTTTTCTGTGGTCCCCTCATCCTGTTACTGATGCCTGACTCCGTGTAACCCTTATCTCCATGCTCACTACATGGCCTGATAGGGCTCTGTGTGTATGCAATTAAAACAGCTTATTTGCCAGATAAGTGGGGGACCGCGGTCAGGTTGAAAGCCACAGGCTGCCAGTCTCAGGTCTTTAAGTTACAGCCCCTGGGTTAAATGGCCCCGGGGTGCAAAGCCAAATGAGAAATACAGCTCAGTGAGGTTGGAAAGAAATGATCACACGCAAGGCATTAAGTATGTTTTCCACTTCAGAAATATTTTATTCTAATATTGGACATCAGTGTGGATCAAATTTTTTTTCAAGTGGATTTAACAGAAAAATGATAAAGTTCATTTTGAATTTGAATATCAAACGTCTGTACAGTGCTTAATGTGTTTGCCTTTTTAAATTTATATCAAAAAGCAAAATAGTCAAACATGGTCCTGTGATCTTTCTTGTTGTGCTCTCTGATGTTCATCCTAGCTTATTTTTACTGCTTTATTATGTTTTTAATTTTTCAATAATAATAATTTTCAATAATATTTTATGTAGGAGGTTGCTTCTTGTAGGGATGGGCTGCAGCTTCCCTGCTACCCTGAATTGGATGAAGCACTATGGAAAATTAATGAATGAATTTTGTACTAAAGGTTTCTTTCACTTAATTTAATTTGATCATTTTTTTAAAGTGCATAATCTGTAACTTTATATATCAGGACATGAAAGAAAAAATAATATCTTAAAAGCTTCCAAATACATCCTCAGAAACGTTTTGTTTTTTTTAATATGATAATGTCAATGTCTTACATCGTTGTGGATGCGTTTTGAGTCTCTTCTTTACAAGGTTGTATGGGTTCTTTTAAAGGTTTGTCAAAATGTATTCCTGCACAGCTCTCTTGAGGACCTGCCACAGTATTTCAGTCTGACAATTGGACTCTAAGTGGGTCATTGCAACAACTTGATTTGTTGCTTTTCTGTCTTTCCATTGTCAGTTTTCTGCTTTGTTCTTGGATCATAGTCCTGTTATATGATCCAGTTTGGATCAATGTTGGATGGATAGCCTCACATTTACTATTTAGAATCCTTTTAATGTAGTTAATATGGAACTATAAGTAATGTTTCACCCCAAGTCACTCAGGTCGTGTGACAACCTTCCACCACCATGCTTCACGGTTAGTACCAGGCATTCATGATGATTTGTTTGGTTTTTACCAAACATGGTGCAGTGCAGCATGTCCAAACATTTTCACTGTCCTGTTCTGTCTGCTTAAGGAACATTACTCCAAACATTTTGCCATTTGAATATTTATCACTGTGCAAACCTTACATGCTATGACACATTTTCTCCTGGAAACCTTTCCAAACACACCTTACCTTTTCAGTCTCCTAACTGTACTGACATGAATGCTCACATTTGACATGTTAAGAGAAGCCCATGAGCCTGAGATGTAGATCGTAGGTTTTTGTTGGGAAGACTCGCAACTGGGTTTAATGTTTTCCACTTGTACAGTAAGAAGGATTGTTCACAACGATGAACTCCAAATGGGTTAAAAATGGTCTTCCCAGATGAATAGGCAGCAGCAGTTACTTCTCCAGGCTCATTGCTGATGTCTTTCCTCCTTGGCATGGTTTTAACATACACCTGAAAGCACCTGAAGAACACAAAATTAAAAAAAAAAAAAAAAAAAAAAAAAAAAAAAGTGGTTCATTTTTTGTCTAATAATGATAAATATAATGTTTTGAGCTTCACCCTCTGATGCAAGAATTATCAAACATTTTTTTCAAATACAATATTTTACTTCAACAGACTTTTGTTAGTCTTTAATATTATTTTACTTTTTATTTAGTCTCTTTATTTGATCTATTCTATAGAAATATTTATAAAATTATGTCAGATTTATATCATCGAAATATTCTATAAAAAATTGACAAATATTATTTTCACTGAGGTAAAGTTGGGAATTACTTGTACGTGCTGTCTAAATATGACATTTTATACTATATTTGTTATTCTTCGGTAAGTGGCAGTGTGTTGAGTGGCCATTCTAAGTTTGCCACAGAAATATACCATCCTCACAGATGAATAGACTAGAAAACAGCCTTTAAATAGGTGTCCACTGTCGTGGATGCGATGCATCTATGTTTAATTTACCTCATTCTAAGACCTGATAAAAGGCTTTTTTTGTTGTTGCTAGCTCATGCATGGAATTGTAGGTGTATAATTGTTTCTTCTTCTTCCATTAACTAAATGTGATGCTCAGATGGAAGCCACTAATGCGCCTGTTTGCATAATTCAAGCCATATTCACTCACATAGTACAGGGGTAGTTTTTAACTATGTACACTGTATATTAGAATGTTTATCCACTGAGCTTGCTAGAATAAAAGCTAAGAAATGAGCATAAGCATAAAACCTTTTTAAATAGTTTGCCTGAGATGACCATCACAACAGATGAAGCAGCTTGGAGTATTGATTCTGAAGCGTGACGTGAAAACGTGCGTAGATTAGAAGGAGGAAGAACAAAGGGTCGGCAGCAGAGTCGTCTTTCTGAAGAAAACGTGGCGCAGTGATGGAGAAAGAGAGAAAACGTCGACCTTGGCAGTGACCTGAACAAGCTGTAATGAGTTCTGAACTTCTGACTCAGCTCGGCATTGTTGTGGTTCACGGAGTGCTGAGAGCTGGTAAACAGGATATTGAGTCCCAGATGAGTTTTGACTCACATCATGAAAGTGCTGGAGCCCCACAGCTCTGCACACACCATCAGCCATCAAAATAAAACAGAAGGAAGGGAGGGAATGGGTGGGTGAGAAGATGGGGAAAAAAGAGTACTGTCCACAACACGAGTAGGTGTCCTTGTGTGAAGGCTCTCGGTGGCTGGAGTTGTGTGAAGGACACGTGTTTAGAGCAACACACAGATCAGCACTGAGAGGAAAGTGAAGCGATAAAATGTCCACGTCAGAGGGACAAATCAAGACATAGACCAGGTGATTTGTTTTTTCCTTACTATTTTTCTGTCTTTCCACCGTCTTCCCACTCTGCATGAAATAGGATCACAATTAACTATATGCAGGCTGTTGTTTGAGGAGGCGGACAGCTTGAATCTACAAAGACCAGAGCTCTCCTGACAGAATGGGATCCTGCTCTGATTCTTTCCCGTAGCTTTCAGTAATTTAATTAATAGTTTTTTTGTTTTATTTTGAAAGAGAAGAATTTGAATGTGTTTACAGAACATAAACTTCATTGCTGGAGGGGGAAGTGGGATGCACCTAATGCTTTTATTTTCCTCTTATATAACTTAAACCATTTAAACACATTTTTCTCTATTGCCACAGGCTCACCATACTTTTAAACAGTTAGAAGTACCCAGTCTGACAGTAGTTGGGTACAAATGTTAAATAAGTATTTTTACATAAAAAAGGAGAGGGGAAAAAGTTAAAGGAAATGCAGACCCTTTTAACAAACTAATGTATGTTTCACATGTTTCCCGAATACATTTATTTACTTTTTTAACAGAAAATATTGCAAACATGACTAGATTCCTTCAGGTGTTTAATTCAAGCTGTTTTTGCATTCGCAGTTGCACACACATCTTGTTTAAACCCTTCTTTTTGGAGAAAGATTGCCTTGCATCCTTTACACAAACATGCTAATGAATTTAAAGCTAACAATAAAAAATTGTTTAGCTAAACAGAGTCCCAGCAGCTGTAATCGTGCTGTGAATATTGTGCAGATGGGTATAGATGGAAGTAGGCTGGTGAATGAATATCCATGCAGCTCGTAGGATTGCTTTAACACTGCAATGACATGTTTGTTTTGTCTGAGCTCGCAGTGCTGCTGCGATGCTAACTCCTCAGTGTTCATAAGTTCTGTGGCTGGCTTATATCTGTGTATTTCATGGGAATTAGCAGATCCAGGACTTGTTGCTGGTCGCCTAAAGGAATGTGTAAAAAAAAAAAAAATTAAAAATTAAAAAAAATAATTAAATTTTTTTTTAAAGTTACATCGATACTCAGAATTTCCAAGCTACACCTCTCTGAATACTAAACTTTCAAGAATGAAATTTGGAAAAATGGTTAAAAAAAAAAATTTTTTTTAATTTTAAAATCCCATTGTGACACTATTAAACCTTGTGGAAAGTTTTCCAAAAAACTTGATGCCATTATAATTTCAAATGATGGGCCGACGTCATGTTAAATCAGGATGGGCAACTCCGGTCAACGCAGCCCACATCTTGACACCGAGCAGATATAATTAGCAGACATTGTGTAGAGCTTGAAATCAAGCTCCACACAAGTCTGCTAATTACCCATTGATTTGAGTTTATTTTCATTTACTGCACGCCATCTTCTATTCAAATACTTCTGGTACTGATGCAAAAAGAAACCATAACTGAGTATTGCTTCACTGAGAAGATGACTATATTAAAATACAGTTGTTGTGCAGAAAGGAGATGGAAAGTCAAGCATTTCTGCAGATTGAAATAAAAAAATATATCCGTAATCCACTTGACATAACCTGGAGTTGTGGGATTGATATTCTCAGTAATTAACATTTGCTCTAACAGCTGGACACATAAGTACTAGCTCTTGCAAAAAAAAACGGCTATAGCAGCCTGGGATGCATGCAGTTTACAAAAATAACAAAACTAGAACTTTTTTTTTTCACAACTTGACACTTGTTCAGGTTTTTGTAAGCAGGAAGAACCGTTTCCTCAGCTTATGATGGTAAAATCGAGACCCGTGCAGGTCACTAGTGTTTCCATTTAACTTCACTTTGAGACACCATTTTTCCATGAGTTGTTGTTTCCTTGCACCAGAAAGCCACGTTCAACCCAGTTTGTTTAATAGAGACAGGAATGACAAGGCAATTAACTTTACCAGTAACCTAAAAAATAATGATGGGAATTAATCAGAATCCCAGGGGGATTGCAATTCCTTGCCAGGAAGAGTGTAGATCTGGCAGAAGTCCCAAATGCAGCAACGTGTCCAAACTGTTCATTTTCAGTTTTAAAATGCAAAACTGATCCTCTGCCATTAAACACGTCTCATAAAACTACACAGAAAACATAAATAGAAGCATCAAATTATTCTCCTGCTTGCAAATTTTCCATTTGTAAAACCAGTGACATTCACAACGACGTGTAGCTCAATTACACACTTACAGAAGGGACGGCTAACTTAGACAGTAGCTGGAACTGAGTACATTGTTGGCTTAGAAACGCTGTCAGAGCCCAACTCTATTCATGACAAAGAATGGTTAGAGATGTCATATACAGTAGGCGTGATTTCTGTTCAGTCTGACGGGATGTAAAATATAATATGTCCGAAACATTTTTACATACTGAGCAAAGAGGAACTAACGTCACTACAATCATGCTGAGATTCAAATACACAACAGAATCCCTACAGTGTAAAAAAAATAAACACCATTCTAAATATTGTCAGCAAACATTAACACAAATCTAAATAAACAATTCTAAGCTATAAAATGGCACTGAGTCAATGAGAATGTACAGATCATGTAAATGAACGTGTATTAAGGATGTTTATTAATCTAATCCTCACCTTCGGATGTGCATGTGTCCAATAATTTTTATAAACACTGTAGTCAAAGTGAGAAATGCTTCAAATTCTCTATTAAAACACTCCATAATCATGTAACGCACTGAAATATTCTTTTCTTGGAGGACAGGCTGTTGTCACCTGCTGCTAAACACAAAACATGTTGGACTAGATGGGCAGCATGACAAAATACAGTCAAAAACCCAACAAAGTCTTATGAGTCAGGACTTGTTTTGGGGCGAGATTGGGCTGAAAAATGCTGGTGATGTTAACACCACTGTTTCCTTTTTCATGATGAAGTACTTGTAAGATCTAACCTTCACTGTTACAGTATGTAAAGAAGTTAAATGGCTTTTCGAGCAAAGAAAGTCTCAATGAAAGCTGAAAAAGGAAGTAAAAAAATAGCAATATCAATGCTATCAGACTTTACTCAGATCATGTCACAACTTAATGTCAACACCGAACCTCTTCCTGCTGTACAGAGATAAAATCTTCTCCTGTGAGTAGGAAACAGATTCAAAGTGGTCTTTACCATGTATGTTGAAGTCTGCATGCAATGAGTTGGGAGTTATTTGCACGAGTCTGTTGCATTTCATCTCTCCTCTCTAAACCAAAGGGTTAAATTTACACAAAAGTGAGGATAGTTTCTGTTCGAAGAGATGTGCAGAAACGGGGAAGTTCTCTCTCTTTTTACTTTTGCAAAAACTGTCAGTGGAGTTGACTGGCTTGTAGCATTAAACTCCTGAAGCCATCAGCTGGTAAATTCCAAATATGCCATTTTATTGATCTACATCTGTCGATGGCGACTTCAAAGTTATTAATTTAGGAAATACTGCATTTGTGGTCAAAAAGGACACAAAGCCTGATCCTAGCCAACAAGCTTTGCATCACAGCGTTGATAGTTGCTGCCAGCAGCACCAAAAGATGACAAGTCATGAAAGAGTTGGTGAACCTAAAAGTCCTGCAGGTAAATAAGGAGAAAACGAGGCAGCAAGAGGAAAAAGACGAGTCAAACAGAGAACATGCACAGGAACCTTTTGTTGTTGTTTCATCTTTCCTGCACCATTCCTGTTTACTCAGCCGTTGGTGAATTTCAAATGAAACGGCGAGAGGAGAGCAAGTCCAACGTCAGAATGTGAAAGGGAATGAGAGGACGTGGGGGTCCTCAGTTTCTCCTTAACATCAAACACCTACACAGAGGGTGCCAATCAGCTCCTATTATTTTACACAAATTCCAACCTTTCTTTTTCTTTTTTTTAATTGCTGGAGAGATGAACACAAACTTCTGCTGTGAAGAGGTTTAGCCAAACACCCGACAAGCTCTGTATCTGTTCATTTCCAGCTCTGAGAAAGACATTGCTGAGTAGTTTCCTCCAGCTTTTACCTGACAGCTGAGTGGATGAAAGAAAACATCTTTCACTGTGTCCATCCTTTCTCATTTTAAAGCCTTTTTTTGTTGTTGTTGTTGTTGGAGAACTTTTTGCATTTTAAAGACCAAACATGTCATGTTTGTGAAATCTGACAAAAAGAAAACAAGATAATTCAGTCTTTGTTCATTCAGTTGTACCAAAGATAAAGATGGAGTCAGACTACGATGCTTAAATGCTTCCAAAAATGAACAAATAAAAAAAAAAATTCTTTGATCATGTCCAAACTCCAGTAACTCCAGCTTATTCTTACACCCCCCACTGGTTGTGTGCTGCATGTCCCAGCTGTTCGGAGGCAATGCCAGCTCGGCCGGGTTGGCGAGGGGCAATGGACCATGAAGTCTCTGTGTCACAGCTTTGAATCAATGGCAAGGCTGCACCAGGAGGAGGTCACATGACCCCAAAGACGGAAAAATAAAAAGTGACATTGACTGATCTGGTGGATTTGGCCAGGCAGTCGGCACCAGTTCACCCATCTGGACTGGGGAGGGATAGTTTGATCTTAGCCAGGTTCTTTTTTTCCTGTTAATTCCGAGAAGAAACTGGCTGAGGGTCTATGTACTAAGCAGCTAGTTTAGTGGTCTGTAATCATTCATTCATTATCCCAACCGCTTAATCCAATTCAGGGTCACAGGGAAGCTGGAGCCTATCCCAGCTGGCTTTTAGGCGAAAGGCAGGGTACACCCTGGACAGCTCGCCAGTCCATCGCAGGGCTGGTCCATAATCTTTCAGTAAAATTATCACACACACCTTGGCGATGGAGCATTTATTAATTATGCTAAAAATAAAAATCTTTCTAGACAGGGACTCATAGAAGGTATTGCAGTGAATCATTGAACCTCATATTTTTCTTAGATTTGATCAAATACAAAATCTGTAGTTTATCAAATAACTATGCAGCACAGAGCCCAACATTTCCTTCTGGGAATCACTCACAAAGTGTTGTAGGGAGGGAGAATGGAAGTAGAATCACTTTAATTGAACGCAGCACTTAAAAATCCAACTCAAACCATTTTATCTGCTTCAATCTAACAACCAGTTCACACCAGCAGCTCCTTTTCATATTCCCATTCAGGCTCTTTGGTATTACCCAGCAGGGAGTGTACAGTGGTGGAATTAATTCTGTACACAAGCCGTGAACAGTAATTGCAGTTTTAATTAGTTTTTTAAACATTTATTTCTCTGGCTTTTTAAGGCAGAAATATTCAAAGTGGCTAGTTTTCCATGATGACGGGAAACAGGAGAGATGGAGAGAAACTGATGCTTGGAAACGACGAAATAGAGGACTCTGGGCATTTTTTTTAATTTGTCATGATAAGAAAAAAATAACCCTTAGAATAATTCTTTTTAGAAACACACTTTTAGCTTTGCTTCAGATAGGATCCAATACTCGCACTTTCTTTCATATTTTATTTAGTTTTGTTGAAGATGCTCAATCAAGATGATCCCACACCAATTTAATAATGAAGTCTAGGATCTGGGGGGTCATCATTCTGTAAGACCTATTGCCACTGATTTTCAGTCTTTTTTCTTGTTTCATTTCGGATACCTCAGCCTTGTCTCCCTGTTTCCATTCCTTTAAAAATGGCCTCTTGCCAGCCACCCTTGTGTGCAGACCATTTCTGATGAGGCTTCAGTGAACAGTAGATGGATCAGCTAAAGGTCCTGATGCATCTCTCAGATCCTGTGCCAAGTCTTTGCTGGATTTTGTTATTTCTTAAGGAAAGGACATCACCTTAAGATTCTATTAATCTGCCTCTTCTGTCCTCCTTTTCTGTTTCTTCATTTATTCGAAGGACACAATGCATTTAAACCTCAGATTTTCTAAGTTTTTTATTTTGCTATTTCATCTAAATCAAACTGTTATCTTTAGTATCTTCTCTTTGATTTTTTTTTTTGGGACAGGTTATCTGTTATGTATTGACACAACTGGTTAACTGGTTTAAATTAATCTAGATAAGGCCAATAGCAAATGCTGAACTGAAAGTTGGTTTTAAAAATCAACCAATAGAAACGCTTTGAAAGACCTCCAGAAAGCCTGGAGAACTATTGCTGACCACTTTAAAGGATTCCAAGAAGCTCTGACTCCTGGGAAGCAAAATGTAAAGAAATGGAGGGTGGCTCATCACTTTGTCCCAGTACAAGGCCATCATGGCAGCGTGTAGTTTGACAACCTGCTCCCTCGGTGTGACAGATTCCTTTTACTCCTGCTTTATTTAGTCTATAAAAGCCAGTTATACTGCAGCAGCAGGTGGAGGTGGCGGAGCCCATCTGAACCGGCTGCCATTGTGTCACTGGATGTCATCATCACAGGACCCGTGGCTGTTTGTTTCAGGTGAGTTGGTGTTGGTGCAGGAGATCAAGCTGATGATTGACTATGGAAATCTGTGAACTTGTATATGCCATCATCCTTGCACACTTAACAGACACATCTATTTGTTGTATTAAACTTGAAATAAGCCTAGAAACATACAAAATTCAGGTTCTGGCCTCCTGTTCAAACTTTACGCCTATTACCCAGCCTATTTGTTTAAATACTCAGAATTAAACAGGGGGGGGGGCGGGGGGGGGGGGGACTAATTCCTACAGAGATAAAGTAAACTGAACTGGTTGCAAAAGCAGGAGACTCCAAGAAATCTACATTTAGAAAAAACCCAACAACACATTTAGCTCCAGTTCTTCTGTTCACACACAACAGATGTCAAGTACAGCACTAAAAACTCAACAGTTGCTTCTCTCTAAAGCAAAACGGGCGAGTTTTAGTTCAACTGGCCCTACAGCTTTTGTTGCAGTAAGTATTTGAGCCTAAGTCTTGACGACGGGATAAGGATTTCTGTCTCCATGGCCGTGCGCACCAACCAGACGCGGAGGAAGCTCTTCCCTTCCCGACCCTGGGGAAGGTGTTAGAATCACATCTTACCTGCAATAGTCCCACTCCCTTCCCGCACCTTCACGCTCTTTTAAAGCATCGGCGGGGCTGCTGCTACAATCCAGGTGTGCGTCCGTGATTTGGAGACATTTGGGTCCCGGCCAGGCGAAAAAAAATGAAGGATTAAAAAAAAGGGAGTGGTGCCTTTTTTTTTTTGTTTGTTTGTTTCCTCCTTTGGATAAAATCAAACAGGCTTATCACACAAGATTTTTAGTCCTCTAAAGGAGAATCCTCTCATCCGCCATCCAAACCTCCTGTCTTCAGTCCGATCTTCCTCTATCCACACGGGAGCCCTTAGTCAGAAATGTATAAAGAGGAATTTAACTGCGTCCTGGTGGTGTGTCTCTTCCAGGTCGCTCTGAAAAATGAATGAGGCTTATTTACAAAGTGGACCAGATCGTGATCGATCACTTCAGCCCCCCTCTGGTCGTGTCTGTGCCGCGTCTCTTCCCGGTCTGACAGCTCCGTTCTGCGCGCACCAACTTTTATGGTGCCGCTGGAGCGCACGGCGCAGCGCTGCTCTCGCCTATACCTTTCTCTAAACGGCGTTACCTTACAGTAATCCGATTACTTTGAATTTCCTTTGGTGTATTGAAACGGGCAGTTATCCTTTCCCAAAATAATATCAGTTTGATCAGAAGTTATTCTTTTTTCCAATAAGGTGGAGCTCATCAACAGAGATCAAAAGAGGAAGCAAATTTGGTGAAGTTTAACATCAACTAACCAGTAAAAACGATAAAGGACTGGATTAAACTGTTAACTCTGATCATTTATTAATGTCCTCTGAGACATAAAAACTTAGCAATTCTCATTCGTGTCGTCATGTCCATCCTCATGCAGTTCGGGACCCTGACAGTGTTGCGCGTCTCGGTGAAGCTGTGAGCAGCAGCGAGCCTCCACGTGGAAAAAGTTGCCCTTTACTGCCATCATGCGGATATCTGGTGTACTGCAACGGAGGGCACGGAAACTTTTAATTCCCAAGTGGATGATAAAAGATGTGAATACCGTGATTGGGAAGATTAATCTTCTTTTATTACCTCTGTCAAAGTGGAGGTCATGTATTCGGCGGCGTTGGTCTGTCTGTCTGTCTGTCTGTCTGTCTGTCTGTTAGCGATATAACTCAGAAAGCTATGGACAGATGTTGATGAAATTTTCAGGAAATGTCAGAAATGGAAAAAGGAACAAGTCATTAGATTTGGGGGTTGATCGAATCACTGCCTGGATACAGGATTTCTTTTTTAAAAAACTCTTTACTGTGGGGGCATGAGGATAATTTTGCCATAGCGCTTCAAACTCAAATAAATGGCCGGCCACCATCATTGACAAAAGCAAGGTGCTCTGAATGCTTCTAGTTTATCTTATATTTCAGCAAAAGTCTTGATTCGGTCTACCTTTCCATATTTCCTAGAAAACAGGAAATTGGTGCAGTGATTTCTTAAAAAATCCAGAACCATAAATAGAAATGTAGTTTAGGATTCTCGGTTTATTGACGAATTTTCAAAAGCTATTATTTAGACGTTGGCTTCTGGCTTCTTATTTTTGGTCAAGATGATTCCACACTGCTTCAGTAGTGTTGAGGTCCAGGCTTTGGGGAGGATCAATCCTTCCATATGACCTGTTAAAACTGATTTTCTGTCCAGTTCTTGTCATTTGTGATGCATCAGCCTTTTCTCCCCATTTCCCTTCCTTAACAGTGGCTTCTTGGCAGCTTCCATTCCATAGAAACTATTTCTGATGAGGCTTTAATGAACAGCAGATGGATCAACTAAAAGTCTGTCAATATGTCATCTTCAGCATTTTCCATAGATGCAACTGAAGAAACTGGGAAAATGTTTATGTTGAAACCAAACACTGGCTAGTCCCTTGAGTTTGGTGTCTTTTTCTGCCAGACTCAGATCAGTGTTTAATTGTTTAGGTACAAGGACTGTACTAAAAATCAGTAAAACGGCTGCTTGAAAAGATGACAAGAAATCCAGATAAAATATGACTGGTGTCCTGAAGACTCTTGCAAACTACTCCAAAGCACACAGATGAGCACATACTTTGATCAAAAATGTTTATTCCATGATGAAAACAGTCCTGTCACACACACACACACACACACACACACACACATGCACGCACACTCAACTTTCCTTTTACAAACAGCAAAAATACGAAGATCTAATGCTTGTGAGGAGATGAAAAATAAACAACAAAATCAGAGGAACTCAAAGTGATTGGTTTTTGCAGCACAGAAATATAAAGGGACATAAAGTCCTTTCAGCTGTGTCCAAATCAAAGATGCTGTTTTTTGACTTTTTACAGTACACCAGGAGGCTATCCTAAGGCAATGTTACAGAAGATCGGCTGTCACGTCCCTCCCAGTGGGACCGATACGAGCGAACGTCCACACTTTCTAGATTCATCGAGGATTTTTCAAGCTGTTTCTGAAAGGCATCAGTGGAAGTGGTAGTAGTAAGTAGTTCATGGATTCCCTTTCCCCAGAGCTCTTCAGCATTCCTCTTTGATGTAGACTTGTTCGTCCGTGTCCGACTCCAGGTGCTCCAGTCGCTCGGTCTGTCCATTCATGATCTCATCGGGTGTTTTCATGAACCTGCACAAAAACATGTTTTACTTTGCTTGGTCTGTCATTCAAAGTAAAAACTGATTTAGATGGACACACCATGAAGAGATTAAAGTGGACCTACCTGAACAGAAGTCTTTGTCCGGGTTCTTTCCTGATAATGTTCAGTTTGTAGTAGTGTCTCAGTGCTCGCGACATCTTCTCGTACGTCATATTGGTTCTGTTCTGTAGATGATAAACAGCAGTTGCCATCAGCAATGACTGCAGCGATGTGAAAAAAGGGACATTTAGAGGCTTTGTAATGTTTAAAGTTGCATTTCTTTCACTTTTAGACGCTAAGTCAGGACAAACGGAATCGAAGGCCAAAGAAAAGAAGTTAAAAAATAAATAAATAAATAAATAAAAAATCATGCTGCTGAGTTCAATGCATTGATCTAAGACAACAGAATACAAAACTGCACATAACACGATATAAACATTTGCAGGGGGGAAAAGGGAAGACTAGCTGAAGAGCAAATACAGGTGATTCATGGACTAACGTGACAGCTGACCTTATGTAACAGATAAACAGTACTTGGGAGGAGCCCTGGGACACTAACTGAACAGAAACTCATTAGACAGACTTCTCTGCCGTCTGAAAGAACAAAATAAAACGTATCCAGATTGATCACACCTTGTATTTACTGGAGAAGTTTTGTTTGGTTCTATAGGAATGGAAGACATTAAAAGGCAACGGGATGGTGAATCATCATGACATCATGAAGAAGCGAGAGATTTACATTGTCATTTTTTAGTTTATCTGATAACCACACTGATCGAAACTAATTTAACTAAAGTGTTCGCCAAATTTCTGTCAGCATGTCAGCGTTTACATCCCCCCCAACATTACTGGAACAGTAAGGCCCCTTTCTTTTCTTTTTTTTTTTTTTTAACTAAAGACAACAAACATTTGTGTTTGACATAAAAAGATGGATCTGGCACAAAACATCAACAATTCAGCTTTTATTTCCAGGTGTTTACATCTGGATCTTTTGTAACACAGAATTCTTAGGTGAGCAAAGTATTGGAACATGTGACTGAAGAGTGTGTTGGCCTCACTGTTGCGACACTTTTGGAGGGGAGTGTATCTGCTGAGTTGTCTTTAATGAATCCTCAATGTTGCTTTGAGCTACTGTGGAAACTGTAATGTAGAAACCTTCTGGGTAGTGAAAGGCTCCGTTCTCAGATAATTTCTATTCCCCGTGTGCCACTTGTTTTTTTTTTTCCAGTCACATAAAATTTCTCTTATCTTTATTGAGATGGCTGTTAAGTTTATTTCTCTCTTAAACACACTGACAACCATCCTGACATCACAAGATGGATGACGGTCATTTTCCATTTTTCTTCCAATAAGAATGAAACTGAATCCATGCTGAGCAGTACCGGCCACATCCACCCTTTCCTGGTCGTTCTGAGAAATCCATCATGACAAATTCAGGCATGAAAATGGATATTACTCTAAAATTTAAAAGCCATGCCAATGCAATGGTAACATCTGACTTAAAAAACTCCCAACTTGTTTATTGCAATGCGCTACTTCTTGGAACCTGTCAGGCCGCCATTGCTCGCCTACAGCTGGTGCAAAACGTGACTGCTGGATATTTAAGAAGCAAACTGGAGCACGTTACTCCAATTCCAAGACTAACTCTTCTTTTCAGTCCTTTCTGTCATCACATCAACTTCTTTCTATTTGAATCTGCAAGTCTTCACTACAAGTCTGAGCCACCAAAAGCCCAATGGTAGACTTTATCTGAACACCAGGAGCCCAAAGTGTGTTTTTACCTTGTGGTTGCCCCAGAGCCTGGCCAACCCGTTGGGGTCCATGATGCGGAAGACTTTATTCTCCGGATCCTCCCAGCGGATGTAGTTCTCGTACCTGCTGTCTGACAGGAGCTGGTAGACGTAGTCCCAGAGCAGCCTGCAGTCTGCGAAGACCCCAGATGGAAAAGACTTTACAAGCTGACATGAAATTGTTGTATCTTGTTCATTGCCGCGTCTCCAAGCAGAACAAACCAGACTGTAAACTGTGACTTAACCTTACCTGCTATCCGCCCAATGGGGATTTGCTGGTCATCTAGAGGAGACACGGGCATGATGACGTGGTTCCTGTAGAGAACCTCGTCCTGCTGCTGCTGCATTATGTGCTGCTGGTGGTGTTGAGCCAGCTGATGGTGGCGCCCATTCTCCATCGTCACCTGAGATGGAGGTCCGCCGCGACTGTGCCTGAAGTCCATAGCAGCACCCCCACCACCCCTACTCGGGCTGAGGAGCAAAGGGTTCATGATGGCGCTGGGCATGAGCTGGATGACGCGAGGAGGGCCCGCCTCCTGGACTCCAGGGCTGCCCGGGCAGGGGGCTTCTCTGGGTGTAGCGCAACGCCCATTGGGTGCTGCAGGGGACACAGACAGGGGGTACATTTCTTCTGGCAGGTGGTGGTTACTGTCAGGAAGCTGGGAGAACGTTTGGAGGTGGTCTTCGTTGGCAGAGCGGGGGTGGTTTGGCTCGGGAGGGGACCGTCGTGGCGTCGGATTGTGGGGAGAACGAGAGCGGTGCCGCAGTTCAATAGTTGGTGGATGCTGGGGGATGGGCTCCGAACCACGTGGTGCCCGCCGTACCGTTTCTGAGAATAGAGAAGATTTCCAACACTTTGTTACAATGTAGTTCACTCTGACACAAGACTAAAGTCTTTGCAGCAGACTCGGATAAAGATGCCTTCCTGTGATGTGTCCACTTAGCTGAACATTCCCAAAGAAACCCACCGATCTTCTCTGTTGACAACTGGACTTTCCTATCGAACATTCGACACTGAACTCATCTTTTTCTACAGAATGTGCTGAACCAATCGTCTACTTCTAACCTTACAGCTACCTCTGGTATTTTCTAGGATAGTCACTTGTATTGAGAGCTGATTTCACCCCATTATGGGTTCCAAACAACTTCTAAATGCAAACGGCAATTTTTGGAAACAAGTGTTCAACTTTCTAAAGTGAAGTAATGAAGTAGTCATCTTAGGAAACAGAGGAACTGTTTGCACAGACTGCAAATAGAAAGTGAGCATGTTTCGAGCTTCACTTAAACAAAAGAAAGAGCTGTGACAACAGGAACTAGGACCAAGTATGGTATGGCCTGCCACTGCTTTCTGCTAGGAATTCAAAAGTACAAATTCCAGACTTCCCAATACACTTGCTTCCCATACAGTATCCCACAAGGTGTCACTAATATCCCACAATTAGACTGAACATGGTGCTGACCATGTTTTTCATGCATCTCAACAAAGATTATCCAAGTTTTGGAGGCAGTTTGAATTTGCAATGATTTCTTCACAAACAAAAAAAAATACATATGTTCAGAGCAGCCTGCATTTAAAACAAGGAAGGACGATCACAATCCGTCAGGCATTTTACATGCAGTTTGTATTGTTTAGATAAAGCAGCATTTCCTTGTTGAGCAGGTTTCTTACTGTTCTATTGAAAACATTTGATGTTTGCCAAGTCTTACTGTTGCTGTGTCACATTTCCTCGGATCAGAGCCAAAAAAAAGCCCAAAGGAATTCAACTAGGTCTTATCATTACGTCCTTGAATAAAATGAAGGTGCTTGCCGTTGTAAAGATGGCGGCCTTCTATCGTCACCAAACTGCACATTCATCATCTATTTATTAACATCAAGCTTATTTCTTACAAACTTTGTCATTTCCACTGCAAAGACACATTAGCCTGTTTTAAGATGTATGCAAGGTTCATCTAGTGTCAAGTTTGCTTGTTAGAAGCAACTTTGGAATTGTTTTTCTGTAAGATTGCTTGGAATTGTAGGGGTTTCTGGTTTTTGTTCTTGTTTTCTAAAGTATAGTATAGTATAAAGCTTATTTGAGCTTCCTTTGCTCCCTTTGTGAAGCATCTCAGCTGTCTCAGCAACAACCCCTGGATGAGAAATGGGAAAAGTAAACACAACAGTCACACACAACTTCACGTAATGAGTGGTTTATTGTTTTATATAAGCTATTCATTTATTTTTTTAATCAATTTATGATTTACTTTTAAGAACATGATGGTAAAATAAATCGTTTGATTTGTGCTGCGTGCTGCCCCTCCTCTCCCATAAATAAACACATAAAAACCTTTCTGGCTCGGGCTTAATTTTCACTGTCAGGAGAGGATTTTTTGAGGGAACCAAATTCTTTTGGCCTTGTTTAAATGGGGCTTGTCGCTTGTTTCGCAAGCTAAATCTGGCAACATGGTGTTTGGAATTATTAGTAGTTGTTTTATGTAGATGTTGTCAACCACAAACTGATATAATAAAGCTGCACTATGAGCCTACATTATCTTAAAGGGGTCCTATGATGGTATTTGGAGTTTTCTGAACTTTCTACAGTGTTACAGTGTTGAATCCTCATCAGACATGTAAACGACACTGTTTTTTTTGAGTTCCAGCACGCTCTCCGTTCGGTTTCCATGGCGACGAAAAATTTATCATTTTAGAGAGTTTTTTTCTACTTGGAAATCCTTGTGACGTCCTGGGGGATAAGGTTCGGTGATTGGTTACTTTCTACTGGTTAACAAGGGCATGTACAAATACATCAGGCGGGTGGAAAACGTGGGATAAAGTTATTTCCAACGATGGCTGGTGAGTTTACCAAAGAGAGACATCCTGCTGCATTTGTTGCTGTGGGTTGCTGTTTTCCACTTTGTTTTCAGGGTCTGATTCAGGTTCCAACATGTAGGGCTGGATGCTATGTGTTGACATTGTATTTTGTTTTTTTAATTGAGTTCATATTAGCCTAATCCTTCTGTTTATGAGATGTTACAATGACGGCGAAAGCAGTTGCAGTGTGTGTTCCCGATGTAGTGCAGTGGCGGGAGGCGGGGCTTAATGCGGAAGAGTCTCAATCCACTCGATCTGACAGCCTACGGAGAGGGTCGGTCTGAAGTAAATAAAGCGATTTGTGACAATAACTCTATCAATCCCAGCCCTTCTGGTCTCAGAAATAAAAATAAATTAGCCTGAAATGCACATAATAGTTCCACTTCAAAGAGCCAATTTGATCAATATCTCATTGAAGTTTCACACCAGCTGCTTGCTGTATGGCTGGTTAGCAACACTAATATTTCTGTAACTAATGACCATAACTATCTGGCTTTTGTGTAATTGGTGATAAAATATAATATGATTAAAAAAGTAAAGGCCACAAAGTTGACTAATTAAACTGGGTTAGGGTCACATGAAGTTTTGACCCTTGTTCAACGAGAAGTCCTGAAAAGTGACATTATCACAACCCTCACTGAGTTTGCGTTGTACGATGGCGCTCGTACAGCCATAAACCCATACTTTAATAGTGTACTAACTGAAACAATATGGTAATCAAAATAGTATGTACAGTTGTGCTCATATTTATTCATAAACTTTCATTAAAGGAGGTAAAAAAAAACAAAAACAGTTGCCTGTAAAATAAGATGAAATTGACTAAAGTAATGATAAATAAAAGTTTTATGAAAATCATTACATTATTTTCTAATTCTGGTTTAATGGATTTTTTTTTTTTTTTAAAAAGCAAACAAGATTGTTTGTGAGTGATGTAATATGTAATAATGTAATATTTTGTTGAACAATCCTTTAATGTTTCCGCTACAGTCAGGTGTTTTCTGTTCCTCTCAGTCAGACTTCTGCACCTGTTGACAGGTATTTTGTCCCACTTTTCAACAGAAAAGTGCTCTAATTTGTCCAGGACCAATTTGTTTGTTTGTTTTCTTTCTTCAACTCAATTAAATGAAAAAGTGTCTTTTATTATTAAATTATATTTTTGCAAATTTTTAGTTTTTGTTTCTTTTTTAAGTCTCCAGTTATTTAAGTGACTGTTGTAAATTCAGCCTTTTCTTTCATGAAATAGTATGAATACATATCAGCACAACTGTAAGTCATTGGTTTACACAGCATACACTCCTTGCGAGGAACCCTCCACGTAGCTGGTTTCAAGCCAAAACTTGTGATAACATAACATGTAACAATGCATATAAATAACTTATTGTAGTTCTACACTTAAATGTAAGTTTTTGTTTTAAATATATTAATAGGAGTACTCTAAATATGATTGTTTTAATCAGATAACGTGATGGCAGAGGTGGGAATCATCAACGGGTACTCAATAGGATTATAGGAAAAGTTTAAAGACAACTAAAATATGGAAAGTAATTCCAAGTAGACACATTTGTTTAATGAGAGATTTGGGGCTGAGAATGCATGAGTTGCATGTGAATTGCTAGCAGGACTGACCTTCGAGCTTCAGATGCTGCACAGCGCTTTCAGGCAGCGAGTGGAAGGAGTTCCCAGGAAAATAGGGCGATGGACAAAACACGTGGGACTTGCGCTGCTTCAGGATGTGCTGCAGCAGCTCATACAGGACGTCCCCTGCAGAGGTAGAAAGGTTGGAAGTTAACACATGTCCCTCAGTAACATTTGATGAATCCATGAAATTAGAAATTGCTGCTGGCATCACTCAAGAGTATCTGGTTCCCTTTAATTCTTTGTTATCCAGGATTCATCATTGCTGCTGTTATTGCTTAAGCTTCATGGAACTTGAGCAATAATGGAAGAATCGGTAATGATGTAGTTGCAGGAGAAGGAAGCCAAGGCAAATGACAATTCCTTTCCGATGTGTTCAACACTGCTGAGCTACTAAGTAGAGGATACGTATGCCAAAAACACACATTTTACTTCTCCAGAGCAACAGAATGAAATGCACTGACTTTTTTCTGAATAAATGTTTTCACATCATACATCATGTTTGCAAGACGAAACTTTGAGTATTTTTTCTGCCTATTGTTTTTTTAAACACAAGAGTATAAACTACGTTAATGGTTAGACTTTCTTTAGCAATGGGTTACTTTAGCACATCGTTAGCCCAGTGATGTGCTAAGTGCACGTCCTGAAGGGATGCAGTAAACTCCCTATTGATGCGGGATGCACCTCTTTTTCCTATGAAAAGCAACACATTGTGAACAACATCACAGTAACTAACATAAGAAACGTTGTCAAGTGCTGTCAACCAGGTGTGTACATCTAAAACACACACTTTTCAGTGTTAAAATCGAAGGATTTCATACTACAACTGAACAAATAGTCAAATATAACAAATAGAAATAAATCCTTTTTTTTTTTTTTTTAAACTGGGAACTCGGGGAATTTTCCAGGCACCCACTCAAATCACCAGCTGTGGGACCCGTAGCCTCGCATTGAAAACCTATCAGCATCACCGTTGGCCACTAGAAATCATTGATCTGCGATTACTGTACCATAATCAGCTGCAGTGCCATGGTGTGTTTTCTAAACAGCAAATGGAACAAACACACTTGATGGTATTTTAAACACGCCTGCAGCTTCTGTTCCCTGATTAATGTCAGCTTCTGCCGTCCGAGTTTTACTCAACTACAAACTGGTGATATCTTCACATAAACTGTGGGAAAACATTAAATAACTTTATTAGGACTTTAATATTACATCTTATTGATGTATTATGTAATGCAGCAAAAATGCCAAATATTGCACTTCATGACTTGGCTAGATTATCAAACAGAAATGTGATCCAACAGATTAAATAACTTATGTAACAGTTAAGAAAAAGACTTTATTGGTTAAAAACAATAGTCCTCATGAACCAAATATCATCACCCTGTCTGAATTAAGTATTTCTGTCATTTTATAAAATGATTCCTCTATTAAATTCTTGTTTAATCCATTATGAATGGGAGAGCCTTAAAGGAAAATCCTGGAACCACTACAGTTACCAGCAAGGAAGTGTTCAAATCTGTTGACATGAATACATGCACTACAACTCTCTATGACCCCAGTGTTATAGTTAGAGTGGAGTACCGGCAGGCACCAGGAACAAAGCCTGAGCAGGAAGTTCACTCAATGCTTTTCATCTGTTTGTTTTTCCTCAATACCAACAGCTGAGCTCCGGGTCTGACAAAACATTTACACAGTTAACAAATGACCACGAGTGCAGGGCTTGGCACACATCACTATCACTCATTATTTAACTGCTTTGTTAAAGACTTACTATAACAAGGAAATGATTCTCATAAAGGAAGTGATGGTGAGCGAGCACGCATGCACAAATAAGCACACACTCCCCTTCTTTCAGTTCTTGCTTTCTGGTCCTGAGGCACTGAGTCCCAATGTGGGGAAAATTCCTGCTTCCTGGTGGTTGCTGATTTCATACTGGTTCCGTATAAAATCTGCATTTCCATATGTAGGTCGGTGATGGAATGGCACCAGTAAGAAAGCTACAGGAAACATCCTGTCATTTCACAATTTGATATGTGATGCATGAAACACAATTTAGGTCCATGTGGATCTCGACAAACTTGGTAAATGTCTCTTTTTTTTATTTTCAAAATAGCTTATTATTGTAAGTCTATTATAAGAGCTACTTTAAAGAAAAATATGACATCTGTAAAGGAGGAAATAAATGCATCACAAGCCAGAAAATGGCTCTATTCTCTAAACTGACGTTTTCACTGATGACACTGGCCACAGGGTGCGAACAACAACTAATACTGAAATGTAAAAACTCCCAAAAATTCTTACTTGACGAGTCATTTTAGCTCTGGAGGCGGAGGGAAATCGCTGATAGATGTAACCATCTTAGAGCAAACTAACCCCAGTTTTACATAAGACACAAAAACCAACAGCTGATAAAACCAGTAAAGATGATGAATCACATTTTCCCGTTTTTCACCTGAGCATTAATGATCTGACAGGATGTGAAATTTCTTTACATGCAGCTGAAACAGAAACATCCTGATATGGCAGCTGTCAGCTGGGTCTCCGCATTAATCCTGATTGTCAACAGTTCAGCCTTTACTAACTATAAACTCCTTGATTGTTCATCTGAACAACAGCAGATTAAAACACACCCATCCCCACTTATCAGTATTTATTTGTGTAAAAATATAAATATTCAAAGAATTGTTGCAACTGGTTAGTTTAGTTCAACTCTGTTATCCAGCAGGTCACAGGACGTTTCAGTGGATTACAGATCAGGACTGGAGGCAGATTATTGGTAATTCTAACAGAACAGGGTTTTGCAATGTCTTGCTGAAATTAAAGAAAAATAAAATAAAAGAAAAAGTCTCGAACTGTTCTCCACAACCTGTACCACACACCTTACAGAACCTTCAGACCACCAATGGAAGCTGACTTTTCTGCCACATTCTCCTATCAAGCACCCAACAGTTTACATTTCTTATAGTTATTTTACTATAATTTAAATAAGCGTCACAGAATCACGCAGACTTTCTAAACAAACTCCATTACGAAAATACAGGATCTTTATTGATACTTGATATTTTTATATTGATCATTTAATTGTCTTGTAAGGGAAAAACGTCAGCTTTGGTGTCATAATAAAGAGCTCTGTTCTTTATCTGTAAGTTTAAATGATTGTTTTAGTTGTATTGAGTGCAATGACGTTCTCAGTACAGCTAAATTATTGTGTTCTAGGTGTGATCTACTGTTCTGCAATTTTGTGTACTTGTATACTTTATATTCTAAGTTAAAAAGCAATTTAAACATAGAGCTACAATGTTGTACAAGTATTTTCATATTTGAAAAAATCTACAAGGATAAAATTATGAGACAGTATACACAATAGCAAGTTGAACTTATCTACAGATACACAAGACCGATGTTTTCATATAATTCTTGAAGTATTGTGTGGTGACCTGGTTAGGTTGGGGGTTATTTCATTGAAGTCAACTCAACTTATTATTTGCAATGTGCTTTAAGGGGCAGATTACACAGGATTTATCTTCTATCTGTGCCAATTTGTTCATGTAACACAACGTAAAGTTGAACTGAACATAAAATGAAATATAAAAAAACTTTATTTATCCAAGCAGTTGAGAATTATATAAGTTGGGCCTGTGAAACATCTGATTTTTACTGTGCGATTACAGTGGTGAATTGGAATCCCAAATAACAATTAATCATTGTAATATTAAGACTCACATTGTGATTTCCACCGTATGTTACAGACATACATTCATCTTATTTGGATAAATCACTGGGTTCATAGATTCTTTGATAATAGATCCAGTGTCTTTGGTCTCTGTTGCATGTTTATATCTTAATTTGTTCTGTTGCAGTGATGAAAATTTCAAAGATTCCTGTTTTTTGTATTTTTTGTTCTAGATCGTAGTATCCAGAATTTTGCCAAATATTACATCTTGTAAATCCTGTTGGGAACTTCTCCTGGATTTATGGCAAAGCATCTTGAACATTTATTGTGGAATTGTATGCATGTATACTGAAAATAGCCCTTTCTCGCAATATAGAACCCTTCAAAAGATGAACATAGCTGGGATTTTTCTGAAATGTTTTTAAAACTATCAAATCTTGATCCTTAAAATAAAAAAATCTAAATGTAATCATCAGTTTATTCAAACTGTTTTCCACACAATTCAACATTTCCAGACCTAAAATAAAATAAAAGTATAAAGACAGCTTGTTCAGCTTTTCAAGGTGCTTACATTGCATCTTGTTTTTAAATTGATGAAGGCCTCACTCCAACCCACTCATGACTTTTATGGTGAGCCACATCACACGACGACTGCACAGTGTAAAACTTCCACAGTGTCACACAACAGTCACAAAATCCCGTTTTATGTTCACAACATTAAAATAAAAACATGTTTGGAAATCAGTTAACTTTTTCTCTATTTTTGTGTCTGGTTGCTGGCGTTGCCAGGGAGACAGTTGAGGTTGCTTTGTACTTCCTGATCAACCGTCTCCTACTTCCTCCCCCCCCCCCCTCAGCCTCGCTGTAACAGCTGCCTCCCTCCGCTGTAACCTCACACTGCCACCTTCCATCATCTCCTCCTGCTGGCTTTATTGATTTATTTAAAGGGTGTAGCTCTGCTGTAAACACATTGATTCTGAAGATGCATTAACACGTGCTTACATGCACAGATAAACTTACTATTGGTAATAAAGCCAGACTGAACAAGGCCAGTGCGTTTGCCCCTGGTGAATTTTGAGAGACTACACATTGGTCTGATTTGCGCAGACCGTTTTTTTTCCCCTCTGAAATTAAGCCTCCATTTGCATCTAAAACTAGTTTCCGTGAATTTATAAACCACTGTTTCCATGATCTGAAAGTGCGTTTCCTTCTCGGTTGGTGTTGTTTTCCAGCGTGGCTCTTGATGACAGAAACATCTAGTGCAATCGCTTGAAATGACTCATTTATAAAACATTACTCTGATATCCTGAGTTTTCTGAGCCAGTCTATTAAGAGGAGTACCAGAATGAGGGGATCTGTAGCGGAAGTCCTCCTTTGTGAGCAGCAGCAGGGCCTTGCCGTTCATCTGGAAAGTGCCGCTGGTGATGGGCCGCAGGGCAAACTCCTTTTCTGCCCATCGCAGCCACTGGGCCACGTCGTCCCTGCTCCAAAAGACGGGCTGCAGACCTGGAGGTGGAGGAAAAGTCAAGACAGGGTTTGTTAAAGAAGCATTCGTGGAGGCGAAAAGTAAAAGGAAAGGGGGGAAAAAAAGGAGGATGAGTTCAATGATTAAGAGACAGTGAGGTGGGGGTGGTAGGAGAGGAAGGAAGAAAGGAAAGGCAGGAAGGAGGAGATGGGGGGGGATGGGGTGTGAGAGGTAGGGAGGAAAGGAGGAGGGGAAGGGGTGGGAGGAAGGAAGGAGGCAGAGGCAGTAAAAAGGATATTGAGGAAGTGCAGATAAAAGCCAAAAGGAGGGAGTGATTACGGGAACGGCAGCAGAGATGAAAAAAAAAGATGAAGGAGACGGAGAGGGAGAGGAGGTTAGAATAAAAGATTAGAACATGATAGGTTTGAGGGAAGCGTACAGAATAAATCAGAGATGATAAAGGGAGGAAGGGCATAGGAGAGACAGTCCAGACTGCTATTTTGATATGGTATGATCTGTTCTGCTCTTTTGCTCTTTGAACTCCAGACAGACTCATCAGAGGACGGACAGTTTATTGGTTTGTGTACAGAAGGATGAGGACACATGGAAGGAGGAAAAGAGAGGAAGCTGGAATCGCTGTTTTCCCCCACTCCCTCACAGTCATGTTTCTTTCACTGCTGTGGGAACCAGAGTGTAAAACAGCTGCAATGATGACCAACAAGTATTTACAGGCAACTGGGAAAGAACAGAGAAGGCTGCGGAAATGGGAGGAAAAAGTCTGACCAAAGCATCGGTCTCAACTGAATATTGGGGACTTTGTGGGGGGAAAATAGTGTCTGGAAGGAGCGAGATGTATCACAGCTGCTACGGAAGAAACTGTAATCCTAACAAATTTAAGCAGACACAAGCAAGCTAACAAAACTGAAAATCCTCACTGTGATGCTGGAAAACATTAAGGTCTTTGCACACTGATTAAAAACAACCCACACAAAAAAAAAAAACAGCAAATACAGTTGCTTGAGTGCAACACGATAAATGTATTTACATCAGCATTCAGACCTAAAATCAAATCACTGAATAGTAGTTTGGGGTGTTAACTCGCTGTACCAGGTGGGCACATGAGACACGTGTGTTTTACTCAACCGCCTTTGCAGCTACCTGCACATGTTATAGACCACAAACATTAAGATCTATCAGATTTTAATGATGTGCTCCATTCCAGGACACAATCACATCTCTACATTCAGTAAATAATTGAAGCCATACTGTATATGGCTGATGATGCAACAAAAACACTCCTTTTACATCAATAAAGGGCCAGTAAAATAGTTAGTCCACAAGTCTTTTATCCACAACTCCTTTTAGGGGTAAATGGCAGAATTTTAGTGGTTTAAGCTGCTCTGAGCACAATCAGCATTGATTGGAACATAATACATGACTAAATAGAATAATTTCCAGTCAGGGTACTTCACTACATGTTGCAAGAGTGTACACAGCTCACTTGTTCTTGACAAGAGAAAGAAATGTGACTGATACACTAACTATGAGCAGCTCAGACTCATCCTAGCTGTGTGGTGCTTTTGCATGAGTTCTATATAAAATAGTTCACTGTTTATGCAAATAAGACATATTTTTTAAGAAATTATGATATATCAGCGCCTGCAATGTCATCTTGTTCTCTGGGCTACTTAATGAATGGAACAGATTTTTTAAAAAAGCCTTTATAAATTTTCATATGGCATGAAAATTAACTCAAAACTATTAAAGTGCATGTTGTTGTATTGTGTCGTGCTGATTTGATATTGTCAGTGTTAATCAAAGTGCTTTAAAAAACTCCAGTGTAACCATTAATTGAATCCTATTTAACAGCCACAACAGTTGCTCACCTTGTAATAAATATCTAAATGAGGAAACACACTAATTTTCCACTTTTACTGGATTTTAAAATGGTCGATAAATGTAGAATATAAAAATATTAACGGTTAATCAAAAATGGATTATTTCACAAGATGATTGATTACAATTTAATTGAATGCCCTTCCCTACTTCATACATCAGATGGAAAAAAAATACTAAATTTGATCATTTTCATGAATATTTTTCATTGGACAAATGCAGGATTTTCACCAGTGACTGTAAAAGGAAAAAGTCTAAAAAATAAAAATGCATCAGATTTTGACTCCAACACCGTCTGACAGAACAGCATGCATATATTTAGTGGAATATATTGAAATATATTCATCCCAGTCAACACAGATACGGTCATCTCCCCATATCACTTTGTGCTGTTGTTGTAACCTGATGATTTAAAGTATGAATAAACCTTAACTCCCTTTCTTTCCTCTATGCTCTTCCCTCTTTCAGACAGTCACACAAAACCAGACAAGTAACTGTGTATATCTTTGATCAGACCCTCATGACACTCAAACGGAGCATAACTACTCATTTCTTACATCTGACTTATCAGTCAGCCTCAAACATTTCCTCTGGGAGTTGTACAGCTGTTATCTTTGGCCGCCAATGTCACTTGTCACACAAGTAATAAGAACCTTGTGTTAAACCCCCCCCCCCCTCTCCATTTTTTGCTATCCCGACGCGTCAAACAAAGGAAGTTTTCACAGAATGCAATCAATAAAAAACGAAACCCTGTCTAGATTGTCTGCTTCCCATTTCTTCCCTATATTCAGATAACGGCACGAGAATGGTTGATAAGCCTGGGAAGACCTGGGTTATCTAAAGCGCTGCTCGCAGGCCGACGAGCTCTGACCCTCAGATTGTCAACACACGTCCTAAAAAAGTAGCCAATAGGATACAGGTGTTTCACAACTATGGGGAGAGCAGATAAGAACATGCATTTCTTCAAGTTTTTCTGCTTTTTTTTCCTTCAAGTTTTTTACCACCTTCTTGGTGCACAAGCAGAGTAGAACACATCGCCAAGCTACGACATCTCTGCCCAACAGTTCAACAGCCATAGCTTATACTTCAGTTCATTATAAGGTGTAAATGTGACATTTATAGGACAGAACAAAAGCACTTTTGGTGTGAGAGGCCCGATCTCAAACATTAGTTTTACCTTATACATTTCTGCTCGGATAAGAATATAAACGTATACGCATGTCCATCTGGACACACGTGGTCTCAAACATGGTTTCACATAGTTTCATTGTATGTATAACTGATACAGTTATACCTTCTTTGCAGTGTAACTGGACAAGAAAACAGGAACACAATCAGGATCCTTCGGAATACCGCTTAGTGACATTGCTGCTGACTTTCTATCAACACTGAATCAAGCTGCCGTCTGCACTGCATGCACCAGCTGTACATTTGCCTCTCGTGGCCGACTTGTGAGAGCGGAGACGTTGAGGCGAGCAGAAGTGCAGCCCAGGTCGAGAGGTCACGGCTGCGGTATGCTCTCTCCAGGGCCAGAGAGATGTGCTGTTCTGCCAAAACCCCTCCAAGATCCGGTCTGCCGGTCTCAGCCATCTGCACATGGCCCAAAGGAAGAAGCAACAAGGGGAGCAGAAGGAGGGAGGCGGAGGAGAAGGAAGAAGGGGGCCCAAACAAACGTGTCCCACAACGCACTTTGGCAGGAAGCAATCCAGCGTGGGCTCGGTTTCAGCACAGGAAACTTCCTGCGGTAAGGTTAGAGAGCATTGCCATGAGCAGCAGAGGCAGCAGCAATGCAGAAAGGAGAAAAGGAAGAGTGGAAACAGAAAGGAAAGTGTGGTGAGAGTCAGCGGATGGTGTGTCATGATGATAATTAAAGGCAGGTTGGGTGAGAAAGCAGCGGGGCTCGCAAAGATGCAAAAAGAGGAAGGAAAGGCAAACAGGAAGGGAAACAGATACCGAGCGAGAGCTCTGATCAAGATCCCAAAACGGGACATCATGCTCAGTCCGGAATACTTCCTCCTACCTTATTAATATGGCTACTTGATCTGTGTGTTTAAACGAAGATGTAACCTGAATATGAAGCAAAACCAAGCAGCTATTTAGGCAATAAACCTGGGTCACATGGTGTCATATTATAACATACTGCTGCTGCTGCTGCCTGTGTTTAAGGGTCCAGGGTCAACTTTCCATACTCTGCATTAAAACACCATGTTCCTTTAAGTTCAAGTTGGCTGATACTGTTAATTAGTAAACCATTAAAAACTGGTTTTTACATTTGTCCATTGGGAAACCTAAAGCTTTTCTAACATTATTTTAATGTTGCTTTAAAACAGCTTATGATGTAAATTGTAATGGACTTATTGGTCAACAAGTCATGATAACTGAGCCTGCTGATTACTTCGCATTTTGACTTCATTGGCATGAGCCAATTGTTTCACAGGTCTGACTCCTGGCAAAAATAGTCTGTTAAATCAATTTATCAAGTGGCCTTGTTCACATGAAGGCTGTTAAACAAGCTTCTAATAAGTCAAATGAGTCAATAACTAAACAGTCACTGACTCATATTTGTCTCTTTTCTTTTTAACTCCGTTTAAGCCAATGTGTTTCTTTAGATTTCTGCTGTTTATGTGGATGGATATAAAAGTCAACCAACGATAAGCTGAGGTTAAGTAGATTCTGATACTTAAATTATACATTTTAGGTCTGCATTTTCATACAAGGATATAGGCTTATAGATGGTAAAAATGTATAAATTATTCAGATATTTCTTAATTACTGTAAGTATTTGCAAAGGCAAGCCTGTCGGTCTCGCAGCTTCCATCAGGACTAGTTGCTTTCCCATTTAATGGTAAACTGGTTAAAGTTCTTATTTTTGATTTTCTGGCAAGTTTCTGCACAACTTGTGCTGAGTTAATACAAAACTATTTAAACAAATAAAAGCTCTAGTTAAGTTTAAGGCTGTATAAAGGACTAAAATGTCAAAGATGAAGGTACTTCTTGGTGAGCAAAGAATGTTAATGTCTGCCCATCAATACACTCAAAACATCTTTAAAATATATTCACGTTAAAGCAACGAATGCATCTCAGATTGGTGGCATTTATGACTGTAAGCATATATGTTTGTGTGTGTGCGTGGGTTTCTGAGCGTGTGTGTTTACTCAGAATAAAACCCTCAAGCATGACAGCAGCAGGATCCCAAACCCTTGACTAAACCGTGGGCTCCTAATCCTCTCTGATGACACATAATTTTCACTCTGTGGTTTCTCAGGCCCCCGCTAATGCTCGTGAACACACATACACACATAGAGCGAACAAGTTGCCAAGGCAACTCATAAGCGCTTGGGATGAATGAAGAGAAGAGGAGGATGAGATCACTGGTATCTTGTTTCGTTGTTGCGGTACAGAAGCTGACTTCCCCTCTCAGTCAGATGAGTCCATGATGTCTGTTCTGCTGCATGGCTCCAAGGACCCATCCAGAACCACAGTTCTACTCTACGTGTCTCACCACAACTTGCTGCGGGGCACGTTCCTTGTGGTTTTGCCACCAAGCAGACAACTTAATGTGGTTTTGATGTTTTGCTTTAATCTCACTCCAAATTGGGACAGATCAAAACAATCATTATTGTTTTTTAACAAGAAGAAATCATTATGTTGCTGGTTTTGAACTGGAATATGGTTTGTTGCTAACAAGCTAACTTAAGACTTGGATGTGAACAAACTATTGATTCACTACATAACAATAGCATACAGTATGACAATTCTAAAAATCTATTTCTTTCTTAATGGTTAAAAAACCAGTACAGTGCTTGTTAATTGTTTAATGAATGTCAAAAAGAAGCTTTTTTTTTTTTTTTTTTTTTTTTACAGCAGGAACTTACTTTACATTGTTATTTGGATTTAATTCTGCTTACAGATACATACATTTTCTTATCAGTTTTTGCACATATTACACATTCTGGCCTTTAAAATTAGTCCTGATACAATGATTGTATGGGTACTTTTTCCCCCAAGAACACTAGTCCAATGGTTTGATAATAACTTCTAAAATTGTGTAAATTCAGTGTTTAAAATCCAAGACAACACAATGTCTAAACATAATTCTTAATGTGAATTGCCTGCTTCTCACTGGTTGTCTGGGTGTAAAGTCGGTGTCAGTAATTGATATAACGTTGCATATTTGCGAGTTGTTTGTGAAACCATTTACCAGTACAACTGTAAGGTTTGATCTACTTGTCTAGTGCATGTAGTTTTGGAATTACCATGTCCATCATGTATTAAAGCAACTCGATTTATCACAAGTGTGAAATGTTGAACAAGGTTGAATGGAGAGCATTTAGAAACAGGTTTTAGCAAATTCTGCTAATACTGGGAAGGTAATTTTGCTGGGTCAGTTAAGTTTTCAGTTTGGACACAAACTCAAATCTTGTGTCACTATTATGAAATATTTCGTGTTGTGTCTTTAGTTTTAGTTTCCTGTTTTATTAAGTAGTTTTCCTTGTTTAGTTTCCTTTTTTCTTGTTTCCTGTTTTGCTTTCCCGTTCATTAGATTCACCTGGACTCAATTAGTTGATTTATTACACGTGTGTCTTGTTCTGTTTCTGTCTGTATTCATAGCTCTTGGTTTCAGTTCTCGTTTGCTGGTTCATTGCTTTTGTTAGCTTCATGAGTTTGCTCCTCCGTGATAGTTTGTCTGAGCCTGGAATTAATTCATTTTGCACTGGAAGTGAAATGGGCACATCACTTTAAAGAAGTGTTCGTTTTTTTGTTCGTTTAGTTATGAGCTAGCGAACAGCTAATTGTATGTCTACGGCAAGCTTTACTTGAAAGAAGCTAGTATAAATATGAGCATTAACGTGAGCATTTTGCCACTAAGACTTGTAATTTCTCACAAGCTGTAGTTGGAGCATTTTGTTAACACTGAACAATTTACAATGTTTATATACATATTGTATATTATATATGGGTCCTGCTTCCTTTTTCTAAATGTGTAAAACTGGAAACCAGTTGTACAGCTTCTGTATTTTGAGTCACAATGGGATGTGAAAGTTGGACCAGACATTACTTTCTATCAGAAATGTCCTGCTTTCAGTAGTCAAAATAGACACACAGACATAACCGATACCCTTTCATATCAAAGTGAGCTCAAATTGACCTGGATGAACGATAACTAAACAAACGGGGGGGTAAAAAACGTGGCTGGATCAGTAACACTGGGACTTTGCTCAGAAAAATTCAGATCCTTAGTCACTCAGCTCTTCAGTAAATGTTTGCCTTTTCTCTCAAAGCAGACGTAGGCGGATATTGGTCTTGCTATCTCAATCAAGAAAAAGGTTTTTCTTTCTCCAGACAGAGGAGGAAGGAGGAGGAAGTTTAGTCGTGACCTTCTGACACCCTGACTCAGGGACATGTGGGCATGAGAGCGACACATTTCCTCACTTAGTCCTCACACACTATTCATCTCCCCTCGCTTTGTGTGAGTCTCTACATCGATTCCCTGTCAGGTGGGTGCGGCAGGCAAAAATTCACCCCCCAACACACACACACACTTTTGCTTTTTAGTCAAAAGAAATTCCCCCCCCCCAATACATCCTCTACTTCCTCCACCGGCATGCACGTGCTTGTCCTCGTCCAGCAAAACTGGACTTCATCCAGTCAAAACAAACATAAAACAGCTCATCAATCACACTCAACTTTTATGGCCAGGAAGTAGCACTACCTGTTTTTGATAGTTAGTTGTTGAGCACAAGAGCAAGCCGGCTCTTGTAGGTTAGTTCCTGAATTCAGCATCAGCTGCCACTCTTCCTTTTGTTCAGGAGCCAATTTTTTCTCTCTTTTCCCTCCATTTTTTTTAACGCTGCAACTTCAAAGACGTGGGTTAACTAAAGCAAAAGGTCTGTGCTTGTCTAACACCCACTCGCGCACACATCATTCGATACCCTATTTTTCCTCCATTCCAGGTAAAGAATGGGAAGTCAGAAGGTAATGTAGTGTAACATAAACACAAATGCTGGCTTGCAAAATCTGTGTGTTTTTTCATGAAGTCTCTTGGCAGCAGTTCAGCTAATAACTCCAGGTTATAAGAATATGTAGATCTCATTTCGCGAATGGTCAACGTTATCCATTTCTTTACAGTCATGAAAAAGAAAATACTTTCACAGATCCCTTATCAGGGTAAAGTTTCTAAAAAGAAAATCTTGAACTAATTGTAGTTTGTTTCCACTGCTGTAGCTACACTAATGTTTGCTGTGTTTGTCACTTTACAAGCAAATTGTGATGTTGACGCATTGCCCGAGCTTGAGGCGCACTGGACTCACTGCGGTTTTCCTTCTAAGTTAAACAGTAACTGAGACAATGGCACTTTGACACTTAGAAGGAATCTTACAGGAAGTAGTACATGCAAACACAAACTGTTTGACTATGAAGCCGTTTTTGATGGTTTTATAGCGTTTGACGCAGTTTTAGCTTTGGGGATTTTATTGGGTCGTACAGTTGCCTGCAGAAATGGACTGCATCACACAATTTAAGTGTTTCTAGCATTTTATTAATGAAGTGTACAACAAGTAATAAAAGTCCAGATCTGCGCAACTGGACAAAACGACAACAAAGCACCCAGAGCTAATTTTGGTCCATTTCATAGGGAGAAAAAACAATCATGAATCAAAAACTTGGAAAAACATGGTTTCTGGCACAAATAAACTGTTGAACATTTTTGGAAAGAAATGGAGAACATTAATCGTTGTTTTTCCTCACTTACAACAAGATCAGTTTGGAAGTTTTTGATCCAATGCTTTTCATAAATCATTCTGCTTTTCTGCTTTTTTTTCTGCATGAATTTCTTTACAATTATAGCTGAATGCTAGATTGACACACACACCAATTGTAGATGTAACCCAACTTCTATATCATTCATTCATTCATTTTCCTAACCGCTTAATCCAATGAAGGGATGCGGGGAAGCCGGAGCCTATCCCAGCAGTCTTTGGGCGAAAGGCAGGGTACACCCTGGCCAGTCCATCGCAGGGCACAACTTGTATATCCTCAAACATTTAACAATGTGACTGTGTCAAGTCTAGTCAGCAACATAAAAATGTATTAGCACAACTGACAATCCAATTGTTGCAACTTTGGGACATCACAATAAGGAATTTCTGGACACAGCCTCCAAAATATCTATTTTTGCAGTGGTCTTTTCAGCCAAATTCATGATTATCACTCCTTCTTTATCTCCTAAATAACACATCGCTTCCTGTGCAGCCAGAAAGAGCAACACCAACAAAAGTGTTTATAAAGCAATCGAAAAATGCCATTAACCGGACACACATTTGTGTTTCTCTACCTATAAAACCCCCAAATTAACACATCAGTGTGCTTTTTTATTTGTGTGTGTTTGTGTGTGGGTGCTTGGTAATGTTTTAAGTTCAGTGACCCCACCACCCCCATATTAGAAGCGCCATGTGGAGTGTGTCGCGGACAGGAAGAGAAGGGGGCTGCGCTCAGCTCACACGATGGCATGTGAGAACAGTTTCCCTTTCAGAGGAGAAAAGAGACTTAAAATACACACACACACACACACACACACACACACACACACACACACACACACACACACACACACACTAACAACAACAACATTTATTCAGGAAGCCCTGTCTGCCCACTCAGGAAATTCCTGAGGACAAGAGCTGCTTCCAGGGGCAGGAAATTTCCCCTTTAGAAGGACCTAACACACACACACACACACACACACACACGCACACAATACGCACTTTTTTTAACACTCGCTCCCCCCACTGTAAAAGGGTAACAAACCATAAAAACAACAGCAAGAGACCCCAAAGGAAACTTGAGGAGGGGGTTGCAGTCATGTACGGTAACACACACACACACATACACACACACACATACAGTATACACCTACATTACCTCTGGCAAGCTTCTGACAAAGACACAAGATTCACTCGCACTCATCCACCCACTCATACGAGCATACACAGTGCAAACCCAGCTGTGAGCGTGCACACACACACACCAATGAAACCAGCCATTCTTGTTTCCATGGACATGGATTTTTTTTAAATCACCCTGGAAGATATTTCTTCCAAGCAGCCGCTGCTTTTGTCTATTTTGTGCATGTTTGTGGTAAAATGAGACAGCTGATGTAGACCCTGACATAATTCACTGTTTTTCTCCACCGAATAGCCATTACTTGCAGCCTTTTCGGTGTGTAGGCACCAATCTGGCCGACGCTGCCAGGGTTACGATCGACTTAAAACCCAACAAATCCAGCTCATCAGCGTCTGCGCGCCTTCATGGTGTGTGTCTGTATAGGCTTGCAGAAGTTTACTTGGCTTTCCATTAAAATAGGGGTAAAAAACGGAATGTATGGCTGACAATGGCCCCGAGGACAGTTTCAGTCTTCACTTTTGCCTTCAAACAAAAACACTGTGACAGCACAATTCCTTGGAAGACTTTTTCTAAAAAACAGAGCAATAAATTATGCTTCTGTTTCTGAATAATACCGTCCTGAATCAAAGCTCGTAACTGACAGTCGTGTCCATAAACGATCTCCGTTTCAGGCTTTTACTGAAGTATTGATGCAACAGATAAAGATTTCTAAAGTTGGCTGTATGAAATGTCACATGACACAATAGGCACGAACAACAATCTAGACCTTGGAAATTTCCAGTCCGACTACAACCTTCAGAAAATGAACGGAAGAAGTTTAAAATACAGCCAAGTCGGCTACACACTGAAGACATCATGCATTGTGTGGGTTACATTTTAAAAGCAAGAATCAGCTCATTAGTCTGCGGAAGAGACAAAAATGGCAACAAATGACAGTATATCACGCTCAGAAGGAACATCTTAAGAACATCTGGAGGACTTACTGAGTTGTTAAAAATTTTATTAAAGTTTAAAAGAACGTCATGGAACTTTGTGTTTAAGACATCTAATGACATGGCGGGGGGGGGGGCATTTAAAAGTGATTCATTTAAATAAGAAAACATTACATTGATTTGATTAAAAATAGACTTTTTCTCTTTTTTTATGTCAACGTGTTGGTCCTACTGCCATCATTCTAAACAGATTTTCTTAAAGTCAGATGAAGGGCTCTTCTACTCTTCCTTTGCATATGTAAATAGTCAGTCCAGCTCAAATGTTGTCTAATGTTACAGCCACCATACTTACCAGCATCCTTTATGTTGGCATGCTTGCTAGACAATACATTCATGAGAAGGCAGAGCAGAGTACAGCGTTCACTTTTGAATCATGGCGACTATACAGTAGATAGTGGTTTTCTTTGCGGTCGTGAAATACATTCCAGCTTCTTCTTTGTTCCTTTTACTGGTTGCATGTAACCTGCAGTGCTCAACACTGCCCCTATAATTTCCTGTGGTACTGCTCTAATTGCTGCATTGGGGTAACCAAACGCAAGCTCACTCAGGAGTGTACCAAGGTATGTCAAAACGTAATGCAGAAGACGGACAGAAGGCTCCCTCAGGATGTGTATTTAATGTTGTTTGTTCGTCAACACCTAAACTGGCCCATCTGCTCTGTTCACACTCAGTAGCTCCAGTTAGGTAACGGAGAAGAGAAGGAATTAGTGAAAATTGTCTGTAGTTCAGTTATGTACTGTATATTAGGTTGTCCCTCCCAAAAAACTGTTTCTAACGAGTTGAAAGGGAACATGATGCCATCTATTGTGGTGGGGTCAGGCAAATTTCAGTCTTTAAATTACCTCCCCCTCATGCTTGCAAGGTGCAACAAGGTGCCGTTGAAAAGGCCTTGTAGACCCAAAGCCATGGAAAAATCATTTCTGTGTTCAGACAATCTTCAGAATAAAAAGCTAAGATAAGAATGTCAGTTATGCGCCTAAATACAATACATAAAGTTTGTAGACGGCAGCTCCTGAATACAGTTTTGGCCAAATATTTGGACAATAACAGTTTTGAAGATTTGGACTTTGCATAAAATGAATTTTAAATTAAACAACTCAGGTGTAATAGATGAACTTTCTATTCTTGATGCTGGTTTGCACTTTGTAGTGAACATCCGCACGTGTCATCATGAAGTCTTCTCTTTATGGTAAACTTAGATACTGATATACCTACTTTCTGAAGAGTGTCTGTCACTTGGGTGGATCCTGCAATCCTCCACCTCTGTTCTTATCTATAGGCCTTTTAAAGTTCCCAAGCTGTTTATGTTGTCACTCCTAAAACTTCCATGATGGACTTATTCTCTTTTTTTAGCCAAAGGATGTTGGTTTCATTCACTGACTGCATGCTGTGGTTGTACAGCAACAGATTACAAATGTCACACTTCATTTTACCGGCTTGACTGATGAAACAGTTTTAATGTTAACTGTCTGATTACTTTTGGTCTTTTGAAAATAAGGAAGCTACATTTTAAAAAGTTATATTTCTCAAACCTTCCTTCATTGGTCATTTAGCAAAACACAATACGTTTTTGTTTTATCATGATTATTTTTCAAGGTTGTGAGTTTCTGAGTTACTAGATTTAGATATAAAACTAAATCAGAGGCATGAGCCGGTTGAAGTTGTTTGGGAGCTTAAATTCTAAAATGAATTATGAGCTTATTACAATACCTCACGAAATGTTTGTTTTAAATAAAGGTGAGTCTCAACCAAATTTACTTTATTTTGAAAATTTACTTTATTTTAAAACTCAGATTCTTTAATTAAATCAGATTTTAGTTGTTTGTTTTAAATACTGCCTTTTATTTTTCACATCACACAGTATGGAGACTTGGTGTTTTGGATAATTTAGATGTATGTCATCTTGGTTTATTTTATTTATTTATTTTATCTATTTAATTTAATTTTTTTGTTCTGAATTAATCAATAAATATATCCAATTTCATTTTTATATTTGTGCTCTGAATTCTTATTTTCATTTTATTTCTGTTTTATGCATATTCGTTTTGTGCTTTCCATGCTATTTGTATGTTAAGTTTTTTTTAAATATTTGAGATTGAAATTTTTTTTTCTACATATACATACTTTCTTGTCCTTAAAGTTTACATTTTAATATACTGAATTTATTGACACTAAATACAAGCTGTGACGTGCTTCTATACAAAATTCATGTCTACTTAATGAGGAAAAAAGCCCTATTAGACTGATATTATCTGATAAGAATTTTTTAAAAAAATGTGAAAGGAAAAGATCCAACCAAAGCAAATGAAGAAAAGCTGCGAGCACAAAAACATGTTTATTCCAACTGTTCCTCCAGTGGGTTTACTGTGTTTATTGATGTCTGGCTGAAAGGGTTAAAAACTGAGCCTGGTAGCATTCTTTACTGTGAGGAGCAGGCTGCAACTCTCCCCGATCTAATCCACTTCCTCCTCAGGAAATGGAGAAGGCGGATTTCTGCCCACACTGCAATTTCCTCCCTCATTCTTTTTCTTTCTGTCTTTTTTCACCCCTCTCCTCCTCCTCCACTCCCCCTGTCCTCCTCCTCTTCTTTCTCTTCTCTTTCCCTCCACCTCCCCCTTGCCCAGGACACATCTCCCTCTGAGCGTGTCGGTTAACAGACAGCTTGTTTTCCAGCATGTGCATTTAGACAACACGGATGAGAAGGGACGAGCCGGGATGTTTTGGACGGTGAGAGTCGTGACGGAGACGAGTCACTTTCTGTTTGAAAAACAACAGACACTCTTCACCAGCAGCAGCGCAGAAACCAAACAAGAAGAGGAAAAATGAAACCTCTTCCTGACTTGCAAGTGTGTGAGAGACGAGTATGTGTGGAACTGTGTTTAACATCTCATTAAAACACTTCCACACGTCTGCGGATGTGAACTGACCCACTGGTTTACTTGACAGGAAGCCCAACGCGGACCTGTTGGGCCTTCTTCCTTTTTCTGCAACAATGCAAAAGAGGAAGTGCGCTGAAGGGGTTTCCTGTTCATCTCATCCAGCTTCAGCCAGTGCAGCCGCTCAAAACGGAGCCCCGCAAAAAGCCCTGAACTTCACACTCAACTAGAAAAACAAAAAAAAAGCTGGTTAAACATTGACAGGTGTGTGGATGAAGAAGCTCCAGTTTACTCTTTGAACTGTGAGTCAATCTTTCTGGTCCCACTCCAGCCCCACCTCCGTTATGATTGGGTGAGAGATTAACAGGCAGATGCAACCAAACTTAAATCTCAGAACAGCTGGGACTGCTGCGGCTCATGTTGTTTTCCTCAACATGTCAACAGCTTTAATCTTAGTAAACCATCTCGCTTCCACTCATTGGTCAAGTCAACAAAAAATATATATAAATAGCTAATCAAATACTTGTAACACACTCAAACAAATGCATCATGCTGAGTGTACTTCCTTCCTTGCAAATTTCTTTCAGACATAATCTTAAATCTGTACTTTTTTACCTGTTTGCTTGCAGACACAGATAAAGAACAAAATTCTGCAGTGCAGCAAATTAACTGGAGCTCACTGGTCATTTTTGCAACTTTTCTTTGTGCACACTAAAAATGAAGCGGGTCTGCATCATTTGCACACAGCTAAAGATCACCACGGCATCAAGCTGGTGGAGTTAGCACAAAGAGGCTGTATGCTTCTGGAGAACCTTGTTCTCATCCCCTTTGTGCGTCTTTGAAGGTGCAAAATCCAACCACTGGTTGTCACAGCAGAGTAGTCGACTAACTTCAGCTACTTTCCACCAAACCGTGCTGGTGCCAGAGCCGGTGCTTAGCTGGTTCAACTCTGGTGCTTCCAAAGAACCAGTTCTGGCAGGTTTCCCTACCCCTAACAAGGGCAACGCAAACAACGTGAAGTGCTTCTCTGGCCCAGCAAAGACTTTGTGCATGAACAGAACCAGTTTTGTGAGCCAGGAGCCGATGCTTTGGCGGTCAAAAGCCAAAGAACCAGTGCTTAGTTTGGCTCTGAACGAGCACTGGAACCAGTGAATAACTCATAAATCTCTATACCGCGATCGTTATGGACTCATAGACTCGTGGAGAGCGCTTGGAATTTGACAAGGAAGAATCGTTCCAAAAATTTGGCAAAGTTAGCTACCACAAAACCAGTTCTGCCAGTTACTCCAAAATACCTCCGCATACCGACATTTGACATTTTTGTAGAAAGAGTTGCAACTTCGAGATGACTGCTGTGTTACACAGCTTGAAAGCGTACAGTGATGGTATACTGCTATGAGCCAATAACATTCAACCTGGCGTATCTGAGCATGGTGGGCAAGAGAAAAGAAGAAGAGATGAACAGTGAATGAGTATCTGAAAGTAGGGAAATGAGAGAATAGTTTGAGGTGAAAAAGGTTTGCCGAAACTTTTTGGTCATCTTCCTGTTCCCCAGATAAAAACATTTTTTCTCTTACACACTTGCCGAAAGACGGATGTCCAACAGGTAAGACAGATGTTTATTCAAGTTTGGTTTTAATGGTCGTAAATTCAACATTGCTCCAAGACAAGCACATTTTAGTCATTCAAAAAATGGCAACAACGCCACTGTTTCAATCAACTATGACTCAGTTGTTTTCAACAGAGCTGCAAACAATCTGAAGTTCACATCAGACGCAGTTTTATTCCATTTCGCAACCTCACTGCATCGCCCCACCAGTTCAGTTACTTACATCAATCTGCAAGCATTGGTTCATCCTGTTGGTGTGATTAAAGATGATCAAGGGTGCCTCTAACTCGGGCTGGGCGATATGACCAAAACCTTATATAACGATATAGCTCATTTTATATCCCCATAATAAAATACATAACAATATAAAATTGTGCCATTTTGTGCCACTCATCAGTTATTTGTTAAACATGGTTGACAACGGCAGCAGTGATCTCCTTCCATCTGCAGGAACTACGGCAGTATGACGTTTCATGGGTAAATGCCTGTTGCAGCGTTTACGTCTAGAGTTTATTATGAGCGCTTTCACCACTATTTGACGCTCCTTTTGCAGATTTTGCTCGTTGACTCTATTCATTATTCTGTATTCTTTATCCAAATTCTTGTGCAGGTGCTAAAATGAGTAATGGGTAGTTGTGTTGGAGTCCGTAGTCTGAGTCCATAGTCTGAGTCCGTAGTCGGTTCCGCGTCAGTCTTTTTATACCCAAACTGCATCCAATGTGCCAGAAATTTCCCCTCTTTTATGAACGAGCTCGTCAGTTTTAGTTGGCCGGTCATCTTTTAGTGAATTATTCTGCTCTGAAACACGTCTGCTACCTGCTTTCTCCATGTTTGTTTTTATATTGCAGTGTGCATGCCGTAAAGCGCCTCTTGACGTAAAATACTGCTGTAAGGCACCTTATCGAGGTGTAAACGATAGAGCCTCGTATGAAATGATAGACATTTTCTATCACCCAAACAATATATATCGTCATATCGCCCAGCCCTACATCTAACTTAAATTTCATAGGTAATGCAGATTAATATGTTAGAGATGTAAACATTACGTGTTTGTACGCCGACACTAATTGTCAGCTTCTTTCTCCGTCTGACACACCAGGCCATTCTTTCTCCTGCTGCTTCTTCTTCTTTCCCCTCTCCCTCAATCATCCTGTCTGATCGTGAGGGGTTTGAACTCTTTTAAAGTAATATTTCAGAACCTTTTAATTCATGTCAGTGCTTCCTTTAATATTGGTGTGTTTGCTCAGCTTAATCTGCTTGATGCTGCTCAGACTGTGTCAACAGGAAAATCCTCCATACAGCATGACTGACAGCTGATTTTTAGTATGAGAAGAAAAATAAATTAAAAAAAAGATCTAAATCTGACCATCTGAATCTTTCTTTATTTATATATATATAATATATATATATATATATATGTGTGTGTTCAGTTGACCAAATGATTGATGCGTGTAGGAGTCAGTGGTCATCTGTGTGTGCGAGTGTGTGTGACTCACGCAGGTGCGCGGGCAGCCTGGCAGGCTCGTCCTCCATTCGGCTGGCTGGCCTCGCGGCGGGAGCATGGACGGGGGAGGAAGTGGAGTTTGGCAGCGGGTTCGCGGAAGGACTGAAAGAGCTCCTCTCCTGCTATGAATAGACACAGAGACACAAAGCATGGCTCACAAAGCTCCACGATGCACCAGCCCTGAACCCAAACAGCTCCACGCCGACTCACCTCACCTCTCCATGCACCCACAACAACCACTACACCCAGCGCACAAAAGAGGAGCGTGTCTCTGATAAACGGATGCACAAACCCGTTGAGCTGCGGTGTCACTTTCTGCAAAACTTTTAGCATCAGGCACTATGCAAGACAGCGAGGAGCCAAGCAAGTCGGTGCAGAATTTGAACCTCTGACTCTTCAATGCTTGGGTGCAACGGTATAAAATCTAAATATTACTTGAAGCAGAATTTAACCGTTTGGCCCAGCAGGATTTTTTTTTTATTATTTTAGCCTGTCAGCTTCATCTTCAACTGATTTGTTGTTGAAGTTTTTTTTCATAATTCATTTTGCAGAAAAATCCACCAAACCACATCAAGCCTCTTTTATCAATAGATTTTTAAAATGTATTTATATATTCTGACTGAATCAATTCCTGTCTAAATTTTGGAAAAAGCTTGAAAAGAAACAGTCCGATCTTCATGTAGCATCATAAAGTTATTCAACAGGCATTAAATTTGCAGGGAGATGGGAACAAGGCACCAAAATGTGACAATTTTTGTTGATTTATGCGAAACAAGTTAAAGGATTATCATTATTTCCACCTGTATTTACTTTCAAAATAGTCTCTTAAAACATCCATACCATCCCACCCCGGGCCAGATGGAAGCCCGGGGTGGGGCTTCCATCTGGCCCGGTCTGGTCTGTTTTTTTTTTTTCCTTTTTGAATCATGCTAAGTGCTTGGAAATAAGGTGGTCCTGTCCACACAGATGAGTTTAGATGCATCCAATTCATTTTTTTAAGACTTTTCATTCACATAAAAACAAAAAAGCTTGTTTTTGAAACGGGGTTTCAATGCTATTAAATAAGAAAATGTCACAGTTTCAGATCTGTAGTTTCAACCTATTCACGTCTTTCCTAACCAATGACCCCATAGCCTCACCCTTCCCTGAACCTGCATGCCAAAACTCCCACAACATTGTATTTCTGTGGCAGCATTGCAGTGACACTTGAAGCCAGGCACACATAGAGCAGCATATTCCGTGTTTTTTTTTTTTTTTTTTTAAGCACATTTAGAAAATAAAAACAACTGTCTTCACACAAAACATTTAAAGCAAAATCAGTTATGTCCCTGAGTGGATGCCGTGTAAATGTTTCATACTGCAAGTCATATCATCCCTGCATGTGTGTGTTGGACTGGTGTTGTCTAGGTGCTCTGCACACACTCTGCACATAGTTTCAGTTCCAGGATTTAACCTGAAGTAACAGAAAAAAACAGTAACAGTGTGTGTTACCAGTCTGTTGTCTCATAAGCTGCTTGTTTGTTTTATCTGTCGCATAACAAGTCAGGAAAATGGGAAACAGTGTAAACAGCTAAAGACATTTCCAACCTACTGTATTATGCTTCAGTCAAAACCCGGGAGTATAAACGGAATGGAAACGCACTCACTAAGGCAAAAAACTTCAAAAATCATGACTTCCACAGGTATCATTATCAGAAGCCAAATTTTTATCTCTGCATTAGTAAAAAATAAGTAAATTCAAAGTGAGAATTTGTCTTTTTTTTTTACATCTCTTTGCAGGCTTTGACATCTCTTTTACCATACAGGACACCTACAGCACCAAATCTAGGTTACTACATGTGGTTTTTTTTCCAGCCTGCGGTCACCCTCTGTTGACTGGCTTCCTTTCCTGCAAGTACACACAGCACATAAACCCACCTGAATTTCATGAGAAAATGAAGATCGGGTTTTGTTAGGTGCTTTTATTTTTACTTTTCTCTTCCCTTGGTCTCAGCCTGCTGTCACCACCCAGCCACTTTGAGATCTGCATGCCAACAACATGTACCAGGAATTTCCTGTGGAAGCCATGCAATAATCTCTCTGCCCCCTTATTTCCTCCTCCTCTCAGTAAAAAAAAAAACCCCATCTCTCCTCTGTGCTAAGCATCCAGCCACCCAGCATCTTCAGATGGGTCAGTTTTTTGCAGATATGGTGACAACGGGGAGGACGTTTGTGATAAAGACAAAGTAATTAGTGAAGGAACTTTGCTGCTGTAGAGTCAAAATGAGGGGGAAGACGTCCACTCTCACTGTCAGAAGTGAAACTTCTTGAAGTTCAGTGCTGCTCATACTTCATCAATGGTGCACTGACATCAGACTCATTAATGTGCAGACCATCCCCCCAACCGAGAAAAAAAAACACTACTTTTATTTTCACTAATTATCCCATTTCTGATCTTGAAGCTGCATGACTGTACAAAAATATAAACTCTTCTGGTGCTTTTTGTCTGGCCAACAGACGCAAACCAAATAATCATAAGCAAAACAGAAAACACAGACCCCAAAGCAGTTAATCAGATATCAAATTGCAAACCAATCCGTTCATTTTCAAGTGCTCAGAGGAAGTCTGTGTTGGTTAGTTTTGGCTTGAATCACCTGTGTCCTTTTTTTTTTTTTTTTTTAGGGTTACACTTATGGATTTGTTTCATGACTGATTAATAACAGGATCATTAAGGTTGCACCACGTGAAAGGTGTTGGTCTAACCAGCATACTGAAGCCTAAATCCTTTCATTTTTCCTTATTTTTGATGGTTTTAATTCATTATGAGATATTTGTTGTCTTTCTCCAGGTTTAAAACCTCCAAGTTTATTGTTTTCTGCAAACACGAGATTTACAAAAAGGCATCTATATCACCCAATTCATTATCTTCTGCAGCTCAAACTTTGCTTCTTTCTTGAAGCACTTATGAGTTCAACCACTCTCAACTCCTATCCAACCCTATTGTTGTGGTCTCTTTTTTTTTTCCCTCCTCACTGAAGCGCCGTTTGCGCTCGTGCTCATGTTCCAACACGCTCCTTCCTCCCTTCCCACACGGGCCCCCCCCCCAGCACTTTTTCTGCCGGTAAGTCGGAGGTATTGTCACGACTTCTTGTCGCCACAGTCACAGCGGATTGGGGGCGAAGTGAGCGCGTGGGGCCGCGAGCAACAGATGACGAGCAAAAACAAACGCGCGAGCCTCAAGTGAATGGCGCTACAGCCTGCTGCGCTGCTGAGCTCCACGTCCGCAGCTGTGGAGCTTTTCCCTTTTACAGCCATGCGAGCTTTCAAGCTCAAAGTAAAAAGATAGAGAGAGGAAACAAGCCGACGGTGTTACCTTATTCGCGGCGGAGGAGGATTCAGACATTATCTCCCGTCAAGTTCTCTCCCCTCCTCTCTCCTTCCACTTTTCCGTCGTGCTCCGCTCTTGTATCTCCGCTGCTCTCCTATAGGAAGCCGCACAGCTGCAGCAGGAGCGCCAGTCCGACTGCTCGGCTTGTTGTTGGGAGAGAAGTTATGTTCATGTAGCCCGCTTCTTTTTCTTTTCCTTTTCTAGCTTTCCTTTTTTTTCCCCTTTATGTGCGGGCCGGTTCCATGGCGCGGCTGTTGGTGTGAAAACTTCTTTTGTCTGCGTGTGTTTCCCTTCACATGTCGGCAGCTCGCTGGTTAATAATCCCTTCCTGGAAGAGCGAGACGCCTCTCTCTCTCTCTCTCTCTCTCTCTCTCTCTCTGTCTCTCTCTGTCTCTCTCTCTCATTGATCTGGATGTGTGTAAAACGGCGAAATGACGTGAATTCCCAGCAATGAGCCTTGCCCCCTTTTAAAGGGAAACCCGAAGCAGGAAATCGCAGCAGATCGCCTTGCACACACACACACGCACACACACACATACACACAGCTATAGGCTTAAGAGACAGAAAGACAGACGGACAGAGCGATTTTCTGTTTAATTATTTATTTCAATGAAAGCTTAAAGCAAATGCATTTACACAATAGGTTTAACTACTGTGGTTTAATTCGATTATCCTCAGTATGAAACTCCGGAGCAAAAGTAAAGAAGAGACAAATGATGAATTCACAACCTTTGTACCCATTTAGTCCTTTCAGGTGTTCCTCAGTAGTAACATCTTGGTAATTAATGTTACGTAAGCCATCAGACAGAGATTTTGTCCTGGACTGCTAGTGAGAAAAATCGAGCGTGCACCAACAAATAAAATCATCATCTGTTTATTCATACATGGATTTTAAGTGGGTCTTTCCTGCATCAGACATAAAGTTCTGCGCATGGGAATAAATCTTCACTGACAGGTCCAGCTTCAAAACATTTCTCCAGACTACTGAAAAATGACCTCCTCCTAAGGCTCCTTTATGATTGCATCTTGCAATATACTTTCATGACATCATAATACTTGTCATACCATTGTTATTGGTTAAAGACCTCTTAGTTCTTTAACTAGGACTAAGAGGTCTCGACACATCACACCAGTTTTAAAATCTTTACACTGGTTTCCAGTCAATCACAGGATAGATTTCAAAACCCTGCTGATTGTTTACAAATCCCAGAATAGTTTAGGACCAGAATAGATCTGTGATATGTTCAGAGAATATAAACCAAGCAGAGCTCTTCGATCCAAAGACTCGGGTCAACTAGTCCAGACCAGAGTCCAGACTAAACATGGAGAAGCGGCATTTAGCTGTTACGCTGCAAACAAGTGGAACAAACTGCCAGTGGAGATTAAACTCTCACCAAACTTTGAAATCCAGGTTAAAACATTTATTTTTTCATGCGCCTATGCATGACATCTGCACAGTAACTTTTAATTAATTCTGCTTTTAATTACTTTAACATAATTTATGATTTTATTGTGATTTTGATTTTGTATTTTCTTTTCTGCTTTTTTTCTGTAATGCTTTTAATGTTTCATGTGAAGCACTTTGAATTGTCTTGTACATTAAAGGTGCTAGGGCTGCACGGTGGCATGGTGGTTAGCACTGTGGCCTCACAGCAAGAAGGTTGCTGGTTCAGTCCTTGGCTGGGGTGGGGTTTGGTCAGTGGCCTTTCTGTGTCCCCACGACCTTGAATTGGATTAAGCATTTTGGAAAATGAATGAATGAATGAAACGTACTATGCAAATAAACTTGCCTTGCCTTGTCTGTTATTGTTAACAAAAAAAAAACAGAGTAAAAACAAAGATAAAACAAAAGAGTAAAAACAAAGATATAAAAAATGAGTGGAAAAGCGATTAGCATGTAATTTGCAGAGATCCTTGAACCCATCTACAACTCATCATGTGAAGCCCAAACATTTACCTGATCAAACTCTAGGAAGCATGCAACTGTAAGTGCACCCCGCAACTCATCTCCGGGCGACGAACATAAACCAGAAGAAGAAAAGAAATGGTACAAGCAGCAGCTCCCGGCAACATGCTTCTTTCAATGGCTGCAGGTGTTGCCATGTACCTCTATAAGTCTTGTTGAAGGAGTTCACAGATCATGTGATTGATAAAAAGATCGAACTGAGCTGGATTAAATGATTAGTTAATGAATGATTAATGATTGTTTTAAAATGGGTTGTGTGAAAGTGCTGATGACTTGGCATCTGTCTTACCTGCAGAACAACTCTCACTTCCTCCTTTTGGAAAAGCAGGGAGGAAGTGTCCTGGGTTTGGGGAGCTGCTAGCTTCGCCCCCCCTATCAAAAGTCTCCAAACTGAGGGCTCATTGTGCCTTTGTTAGCATGACAGAGAAAATTTTTCTGGGTTCATTAACGTTCACTTATTTGTTTAGTTTACAGGTAGGAACTGTTTATAAAACATGTTAGTATTACTTGGAAGTAAAATAGCTCATTCTCTCATTTCTGAGCCTGTCTAGGTGAGGTAGGTCATTGTTTCCGAACCTATTTTCCATGTGGACCCTTTCATGAACCTACTAAAAAGCCTTGGGTCCCTGCCCCACCCTTTACTGAATCCATGCTTGGTTTTATGTATTTATTTCCAATGTTTTCACCATAAATACTGTATCCTGGCTAAGACATGTTCTTTCATGAAGCTAAAGTTATATCTTTCATCTATAAAAACAGGGACAAATGATTAAACACAGTGGATCTGAATGGTCAAAGCCTTGGGTTCCCTGTTCCTTTGGTGGGTCTCAAACGCCTAAAAAGGCATACCCAAATTAAATTAGATGCTGTTCTTGAACCCTTTGGAGTAGATTCAAAAGCATGGTTTCTTTACAAAGACAACACTCTAAAGTTTTACCCTGAGCTTTCAAATTTATCGTAACTGTAACCAGCATAAAGTATAAAGCATAAAGTTTCTTTTCCCCTAGCTTGAATTTTTCTTCTATTTTGTCAACATGCTGCATATGGAGAGATGGAGATATGGACTGTAAAATCAAATTTAGCTGTAGCATGAAGCCTTGTATTACCAGTTAAAATTTGGTGACAATAGACGCCAGAATTACTATTTTATGAGTGCTTTACTGTAAGTATGTTTAGGCGCTCTCCAAAGTGGCCATTTGGATAAATCCTACTTCAAATAGCAATAAGTCCAGAACACTTCAACAATCAGTCATCAATGAGACCTCTAATGAAAGGTGGTATCAAGAGGAGTCTTGCTGTATATTCATGTTATTTCCAACATGACTGAAATTCACCAGGTGATGCAAAAATACACTAAAAGCTTATTTTTTCTATTGTGCATTATGATAAGAGTCAGGACAAGTTTTATGGTCATAAATTTTATAAACATGAACAATAAAATACAATGTTATGTCACGTAAACAAAAAGGAAGAATAAAATACAACATAACACAAAACAATTGACATATTTACTGTGACGTACAGCGACACAGAATATAAAAGATGAGTAGAAAGAGGTGGGAATACCAAATAAGTGTATACTTCTTCCCACTCCTTTTTAAAAAACTCCTTTTCTTTCCTGAATTTATTTAAGTATTGAATTGATGAGGAATTAGTATTATTGTTATTATTGATAGTATTAATATTATTTTCTTAGTATGTATATGTATGTATGAGTGTGTGTATGTACATATAATTTTTCTTTTCTAATCTTCTTTCATTCATTTGTTCATTCAAAAATAAATATTTAAACTTAACAAAACTAAAACTAAGCTATTTACAGTACTTGGTATTTGTGTTTTGAACTTTTGTCTGATAAAGAGGGTTTGTAAAGAAAAAAAAAACAGGTTAAAAAGCTGGAGAGCAGAATATGTAGCTGTTATGATTAGCAGCAGTCCTGGTGGTCTGAAGAGCAGGAATGTAGGCTGAGGTGTTATATCTGCCTCATCAACACCATGCCAGCTTTCCAAACCTGGAGTTGATGACTCTCCCCTGCTACTGCTGCGTCTTCCCCTCACTGTTGTCCGTCTGGCTCTTCCTCTTCCTCTGGAAGAAGCTGGTCTTTCTTCATCTGAAGAAGAGCTGATGTCGTCCGCTCTGCTTGCTCCCCCTGGTGAGTTTTCACTCCGAAGACAAACTAATAAAGATAAACATGAAGAAGTTAGGTTTTTATCCCACAAAAGTACTGCGACTGTAATCAGTGTATGTTACACACACGCATCCCTGCGCGCATGCGGCCCACACTCACAGATAAATCAGCAGTAGCTTCTGTTCTTTCTTTCTATGATTTTGTATTTATGTACAAATTTTCACAACTGGAGTCAAATATAAGTGCTGAACCGTTACGTCTCTTTGAACATTTGTCTTTTTGCTTTCACGCACACGTGGACTGAACGAAACCCACATAAACCGGGGGTCTTACTTTTTGAACCAGGACCCCAACTTTTCAAACCAGGTCCCACGTCTTTAGCAGACCAAACAGAACCAACAAATGCGCCAAACAGTGAGGACCTAAACAAAGGAAACAAAGCGGACCCCCATCCCGACGCACAAAGTAAACAAACACCCCCTTCCCTCAACCTTGTAAACAAAAACAGGCTAACTTATTTGTCCTTTTTCAAAACTATTTTCTATCTGAACAGCTATTTTCTATCTAAGACACCATAGCTGCATATAGAATTCTGTGCTTATTTGGCATGCTCTTATCCTTCAGGAACCTCATCTTCTTCTGCAGTCAGACTCTTCCTCTGTAAAACAAAACAAAAAAAAATCACTGTCCCTCCGTGTAAACGACTCCACCACCTCTTCGCGGGTGTTTCTCTGTGGGTTTTTTTTTTTTTGCGTTAAAAGCGCGCAAAAAAGGCATCCTCTGCTTTTGCGCACGGATGCACACAAGTACGCCAGTTGTTGGAAATGTTTACGCACGGACTTTCTAAAGCCAGCTTACATCTCACACACATCGGTGCTGGCATCAGAGCTGATAGGCCAGGTTTGGAAGGGGAAAAGTATGTGATTGTCAGACCACTTGGGTGGTTATTATTGGCTAAGGAAGGACCATGGATCAATACAGTTGGTCAAAAATGGTATCATTCAAAAGCGCCGGTGCGTCATGCTTAGTTGTGTGGAAATAGGAAATGTATAAGATATTGTACAAGTGTAATATCAAGGAAAAAACAATAAAACGACCCGGTTTTCTCAAATAAAAGTGAGAAAAGTAAATTATCCCAGAGGAAACTTGTCATGTTGTACAAATGTTTTTGCTGTTACTTTTTCTTAAGAAAATTATAATAATTACACCACTGTTATAACATCTTGTTCTAGAGGATGGGGGATGCTGGCAGTAATGATATCCTCCTCTAGTGTTCTGTTCTGTAGTATACCTGAAGAAGCCTCTGACTGAACATGCTGTTTCTTCACTGTGTTGTATAGAGGATATGAAGAATTGTCCATTATGCTCAGAAGCGTGTGCAGCATTGTTCTCTGAAAAATCAGCTCCAGCAGCTCCAGGGTTATCTTCCAGCACAGAAGCATCCCTTTTCATCCGTTTGTTCCGTCTCTTAAAGTGACTCTGATGCTGATGCATGTGGCTGCAAAGCTAATGCCCTTTCTACTTCTAAAAGACATCTTGGTGCAGACGTTGACTGATCTGCAAAAGTAGTCTGCATTGCACTTTTTTTTTGTAGATGTTTCTCTGTGTTGCATTTCCAGTCCAGCCTGTTGTCAAGCTAAACTCCAAGGTTATTCATGTATTCCTCCTCCACCTCTTCTGCTATTTAAATAGTGCTTGGCTTTTTTTTGTTTCTCCGAAAGTCAACAATAATCTCTTTTGTTTGTTTTCAAGATGATTGTTTCTACAGCATTTTACAAACTGACTCACCAGATCACTCTTACTCCCCACAGCTGCAGAGTCATCATTGTATTTCAACATATGACAGGACTCAGAGTTGTATTGGATGTCTGAGGTGTACAGTGTGAAGAGAAGTGGTGGAACAGAGTCAGAGAAGTAGTCTGATGTAATTTCATTCAGATGGTTGATACTTCTTCAGTACTGAAAGGCACTCCTGGAATATAATAGCATTATAAATATTCACACCAAACTTAGCACAAGTGAAAATTTAAGTTAGATTTGTCTGCAAATATGTTGTGCTTAACAGCACAAAACAGGCAAAAAAGCTTCATCTGAGGCATGAGCCCTCAAGCTTTAAAGTTTATTGTAACAACAGATGGTAGAATTGGGAGGGGGGGGGGGGGTGTTAAAAAAAAAAAAAAAGAAAAGAAAATCCCGACCAACTTGTTTATGATCTTCAGGGAGAGAGGGGGTGGGAAGACAGGAAGCAATGAAGTTGGTGAGAAATATGCCGCACATAAATAAGAAAATGCACATATGTGACACTCAGGGAAGATATAAGACTGTGGAAAATGCTTCAACCATCTCTATTTCCTTATATTCTGCCTGGAAAATGGGGAATATGGGCAGGTGCCTTTATTCCTCACAAGAGCCTTAAGTTTTTGCATTTTTTTGTAGTCTACAGGCATAGTTCTTCAGACTTTTTGAAGGACATCAGATCACCTCTTGATGTTGCTTCAATGAAAAGATATCACCGGGGAATTTAGCACATTTGGTGCATCACTATCCATATGCTTAGCTGTATTGCTTGTTCCACAGAAGCATGATCATTCCAAGTTACACTTTATTTTAAAGGTGACTTATCAGGCTTTCCGATTATTTATTATCAAAAGGGAGAAACGCTCAAACACAGATTTCTTCACTTGAGTTTGTGTTTACACATTTATCTTTATTTCAAGTACAGGAAATAATTTACTCATTGACGCCTTATAAGTTTTAAGATTTGTAAATATTGGAAATAATGGATGGAAAATATTTGTAAACAAGCAAAACAAATTAAAACCCTGTCGTGAATTATCGTCATGCTCAGGCCCTCGTTTTATTTAAGTGTGTGATGAGGAATAATTCTGAAAAGCACTGCAAGCTAATAGTTAATTTTTTTTCACAAGTGTCAGCTAAAATTATTCAAGTTATGAGGTTAAAAATAAACTCCGCTCACATCATAGACATTAATAAAGAGTATTTACGCTTAATTAATGTCTATGGGGGCTGCACTGTGGCCTCACAGCAAGAAGGTCACTGGTTCGATCCTTGGCTGGTTTGGTCAGTGGCCTTTCTGTGTGGAGTTTGCATGTTCTCCCCGTGTATGCGTGGGTTCTCTCCGGGTACTCCGGCTTCCTCCCACCTTCCAAAGACATGCATGATAGGTTAATTGGTTACTCTAAATTGCCCCTAGGAGTGAGTGTGAGCGTGAGTGTGGTTGTTCGTCTCTCTCTGTGTGTGTGGCCCTGCAATCGACTGGCGAGCTGTCCAGGGTGTACCCTGCCTGTCGCCCAAAGCCAGCTGGGATAGGCTCCAGCTTCCCCGCGACCCTGAATTGGAATAAGCGGTTCGGAAAATGAATGAATGAATGAATGAATAATGTCTATGGCTCACATCACCGAAGTCTGAAGTCATGTAACACGGTGTCGCCCCCAAGCGGACAATACAGTTATTGCAGAAGCATACCGGATAAATCAAGTTAAGTTTCGGTTTCCAATAATCAGAAATGATAGCAAACATTTCCTCCTCCTTTAAACAGCTCGTGCTAGCAGCTGCTGTTTCAGGTGGAGGAGCACGCAGAAACAGCATGGAGTCCACAATATTCGAGTTTATCTGCGCCAACCAAGGAGCAGTTGAAGCTGATGACTTGAAGTACAATCTTTTCCCCGGTGACTCCACGAATCAGGCCATTTGTAACCAAAGGAAGTTTGCCTTGTGTTCCGTAAATGGACAGCAGAAAGTTGTGGCTAGGACAAATCTGAAGTTGTGCCGAATCAAAGACTGTTTGGGGACATGCAGAGCGCTACACCTGTGTAAAAATTTCCTCTTCAGTGGATCCTGTCAGAGGTAAACATGTTTTTGTGGTGGTTGGGCCCAGAGTTATAGTGCTGAGGTAGTTTTGAGAGGGTTATTTAATTTTCGAAATAACAATTGTTTTTATATATATCTTTATATCAAATTATTCATTAATAAGGGAATCTGTCACATTTAAATCTGGCGTCAAAGTTAAATTTGACAGTAGGTTCTGACTTCGGTGCGTTCAAGTACTGCTGGGAAAACCCAGCTGAACCGAATCGAACAGTTTCAGAGAAGCTAACAAGAAAAAAGATGACCCTCCACATGTTTAATGAAGAATTTGAAGAAGTGCTACCTATTCAGTTACATTTAGAGTTAAAGTAAAGTGGATGTTAGTAATTCGAAGCTATTGAAAACTTGTCCGGTTGCTTGTCTTCAGGTCAGAAAATTAGCTAACAAGGAAGTCTACCATGCTCAGAATGCCACGGTTAGCACAAGATGGCCGAGCTGGCATTAGGGGCGTTAGGTTGAACCTATCCAAGAGCCAGAGAAACACCCTATTCTGTATGCCCTCTGGAAACATTAACATATTATAATTACTTTCTTTGTTAGAATCTTATTTAGACTATATATATACATATATATATGTATATAGATATAGATTGATATAGATAAATAGATATAAATGTGTGTGTGTGTGTGTGTGTGTGTGTGTGTGTGTGCGCGCGCGCGCGCGCGTGTTTGTGTGTGTATAGAAAGAGAGAGATAATAGCTGTTGAACCTTAACAGGAAAAACCAGACAACCTTTAACATCTTCAAGAAAAACAAAGCTGACAATCAAGTGGAGCACCTGCAGAAAGACATTTTTAAGGAAGTTAGGATTCTCATTCTGCTGTAATGTCACCACCAGTACGTGATAGGTGTGTGTGGTGTCATGTGCAATTTTATAGCATTTGTTTGCTGCACTATTTGATCAACTATGACCTAAAATGCAAATGTGGAATTTTTTAAATTTAACAAAGGACACTTGGTTTATGCTAGTTTATTTTATTTGTAAAATATTTGCAATAAAGTCTAAGTGTAAAACATCTAAATTAAGGTGAATTTTTATGAGTTATCATTCTTGAATAATTTATACAAAGCCTTATGGAAGTTTTCTTTTATTATTTCCACAGGAATATTAGTTTCAGGTAAAAACAATCTTTTAATATTACCTGCGTTAAACCAAGAAATTGCAGCTGTGATCTATGTATGCTTGGCTTTCTGTTACGAAAGCTTAAATTGCTGCTGCTTTTCATCAGAATCAACATGGACTTTGCTCTTGTGATGGAAAAACGCCTCGTCACAAGTCAGACTTTTATTTTTGGTGGGAATAAAATGGAATTAAAACGCCTTAAAACCTTTTAAGATGAAAACAGTTACAGAAAACAAAACATGAACACAGCAGGAGAAATACATCATACAATTTTAAAATATTAACTAATTGCTTATGTTTTATAACCTGGTTATCCCAAATACCTGTGATCCATTTCTAACCGCACCCTAACTTTATGACAGAGCTATATGGTACTCACTTCTATGTAATATCTGCTTTTCAAATTGTACTTTCAAACAGTGAAACTAAGTGACTTTGCATATGCCAAAAAATGCTTTCACATTTATCAAAAGTGTGTCCGTTCTAAGTATAATTTACAAACCATGTTTTGAGAAGCCATGTTTGATCACTGTCACGACTAAGCTACGGTTTGTGCGCTTTATGATAACAGAAGAGTCTGCAGCTTCTCCCATGACTTGCACTCTGATCACAATCAACTGCTGCTGAGGGAGCATGAGCTGGAGAATCTGGGCAGGATGGAGCTTTGCACGCTGCTGGTGCAGAACGACTTCACACTCCTGCCTTCTGTAAGTCTGATCACAAACCCTACATCATCCAATAATGTGCTATTTCTCCTTTTGCATCACCTTTTAGATCACTTAAATTTACTCTCACATCTTTTTTTTTTCAGATATGCTACGACTACAACAACGGTGACGGGGAGTTTGGCCGGTGTCAGAGTGGTGCGGCTTGCGAGAGACTCCATATCTGTGAGGAATACCTGAGCCATGACTGCAGCTGCTGGAAAAACCATGATTTTCATGCTTTCCAGATATTAAAAATCCTCCATGGTAAAGGTGTTCCTGTCACCCTCATTCCCTCGTTGAGGTCTGTTTACGCAAATAAAAGAGCGCTGAAGCCCTTTGGCAATGGGCGTGGTAGAGGCCGAAGAGGCAACCACTCCGGTGCTGCTAGCAATGCCGATGCAAACGGTGAATTTCATCTGAATTTGCAACAGAAGCAGTGGTACAGAGGGAGAGGAAGAGGGCGAGGTGGAAACGGCAGGGGCAACAGAGGAAGAGGAGGAAACCTGGGCAGTTGTACTCAGCAGCCACAAGACCACTCCCTCACCGACCTCTTGTCTGACATTGACGGCTTAGACTTGTACACCAGCAATGGATTGAGTCAGGACGAGCGCCAGCACCATTACTCTTCCAGCAGCGACGTGTCTGTCTGTGCCAGCGATGTTGCGAGCAACGACGGGGATCAAGGCAAGCGGCGGAGACGAAATCGGAGTCGGACTCCAGCAGCTGTAAAAGGGAGAGGCGGCAACAATCAGCAGTTTAAACGAACGGGATCAGTCGGTGAGATCGCTGCTGCTGTTAGAGGTAAATTTTCTTATAAAAAGAAGAAGCAGCAGCTGGTGGCTTGTGTAAAAAAAAAACAAACATGCTTCATGCTGTACTTTCTTTTTTTCTAGATAAAACGGAGATTTGCATGTTTTTCATTAAAGGATACTGTAGAAACGAGGGTGAGCAGTTGTTACTGTCATTAAAAAGGATTTTGTCGCCGTCAGATGTCATGAGCTGAATTTGACTTTTAACTGATGTGTTTTTCAGAGCGATGCACTAAAGCTCATGATAAGATGCCGTACAGATGGGAGGTCCAGGAAGGCGATTGGTGGACCAACTTGCCGAGTAATGAGACGATTGAGAGAGACTACTGTGATCCCAAAAACGCATACAGGTACTTCACTAACTTCCCGTTGTTTGGTGGAACTATCATGGCATAACCTCATGAATAAAGTATGCAAACAGCTTCTCATATCATTGTGTTTAGTAGCAGCAACCCTCCGGTGCATTTTGACACAATGACCTGCGGAGAGAATAAAGTACGGCGGCTCGCAACTGTAAACTCTCTGGTGAAGCCGGACTTCATCCTCACTACTGAATGGCTTTGGTACTGGCAGGATGAGTTTGGGAAGTGGAACCTGTACTCTTCAAATGTGAGTAACTACAGTTTTTTTTTATACTTATATATCCTGTGATGTATTACTGCTGTGTGTGAACATACCCTGATGGTACATCTCTGAAATGACAACTTCTCATGCCATGGGCTCAAAAGCCTGTTACGACGCATTCACATCAGCCTTTTTAAGTCAAATCCTGGTCCGTTTGCTCAGAAAGTCCACTTTGTGTGTGTGGGGTATAGTGCATATGCAAATGAATTCTGATTCGGATCAAAATAGCGAACTCAGGTCTCTGTCTGCTTCAAGCGAACCAAATGCAGGAAGTGTAAAACAAAGTGCATTGTGGGTTTAGTGCATGGCACAATGGGTAAACACAACTAAAACACACACGAATGTGGAATTATAGACGGCTCTGGACAGGAGAAATGACTTACATGGAAGAACTTTGGGTCAAAGTTAAAGAAAAAAAGCCAGATACAGATGGCAGAATCCTGAAGTTATAAGCTTTTATTTTGGCATTCATGGTCAGGGGAAGGGTTGGGTTGTGTGCGTGTGTGTTTAACGTGCGTGTGTGTTTTTGAGTGTGAAACTGTTTTTATTTTTATGTTATTAAAGGGGTGCTATGATGGTATTTGGAGTTTTCTGAGCTTTCTACAGTGTTACAGTGTTGAATCCTCATCAGACATGTGAACGGCACCGTTTTTTATCACCTAAATGCATGTTTGAGTTTGAGTTTGAGTTCCAGCACGCTCTCCGTTCGGTTTCCATGGCGACGAAAAACGCATCGTTTTAGAGAGTTTTTTCTACTTGGAAATCCTTGTGACGTCATGGGGGATAAGGTTCGGTGATTGGTTACCTTCTATTGCGGCTAAATGTCCAACGCCATTATCTACTTAGCCGCTGCAGGCTAAACACGGGAGATATTGATGACGCGCAAAGATGTATGTTCTCCTTATTGCGTTTGTTTATTTTTATAATTACTTTAAATAAATTACAATGTACAAACAATATGCAGAGCAAAAACATCTAACTGTGTTTAGCCTGCAGCGGCTAAGTAGATAATGGCGTTGGACATTTAGCCGCAATAATTAGTCAACAAAAAGTTCACTCCCGAGCTCACCCCACTTCTGCATTCTCACAGCCAAAACAATGCGCTCAGGTGAGTACAACTATTTGTAATGTGTGCGTTCACACCCAAAGTGACACCCTCCACCCAAGTGCCAATCAAGCCTGCACACATCAGCATATTCGCAGACATTCATGATTTATACTATGGCTCCTACACCTTCTACTGGTTAACAAGGGCATGTACAAATACATCAGGCGGGTGGAAAACGTGGGATAAAGTTATTTCCAACGATGGCTGGTGAGTTTACCAAAGAGAGACATCCTGCTGCATTCGTTGCTGTGGGTTGCTGTTTTCCACTTTGTTTTTAGGGTCTGATTCAGGTTCCAACATGTAGGACTGTATGCTATGTGTTAACATTGTATTTTGTTTTTTTTATTGAGTTCATATTAGCCTAATCGTTCGGTTTATGAGATGTTACAATGACGGCGAAAGCAGTTGCGGTGCGCGCTCCCGATGTAGTGCAGTGGCGGGAGGCGGGGCTTAATGCAGAAGAGTCTCAATCCACTCGTTTTGCCCACAGGCTGATCTGACAGCCTCGATCAATCCCAGCCCTTCTGGTCTCAGAAATAAAACTAAATTAGCCTGAAATGCACAAAATAGTTCCACTTTAAGCACTTGGATATGCTTTTCTATGAAAAGTGCTATACTAATAAAGTTTTGATCAACCAGAGACCACTGTGATCTGATGCAGATCCATATTTTTTTGCCTGTGGTGGAGAGTGAAACACAAACTTTTAAAAAGTCCAGTTTGTTTAAGAAGTGGAGCCTCCAATCAGACGAAGTCTAGCGGCACATTCAATATGAATCCCCCCTTAAACAGACATGGTAGTCCCACCATTTCCACTTTGCTGGTATTATACATATTTGCTTAGTTCTTCTAGGCCGGAAGGCAACTCTGGCCTTCGAGGGCAGCAGACTTATTAGCAGACTTGTACAGATCTTGACATAAAACTCTGCACCAGTCTGAACATGTCTTTGGTTGATGAACTCTTGAAAACTTGCAGGCCTGCGGTCGTCGAGGACCAGAGTTGCATTTGGACGCAACAACCACAGTTTGAGCTCTTGGTTTGCAGCGACACATGCTCACAAACAGCGAAGTGAAAGAAAAAAGGCTGCGGCAGCTGAGAGTTTCACTGAGAATATTCATGCTGACAGGATGCCTCAGTGAGGAAAGCCAGTAGAGCTGATCTGGGCTAAAAATGGCTGCTGTACCACAGTTTCACTGAAATTTCCGAGGCTTGCCACGAGCCTACATACTGCTGTAACCACCATGGTATTTAAATAGTGTTATTAATAAGAAGGAAAGGAGGTTTTTGGATCACCTCATCCCTATCTACAACTCCCACCAACTGTCTAGCTAACTTTATTAAACTGACAGCGACCGAAGTTTAAGAAATGCTGGAATATCTGTATCTTTTTCATGCCGTATTCTTGCCTCAGCCACTTAGTATACAGCGCACAGATTAAAAAAATCCAAATCTTTAAGACAGTGAAGCTGCCATCCAGCCTGTACACAGCCTGAGCCCTGGCATCTCCGAGATGTTCAGTCGGAGGCAAAGGACTTGAATCTGTCACACTATTGAAATAGTTTCATTTGAGAATTAAGTTTTTTTAATGCCACTGAGACTGAGATGAGGAATAGAAAAGATGCAAGAATAGAGGAATAGAAAAGATTCAATCTAATCTTGCACCAATCATCCCCACCCTCCAGATTCATCTATATGTATAAATCCTGCATCAGGCAGTTAGAAGTTAAGTATTACCTTTATTTTGTCCACCTATTAACGCGGAAACCGGTGTTGTGTAGCAGAGCGGTGGGCACAAACCAGTGGACATCGACAGCACAAAGCTGGAGCAGAAGTTCCTGGACGATGACAAAGATGTGGTGGAGTTCAACGCTGGATCACAGACGTATTCGCTTAGCTTCCAGGGTAAGTTGCCTTCCTTTAAAGCCATGCTAAGTAAAGCAGTACTGTTTATTTATTCCAGACAACATGCTTTTCCTCTCAGACATGATCCAAACCAACAAGCACTACGGTACTAAAAGGGTCGTGTGTCGACGTCCTCGCTTTGTCTCGGCTGCAGAGGTTAGAGAAAAGAGAGTGAGGTAAGGAATCAAAGATATACAAAGTTATAATATGCAGCATACAATATACAAAGATACAAATATTTTGCATGCAAATGTAATACCTTCTCATTTCTAATAATAATAATTGAAAATGTTTGAAAACTTGTTTTACAAAGGAAAAACAGTCTTCGTGTCAGTTATAGCTGGAAAATGTTATTAAATATTGTTTACTGGATTGACCTGAAATGCAGGGGTTTTGAAGAAGTTGTTTTTTTCTTTTGTTTTTCTTATAAAACAAAAAAAATTTCTCTAAAGTAATTAATTCAATTCAACTTTATTTGTATAGCCCCACTTCACAACAATGTTGTCACAGGGCACTTTGCATACACGAATCAACATCCACATCATTTTGAGCCAATTCATACATATCCTATTATAGAAACCAACTGATTGCATCGAGTCATGACTTCGATCCAATCCCCCATCCTGAGCATGCACACGGCGACAGTGGGAAGGAAAAACTCCCTTGAACAGGGAGAAAACCTCCGGCAGAACCCGGGTCAGGGAGGGCAGCCATCTGCCTTTAGTGGTTGGGGTGGAGACGACAGGAAAGACAGAACAACGTGTACAACTGCACTTAATCAGGAAGACCTGCGGAAAAAAGGAGAAATAAGTTAGAGACGGCAATATTGGCATATATTTATGCATTAATACATAATTAAGTTAACAATAAGTTGATTTTTGATTTTATTTCGAATGTTTTAATTTGATTGCTTTTATTTTTGATTGCTTTTCGATGAATGTAATTCTTTTAAAATTGTCATTGTGGATGTTATTTATTCTGTTTTTTTGGTTGTTTTTTTTTTTAACACCCCACAATGTGGCACTTTGGTCAACATTGTTATTTTTAAAGTGCGTTACAAATAAAGTTGTATAGTATTGTATGATTAAAACTAATCCCAAACCTTTTTTGTCTGCAGAAAGCCTCAGATACAATCTACTCCTCTGCCAGACAACTGGGACAAGACACAGATTCCCCAAACAGGATTCTCGGTATTATAAGCGCACGGCATCTAAAATCCCATTCCCAATTCTTTCTCTTAGCTCTAACCCTTTTTGTTGCTTTCCGATATTAAATGTTGGGCCCCTTTCTTTTGGGGATATGAGAAAAGTGGTCACTTAGTGTTTTAAATGTCTTTTTCAGTGTATTTAAACCCCCTACTTATCATTACACCCAGTTGTGTAGTCCACAGTATACATGGGCGTATGAAATATACCCACTCACCTCTCTTTTAGTCAGCATTGACTATACCCACTTCTGAACCCCCTGTGATGCTTTTACAATTACAAACATCCCTACACATGTACCTACATTTTACCTAACTGCACCACTATACTGGTACAGTTCGCCATCAGCTGCGTTAACGTTATCCTGAACATAGACATAATGAAGATGTATGTATGTATGTCTATGAGCCTGTCTCCTAGTTATTTGACATCTCTTCTTCCCTGAAACCAAAGAGGAGAAAATTTACTGATGGAGTTTTGGGGTAAACTGAACTAGAGTAGCATTACATGTCACTTTTTCTGAAACAGTGTCTTTCTGGACAACTTTTTTTTTTGTTTTTTGAAAAAAGAAAAATGGCAAAAATTTGAGTGTATACCCACTTCTTGAAGGACCGTTACACCACTGACGACATCCATACGACACACAGAACATCACAAGGACTCCACGTGAAACAGTTCACCCACGCAGTTAGCCACTCGGGTGTTTCCAAATATCTGCTCATGAACACACCTAACAAGGGACCACAGTCTGCAGAAGAACACAAGACAACTCACCATTCTCGCCATTACACTGCTGGACTGAATTTCTTTCATTATGGGACTTTGTTCACGCTTCAAGGCAACGGCTATAAATTCTTGTCATGTTTGTGTAATTAGTATTGCTAATAATAGATAGGAACCTGCTATATACTGCTATTGTGACCTCAAACCCAAGAAACTGTGAAATGCAGACACTCCCTTACTTTATTTGCATTTATATGAGGATTTGAGCATTTATTTAAATTGTATTTTTCTGTTTTATTTATTTCTGTCCATTATGGGATGTTTTTAATCAGGAATTTGTGTGTCTTAGTTCCAGAGGTGGCAATTCCTGGTCCAGAAAGTAAAAGTCCTGCCATGTTTTTTGGATCTACCTTCTCATTTAGAACAGGTTTTTTCACAAACAGGCTCGTTTACCTGGCAAATAAACTCTGCTCATTAAATTCAGCTCGTTTGGTGACTTGTCTGAAAACAGCTGCCGGAAAGGACTTTTACTTCCTAGACCAGGAATTTCCACCTCTGCTTTGTTCCCTTGATAATAAATACAGCGTTACACCTTCATATTACTACAATTGAGAATTCTGTTTCAGCAGCAATAAAGCATGGTATCATACAAAATGTGTTGGGATTGGTTCTGTATTCATCATGTTGTGACCAGGCAACTTGTGAGGACTGTACGTTTAGAAAACGGTGCTGAAGAGGCATTATATTCATCACTAAGGTCACAAGTCTCTCCTTAAACTGACATCTGTGTTGTACTTCACATCCCAGATGGCACGGGGAGCCAAAGCGTGGCTTAAAAGGCTGAACTGAAAGAAATGATGACAAAAACCATTATTTGCTGATTCATATTAAACAATGGAGGTTTTGTGAACAAAAACTGCACTGAACTTTGCACAGAGGCAGCGACACCACACATAAGCTAACTGATGTGTTTATTTTAGCCTGAAGTTGTGAAAATGTTGCTTTTTCTGACAGGGTCTGACTTTAATAGTGTAGCTTCTAAAATGTGATGTAGAGAAGTGTGTTCAGGATGCATATAAGTAGATTATGATCCAATCACACCTCTGTTTATTGCCTTGAAAGAATATGTTCATATTTCTGTTTCCTCTTAAGTGGTTGTTACTGAAAGCATTTCATGTTTCTGTGTTTTCCAGAAAGTCTCCGTTACACGGACTTCAAATGAATTCAAGGCAATTAAAGCTCTCTTCTGTACAACCATGAGGGGATTTGACATTATACGTCTTGAGAGGATTCAGAACAAAGCCCTCTGGGAAGTCTTTCAGTGGTATGTATGCGATTTAGGTTTGCAAACCAAACACAGGAAAAGCTCTAATGTGTCTAGATAACATATTAAAGGCTTATGAAAATGAATTAAGGTTTTTTTCTGTTACAAGAAGCTCATTTTCAGAGACAAGGACATTTAAATGAGTTGCACAGAACTCTGTGCCTCAGCTGGTGGCAGCTGGGAGCAGTAGTTACTCAAAGTGTGTGTGACATTCTGGTTACAAAGAATAAAATAAAGCAGGTTTTAAAGAAATGAATGACTAAAATGAATCAGAGCTGAGGGATGAGATGTTTGGTGGCAATTTTGAGATCCATGTTTATAATCTTGAGCTCATGAGTCAGAATTCATAGAAAAAAATGCCAAATGGGAAGATGAGATGAGATGCTGGGTCAAATCTGGACTTGCATCTGAATTCTAATCAGACCAAAGATGAGCCTTTTTAAATGAGATCCTTGGTTAAAACTTTGAGATGAGACAGAATTCTAAGATGTAAATTTTTATATCTTTTCTTACTGACTTAACAAAAAAAAAGTTGAAAATCACTGACATGTAAGTTTAAAGATATGCGTCTCTTTATTACAGGCAGAAAAATCTGATGAAGAATAACAATGGAGGGTGCGATGTGACAGAAAAGCAACTTTTTCATGGCACAAACTCCAAATACGTGGACGCCATCTGCCTTAACAACTTTGACTGGAGGATCTGTGGGGTTAACGGCACTGCTTTTGGGAAAGGTGAGCTGATGAAATGTTTATGATTAGTCAATAGCCTATCAGGTAGATAAAGTTGTAACTGAACTGAATTAAGCACTTGGAAGTCAATCTGAGCTTATTCCAATATAAAAAATAAACAAAAAAGGATCATGAGATATTTATTCCTATTTGAGGAACTTGTATTATCATTTTGCATCCTTTTAAATGGGAAATAATAATCATCAACCAACTCAGTTATATTTTTAAATGAATAAGCGACTCCTTAAAAAAAATTTAAAATAGTTTAATTTTTTTTTAAAAAACACAACAACAACAATGTGCTATTTAGTATCCATTTTACTGAATTGTCAAGATAATTCAACTTCTCCACGACCTCCAAATGTAAAATGTTCCAGATATTTCTGTAATTCATTTAATTTATCTATAATAGTACCACCACCAGCATTGTGCACTTTTAAGTGGCTTCATTTTTCTTTCCTGGAGATTGTTGCTTAGTAGCAATGTTTGTCCAAATTAAAGTGTTTTATTATTTTTTTTTTTTATTTTTATTTTTTTATTTATTTATTTATTTATTTTAAATAATTACCTCTTTCTGTTTCCAACACTAGGTAGTTACTTTGCCCGGGATGCCAAATACTCCCACAATTACACAGATGACTCTGATGTCAAAACAATGTTCATCTCACGGGTGCTGGTTGGAAGCTACACTAAAGGGTCCTCTGAGTACCGCCGGCCTCCTTCCAAGGATGGAGGAGACATAAACTTCTTCGACAGCTGCGTGAATGATGTCATAGACCCTTCCATATTTGTTATTTTTGAGAAGCACCAGATCTATCCTGAATACCTTCTACAGTACAAAACCACTCACCCGCTTGTTAACATAGTCAGCGGTGCGTCAGCATCAGTACAAACACAGGCAACACCAAAACCGGCTCCGCCAGTGTATGCAAGCAGTACAACCCCAGTCCAGGCCAGCGTGTCACCTTACCAACACAGCTATTCTTTGCACAAACCAAGCACATCATCCTATCTGTCCACCACAGCGTCGTATCAACCAGGTATATCATACCTATCCAGCCCATCGTCACATCAACCAAGTACATCAAGTTACCAACCGAGCACATCGTCGTACCAACGCAGCACATCTCCTACCCTGCACCGAACCAGCTCCGTAAACCAAACCCCCCAATCCTACAAGACACTCTCAGGGAAACCACAGAAGAAGCAATCTGATTCCTGCATCATATCTTAGTGACAAAGCTGGAAAAAATCTTTGCTGATGTTAATATCCGAAAGATCTCAATCATTTACGAATATCACAACAAATAGTCATGTCCTGATTTAAAGCAGATTGGTATAAAAACAAGTAACTGCTGTAGACCAATGATAATAGACCCTTCATCTGGTGTGATTAAACCATCTGTGGTTCAGTTTGAAAGCATTAGAAAATAGCAGATATTCGAGTCACTTTGGTAAACCCACCTAAACCGTTAACCTATTTAAGATGTCTTCTCAGTTTTTATTTTCTAAACTTCCCAGTAGAAGTTCATGTTATTACACTTTACTTACTTTCTTCATGAACGGATGAAAAGAAAATTCATTATAAAACTGTAATTGTTGCTAAAAGCGTTAACGGACTCTGGGAATCTTCGTTTTATGTATCATGTATTTTTGATAAATCATCACCCTACACACACACACACACACACACACACACACACACACACACAAACAGCCCAGGTCTCCTGAATGTAGCTGATTTGATGTACAGTGTGAACACAAAGGGGAACATGGAGAGCTGAACGTTGCTCCCTATTGTCCCCTCAGAGTCCACGACGTCCGCATGCGTAACGTGTGTGACAGGGCGCAACAAAATATCGACTCTTTCTAAGCGCCATTCTGCTTGGAAACGGTTCGTAACACATCGGGTAACCACGACAGTGGGTGTGTCAGCTCAGGAAACAAGTAATGAATAACTGCTTTTGGGCGAGATGCACCTAGCTGATCACGGCTTACCGTTTTCCATGACATCTATAATGTCATGATGTCATTGGGGGAGAAGTACTAAAAATGTACTTACGGAATTAAAAAAGAAAAAAAAAAAAAGAAAGCAACAGCACCAACAAACGTGTATGACACCAGCTGCTGCGTCGAGAAAACCCTGAGCTCAACAATCAGGTCTCGAACAGACGATTACGCGCTGCTTCGCGTCACCAGTTTGTACTTTCTGCTCTTTTTAGTTACATTTCTGACTTTACAACACATTAAAGAGGCGCAACAGACGCAGCAAAAGCTTTTAATGAACTATGGAGGAGAAAACAACTCGTTTTGTTCCCCTCTCAATCAAAACTATTTCATAACCCAGTAAACATAAACAATCTTTCTTAGATGTCCGCGAGATTATTTTCTTTGCACAATATTTCAGATGTTGCACGACTATCCAAATCACTACAAATCACTTTTTTTGTGCGTTTACCCTCAGAGCGAGGGTCATATTGATTGCTTAACTGTTTCATTTTTAAGTAAATGCTCTTTGGCTTTTTTCCTTTTCGTTTTTCACCTTTTGCTCGGTCTTCCGATGCTGATTATCTCTGTCTTTTAAGTACGTCTCAGAAGTGAAACGGAAAAAGCCAGCAGCAGTGAAGTCAAGCTTCCTTGTGAAATGAAGAGAAGATTTTAAGAAATGATCAATGCCGGTTCTTCCTCTGATATAAGACGTTAGACTCGCAGAATGATCCCTGTCTACTTGCCAAACACCTGCTGTGCTTTTATTCTGTGATAATGGATATAATGGGCACTGTGTTTAGCTTTACTACACATGTTTAAAATCTCAAACTGGCTTCATTCAGAGCATTTAAGCTGAATAGCTGAACGTTAAGATGCTTTGCTGACTCTGGAGCCGATCTCACTTCTGTGGATTTAACCTCCTTTTAGTTTGTTTCCTTATTTGTTGCCAATTTTGACCAAGTTTGTTTATTAAATCCATGTTGCTGCAACAGAAATATGTTCAGGATTTCAGCAAGTGTGTTGGCATTGTATGGACAGTTTTCTGTGCACGATCACTTCTTGATTTTAACGCTAAGTTCTACTCAAGTTGGACCACAAATGTCCAGAAGATCTGTCATGTAGGTAGATAATAGGTAGGTGATTCATGTGTTTTTTAAAGCCTCAATAAATGCACAAATGCCTTAAGGAGAAAACCATCCACAGTCAGGGATGAGCCGAACCTCTGAAGGTACATGGCTCATTGTGTCATTTATTGTTCTTTTTTTTTGTTTTTTTCTGATTTGATACAAACTTGTCAAAATTTGCTGCCAATTGTGTTTTTAATGTATCCTATCTTGTGTGTTCAAAATAAAGTTTCATTATTTGAGCTTGGGTTTGATTGATTACGACAAATCTAAAGGCTTCTGTGGCAAAACTGGTGCATCAACAAAGAACTGATTATCCTCAGATTCCCTGGGTCTGGGCATGACCGCGTAGACCACCTCAGACTGCCAGCAAGCATTAATAATGCATGTCTTGGAAAGAGGATGGGCTTTTCAGCTACACTGAGCAGCCTCTCAGGACCTGAGGCCGAGGGTCTGACGGTACAGTGTTGTATGATGAGAAGACGAGATGTTCACTCAGGCTCCATATGTTCCTGACTGACAGTCACTGGTTTGGAAACCTAATATGTTTACAACCTCCAGCACGGATGTCTGTGTTGGGGGAGATAAAATTACTGTATATCATCATCTAGAGAATTTATTTCCTTTTGTCTTTTGAAAATGAAAAGTTCCCACTGTACATTAGATTAGAAAGGGACAAGTCCCAGAGTGAAAAAAGATTTGGCTCTCATTTCCACTGTATCCTTTTATCTGCATCCCCGGCTTCATTATGTCTGTGCAAGCCATTAAGATGGAGCTGTCCTATGGGAAATGCAGCTGTGCCCTGCAGGATGCGACAGCCCACCCGATGGCAGTAAATATGCACTGACATTAACCAGCCTAAGCAGCCACTTCCTGTCTGATGCGTGCTCATGGTGGCTGCTGGGTCTTGGATTGAGCAGATCTTCCACAGCAAGCTGGCAGAACCATAAAAACCTCAGCATATCGGAAAATCTATTTTTTTTCTCTTATTCTGCTCAACCTTATGAATTATATATGAATCCCTTTGTTTTTATGTCTGCCTCCTGGTAGAGCTATATGTGCTGAGTCACTGGTGGCTTAGGTCCAGCAGATGGAGGGACACCAAATCAGCAATATACCCCACGGGGGGGGACTAAAGGGCAGTGAGTTGGATCTTAATGTGGCAGGTAACAGCTGTGGTCAGCAGAGCCACTGTATGGACTCCCTTAATAAATCAATGAACCATCTGTTGATCAGCTGCTAGTTTTTTGCAAAGCCTCAGGGGCTTGCCGTGTTGTATAGCTGAGGCTTGCAAACCTCCCATGATGAACAGCTTTATACAACTTGCATGCAGATGCTAACGGTCTGACATATTGCTCTTTTTTCCCCCAAATATGTCTGATGTGTGTAACTCTGCGAAACTAAAGAAAAACTATTAAAGTTCCTGGTGTTAAGAAATTGTAAGTTTGAGGATTTCAACATACTTATCTTCACTTCCAAAACCATTAAAGGTGGAGTATGTAAGATTTTCAATATTTTCAAAATAAATTAATAAAATAACTACAACCATAATTAGATAGTTTTTTGAACATGTAGGTTCCAGTCTGTCCATATTTGATGCGTTATTAAATTACAAGTTTAATTTAATGACAACTGACAAAAAGCACTTTTTTTTTTACTGGTAGGCAAACATTTAAGAAGGGTCTTTGTCATTAATTAAACTTGTAATTTAATAACACATCAAATATGGACAGACTGGAACCTACATGTTTTAAAAAACTATCTAATTATGATTGTAGTTATTTTTTTAGTTTAGTTTTTTTATTTAAATATTGAAAATCATACATACTCCACCTTTAAACTAGCCCTGCAAGTAACTAGATGAACGGTACATATTCAGGCTTTTACTAAGTCACATGGTTTATGGATCCCATGCGGGGATGTTGCATTTGGGGCAAAATACAGATTAGTCTCATTAAACATAATCCTGGCAGCATCATGCTGTAGGAAGATGGATAGTGCTAAACACAAGGTGATCTGCAATAAAACAAGTTAGAGGATGTAAAAAGACTTGAGTGGGATGGAGATTCACCTTCCAGCAGGAAGGCCATCAATATGCAGCCAGAGCAACAATGTAGTGGTTTACATCAAAGCTCATTCAAGTGTTAGAATGATCCATTTAAAATCTAGACTAAATCTGTGAAAATCTTTAAGGAACCACTTTGTGTTGGTCTATTGCCTGAAATCACAATAAAATGCATCGGAATGGTTGTAATGGGACAAAATGTGGTTTATGACATTTCAATACTTTTTCAAGGTGCTTTATATAGCACATCTAAGCATTTTCAAATACTTTTATTTTTTTAACCTTTGAATAATACCCTTATTAAAAAATACATCTTGAAAGTATAAATTATTTACAAAATTGTTTAGATGTTTATTAAGCAGTTGGTTATACGATGTAAGGAGAAAATAAAAGAAGTAAGATGACGTTTTTTTCTTTTGTGGTTCTGCTACCACATCTGTTTATTTTATTGTTCTATTTTAGTAAAAGTGTCTTGTCCCCAGGGATGAGAACAGGAAGCAAACGAGACAATGGTAAGTGTGGTCTTAATGTGGTTTGAATAAACCTTACTGACAGCACTGCATCCCTCTGAGGCCATAGCGCCACTTTGCAGTGTGAATCTGCTGCTGCGACTGCATGACAACAATTGTATTCCAGGTTAGGGATGCTGCCTCGGTCTCTATTGTTGATTTTCTTGCATACATAAAAATGCAACAGTTGTTTGTGCCATGCCCTGCCTTCCTGGCGCCACCTGCCCTTCACTCAGTTTATCCTCCCTCTCCGTCCACAGCTGCATCTGATCAACCAGATAAACACACACCTGCTCTCAATCTTCACCATTCTCATCAAATTCCTGTTCCTGATACCTTTCTGAACCTTTTTTTTTTTGTTTTTTTTAATAAAACATCATTTGGATCCTTTGAACTTTTGGCAGTGTGAGTCCTTCCTCAAAAGCACTACAGTTTCACTGAAGGAACATAAAGACATAGCAATAGAGCAACCATTTAAGAGTAAAAAAAAAAAAAAAAAAAAAAAGCTTAATACTGATACCACCAAAACAATGTGCATTTGGAAGCTGAGTCATGCATGTTTGTGTGTAATCATGCTGATGCAGGTTTAGGAGGCAGAACAGCATAAGAGGCAGAATTAATTATCTGCTAATTTTGCAGCATCTGGGATGTTTTCATCCAAAGGGCTGGACCAGCTCTTCTCATTAATGAGTAATTAGCTTTAACAAAGTCTTGGGATTTGTACATTCATTCACATGAATATGAGAAAAGTTTCCTTCAGCCAGTTTTATGGATGTAAAGCTTTTATCTGCTGCACTGACTGGGGAGTGCAGTGGTGTAATTAGGCTCCTTGTCTTCTTGCTGTTATGCTGAAATTCTGCCAGATGACCTTTTGAAGATGTGAATTAAAACTAGGAAAAAAAGACAGGAGTTGTTCAGTGGTGTCATGTCTGCAGGTTAAAACAGGCCAGTGATGATGTTACAGTGTGTTACATCAGTGACAGCTGTGGGTCAACTTCTTCCCCTCCTGGTGAAACCATCAAATATTTACCTCTGCTGATATCAGCATGACAGGTCTCTCAATCATTTCGCTTTTCAGTTTCTTGGCAATGAAAATAAAAAGCTTCTCATGTTGAAAACAAAGACAGTTTTTGTCAGAAAAGAAAGTTATAACCAAAGACTGCACTGATTTAATAAATGTGATAACACATTTATCACCTATGGAGCAACGATAACATCTCTGTACTGTTAGGTTTTATGTATAACCAACATTCACAATCTATAATCTGTCAGTCTTAATGTCAGTTAAGACTTTTGATCATTTTACTGAAAAGTGGCATCTTAAAGTGACCGGATTCATTCAGTTTAACAACTTAAAACAGATACAGATTAATAAAAATTTAAAATGACTGACTAGGTAGTTGTGTTAAATGTCAGAACTCCATAAATCATTTGGGAAAAATCAAACAAATTAAACATCAATAGGATGTATTTAAATCACATTGCAATAAATCTATTGGATTGTATTAATTTGCACTGGTATTTAACTTATTTCTATTCTTCAGATAGACTGCACTGAAATGATCTTTTTTGTTTCCCCTAAAATGTTGCTATTTTAAGCTGTTATTGGTAGACATAAATGAACTTCGACAATGATGCTGCCTTTTTTCATGCTTTAATAATTCATAGGTCAGAGTCAAGGAGCCTTGCATGATCACATTCTTCTGAAAATGAGTAAAATATGGGAAAATGTAAAAGAAAACCACCAAAAAGCCTGGGAAACTACTGTTTTGTATAAAAAGAAGCATGGTGTAAAGAGGAAAGCTCAAGACTTTTGCACATTACTGTGCGCTATTTAAAAGGAAATGCCATGGTCGAAATTATTCTAATATGTACTCATATTTGTTATTTCTGTCTTCTTTTTAGGATGCTTAATTGTTCCATCAGCTCGTGAGCTTCAGGCACCACTGCGGTAATCAACATAGGACATCCCTCACGTTCCCAGCATGCATTGTGGACAAAGAGAGAGAGCGAGCGAGAGAGAGAAAGAGAGAGAGAGAGAGAGAGAGAGCGTGTGGAGGGGGGGCTTGGTTGGGAGGCTGAGGAGGACCGAAGCGCTGAAGAAGAAGAAGAAGAAGCATCAGCAGCATTCAAGGAAGAAGAAGAAGGCTCCCCCATCCAACACTTGTTCATCATCAATTGCTCAGGTAAATTGTTCCTATTCAAGTGTTTAATTTCAGCATCACACCTACGTCTTTGTTTCCAACCCGCGTGCCCGTGTTTTAGTGTTTATGAGGGCTTTGCTGTTAAAAAATAAAAGAGAAGAAAAAAAAAATGAGTCGCTTTACACAACGAATCTTATCGTTTCTGAGTATTTATTTGTTACTGATTAGGCTGTTTTTCCGCGGATAAGTAGTGATGAGACATGAGGCTCTTTCTGTGTCAGACTGCGTTAAATCGGTGGTTTTCTGGTGTACAGTAGGTCTGTACCGGGATTCCCTCAGCCGTGTTTCTGCAGCCCTCAGTCCAGTCACTCCTCTCAGCTTTCACCACTGGGGGGAAGATGGGGAGCACTGTGTGTGTGTGTGTGTGTGTGTGTGTGGGGGGGGGGGTCTATTTCAGTACTTGGAGAGCCGCATTACAGAAATCCGTTTTGCATCATCCTCATGTAGTAAATATGTCAACAATATGTTTTTCTTTTTTTAAAAAATCTTAATATTTATGCCTGAACTATGCTCGGATTTATATTTTCTAATATTTCACAGTAGGCTATACACCTACTTTAGCAATTAATCATATTAATATTTAAAGGGGGAAAACTTTCATTGGCATTTACCAAGTTACCCAAATAATTTTAACCAGTGTTTCGGATTTTTTTTATTTTTTATTGCCACTTGGAGGCAGCAAAAATTAGCTAATCGTGTCCAAATTTCAGCCACATGGGACATTCAGTCAGTAATAAGACAACTAATGAGCTGAAGTGTTTTATAGAAAGCATTTAATGCTTTTATTCTCTTAGTATGTAACGATTTAGAAATGAAAATGTGCAAACCAACCTTTGTTACCTTGTTGTTCTTTGTGTTGGAAATCTGTTCAAACTGTTGGACTGAAGGCGGTAAAATGTGAAGCCTATGCGGAAGTGCATAAAAGTGCAGTTCCTCTCTCATCTGCTAGGGGCTGCAAAACAGAGTTAATTCCCATAGACTCCCATGTTACAAAGACCAACTTCACAGCAGAAATAAACACGATTACAGCCTGGTTCAAAATCTGTTTTAGGTTCAATAGATCAAGTTTACTTTTATGACACCTGTGGGGGGAGTGAATTTTTTTTCTAACTTGCCCATTTAAAAGTAATTTAATCTCGAAGTTTGGCATATTTAGGGGTGTGTCCTTTTGATTGACAGGTACCCAATTCCCACCTTAAGTCAGAAGAACGTAGAACAACCGCGGTTTTTAGCCGGTTAACAACGTGACTTAGCTTTAGCCTGTTAGCTCCATTAGCTGGTTAGTTCCTGTTATCTCCAGGTTAGCTCGGCTAGTTCTTAGTGACAGAAAGCTCTGAGTTAGCTCAATGTCAATCATCCACCATGATGCTCACATGCCCCCCTGCCAAGATGGCAATGGTAGGAACCGCCCACCGAGCTTCAATTCAGCTCTTCTGAAATCTATGGGTGAAGTCACGGAGGCTACGACCATCAGTCTATGGTTTACCAACAAATGTAGCATTTGCATCTAGCGCAGTTAGCATCTTGCTAGCAATGGGCTACTATAAAAAACATATTTCATTCACTGTCACGTTTTTCTTCGTATTGTGCCTTCAGATGTGATTTTGTTTTACTGTGTTTGCACCTGTATCCCCCATGTTATCAGTATGGTATTGAACTCGGTGAATGTGGCATTTAAAATCATGAGTTCAGTAACAGTTATCTCCACACAACTGTGGATTCAGTGTTAGAGGTTAGCTTCGAATATTGATTTAAAATGACGTCATGCTATTGAACAGTTGCATGAAATATTAATTGCACCATCAGGAAAGTGTTACAGGTTGTTCCTGTTATCAGTGATCTTTGTCTTCCGACAGCACTCTCAAGTAGCAGAGGTTGGCTGCAACCATGGTGACCTTTTTAGTTTTAATTAGCTGGTTTTCCAGATTATTCATCAGACTTTATTCAGAAAATGGACATTCTTTGTCTATTTGGTGTAAAAATAAGTTGTTGTAATGCAGAGGCTGTTGTTATACTATGTCAATATGCAACTAATGCTGTTTTTTTTTTTTTAAAGTAATTGTTTCTCAAAGCAAACAAAAGTAGGGAATGAATGGTGTATTGAGAAGATTATTTGAATGGACTTTTTCCCCCTTTGACTTAAAAAAAAGGTTGAGTTTCCAAACAAATTCCAGCAAATTTTCCTTTTTTGTGTCAACCAATAAAAACAGGATTTTATTTCTTTTTAGCATTTCTATACTTTTTAAGGTTTTTCTTTTCTTTTAGGTTGTCTTACCTAACTAATCACTGCGGTGGTCCGGTGCCTGTAGCCAGAGACAAGTGTTGCTTTATTGTCTGTGAATTAATGTGGCGTCTGTAGTGAGAAGTGCTGTAAGGTTACTTTGTGGTGACTTGGCTGTGACACCCCCCCCCTCCTTACCCTCACCCATCCTTGCTGCAGCAACACTGTGAGCTGAGACTGTTGTGTCACCAAGCTCATTCTGGCACTGCAGTCGACAAGGTTCACAGTTCACTGATGACTTTCTCTGTCCCTGCTGGCTGTTCTTGTGCAAAAAACAGCAAGAGTTTCCGAGAAGGTCTTTAGCTTTTAGATTATAAATTGATCATCTTTCCATAATTATTTTCCAAACATCTTTGTACGTCTTGGCTGTTCTGTTTGGAGACGCCTGTAGACTCTGTACAAAATAGAAGCTTGTATTTTGGTGCACTGAAGTCAATAGCCCAAGTCTAATAGTGTCTTCAAAAGCTACAAATTTTCAACGGCTCATTAAGATGAACAGCAGGCTTCCCGATAGCGTCGCAGCAACTCAGGAATTTAAAGATACTGAATATTCATGTTTAGAACAAAATGTGGTAGGATTTCAGACAGAATTCTTTTAATTATTCAAGACTGGGCTAAGAGTCATACACCAGCTGATCTCTGACAGGTAAAATGAAAAGATGTAGTTATCTGATTACAGTGGTAACTGGTAGTGGGTGGAAAGGCGAACAGTCTGCTCTTGAATTGATTGAAGTAGAATAAAACAAACCAGCTAAAACACTTTGGGTGACTTTGACCAGGGGATGAATCTTAGTGCCTAAAAATGCTGTGCCAAAGAATTTACACTGCCGCTGATTTTGAGTTCCAGTTTACAGTCATCAAGACTTTCCAAAAGTGGCCTTAGAAAGCCCAAGTGGTGACCCACTGACAGGTTAGATGTAGCAAAGTCTCACTTATGCACATACTGAGTAAAAGCTGCTCAGTTTTGTCTGATTTACCGCTGCTGATTGTAAACAAAGTCAATGCTGGTTCTGATGTGAAGTATCAGAGCACACAGTGCATTGCAGTTTGTTGCGTATGGGGCTGAGGAGCTGTTGACCAATCAGAGTGATCTGTGTCTTCTGCCAAAAGAGCCTGCAATACTAACTGGATCAAGAAGCAATGAAAGAAGGGGGCCGAGTCTGATGAGTCACAGTTTCTGTTACATGTGGATGAATGGGCCTTTCATTTGCAGAACAGTGTGCATGTAGGGCATTGTAATACTAATAAAGGTAGCAGGTAATAACAACAAGATGTTAACACATAAAAAAATGTCCATTTTGTTTATATGCTTGTCATGTAGCTTCATTCTCAAAGTAAAAACTGAAAAAGAGTCTCATTTGTAGATTTGAGTCAAATAATTTAACATGCTGAGTTTCGTAGTAGGTTTTGGGGATCTAGTAGTTAGGAGGACAACAAAGAAAATCTTTTTTGCCCAACTTATTTTTTTTTGTCTAAAAGGGAAAAAAAATGATTGTTAAAAAATCAACAAACTGACTAAACCTTAAAAATACCCAGTGGCACATGGGAGGGCCCGGTGAGCCTGTGCCAAGACTGAAGAGCCTTCTTCCCTGTCCTCCACCAGGAGGAAGGTTCATCCCACTAGCTCACAGACAGACACAAAGCAAAATGCACATAACTTACTTGTGTTGCAATATGTGGACTCCATGTCATCACTGCCAGTTAAAACAAAAAACATTAATAATGTGAGAGTGAAAGTGTGTTTACACCCATGTGAATCACAGTAGGATTAAGTAGGATGTGCTTTGCCACAATGCTGTGAGCTAAATGCTGTATTTCACATAACAGTGCAGGTTTGCTATGCTAACTTAGCTTGTTAGCATGCTAGCATGCTGTTAGTTTACTTTTGTCCATAATATTGGACATAAATTGGCCTGGGGACAGTGATAATAAATTAAGATTAAGAATAATAAGAAAAAACACAAGTTCATAGATTAGCAACATGATTTTTTTGTTTAAACCTATAATGCCAGCTACATAGTGTTGTTAGTTTACAAACTGTTTCAATTTAATTATGTGTAAAGTTTACAATTATTCAACTTCGACTGGAAAAGATAACCGTGAACCTAATAAATGACATACTGGTTTGACTATTTGCTACTTTTTATGGCTAAAAGATAAAAGTTACAGGCTAAAATTCTAAATTGCCATGCTACATCAAATTAATAGCATGCTAGCCAGTTCTCGTGTCTTTGTTTTCTTTTCTTTCTTTAGTTTTTCAAGAATATTAGACTTAGGCTGACCTGGTAATGGAAAAAGTAAAGAATATTATTTATATAAAAAAGATTGACAGGTTACCAAAATATTTGGTTCATTTAAAGCCACATTGCTGTAATTGGTTGTTTGCTGAAAGTTCTCACAAAAATCCATGGATATAAATTGAATGCTTAACATCAACTGGACTAGTTAACATTGGAGACATTGACTGATATGTTTGCATGACCATTTGCTGTCATATATGGCTAAAAGTTACAATGATATGCTGTTTCAGAAATTTTTTTAAAAGATAAAAACAGTTTTAGTTGAATGAAATATAGCACTACAAGTGATGTTTTTATATTCAGTATGTGTGTTTTATTTATTTATTTATTTATTTTTTACATCATCCTTGAGCAATATTAAATAACAGGAAATGGAAGTCATTTTTTAAATGAGGCAAATAACCGTTTAAAACCCAGATAAATGACATTTGAAAGCAGTGAACTGAAGCAAAAAAACCCAATGATTGCATTACTCTTTGAGACTAGGTGCAGGTTTGAACAACAAAAGAGGTCAACTAAAGTTAAAAGGATCTGAGAAACCTAAATTGGCTCAGTGATTTGATTGCCGTCTGCCCTTTAGATTTAGATATTTGTCCATTGCTGAAATGGTGAACCAGCTGGTGTCTACAAACAGTATTAATTCATTTGGACCTTTCTTTTCCAACATGACTTTTAGCCTAAAATGTCTTTCCATCCATTCTGGCAGTGAGCATATAGACTCTGGCTGACCATGATCAATGAATAAAAATATAATTATGGCAACCATGACAACAGCATTGACTGAATCTAAGGAATTCTTACAGTCAAACTCTATAGGCACTGTCGTGATAATCCATCTGGCTGTGAGTCCCACACAGTTATTAATAATCCCCCAGAATGCCTCAAAGCAGGCTTCTGATACCTCCTCATCCTTGCATTATGTTTTCCTATCCTTCCACCTCTTCTTAGTTTTATTTGCTCCTTTCTGACTAATTTAGCCAGTGACCACCAACTCCTAACGGGTTACACCCCCAACCTATCAGCTCTGGCTGACATGAAATATAAAAGCCATGTTTGTCTTCTTATGGACACACTAATCTCTTTATGCTCATTTCAGCATGTCAGTGTTCTTCTGGGGTTCTTGTGAGAGCCTGCAGGGAAGCTAAAGAAATTCTCTTTACTTTTCACTTTTACTCCGTGGTCCAGTCTAAGTCCAGACCTCCACCTGGTTGAAATGCTGTAGTGGGTTTTTGCTTTTGCAAAGCTCTCCAAAGGTCCTAAATTCCACTTTTTAATAAACATCTAATACGAGTAAAAATACAAGTAAACATGATGGCATGTATTTTTAGCATTCAAATGTTATAATCTGTCAGTATGTGTGCAACAGGAATATGAAATGTTTGAAGAAGACGGCATGGACTTGGCTCCGCTGCAACAGCTAATCAACGATTTTTTATCAGGCTTTGATGTGTAAATTCACAGAACAGCAATTCAGATTATGTGCTAGATTTAACAGATTCACAGCCAGGATGTGAAGAACGAACAGGAAGGAGCTGCTGCAACCCTCGTGCTCTGTCTTCATCATTTACAAGATTCTTTAAATATAGCCAAACACACACTGCACGTCGGCAGGGGTCTGAGTCTGGTGTGGTATTATCCAGCTCTTCCCCATCATTACAGAGTGAAGCCTGTGATTATTGCTCGCTCTGTTGGAGTTTAAGAACCTCTAATATTTCCTCTACATGCTCCTTGACTTTCCATCATAGTACTCTGGCTTGGAAGGGTATATTTTGGAAATATTGATGATCCAATGTAATTTGACAAATTGACCCCAACAGGCTCTTTAAAACACAAAGCAGAGTTTTTGAAAGAGCATGACTAGAAACGATCCCAAAATCAGGCTTTCCATCTATTCAGTATGCTCGTTTCTCTCTTTTGATGCTATACACTGTCTTAATAAATTCAGTTGTTTGCCATCAGGTGAGCTGCAGCATAGTACGGGGTTCCTGTGGAATCCTCCCACTGTGGGTACACCGCTGAGAGAACTAAGAGGCAAAGCTTTTACAGTTTTAATAGCTTCAGGTACAGACGCAAAGCTGCTTATGAGGTGTTGGGAAAGTGGAGAAAGTGGCAGCGGTGCCATGGTAGTGATTTTCAGCATTTCTGTTGACGGCTCTGTATCTGTCCAATCAGATCAAGTCAGCGCAAGGAGGTCAAATCTGCAGTCAGTAGAATGGCTGTGCCTGATGGACTCACAAAGGGCCGGTGACAACAGGAGGATCAGGTTTTAATTGCTTTAACAGATTCACAGGGCTGATGATCAGGAGCCGAGAACTCTGGCAGTGTTGGCCGGTGATTCTCGGAAGAGTCTAAAAACACAGACAAGTCAGTGGCGTCTTCATTAGGGTTATAATTTCCTACAAAATTCTGTAGGGACTCGTGGAGGTGATGTAAAGAACCAGGCATTGTTTGCAGGATGCTGCAGCAACGTGAGAGCGATATTTGTAGCCAGAGGAGTAGTAGTTGCGCTAGAATGTGAAGGTGAACAGGTACAGGGAATGATGGGCAAAGTTCTGTCAGATGGCAGGGACAACTGATGGAAATAAGCTTTCAGAGGTTAAACAGGGTAATGGGCAAAGGGTAAAGAGTCAACACTGTCCAGGAAGTAAGAACACAAGTCAAAGTCTAGGACAAGGTTCAGATCCTAAGTCTGTTAAACTTGGCCAGGTCACAACGACAGACATGGATGATCCAGATTCAATAACTGAGTCTGGGGTCAGAACCAGGTTACGACAGCACTAACAAGTAGGTAGAATCCAAAGGTTCTCATTTGGGAACGTTCAGGGCCACATGTCAAAACTCACAATATTGGGGATGGGGTGATCAGATGAACATCCATAATAAAGAGAGCTGGAGAGTCGCTAGCTGCAGGCAGGTTTGCAGACTATCTGGCAGGGGACGGGGGTTAAAACATCTGCTTATGAAGAGAGGGACAGGTGAAACTGGTTTGATTATTTGGGGCTGATTGCTGTAAACAAAGAGGGTAGGGAAGTGACGGGAAACATGACCAAATTAGGCATGAGTTGGGGAGCAAGACTGGAAACCTTGACAGTGGAGTGTAACTGTCATGAGGTGGATGAGGTGAAAAACGGGGCACATCCTCATTCAGTTCTCATGCCTTTGTTTCTGGTCTTCAGATAAAGTAGTTGGAACATCATACAACATATAATGGCACCATTATCAATGTAACTTTCCCAAAAATGCAAGCACATTACCCCTTTTTTCTTATGGGGCTAAGTAGCAGCAAAGTTCTTTTAATGACATGCATTTGATTAACAACACAGCAGCAAGCTTATCAACTTTGTAAAAGCTGATTGTTTATGGCCGTTTACCCGTCTGGTGCATTCAGGTGTGACATATTGCCAAGAAAGAAACACACGAGCAATGATCAGAAAGAGGCAAATGTTACTGACCATCAGTCCAGGAAGAGTTATAATCTCCAACTAATTTGGAATCCAGCATTTCTGCAATGTGCTATGTGACAAATCGGAAACATTCGACATTAGTGCATCTTTCTAGTAGTCGACTTCCTGTCGGTGGTTAGATTTCACAATGCTCAGAAAGGGCAAAAATCCTAAGAGTTGCCTCTCAGACTCTACGCTCCTCCGTTAAAGTTATAGTACAGCTTAGCTAGAAGGGTTGTCAGGAGAAAGCCACTACACTCCAAAAACAACTTTGCAGCGCAGGTTTACAAAGTTGCATGTTCACAGCATACCAGCACAAACATGTCAACCCTCCAGCACGTTGGTGGAGGGCAGATGATGGCTTGTTCTGTCGCTGCAGCACCTGGACTGTCCTCGAGTCAACCATGAACTCGTCTGTGTAGCAAGGTGGCTTTGCAAGTTACAGAATTACAGTATATTTTGGTTTTGTTTCTGCTAAATAACCAATGACACTGTAAAACGTGTTATCTGAAGTTGTATTTACCTGGTTTTAAGATGTGTTTAAACCGTTTTTTTTTCCCATCCTGAGACATTTAAACTTAAAGGGTGTGTTTTCTTTTTACATGTCTGTGAAGATAACTTCCAAGGAGAAACCTGTTACTCTGTGATAGCAGACATTTCAGTCTAACTGCTGGAAGGCACACTGTTTCCCACACTTGTCGTTTTTCAACTTCAATCCGGCGTCCCTGTTGACACGCCAGTAGGCAAATCCCGGGACCACCCCCCTTCCGTTACTAGTGTTTTAAAACTGATACTGCCAAAATTTAACATGCAAGGATAACTTGCAATTAATAGTGTTCGGAAAGCATCCAGCTAAGTCAGGAATTCTGTTGCCACCATCACACTTTTGCCTGTTTTTTTTTTTTTTTTTTCTCCCCCATTTCTGGACAGTTTCTCAGCAGCACTGCCTGCGAGCCTGCTTTACATGTTAACACTTTAAAACAAGTGAAGCTATTTTAAAAGCTTGGATGACATTTATTTTAGTATTTCAAATGTCCTAAATAGTTTTTTTATGAAGTAAAAAGCAGCAGATACTTGAATTCAAAGTGAGTGATAACTCCTCACAACCTGTCAGCTCTGTGAAGATTTTTAGGATCCTTTTTATTTCTGCTCTGTCTGAGTCCAACAGTCACAAGCTTGTTGTAGAAGTGGATCATGGAAAGTACAAACATGATTTCCTAGCACCAAGAAAAGTTTCGAACGCTCATCAGGCTGGAAAAAGTTACAAAAAACAGTGTTTCCCAATCCAGGTCCTCAGGACCCCCTGCGTGTTTTATAGGTAAACCTGCTTCAACACAACTGGATGAAATAAAGGTCTCATTAACAGGCTGCAAAGAGTTGGATGAGAAAATTCAGTAATCTGACTCAGGTGTTCTGGTCCATAATGTGCAGAGTGGGGGGGCCTTGAGGGCCTGGATTGGGAAACACTGCTCTAAAACAAGGTGGGTGGAAGTTCTCTATATCAAAAATGGAACTTGGAACAACGTCCAAGATGACTTATTGTAGCTGATGTTCATGAGTCCAGCACCCATAATGTTTAACAAAAAAAGACAAACTTTTCTTTTTTCCTTTTTGGATGACAGGTGTTTTTGAAATAAAATAGTTTAACCTTCAGCTCACTCTTGTGTTGCCATGTTCCATCAGAAATGTTTGTTAGACATCATCTCTACATGTCATTATAGGGTTTGTTGTCATAAGTGTTGCTCTTACTGTGTTAATCCTACACATATTGTACAGCTCTCAGATGTTCTGGTTTGCAGATCTGTCAGAGTTCATACTTGCCAGTATATGATCACACAGAAGCTACAAGTTTCACCTCACACAGCGGCTTTATGATAGTAATGAGTGGACCAACATGAACTTGTCAGGATGGTTTAACATTGTCCTACATCCTTTTCTCCTTCTTGCTGTGGGTTTATTGCATCCCACTCCGCCTTTAACTGGAAAAACACCAGAAGCATCCGCCTGAGACACGATTCCCCTATAAAAAATGCACTTTCATCCAATCCTTGCTCTCTTTACTATGAGAGTGCCCTAGTTTTAATCAGGTTTAAAGGTTTTGTTTTCCCCTCAGTTAGCATGTTGGAGTCTGCAGTTTTACAGCTAATCCACTTGAATTCCTCCTCTCTGCACCATTGGATTTTATGTATTAAGTAATGGTCCTTTCTCCTAACAGACTTCATCTGCTTTACAGAGAAATTAGCTGCGAATCTCCTCACTTCTGTGTCACCGAGTCATTTGTGAGCAGTTGGTGTCCCACTGCCTGGATAATTCAGCCTTATGCAGAACAGCTGTTGGGAAATGCACCGGAAAATGCATCGTCAGTAAAACAGCATCGGCTCTTCTTTGTTATTTTATTAAGTATATGATTCTCAAAGCTGGCTCTTTTTCGTGGGTTGTTATGTTTCTTATCAACACAACCTATCAGGCGGCTGTCTCCTATTAAGTACTTGTGTGAGGTTGTACAGATAATGTCTGATCCTGGTTTCCAGGATATATGCTGCCTTCCATGTGCTTTGGAAGCTGCTAATGATGTCACTTCTTCAGTTGAACGTGTTCCAGTTGGATATCAGAAAACCAGTAGAATCTGACCATTTTGGGGCTGAATAACACTGCAGCATTATGCATATGTGAGTCTGATTTTAATGACACACAAAGAAGTACTAATTATTATACACAAGGTGGCCATGATGTCAAAGATGAATATGGTGAGGTTCCTCAGATTTCCATAGCAGGAAACTCCTCTGAAGAAACCAGTTCATTGCAGTTGAGACTAAACTTGGACCAGCACAAATTGTTGTGAATGTACCAGGTGGTTTGAAGTTATAAAGGGTTATGATAAGTGTGACACTGACCTGATTAGAACTTGTTGAATATGAGTAAGAAAATTTATGTTTGGAGGATTATTTCTTGGATTTCTTTTGGCAATAAATTTTTACAATCTGGATGGATTGGATGGATTTAAATGGAGAAGCCATTGGAAAGGTTTTAATACTCATACAAAAACACACTTCCCTCAAAAGATAAACAAAGTAGGCTTTATTGCCATGAAGCATCATGAAAACAATGACATTCCAATAGAAGCTTTGTTGCTTTTGGTGCAAAGTTTATTTGAGCCGAGCAGCTTGGCTGTGATTGGTCCACCTTTTTTAAATGAACTACATTTAAACAGGCTTTATGAGCACTTAGTTTTAAAAGAAATGACAATTCAAATTTTTTTTTCACAGTTCAGGACCATGGACAGTTCACAAGTGAGCACTATTAAGCAAGGAAAACACTTTAAACTGAGCAGACTTTTACATAAATAATTTATTCCAGAAAAATGATGACTCGACTGAATAGAACTTCCTCTGTGTATTTATTTCATTATAAAGTCAATTTTTGAGATAACAAATTTTGAATTGACATCTAAACGCTCCCTGTTTTCTTGGCTTTGCCTCCTTTGCAGGACTTCAGGTGTTCTTCCTCTCACCTCTTCTGGCCTGACAGAGCAACCAGCTAACCAACCATCATGAACTACCTTCGCCGGCGCCTGTCAGACAGCAGCTTCGTGGCCAACCTTCCCAACGGCTACATGATGGATCTGCAGCGGCCGACCCCTCCAGGTTCATCCACTTCCTCTCCCGCCTCTCCGGCCACAGAGAGGCGGCAGCCCCCGAGCGTCCCCAGCCAGACCCAGGGTCCGGGCTCGGGCTCAGCTGCAGGCTCGGGGAGCTTCCTCAGCTCTTTTTCCAGTGTGGTGAAGAGCGCGCAGATGGCCCAGAATGTGGCAGCGGCCGCACACGCTAAATCAGCTGCAGCTACCGCAGCTGAGGCTGCGCCTACAGGAAGCAGTCAGCCAGCCAAACCTGTGATCCGAAAACCCAAGATCCTGCTGGTGATCGATGATCAGCACACAGACTGGTGAGTAGAAGCTCCCACAGTTTTAACCTGTGGGTTGATATTTGAATAAAAAAATGGTCCTTTTAACAATACACTGGCTGTTTCACCAAGTCTAAAACAAGGATTGTTTTAGGATCTGATCAGTATTTAACTCATATCATTATTTAAACTTTTGGTTGTTTTCCTTTTGATTGGCAACATAAAAGCAGTTTCATCCATTCAAATTGTTTCACTCTTTCTCACATAAACTAGAGAACTATTACATTCGCTTTTTCAGCTGCATGGTGGCATAGTGGTTAGCACTGTGGCCTCACAGCAAGAAGGTCACTGGTTCAAGCCTCTGCTCAGCTGAGGTTCCAACATTCGCCTTTCTGTATGGAGTTAGCATGTCCCTGTGTATGCTTTGGTTCTCTCTGGGTACTCCGGCTTCCTCCCTCTGACCAAAGACATGCATGCTAGGTTAACTGGTTACTCTAAATTGTCTGTAGGAGTGAGAGTGAATGGCCTCTGTGTGTTGGCCCTGTGATGGACAAGCTTCCTGGAACCATTAACTGGAACAAGTGCTTCAGAAAATGGATAGATGGATACATTACCTTTACAGTTCTAAACTTTAATTATTATTCACAAATAGGAGTTGAATATTATGTATACATAATTATATAAAGAAAATAAGTGTGCTTTCCTTATTTCTGTGTCTTGAGATTCTGCACTAAATCACTGTATTTCCATTTGTGTAAATGAACTGGTGTTTAGTTTTTGGTGAAAATGAAGGAAAAGGTCAGAATTAGGGGAAATCCTCACTTTGCAATGTGATATTACACTCATGTCTGTCAAGCTTGAATCTGCTAATTTGGCCTTGGAGACTTGAGAAGATGGCAAAACTATTTTAAATTGAGCTAATTTAGAGGTTATCTTGTTTGCTTTATGTAATTACTGAATGTAATTTTCACGTGTGTGTGTATGTGTGTGTGTGTGTGTCAGATGTTGTAGGTTAAACCATTTTGATCTACTTTTAGCTGTGCCAGATTCTTTGCTTTAACAGGTGTATTGATTTTTGCTGTAGTTAACATGCTGTAGTTTCAGAATGCTTTATTCTAAAACCATCTATTGTTTTTCTTTAATTTGATTTTCAGCTCATTTCTGTTACATTACCTGCAAGAAGATGCTCATTAGGAAACAATTTCTCAGTGACAGGAAGGTCTGATAGCCGTCATAACATGTCATAAATGTCATAAATGTTCAAATGATAAACTTTTAATGCTTCTTTTTACCTTAATTGAATTATCGAAGGTTTTTATAATCTGAACAGTGTTTTAAAGTAATGTGGAGTGTAGGATACTGTAAAATTTGTATACAGGATATACCTGTAAACTTTAATGTATTGAAAAAAATTCAATCACAATAAAATACAATAGTTGTGCTGTAAAATTAAATAAGGTAATGATAGTGTAAAGGGGAATACATACATTTTAGTGTGAAAAAAATACCAATGTAAAATTAATTACAGTAGTTTTACTGCAAAAGGAAATACTGTCATGATAATGTAAAACGAAATGCCAGTGATACTGTAAATATGTTTACAAAAACTTACTGTATAGTAAGTTTTTACATTTAAAACCGGTGCATTATATTGTGTGCGATGGAGTTGTATGTGCTTGGCTTCAGCACACATGCCAAACTGCCTCTTGGTGCTGGAAAATATATTGTCATGGTAACAGGAGAAAAGTACTCTGCCTTTGACTTGATAGGGAAAATATGAGTTTTATGAGAATTTGCTTTGTTTTTCACCAGCATCCCGCATGTAAACCGTATCAGCTTCTTTTTGCTCTACACAGTGGATTTGCCATCGCCTGAGCTCGGAGTGAAGCATCTAGTTTATCATGTTTGTCTTCCTGAATCAATAAGCCACTCTTCCCTTTCATGAATTGTTATTCTGTTGCCTGACATTTGCTGGCAGATTGACCTCAGCGAGGCTGTTATTTGCCATTTCCAGTACTTTGAATTTATCTACCATGTCAGTGGGGATGATTATGTACAGACGTGCCCTCTGAGGGAAGATCAAGCCGGGTTTGGAAATTGATAACTAAATTAAAGCAGCCTGCTGACAGATGTGTCTAAAGCTCCAAGATTGCCCTCAATTTTCTGAGAAGTCTGGTGGCCTCTTTTCTTTAAGCTGGGAGGCTGAAATCCTGTAAGAACCCATTCCTCTTTACACCCTGGTGTTTCTGAAATGAGACATCGGGGGATCATCCAGCCTCTAAAGCTTCCAGGCTCCTTCCGCCTCTCTGAGTCAGCATCCTTATTCTTGTGGGCAACACTTGGGGGTTTATTCACCTCAAGAGCACAGTTTCTGAAAAAAATCCCAAGATATTAACAAATGCTTTGTATTTTTTGTAATGTACAAAAAAGAAAAAATTTAGCCAGCAGCAGCAAACCTGTTTTCCAAAGTACTTGCTCAAAATCTGCTTTTTATTCCTGGAATCTGTTTTTTTATTACATTAATCAAAGACAGTGTTTGTTTTTCTGTTTGCTCTTCTGTTGCATTGTTACGTTGTTATTATGGATGGTTTTGATTTGGTTTTAATATGAGGATACTGCAGGCAGACCAGTTCAGCATCGGGACCCCTCTCTGTGCAGCCATGCTGTTGTGATGGATGCAGTATGTGGTTTAGTACAGTGTAGATGAAATATCTAAAGTCTTCTCTGATCGAGGTGTTGTCTGGATGGGAGCAGATGCTCATCTAAAAGCTACATGTACTTATTAGCATTTATTTAGCCTTCACAGACACACTAATGCAACCCCAGATCATTAGAAACACAGACTTTCGAAGTGTCTTCTGATAACAAGCTGGATGGTCACTCTCCTCTTTCGTCTGCACCACAGCGATTTCACATTTCCCCTTCACCTCAGATAACATTGAGAGAACTTTGGCTCAGGTTTGTCACAGATTGTTGAACTTTTGCCATATTTACATCTAAGGGACTCTGTCTGTCTGATTTGCTCTTTTTATACCCCCAAATTTTACAGAGTAGTTTCAGGTAAACTTAATTAGTTGTCAAATGTTTGTCCAGTTGTCCTTAATTTGCACCAGATACTTTGCCAGACTTTTGTCTTTCTGGATGATTTAACGCCATTAAATTCAAAATGAGCTAATAATTTAGCATTTGAGGTTGTTTTTTGAAATTGTTTTTCATTTACTGTAAGATTTCATAAACACAGTGTATGGATCAGTTTTCTTCCATTTTTATCAAATTAGCTTTAATAAGGAAACGTCTGTTGGATGAAAAGATGGTTCTGTCCCTGCAAGTATTCATTTTCTGTCTTTCCCGTGTAATTTATTTACTGCTGACTTCTCTTTTAGTGCAAGTAAAAATAAAAAGCAGAATGAGAGGAAAAAAGTTAGTTTTTATAAAATATAGAAAACACTTGCATTTTCACTCTGAGCTTTTGTAAAAACGCAAAAATCCACACTTAAAGGAAAAGGCATATTACATTTCATGCCACACCACATTAGTTTTGTTTTTATGACGTTGTAGATCTTGATGGAGGAGTGGAACCATTCTGTAAAGTCCCTAGCAGATCCTTTAAATCCTGAATGGATTCAACGTTTGGACTCTGTGGTGGCCAATCTATATTTGAAAACAATGTCCAATGTTCCCTGTGTCACTGCTTTAGAATTTAAGCATGATTAATTATGGCACTCTCATCTTGTAATATGCCTGTGTTATCAAGATTAGATTGTATTTATGGAAATACCTCTCATCCATCCTGTTTTTTATTAACAGTCTGGAATGGAAGTGGTGGTGTAATAGTATGGGAAGTATTTTCTTGGCACAATGTGAGCCGTAATGCTCAAAACCAATGTCACAATGCCCAGATCGACTCCATCTGGTTGCTTAAACAAGGTGATATCACTGTACTGCAGTCACCTCCACAGTCACTAGATCTTATCCAAAAGAGCAGCTTAGCGATGTGGTTGAACGGGAGATTCTCATCGTCGATGTGCAGCCGACAAATGTGCAGCAACTGTGTGATGCTTCATGTCATTACAGAGCAAAATCTCTGAGGAATGTTTCCAACACCTTGTTGAATCAATGCCATGAATAATGAAGGAAGTTCTGAAGGCAAAAGAAGGGCTGACCTGTTTCTGGAACCATGGAACTAATAAAGAAGCCATGTGCGTGTTTATACTGGGCTTTGGAAGATATACAGTGTTGAGTACTCTTATAAACTGTAATCTCCTTGGAACATTGTGACAAGGGACTTACTAGGAATTTTACTAGAATGTGATTTTTTTCATTCTTTTGGAGTGAACACTGAATGAGATGGGCTTGCATTTCTACTCATCTTTCTGATGGACTAGTAGTTTTTCTGTCACTGACCACAAGATGGCACTGTAGTTAAAGGCTTACAGAGAATACCAAAGACTGAAGCCTTGATGGAGAAAGGAAGAGATTTGACCAGCAGATGGTGATAAAAGACAGCATCTTAAGTTTATATGAACTAATTATCTGCTGTTAATGTTAAAGAAGGATATTATAGTTTTATATCCCTTTGGGTTCTGCACCAGCAGGATTTTATGACTACAAATACCACAGCTAAATAGACTAATACATAAACCATTTAAAGCACAATAAAAGCAAAGAAACGGGCTTAAGTTAAAACTTTTTTCCATCAGTCCTCGTTTACTAAATGTCTGAGATGTGATGTCTGAGATTCCAGATTTCTGTGTTAAAATTGACCAGTTCCGCTTTATTAGATGTAAAATGAAGAAAATACAAATTTAGATGAACCAAAATACATCAAGAAAAAATTAGCAAAATAAGCCAAAATGAAAAAGCAATCTATCAGAAACTAAGTACAGCTCAAAATGATATGACTTATTAAACGTTAAGCAGCAGTAACTTGATGTAATGGCTTCCTTTATGGTGTTATCAGTACATACGCTTGCACAGAAATATTCTCACTGTTGATTTTAAATTAAATAAGGCAATATTTCCATTTTGTGTACATGATACCCCATACATATCCCTGTTTCCATGTCATAGAGCACGCGGATTAATGGCAAACGCCCACACTGTGTACACAACTGTAATATCTTTGGTTTTAACACAGCTTCAATTTGTCCTGATCTGACAGTCAGTTTTGCCGTTTTTTGTGTGACAGAGACAAGCAACCTGATCTGTACAAACAAGCCCAAAATAAGCAGCAGTATGCTCAAAAAGGACAAGTATAGTTATGTGTAATTAACCTTCATTTAGCCTGCAACTTCTTCAAATGCACTTTGTGATTTTATATATATATATATATATATATATATATATATATATATATATATATATATATATATATATATATATACATACATACATAGAATATATATATATATATATATATATATATATATATATATATATATATATATATATATATATATATATATATATATATATATATACACATAGAATATATATGTATATAGAATCAGATCCTTCTCACATGGTTTTAGGCAACTAAGTCCAGCTCAAAATCTATAAATATTACCAAATGGGTTTACTGGTTGGTACTTTGCTTTTAAAACTGAACTGGTTTGCTTGAATGACAAAGTGAAGATAAAAATTTCAGCCACAATAGTCAGATATCAGATTTGCTCTTAGCCCCTGCGGTGACTACAGATGGGATCTTGTTTTTGTTTTGTAAGCCACATGAGTTCGAGAGTCTTCCAGCAGTCGCTGTCTTAAAGGATACTGTCTGCTTTGCATGCATTTCCATAAGTAAACACTGATTTTATCCTGTCTGTGGTTTAACTAGAGCCTCATTAACCTGAAGAATCACTTTCTCTGCAGGAAAAGCCCCCAAAGCCCCGACACATCTTGTCTGTACTTGTCTGTCTGGACTCAAGAAATCAGTTCTTCCTACTTGCAGGATGGGACTGTACAGTTGTTTGTGGCAAGATGAGTTACTGATGAAATGGGAAGTTAAATGAGCCAGAAGGAGAGGTTAGCTTGGGGCTAACAGGTTGTGTGGCTCAGGACTTGGATCTAGTTGCTACCCACTGTGATGTTAAACCAGACCCAGACTGAAACAAATGAGGTCAACACAACAGGAAGTACATACTTTACAAAGAAAATAAAAGCATCAAAATTTTTATTTCAAATTAGAGAATAGAAATGCAACAATTTATCCATTACCAGGCTAAACATTAAGAAAAAAATTCTCACTTCCAATGTTGGCCTTGCAAGTGCAGTCGGCACTCGTACAGGAAAAACAAAGAATAATAGTAATGTGCAGAAATTTAAATGAATCATTTAAAACATTTTAATGAATTGGGTTGTAGAACATTTGCGATTGGCGTTGAAATCTCCTCTAGTAAGTGTTTAAAAACTGAGACAGAAATAAAAACATCTAGTTTCGGACGTTTTTGTAAAAAGTTCCAGTCACTTGATGCAAATGGAAAAAAATATAAAAGTAAAGCAACACTTGGTTTTTGGAATGTGTAGCATGATAGGATGTGAAGATCGGATGTTATACTGCTTGTGGTTCTACTGGGTGCAGAAGCATAAGGTATGATGAAAAATACTGTAGGCTTCTTATTCATTAGAGAACGTTTGTTTAGTTTTAATCCATCTCCTGACTTTGTATAACATTTTATCATTTATATATATATATATATATATATATATATATATATATATATATATATACATACATACATAGAATATATATGTATATATATATATATATATATATATATATATATATATATACACATAGAATATATATGTATATAGAATCAGATCCTTCTCACATGGTTTTAGGCAACTAAGTCCAGCTCAAAATCTATAAATATTACCAAATGGGTTTACTGGTTGGTACTTTGCTTTTAAAACTGAACTGGTTTGCTTGAATGACAAAGTGAAGATAAAAATTTCAGCCACAATAGTCAGATATCAGATTTGCTCTTAGCCCCTGCGGTGACTACAGATGGGATCTTGTTTTTGTTTTGTAAGCCACATGAGTTCGAGAGTCTTCCAGCAGTCGCTGTCTTAAAGGATACTGTCTGCTTTGCATGCATTTCCATAAGTAAACACTGATTTTATCCTGTCTGTGGTTTAACTAGAGCCTCATTAACCTGAAGAATCACTTTCTCTGCAGGAAAAGCCCCCAAAGCCCCGACACATCTTGTCTGTACTTGTCTGTCTGGACTCAAGAAATCAGTTCTTCCTACTTGCAGGATGGGACTGTACAGTTGTTTGTGGCAAGATGAGTTACTGATGAAATGGGAAGTTAAATGAGCCAGAAGGAGAGGTTAGCTTGGGGCTAACAGGTTGTGTGGCTCAGGACTTGGATCTAGTTGCTACCCACTGTGATGTTAAACCAGACCCAGACTGAAACAAATGAGGTCAACACAACAGGAAGTACATACTTTACAAAGAAAATAAAAGCATCAAAATTTTTATTTCAAATTAGAGAATAGAAATGCAACAATTTATCCATTACCAGGCTAAACATTAAGAAAAAAATTCTCACTTCCAATGTTGGCCTTGCAAGTGCAGTCGGCACTCGTACAGGAAAAACAAAGAATAATAGTAATGTGCAGAAATTTAAATGAATCATTTAAAACATTTTAATGAATTGGGTTGTAGAACATTTGCGATTGGCGTTGAAATCTCCTCTAGTAAGTGTTTAAAAACTGAGACAGAAATAAAAACATCTAGTTTCGGACGTTTTTGTAAAAAGTTCCAGTCACTTGATGCAAATGGAAAAAAATATAAAAGTAAAGCAACACTTGGTTTTTGGAATGTGTAGCATGATAGGATGTGAAGATCGGATGTTATACTGCTTGTGGTTCTACTGGGTGCAGAAGCATAAGGTATGATGAAAAATACTGTAGGCTTCTTATTCATTAGAGAACGTTTGTTTAGTTTTAATCCATCTCCTGACTTTGTATAACATTTTATCATTTATATATATATATATATATATATATATATATATATATATATACACTATTCACAAAAAGTTAGGGATATTCAGCTTTTGGGTGAAATTTCACAACAAGCCTAAAATGCATTCAAACCTGTACAGGTGAACTTAATGTGATGTTCTCTAAGCTTTTAAATGCATATGTCCAACTGTTAAATGTTTCAATAAATTTTGCACAGGTTGCTGTTCTCTAACAAGGAGCTTAACGGCAAAAATCACGGCAGGTGTGTGATCCTTGAATTGACCAATAAATGTCCTGGTTCAATTAGAGCTGGTGTTTAAACAGTTGTCCTCATCATGCTGTTCACATTTTGACATCATGAGACCAAGACGACACCTAACAATGGAACAACAGTCCCTTGCCATTGCGATGCTTCAAACAGGACGTTCTCAGACAGAAGTGGCCGCTGAGCTTGGAGTGTCACAGAGTGTCATCAGCAAGTTGCAACAGAGATATCGAGAGACTGGAAGAGTCACAGAAAGGCCTAGAAGTGGACGTCCTTTGGCCACATCCCGTGCTGATGAACGCTACATTGTGAACACTGCCCTGAGAAACCGGATGATGAAGGCCACTCAACTCCAGGCATGTTTAAGAGAGGTGAGAGGCACTCAAGTGTCACATCAGACCATTCGAAACCGTTTCCATCAGCGTGGTCTGCGTGCTAGACGACCTGCACGGGTACCTGACCACACCACCAGGCACAGGCCTCATCGTCTTGCATGGGCCAGGGAGCATTTACGCTGGACGAGGAACCAGTGGGCCTCAGTGCTATTCTCTGATGAAAGTCGATTCACACTGAGCAGAAATGATGGCCGGCAACGATGTTGGAGACGTCAGGGAGAGCGCTATGCATCAGCCACTGTTGTCACCAGGCCAGCTTTTGGTGGTGGCGGTGTTACAGTGTGGGCAGGTGTGTCCACTTGGTACAGAAATGCCCTACACTTTGTGAATGGTACAGTGACAAGTCCATACTACCTGAATAACATCATTAATCCAGTGATTGTGCCCCTACATGAACAGCACAGGCCTAATTTCATCTTCATGGACGACAATGCTCCTGCTCATCGAGGCCGCATCATCAGGGAACGGCTGTTGGAGACTGGTGTACCTCAAATGGAATGGCCTGCACTCTCTCCAGACCTGAATCCCATTGAAAACCTGTGGGATCAGCTGAGCCGTCGTGTAGAGGCTCGAAACCCTGCACCCCAGAACCTCAATGACCTGAGGGCTGCCCTTCAAGAAGAGTGGGATGCCATGCCTCAGCAGGCAATAAGTTGCCTTGTGAACAGCATGAGACGTCGTTGTCAAGCTGTAATTGATGCTCAAGGGCACATGACCAGATATTGAGACGTTCAAATTTTTTGTTGTGGTGTAACTACCATTGTTGTTACCTTTTGTGTTGAATGAATTTTTTGAGATGAGGAAATCAGTAGTGCATCCTTCTACTTAAATGTCTTATTTTTATGATATTATATCACTGTAGCATGAATATATTGCATTTTCCATAAATTTCACCTGAAAGCCAAATATCCCTAACTTTTTGTGAGTGGTGTGTATGTATATATATATATATATATATATAAATGTGTGTGTGTATATATATATATATATATATATATAAATGTGTGTGTGTATATATATATATATATATATATATATATATATATATATATATATATATACTCAAGATAAAAAATACTCAAGATATTTAGAAGGTCAGCTTGCATGTAAGTACAGCAGAATTCACTGCACATATATATCGAAGGTACATGTGTTTTTTTTGGTCAGATAGCACTGCAGTTATAAAACCGTGATTTTGCACAAGGGAGAACTAAAGGCTATGACATCATCGTTCAGGAAACATGTTTGGGTTGTAAACTCAGGGATAAATTCGTGGCATTTTCACATTTATTCTCTTTGGGACCAAGTTTTAAAAAAATGTGTTTACACCTACACGTGCAAACGTCTTGTGACATGAATATTTGTGTGCTCCCCATGATCATCCCATGAGACACAGTTAATGATCTCAAGAGTACAAAGGGTTAATTTAGTGGGATTATTCAGAAGTTAAAATAAAAACTAAAAATTTGATTTACTATCTTAAGATGACAAAATAATCAACATGCGATCTTGAGATAATCATATAAAAATAAGGAGAAAATGTTTTGCTTTCTGTACTTGACACACCCCCATTTTCCACCAATCAGCAATCAGTTGACCAGTCAGTGCACATTTGGACTTACAGATGCAGAAATGGAACAAATTAGAAATAAAACAGAAATTCTCCAACAGATGATGAAAAACAAGTCTTTCAACATAAAATTTTTATTTTATATAATAAAAATATGTATAATAATCAATGCTCCTCGCCTCAATACTTAATCTTTTGCAATGATGTCATGTAGGTTACTCATCTGTTCGTCCAGGCTCTCTGAATAGGCCTGACTATGAGGGCGTCTGTCCATCCACCCGTCGCTCCCTGGGGCTGAGTTTCCTCCTGGTCATTCCACCGGAGAGGCTGGGGTCTCTGGGGAAACCCTGCTCTGCCCTGACAGCCTTGGCTTCCAGCAATGACTGATGCACAATGGCAGTACACAGCACTGAGAGCATCACCACAACCAGCAACAATTCCTCCCTTTTTCCCTCCACATCCCTCTCTCTCCTTCTCTTTCAGGCTGCCATTTGGAAGATTTGCCAAGTAGCTGTCGGTCTGTTTGCAGTGCGTTCTGAATGATATGAGAATTTGATTGCTCAATTCAGTCTTGCTCTGGCAAACTATTTACATCTCGGAGAACCAGAAGAGCCCATGGTTGTCCTGAGCCGTATGAAGAGTCTCAACTTAATGTTATGTCTAGAGACGAAGCAGGGAGCCCACACACTCACCAAGAGAAGCAGAAAATTCCCCCGTGGGATTAGTTCATCTGCGCTGTGCCTCATGAAAAGGGCAAAAGTTCATGAACTGAAGCACAAGCACCGGCAGGCAAGTCCTGGAACTGTTTTGAAAAGAGCTTAAAAGTTAAGGAAAGTAATGTACATAAAGAAGGCAAATTAATCCCGTTATCTCCAGATCTGAGAATCCAGAGGTCCATTAATGCTGACATCCCAGAAATGTCTTTGATTTAGGTTTTACAAGACTTCTGTGACATATTTTAATCAGCAGATGGTGTATTTCTTACAACTTTTCCTTTAAGGTTGTATTACTACTCCACATATGTGGCTTCGGTCACATGTAGCGGTGATGCATCTAGACAATAAACAGACTAGTTTTCTGATGAATCTGAATCATTCTCACTTTTATTAGGCTCAAATTCAACTCAAGTCTTTCTTTTATTAGCTGCTGCTGTTTCCTTTTCTGCTTGTCCCTCTGAAGGAGTCACCACACCATAGCGGGACTCGAACCACAGGCCGTCAGGTCACAAGACAAGCAGCTCTACCACCTGAGTCACTGCCACCCACATCTTTTATCTATAAACTGCAGCCTCTATCATTATTAACAGATAATGACTGTAAGGTGGGACGGGGCAAACTCTTTGATTTTTTTAAGAAAGGCATCCCACAAAACACACAAGAACCAAAATCCCAAGAAAGCAAAACACTTTTTATTTTTTTCCTGTTTCAGGGCATAGAAGTTATATTAATGATTATTCAAATAACTTCAATTCATTATTTGTGTTAAAATGCCTATGAAGTTAAAAGGTGCTTGTGTTGGACTTTGTGTGGACAGTTTTCTCACTCAGCATGTCTAGACTTACAATGTTGGTTAAACAATGAAGCAGAATAACTCCTGATGTGATAAACATGTGCTTTTGGGATTCTTTCTGAAACAACGGATAGTTTTTCATGGCTGATGGTCTTCTTGCCTACTTATCCTGAGCTATTGTTTGATATCTGAGGCTATATCAGAAGAACACGAGGCAAACTGAGACATTTTCAATAGGCTTTTGTCTTCAGCTTCTTACTTTCTTTTGGTGTCGCAGATTCTAATGCAGAGATCTTAAACTCAAATTTGACTTTGGTGTGAGAAAGCATGAAAACATCTAAAACCTGCAGGACAGAGACTCTGAAGAATTCCCTGCCCTCATGTCTTATGCTGTTTGCTTTTTTATCATCTATTTATTTCTTGCATCTCAGTCACTTTGCTTTCCATGTTCTTTTACCCTCTTGTTTTATTTTCCTGTTCTTGCATGACACCAGGGTTTCAGTTACTGGTTCCCACACCTGCACATCTCCCTCAGTGTAAATACTCCAGGTTGTTGCTTTGTTCAATACCAGATCCTTGTCTTTATTGTGGTAACCTCCCCCGTGCCAGTCTACCTTGTATGTTTTGTTAGTTTCATGTCCAGCCGTAGAATTCCCTGCTTTGGCAGCACGTTTGCTTCCAGGATCCGCATGTTCTTCCTTGTTTAGTCCTACATTTGGGTTCTTCACTAAGGGGTGTTTCACCATCAAAACAAAGATTCTCATGTGTTTACTTCAACAGACCATAATGTTGGATGGATGACACTATTACTTGCAGAGTACAACAGCTGTCTGCACATTTGGGTTACACTTGGTTGTTACAAAAACTTGATTATTTATTATGATTATTTTCTAAATGTTAAGTTGCATCAATGGAAAGCATTTTGACACTCAACGTGCTGTTGCTCTGAGAACCACTAGAGGTCACATATTACTCAAACATTCCTGTATGATTGAGCTGCAGGAGGATATCTTTTACAAAACCTGATGCATACTTGGAAAAAATAGAAAAATACATCTTGATTATTGAAAATTGCTTTTACACGCACAATAATGTAAACATAACATCGTTTTTGGAAAAGAGTCTGATAAAGGGGAGAAGAAAACCCAGAGGAGCAGCAGGTTCTTTCCACATATGACTCATATGCTTTCTATCAGTGGTACGCAAAAAAAGGAACATATTCTCATGGTAAAATAAGGAATTCAGCTTCATGGTGTTTATGTTCTGGGTGTGGGCCTGATTGAGAGAGGGAGAGCTCAAGCCTCTTTTGAAAGCGGAGTGTTTTCATTTAAGCACATTTAAAACGCTTGCCCATTGATCACTCAAAGTGACGCCATGATTTGCAATACCTTGAAAGGCATACCAGTCATTTTTAGTCACTGAGCCTGATGGTCCTGGTACATGCTCGTTTTCATTGGTGGTCCCAATACACAGGGGGCATTTACTGCTTAATATGTAGGTCTGTCATGCTGAAGATTCACGGCCTCCAAAATTGCAGAGAATGATACACTTTGGGACCGAACACTTTCAAGTGAAACAGCTGGGAGAAGTTAAGTACAAGATGCTCCTCAGTCCCTGTAATGAACATTAATGATCAGTCCTGAAAGGACAGATGTAGGCAGATGAAAAACAAGGCAGGCGGACATGGAGAGGACAAGCGGAGTAGGAACAGTGCTTCGTTTAGAGAGAGGCTCAGAGAAAAATGGTGCAAAAGGGAAATGTGTTTGAGTGTGAGTGGGTTCAAAAAGGCTCTTACAGCCTGTCCTAGTAACCGAAGGCTTGTAGCCTAGATAGTCGGCTACTCCCAGCTTCAGCCTGAAGCTTTTGACAGATTGTTCACTGTCCGATGCTTGCAAAAGGTGAGAGTTCAGTGCTGTAAGCCATGAAACAGTCGGCCATGGCTGTAAAGATAAAGCGGGAAACATATCAAGATGAGTTCTTTAGCAAGGAAATCTGAGAAACTCTTCTAATAGTGTCTTTAATTTCCCCCTTTTCACCTCTAAAGTTGTTATTGGAAAAAAAATAAAAACATGGGATTTTCAGAAATTTCCAGGTCATTGACCTATGAATCCTTAAAAGAAAAGCAACCAATTCATGAGGTCAACTAATGTGGTGTCAACCCAGAACTGAAGAATTTCAGACCCAAGACCCAGTTTTAAATGGTATATTCTGGCGCTTTGTTAGATTAAAGAAAAAAAAAAAAAGACAATGCAGCTTATTGAAGAGTAAAAGCGATTAAGCAAGACGTTGTCTTTCAATTTGGTCCATACAATGCTTTGTCCTAAATGCTGTATTGCTGTGTCTGCACACGTTTCAATAAAATGCAGCAACTATATTCCTAGAACATATATAAAAAAGGAGTGGACTCAAGACTTATGCAAAGAACTTTTATTTTATTTTCTTTTTGTTACAGCAGCAGAATGAGCTTTTAACCAAACACTTCCATCTTCTGAATAGAAGTTGGTCTTTTCTGTAAGTTCTTGCTGTATTCTGCATTGCTGCTTGTGTGGATCCCAAATTCTGGAAGTGTGAATATGTGTTGATTTTGAATATAAGATCTTTTTAAAAAATGCATTTTCAGTACAAAATTTCCTGCAATCTAAGAAGCAATGTGCAATACCCAGCTGAAATTCAAGTCCCGTCATAATTTAAGGATGAAAAATTAGGCAGTATTGACCAAAGTTCCCATTGATGCTAATTTAGATTAGCATGCCTCCATTATTTTTTATTTGATTAAGCAGATCATTCTCATGGAAAATGAGCATGATAAATAACATTCCCATGAGCATAAAGCACTGCTTTGTGTCTTAAATGTGTTGTTTGTTGTTGAAGTCGACGACAACAGTGATATAATGAAGTATGCTAGCTTAACCAGATTAGCAGTAAACATGTCAAATTGAACAGTGCGTATATAAATTAGCCATGTCGAAAAATGTAACTATGTCATCTTACACTTTGACTTTTCTGTGTATAAAATAAATCTTTGAATAGCCCAAACAATCCTTGTGTGTGTATTGGTCAGGCTACATTTTGCTTGTCTGTGACTGGAACTTTATTGTTTAGACTTGAAGCTAACAGGTGGATGAGTACAGGAGAATTTGTGTATTTTCCTTGTCAGCAGTCCAAAACTTGAGAGCAGCAATGATTATCAGTGAATGCATGATATGATTTAGTTAATTTAATTGTAGTTGATGCTGTGGTTCCCTGTAAAAAAAAAACAAAAAAAAAAAAAACAGCTGCTTTTACACACAAACACAAATTCCAAAATATCCATACAATAACGTAAAAAATTCCAGTTTTTTAGTTCAGTTTGTTAAAAGGGGTGTATGGCCCTTCACCAGTTGTTCTTTCTCAAGGGATTATGTTTACTTGAAGGCCTTAAAGGTCATATTCTGTAATCATGGAAACTGTGAGTCATTATTTGCCTTCTTGCAAGGTATTTTGGAAGGACTGTTGAAATTTCAGCTCGCCTTGAATGAAATAAACAGCAGGATATTTTAAGGTTGTTTTGACTGCGAGGAATTTGTGGAACATGTGCACTGTTGTGCAGGAGGAGAATCCACATGTCAAAGTATCCGAGTGTGTATGAAAAGCATATGTCCAATGTTTTGGTGATGACTTTTTGTCTCATATTTCCATGCAGGGGGAAGTATTTCCGGGGGAAGAGGCTAAACGGAGAGTATGAGATCCGAGTGGAGCAGGTAAAGCATAACCTGTATAATGTAACGCTGAATATTTGAATTATTTTTAAATTATAATTCACAATGGAAAATCAATGCTGGTAATAGATTTTAAGCTAAATGTAATTGTACAATTGCATTGTATCTATACTTATAAACTTTTCTGCAAAGAGTTGGGACAGGAAGATGGATGCCTCTCTCAGGTGTAGGTATTATAACCACTAGATTAATATAACTTTTAATGTACTGTCTATCTGACAGCATTGCACATGTATTTGTTATAAGCCATTTGGTTCATCGTGTTATTTTCTTGGTTGAGTCCACCCTGTGACCCAGACTGCTTTTAGTCTGTTTAACTGTTTACACAAGTGTATTACAATACAAACTAAAGGCAGAGGTGTTTATATTTACCACCAAACAAAACATCAGGCCTCTACACACATACCTTTAAAGATGGGATGGATACGCTTTTTAGTGCATATGTGTGAAAATTCAACAACAATGTCATTTCAGTTCAATCCAATTCATAATAAATAGCCTAGCTTAAGAAAAACCAACAGATTGCATCAAATCTTTGATCCAATCCCCCATCCTGAGTATGCATGAGGCAAAAGTGGAAAGAAAAACTCCCCTTTAACAGGAATGCAAAACCTCAAGCACAGCTTGTCTCAGGGAGGGCAGCCATCTGCCTCAACTGGTTGGGGTGGAGAGGACAAGAAAGAGATTAGCAGGTACCACAGTTTTTATTCCAGATGACCTGCAGAAAAGGTAAAACATATGTTAATGATGTCAAAACTGTTGTATTTTTATACATAGAGGAAAGGGAGCAGAAAAAATTAAAAGTATGTGCTCTGTGCATCATGGGACATCCCCATGGCTGCATAACTACTGCATGGCTACCAACTCCTAACTATAAGATTTATTAAAAAAGAATGTCTTCTGACCAGTGTTGCCATCATCACATACCTGCTGTATTAGCTTGTGTGTATGCACACAGTTGTGAGGCTGAGGTGCATCTGTTTGGCATGTAACAAATTAGCAGTGAGGAACATGTCTGGGCTAATGAGACCTTTTTTTTCTTTTTATTTAACTCTTCTCTAACTCACCAATTTGTACACATCTACAGCAGATATTTCCAGGAGTTTCTCTCCCCATTTGCTGGCTAAATATGCACAGGAGGCGGCGCAATATGCAGAAATTATGCTGTGGAAATTACTCTGGACATTGTGGTTATACACCGTCTCACCCACCAACAATCTAGAGATTTTACGAAATCAAGCAAATTTTCGAACAAGGTTCTCGGGTCTGCTTAGTCAAAAAGGTCTCAACCCTAATGTGGGAGCTCATTTCCATGAAAAGACATGTTTAAACATTTAGTAAAACAATTAACCAAACAAACACAAGTTTAACTGGTTAAACAAAGTTGGCTTAAGCAAATACTTCATTGTCTGCTTGTCATGCAAGCGGGTTTACAGCTCTGGAAAACTGTATCACCTGCATTTCTCTGTCATAGTCATAGACTGGATATAAAGAGATGGACGGAGCCTCCATGACATCACCCGTAGGTTTCTGAAGAGCTAAACTGAAGCTCGGTTGGCGGTTCCTACCATCGCCATCTTGGCAAGGGCATGCATGTCGTCTCGCCCGGAAAATACATATATGGGCAACGAGGTGGAGCTGAGAGGGGATGATTGACATTGAGCGAACTCCGAGCTTTCTGTAGCTAAAAGCTAACCAAGCTAACTCGGAGATAACAGGAGCTAACCAGCTAACGGAGGTAAGCGGGCTAAAGCTAAGTCACGTTGTTAACTGGCTAAAAACCGTGGTTGTTCTACGTTCTTCTGACTTGAAGCCGGATTGGTACCTGTCAATCAAAAGGACACGCCCCTACTTGTGCCAAACTTTGAGATTAAATTAACTTTTAAATGGGTGAGTTAGAAAAAAATTCTCTCCCCTCACAGTTGTCATGAAGGTAAACCTGACCTATAAACTGAAAATGGATTTTTGAACCAGGCTGTAAACATGTTTATTTCTGCCGTGAAGTTGGTCTTATTAACATAGGAGTCTATGGGGATTTGCTCTGTTTTGGAGCCAGCCCCTAGTGGATGAAGGGGGAACTGCAGTTTTATGCACTTCCGCATAGGCTTCACTTTTAACCGCCGGAGGTTGCCACTTGGTCATAGTGGAACTGTTCAAATACTCTGGATGTTTTATTGCTTCCTGAGAGGATCAGAAGATCAGGCCCCAAGGCCTTTTTCTGTAATTAAGGGCAAAAACACCCCAAAATTCCCAAATATTGAGCCATTTCCATAATGGTGCAGTTGTAAAAGTATTTTGTACAGTATGCACAGAAATATGTTTATATGTCTAGACATCCAGTATTTACTGTGCTTCAATGGCATCTAATTTACCTCAAAGAGCCGTTCAGTTATACATGTGCAAACCATTGTTGAGACTGAAGCTGTCTTTGAAATTCAGTGTTAGGGTTTTATGGGAGAAGGGGAAAAAAAGCCCACAAAAATTTGGATCGGTGATTTTATAGCCTGTTTGCTCAACTCTCTACTGTTGTGGTCACATCTTCTGTCTGGGACAGAGTTGAACTGCAGTGACTCAAGACCTTTCGATGATATTTGATCTTGGCACCGTCATTATTGAACCTCACTAAAACTTGGTAGATTTAATTTGGCCACTTAAGTCAATAGATTGGGGAATAAACAAGCCTCTAATGCTCAGCCATGAGTGACATCTTGTTGGACCCTCTGCTCTTTTCCCAAAAGCCCTCTGCAGAGGTGATTAAAAAGTCAGTTGCTAATTGCCTTCAGATGCCAGACTCTTCATATTCTGTCTGCACACCTTGCTGAGAGCTGTAGGATGATAGAAACATGATCAACTGATATGCAAGGATTAAACCTTTTAAAATGTGACCCATTACAAGCCCTCTTTGTCTGTCTTCAATCCCACTTATGACAACATTTTATTTCCATCCAGTAATTTTTTTTTATGATGGCTGAAACACAGCATCAGCACCAAGTTATTCAAAGAGGCCCCTAGAGCTGTTTTTCTCGTATTCTCATCCCTCTAAAACTGTCATTATCCCATATATGTCTTATATGGCTTGACATTTGACTAAGCAATCATGTGCTATTTGCTATCTGACATGTTAATGCTGGGTAAACTCGCTTGAGCAGTACCCACAAGCCCCAATTCATCATAACCCTTTGCGGACTCCGTTGCTGCCATATAAGGTACCTTCTCTAGGCTAAGCACTCTCTCACCACAGCATGTGATGTTGCACAGGGGAGGCCTGATACAAATCTTTATGAAAAAGAAAAGGAAAGCGAGTGGCTTAGATTCCCTGATGTGACTGCCTCTCCAACACCTCTACCTACCAGCCATTACCACCATCACACAATTAGCATGCCTGTTATCATGAATTATACCTTCTATTTTACGTGACCCACTTTGAAATCATAATTGGTAGATGCCTAAAGTCTCGTGTGAACAGGGCAACTCTTCTTGACCACAGAACACATTCTTTTTGTGGGAAATGGTGACAGCTTCTTTGTGTTCCACATGCTGAATTTGAACAGTCTTGCAGTCACGGTTTTGTTTTTAACAAAACAAGCCTTCAAGTTTGTTCAGCAATGTTTCTAAGCTAAGTCTCAAAAACCCACTAAGCTTTCCTCAGAGTTTGATTTTGTCTGGCAGCATACCCAAATGAATAAAAAGGCAGAAGTGAGGAGGAGTTTCTATTCACATCTGAACGGATAGAGAAGTCTGTCCAAAACTGCAGAATTAGAAACCAGCAGCAACTGTGTTATGCTATCATGTCAGTATGGAGAAGCATCTATGTTGAATCTACTCCATGAAGAATTAAGCCCATTCTGAACTGAAAGGAGGGGGTCCAGCCAGATAAAAACGCTCATGAATGTGTATTTGAACCAGTAAATGGTTCACAAATGGAAATAATTAGCAGCAATCCAACCAGGTGAATTATTTTCTTGTTCACTACATTAGCTCTAGACTGTCCATGATAACTGGGGTTTATTTTGAGCAGGAAAAGTGCCGCCCCTATGTCTTATGGTGATTTTGTACCAGTTTCAGCAGTGTGGAAGTAGTTTGGGTACAAGAGAGTTCAACAGCTGAAGGTTGAGACAACAAACTTCAGTAAAAAAAAAACACACCAGTGAGCAAAACCAGACCATGAAAACATGCAAGGATGTCACAGTCTAAGGGTTTTGTTGAGTTTTGTTTGGTGCTTTATTTCCAGGGTTGTTGAAGGTGCCCTCTGTGTTTATCCTGCTCCCTTTATACACTACAAATACATTAGTTTATATCTGCTATTTTTGGTGAACGCCTCTTTTCTATTTTATTCTGCCCAGTTTCACATTTTCTTTTAAAATCTCTGTCAGAGAAGTTTTTCTCTTATCTGGGATTATACCTCGATGTCCTTTCCTGATCACCACCTGTTCCCTGTAATTCACTCACCTGCAGCCACTCATTTAATCAACCCTGCCAGCATATAGTAGATTAGTAGCAGCTTTTTGGCCATGGCCCTGTGCCTCCAAAGTAAACAAATGACTGAGAGCATTGCTGAAGCATTTGCTAGTTGGACTGCATGTGACAAGGACAAATGGAGATGAGAATTACTGATGCAGAGTAGTTTTATTTTGGTCAAAAATTATTCTGATATCCAAGGGTAAGTAAGGAGCGCCCATAATTTGTCCTCAAGGACTGCTGTCCTGCAGGATTTTGGATGCTTCTGCTTCATCACACCTGGATTTGGTGAATTCTGCAATATTCTTAGGCAGCAGTTGAAATGGAGCTATTGAGAAGAGCCATTTATTTTGAATCAGGTGACTTAAAATGCGACCACAGTACTGAATCGGTCATCTTCATTGTGCCAATGAGCAATGACCAAGGCATTGTCCTGGTGTAACTGGTACCAGGATGTTAGCAGTAGATCCTTTTGATCATGTGAGTTGTAAAGTCTTTGTGGGCTAGCTTTTCTTCCCACAGGTCCAATCAGATTGGCATTTAGGGAATTTGGAGGGGAGTGAACACCTCAAACTCCCTTCAATATCATTTGAGCACTTTGTAAGCAATTTTTGCATGCTCCACTTCAGTCCTGCAGGGAGAGGTTGACTGGGGGGAGCTTTTTTTAACACGAGGGATGTGACTGCTCTGCAGAAATATGTAATTAGGTGGCAACATCCACTGCATACAGCGAGAAAGCAAGTCAAGCAAATCCATTTATACTTTTTTGTTTTTACATTTTATAGCTACACATTCAGAACCTTTGCTATTTTATTTTTTCTTTAATCGGTTTATGTATTTAGTTTTCTTCATAACTCAAGAGTGTTTTAATCTAACTTTAGCTGGCTAAGGATAATTTGGCCCTCTGACTCAGCTGATCTCATCTCATACTCAAGCTCACATGTGCGCCCATTTACATCTGCGCTCTGAGTTGCTGTCCATTCAGATGAATGAAGCCTTCCACCGATCTGCTGAGCAGAGGAGATATTTGACATCGCCTACAACGCCTCTTGTGCTTTTGAAGTATCTTGGTTGTGCACAGCTTTGACAGAGACTCTTGGCCTCCTCCATATTTATTTATATCCATCTCAAACAGAAAGGTGTAGTCTGCATCACTCATTGGTGTGTTAAAAATGATAGTTTGCTGTGAAAAATGAAAGGTTGCCCAGATGTAATGACACCCAATGAAAGGCTGCTGGAGAAACTGCCTGTTTACAGCCCACAAGTCATAAACACAGCAATTTGCACAATTGGACAAATTAAACAGAGCTGAAAAGGTGTGGTGTTTGTAAAAGAACAAGGGTCTTTTCTGTAGGGTTTCTGGGTCCCTCTGTGGTTTGAGTCTTGTGGAACAACATCTGCTCAGCAGCCGTATGACCTCAGTGTCGTCTGCTGCAGTCATGGCAGGTTACAGGCAGTTAGTTGTTATCTGTACCTATTTTTTTTTTTTGGCTGCTATCACCTGTGCCGTAGGTCATACAGCTACAGATGAGATGTCAGACTGCAGCCAGTTGACTTGTTCTGCTGTCTCCTTATTGCGTTTAGTATCTGTCTTAAATTTCAGTATTTAGTGCCTCTGTGGATTATTTCACTGTTACACAAGGTGGTAGTGATTAGCAGCAAATACTGCTCTGCAGTGCATATGAATAAACCAGTTTACCGCAGATGTCTCAAAAGCATCAGCATGAGATTCAGCCAAGCTTATCAAGACATTACCAAAAAATGCAGATCTTGTCAGTGCTAAAATGTCTGCCACACAGCTACTGTTTGTTTCCAATGTGCTGAGTGTACTTATCCCGTATCATGGTAAAGCTGTAAAAGGTTCTTTGTGACTGGAAACCCCCCCCCCCCCCCCCCCAACTATTAAAGGTGGGAAAATCAATTTGAAAAATTGAGTATCGGGATTTTTTTGCTCCACTATTTTGAATAGTTGTTTTTTTTTTTTTGTTTTTTTTTTTTTTTGTTAAAAAATCTTTTTTTTCAAATAAAAATGATCCATTAAAATTTTTTTTTAGTAATTTTGATTGTTTCTAATGATCTTTTTACTCATCTTCTTGGGCATTACAGCTTGCTACTGTGTTGTTTTTTCCAAATTGAAATCAAGAAAAATGATTAGCAAAAAAAGTTTTTTGTTCACTTTTTTTTAGTCTACAAAAATCAGCAGTATTGGAGAATCGTGAGAATCACAATTTAAATCGAATTGGCACCCAAAAAAATCAGAATCGGATTGAATCAGGACGAAAGCATATTTTCACAGCCCTACAAACTGTTGTTAAAACAAGGTAAAAAAAAAAAAAAAAAAGCTTTATGTGGGAAGGAAGGTAAACTGAAGGTTCAGGAAATGTAATTTTAGTTTAGAGTTGTATAAACAAATCTGGGAACATCTCTTTGTTATTTAACTTTCATGGCTTTATTTCATAATCTTTAAGAAATCCTTTCTGTAATGAATGTTTCTTTGTTCCGGTGAGAGGACTCGCATGATTCTGTCTGTAATGACAACAGCAAGTGTTGAGATGTGAGGTAGTGTATGGACATTGTGTTTGCTAGACAGCTGGGTTGCTTCCTCTCCCAGAGAGCAGGGCCCATATCCAGTCGTTAAAAACTACATAAAGGGGCACTGGGAAGGAAAGCCAGTGAACAGAGATTGGGGTCCTTAAGTGTCCAAGGCTAAATGATTTAAATGGAGCATGAAAGCTGAAGTGATCTGACTCCATAGAAAAGATGATGTCCCAAAAAAGTGTGTGTGTGTGTGTGTGTGTGTGTGTGTGTGTGTGTGTGTGTGTGTGTGTGTGTGTGTGTGTGTGTGTGTGTGTGTGTGATGTAAAGGTGGCAGACAACATGGTATACTGGCACACTGTGCAGGGCAGTAACATGCTAACCCTTGAGAATTGTGACTGGGCAACAGTGCAAATAGTATAAAGGTAATTTTACAATTTATTTATATGCAGCTTAGGTTTTTTTTTTTTTTTTTTTTTTTGCGGGGACTTTTATCCAAATTGATCCAGTATGGACTCTAGAATACTTTGGCATGTAGACTTTTGAAGTTTGGGATTGCAAAAGCCAACTTCCAATTAAATGACAGCTACATGCTATAGTCACCTGGATAGGGAGCCTTCAGTTTGTCATTCATGTAGATGTTACTTTGACACATCAAATACCTAAACATAAGTTTACATGGATCAATGGTTCAACACATACAACTCAAATTAAGTGGATTCAACAGCCTATGTGTTTCTGCAGAATGACTTTTGAGTCCAATGTGTTTGAGCAGTAAAAAATCGAAAACCTGCAGGATTATTGAGACCATTGGATCAGAGCAGCAGGGACATAACCATATTAGACTCATTCTTATTGTTTCTGTGGCAGTTTATGATGCAGAGATCTTCACAAGTACTTTTTTGCAAGTCGAAGTCAAGTTGCAAGTTATCAGCCATCCAACACCTGCTGTCTGTGAATGCTGTCTGAATAGGAGAAAAACTTGGAGATTAACATGGAAAATTATTCAGATGAATAAATATGGTGTCAGGTTTCAGCCGAACCTTTTTTGTGAGCCGTTAATTATTTGATTCAGGTGTATTAAAGCAGATAAACATCTAAAATCTGCAGGACGGTTGCTTGTGAGGTCCACAGTGATTCCTGCATGAATGCATCAAAAACATTTTATATAAAGAGTGTGATGTGTAGCATCCCCTCTTCTTTTAAACACTGTCAGGAAACATTTGGGAAGTGAGTTGCTCTAGTTTTATTGTTTGATGCCAAATTCTACCTGCGAATAGTACTGGGCCTTAGTGGCTGGACTTTTTATTTAATCATTTACCAAATTTTTTCTGTTGAAAGGTCTGGACTGCAGGCAGGCCAGTTCAACACCTGGACTCTTCTCCTGTGAAGTCATGTTGAGTGATGGATGCAGTGTGTGGTTTAGCTAAAACATGCAAGGTCTTCCTTGAAGGAAATGTTGTGTGGCTGGAGCATATGCTGCTCTAAAACATCTTACTTTTTTAGTATTGATTTGTCCGAACAGATGTTTAAATTGGCCAACTCATGGAAACAATACAATCCTTCAACAGAAAAGATGTAGGTTTGTGAAGAGCTGATAAGCTGGATGGTCGCTCTCTTCTATTGGTATGAAGGACAAATGTCCATTAGTGGCGCGTGAACCCGACCATGCTCACTTGTGTCCACGGTTTCCAAAAAGACTTTTAGATTTTGTTTCGTAAGAGGTTATTGTGATATTTAAGGCGATAATACATTATTTTAAATTCAAATTTCAGCTTTATTTGAATAGCACCACTTTAGAACAATGCCATCTCAGGGCAGACACAACAAAACATGCAGGTCATCTGTGAACCATTCTTAAGTCGGCCTGGATGGATGTCAATGGATGAAAAGAATCTGCTCTGGAGGAGGTTGTCCTCTGTATCACTTCCTGTTTTCCTTTCCCAGGGCAGGAGCTCCTCCAGGACAAGTGTCTGAATGTGTTACCGTGATGGTAACCATGGCGCTATGAAAAGCCTCCTGTCCTGGCTTCTGGGCCTGTGCCCTACATCAGCCACCACTTAATCCATTACTTGCCCAATGACAGTGGCTGTTTGCATTCCTCTTATCCTTAAACAGCCAATCAGTGATGGTGTTGAATACTTGGCCCTTTCCAATGTTGCCCACTTTTTTTTTTTTTTTCCCCTTTATTTTTAAAAAGCAAAAGTCAGCGTAGGCCTCTGTTTGGGATGGGATTTGCTTAGAAGGCAAAAGATGCTTGGTTGTGTGCATGGGAGTGTCAGTGTGTGTTTATACATTTGGGAGGCTTTTCTGGCAAGACTTGTGCTGCTGTGCACACAGATGTTTCTTATGGGGATGGGTATAAGAAGCGAAGAGGATCAGAGCCAAGTGTATGTCGCTGAGTGCGAGTGACTCCTTATTGTCCTTTAAATAAGATTATGGCATTTACTCGCCCACTGATCTTCTCCTGAGAGTGCTAAACAATAAATGACAGAGGTGAGTGTTTTTCTTTTTCTCTGTCTTGACTGAAGTGGAAGTTTCATTAGGTTGGCACATTCTTTCAAAGGCCAACTTCCTCCCCCGTATGTTACATGGATCACTGCACTTGATGAGAGGAAAACTCAAGAACTTTGCTCCTTTATATGTAAATGACAGTTTGATCATTTTACATTTGCTAATTTGCACCAATTGCAATCAGAGAATGGAAATATGATTGTGATTGATTACATGTACTCTTTAAACTGGAAGGAGCGGGGTTGGGTAGAGGTTCTGGATTTGCTTCAGTCCTCCTCCATGTTGGGGTGTATGAATACATGGATGATGTGTGTTGCACTGCTTGCCTGTTGAAGCTTGTAATGCAGAGAAGCCTATTTTCAGGTTTGCATTGCCAAAGAGTTGTCTCACTGCCAGCTGTTACTTCAGAAATATTGGATCAGTTTATTCTAACTGGGTATGATAAAGTTGCTCACAATCAGTTGTATATGTCCACGTATGCAGCATGACTCCTTTTATTCAGAATTATGCTGAGGGTAAAAATTGACCAGCCAAAAGTGTTCCACACTGTTTACTTATTTATTAAACCCCACTGGCTACCCATGGCCCCCTAAACCAAACATTAATTCTTACTACCCATGTATCTAAACTCACTCTTAGTGTCTCTTTCCTTCTCCACTGCCCAATTTGTAGCATCATGGAGTACTGTTACCCCTATATGCAATGTTCTCAAGACATAAAATTGAAGAATTTAAAAGCAGAAAGAGGAGTACAGGAAAATTTGAGAACATGATCTGCAGCATAACATATGAGGGATGTGTGGTCAGGAATGAAAGAGTTAACGGCTTCAAGATAAAGTGGGTTTAGACTGAAGTCTGGACAGAACAAATGAGCTGAACGTGTTCCTCAGTGGGCGTAGTTTGGACCAATGTTCAGCAGTGTAATATCCCCCTTTGCTTCCAGTCAAACAGGCTTTTCTGCCACCCTGCAGCTCAGTCGCAGCCTCACACACAGGATTTATTTCAGAGTTTCAATTTGTGGAAAGATGTTGGAGATTGCAGAAGGATGCCCCAGATTATACCGAGGGCATGTAAACTTAATATGTTCCATGTTCAGACGAAAGATCATTGAACCCAACCAGCTATAGACCAAGTGATACATTCGAATGAAAAATTATTTGAAATGTTTTGAAACTGTGACATGCTTGAGTGGGCCTTTTCAATTCTTCCCATGGCCAGTACTAGCATGTTAATAGCCAGTACTACTTCAACACATCCGCAGACTCCCAACAACGAACTCTCATTTAACCACAACTCTTCTGCCGCCAAAAGTAAAACAAAGCGCTAAATTACGAGAATGAATTTGCTTCTCTCATAAAACTACATCGCATTAAAGGTGATGAAGGATCCTCCTCCGATTGGCTGAACACGAGTTGGTACGTATATTTATTTATTTCTAACGTGGATGACCCGCCTGCATACGTTCCAAGAGTGCGGAACCATTGCCAGCCTCGCTTCATTATTTGCTTATCGTTTCAGAGACAGTTCGTCCCACTAAATTCCTTTTAGGAATTTGTAACAAATAAATGAACAAATCCAGCAAACTAAACTTCATGTATCATATCATATATTATGGCCTACACTAGAGTGATCTAGCTCAGTTGTTAACAATACAAAGCAACATCAGACATGTCTTTGTGTGTCTCCCATGTGCTTATTAGTATAATAAAGTGCAAATCAAAACACTAACAGCTTTTAAATATGCAAAGATATTGTCAGTATAAAAATGTCCTTTACATTAAACATATTTGTTTTAATTGGTGTTTACTCTGATACTGTGCACATTAGGCAACAGGAAACGGATTATAAATGATAATGTAGGGAATGTAATGCTGTAAAGAAGATGCTCAGACACAGGGATGCAGCAAAGTTGATATTGAAACATTTTATTGAATCCTTTATTGAATCTCCCCCTGCTTGTTGCAGTCCACCTTCCTCATGACGCTCCTCAGGCAGCCTGTCTGAAACCACCTGCAAGCTCGCTTCATATGCTGCCTGTCAGAAGCCAGGTGAGTGTGGAGAGGTCTTTCAGGATCCTAGAGACCAGGTGGAGGTCCGTGTTCCTAAACGCTCTGGAAGGAGGTGAAGTATGTCCACTGTCCACAACATCTACATGAGCAGCGGTGATCTACAGGAGCCAGATGATGATGAAGATGTTAGGAGGGCAGCTGGGGAACAACCAGCAGGAGAACCAGCAGCATCTCCAGGAACCGTCTGTGAGGCTGATGAGAGGCAGAGGATGGCAATGATGTGTTACTCCCCAGATCATGACTGCATTTATATCTAAACAATAAATAATTTGGCAAATGGGAAACAAATTGTGTGTGTCTCTATATAATGAAGACCTACAACAAACTTTTTTTTTTACATTTTTCAAATATTAAATATTTGTAATGATTAATTTACCATACACAAAACAAAACACACTAAACATTCAGCAACTATTACATTATACTAACTACAACGTAAACCAAACTATCGATCGATTTTCAATCAGGGACAGACGAGGTGGAGCCATGCAGAAGAAAGTTACACACCTCACAATTTGCATTCTAATAATCAAACCAACTACATTCACTACTATGTTTATTTTATATCAATTTTTTCTTGTTCAGTCTTAGTAGATCAGATCTGACCATACGATGCAGATTTATGGCATCAGTGGTAACCATAGTAACAGACTGCTCTCTAAAAACTGGCACTATATTGGTGTTAGTAGTTTACATCATGGACACCACAATGCTTCATCTGGAAGTTCAACAATGATCAATGAACATACAGAACCAATAACATTCATTTTTAACACGTATAACCGATCTACGTCCACTACGCCGGATAAAATCAGCTAACAGTGTGCTAACCTATGGTGCTAACTACTGAGTGGGCAATGACCCATAACTGTCGTCAGGGATAGATTAGCAGGCTGCAGTATACATCAGAATCATAACGGAATAATTTATTACTTACATTTATACAAATGAATCCCTGCCTGGACCGGCGTTAAACTCTGCCATTATTTACCTGGTAAACTGATGAAAAGTCCATCCTCTTCCGCAACGTCAGCAAAATGGCGCCGATTTAGTGCGCGAAGTGTCCATCGTTCCACACTACATTTATGGGCGGGTTTAGGGCAGCATCCGGGTACTTTCAGTGCAGACTTTTTGCGCAAAAGTCAGTGTAAACGCAGTACACACTGAAACATAGTGCGCGAAGAAGTGTTAGTGCGCTGATTGAGACACACCCTCAGTGAGTTGCATGCTGTCTTTAAAATTGGTAAAATCCATTTTCTTTTTGTTCACGTTATAGACTAAATTCAGATCAGATGTTACTGTATTGGGAGAAAAAAAATATTTGCACACTCATGGTGCCGCAAGAGTTTTCAGCTTCTTTATTGTCCATCCATCCATCCATCCATCTTCTGCCGCTTATCCGGGGTCGGGTCGCGGGGGCAGCAGCCTAAGCAGGGAAGCCCAGACTTCCCTCTCCCCAGCCACATTTGCCAACTCTGCGGGGGGGATCCCAAGGCGTTCCCAGGCCAGCCGAGAGATGTAATCCCTCCAGCGTGTCCTGGGTCTTCCCCGGGGTCTCCTCCCCGAGGGACGTGCCTGGAACACCTCACCAGGGAGGCGTCCAGGAGGCATCCTGACCAGATGCCCGAGCCACCTCAACTGGTTCCTCTCGTTGCGAAGGAGCAGCGGCTCTACTCTGAGCCCCTCCCGGATGACTGAGCTCCTCACCCTATCTCTAAGGGAGAGCCCGGCCACCCTGCGGAGGAAACTCATTTCAGCCGCCTGTATACGAGATCTCGTTCTTTCGGTCACGACCCACAGCTCATGACCATAGGTGAGGGTAGGAACATAGATCGACTGATAAATCGAGAGCTTCGCCTTCTGGCTCAGCTCCTTCTTCACCACGACAGACCGGCGCAGAGCCCGCATTACTGCAGACGCCGCACTGATCCGTCTGTCGATCTCACGCTCCATCCTTCCCTCACTCGTGAACAAGACCCCGAGATATTTAAACTCCTCCACTTGAGGCAGGACCTGACTCCCGACCCGGAGAGGGCAATCCACCCTATTCCGGCTGAGGATCATGGTCTCAGATTTTGAGGTGCTGATTCCCATCCCAGCCGCTTCACACTCGGCCGCGAATCGCTCAAGCGAGAGCTGGAGATCACGACCAGACGAAGCCAACAGGACCACGTCATCCGCAAAAAGCAGGGACCCAATCCTGAGGCCACCAAGTCGGATCCCCTCAACCCCTCGGCTGCGCCTAGAAATTCTGTCCATATAAGTTATGAACAGAATCGGTGATAAAGGGCAGCCTTGGCGGAGTCCAACCCTCACCGGAAACGAATCCGACTTACTACCGGCAATGCGGACCAAGCTCTGACACCTGTCGTACAGGGACCGGACAGCTCGTACAAGGGGGTCCGGTACCCCAGACTCCCGGAGTACCCCCCACAGGAGCCCCCGGGGGACACGGTCGAATGTCTTCTCCAGGTCCACAAAGCACATGTAGACTGGTTGGGCAAACTCCCATGCCCCCTCCAGGACCCCAGAGAGGGTATAGAGCTGGTCCACTGTTCCGCGACCAGGACGAAAACCACACTGCTCCTCCTCAATCCGGGATTCGACTATCCGGCGGACCCTCCTCTCCAGGACCCCTGAATAGACCTTACCAGGGAGGCTGAGGAGTGTGATTCCCCTGTAATTGGAACACACCCTCCGGTCCCCCTTCTTAAAAAGGGGGACCACTACCCCAGTCTGCCAATCCAGCGGTACTGCCCCCGATGTCCACGTGATGCTGCAGAGGCGTGTCAGCCAGGACAGCCCCACAGCATCCAGAGCCTTAAGGAACTCCGGGCGGATCTCATCCACCCCCGGGGCCTTGCCGCCAAGGAGCTTTTTGACCACCTCAGCGACTTCAGCCCCAGAGATAGGAGAGTCCACCCCTGAGTCCACCAGCTCTGCTCCCTCATGGGAAGCCGTGTTGGTAGGATTGAGGAGGTCTTCGAAGTATTCCCTCCACCGACCCACAACGTCCCGAGTTGAGGTCAGCAGCTCCCCATCTCCACTGTACACAGTATTGATGGAGCATAGCTTCCCCCCCCTGAGCCGCCGGATGGTGGACCAGAATCTCCTCGAAGCCGTCCGGAAGTCTTTCTCCATGGCCTCGCCGAACTCCTCCCATGCCCGAGTTTTTGCCTCGGCAACGGCCGAAGCCGCATGCCGCTTAGCCCGTCGGTACCCATCAGCTGCCTCCAGAGTCCCACAGGCCAAGAAGGCCCGATAGGACTCCTTCTTCAGCTTGACAGCATCCCTCACTGCTGGTGTCCTTATTATCCTTATTGAAAATAAGCACTTGCACCCGGATATTATGTTATGGATGCTGATCAGACCAGGGGCCTCATTTAAAAAAAACTGTGCGTAGCAACAATGACTATAGGTGGCGTACGTACATCCCACGCCTGTTTTGCTTTATAAATCAGGATCAAGATGAAATTTTGCGCACGTGAGGGAACATCTTGTCACGCCTACATGTTGGCTATAAAAGGTCAGGCAAACGCCCCTAATTAATATTAATCGATCTCATTTCCATGACGGTTCAGCAGGGAAAAAAGCAAAAAAGGGGGATTTCCTCTCGTGCATCGAGGCATCTTCACCTACATTTCATCTGCCCGATGGCCGCTACAGCACGGTGTGTCTGGCTGTGGCGCACACAGTTCTGTTACTCTGTGCTCAGGGTGATTGAGGGTCTTGGCTGCAGACTGGAGAATGAGGTAGAGCTGGATATTGGAAGAGGCTGGATGTCCAACCTTGCGCCTTCAACATTTTGATTGGATCATGTTTCTCCTTCCCTCTAAATGGCCACTGCTAACCCTAACCACGCCCATTTGACATCCAACTCCACCCAATATCCAGGCCCGCCCCATTCTCCTGGCTGCAGTTGGGTGTCATTGCAGGATTGGGAAAAGTCATTAGCAGCTCTGACCTGTCAGTCATTTCCCTTTGGAAGGTGCCGAGCTTGACTCCAGTCTCCATGTGCCATGTTCAGCAGCAGGGACAGATAAGTCACTGTGCGTCTTTACGCATTTGGGTGCATTTTATATCCAACCACCACTTCATGCTCAGTACATCTGCAGGTGGGGGAAACACTCTGTTCAGAGCCTAATGACTGGTGACCACTTCATTTTAATTGCAATTATTCATTGAGAACTTTATTCATGTGGCAGCTTCTGTACGATATATTAATGGTGTGATCTAGCTTTTATAACATGTAGAACTGCTTTGTTTTAGAACATAGTTTAGTGGTTGATGTTTTACATGGTGGAGTAACAATATCAAATACGCATTTTCTAAATTTTTGCAAATGCTGTTAATGTACAACATTATGTGTGAAAGTTTATATTTGATTTTGAACAAATGTCTCAAATCCAGATTTCTCCCTGAATGTGTAGATTTCATTAAAGTGGAACTATTATGTGCATTTCAGGCTAATTTATTTTTATTTCTGAGCCCATAAGGGCTGGGATTGATGGAGTTAGTGTCACAAATAGCTTTATTTACTTCAGACCGACCCTCTACGTAGGCTGTCAGATCAGCCTGTGGGCAAAATGAGTGGATTGAGACTCTTCCGCATTAAGCCCCGCCTCCTGCCAGGTATAAGTTGCCACTGATTGGTCAGCTGCCACTGCACTACATCGGGAGTGCGCACCGCAACTGAACGGAGAGAGTGCTGGAACTCAAACTCAAACATGCGTTTAGGTGATAAAAAACAGTGCCGTTCACATGTCTGATGAGGATTCAACACTGTAACACTGTAAAAAAGCTCAGAAAACTCCAAATATCATAATAGGACCCCTTTAACATGGAAACACAAATTGGGGGGTTTTGGAGTTTCTCAGGTAAAGAATTTTGCATAATCTGTGTCATTTAGGTTTGTGTGTGTGTGTGTTCGCTGTGTCAGATTGTGAGGCACCAATTGTGTGGCTTGGATCTATGTGCCATTATCATCATTTGTTTACATGGCAGTGGCAGATGTAGCCAAGACTGCGCTAGTGGTAACGTTGTTAGCAGGACTTTTCACACTTTTACTACATAAAATAAGATAAGCATGGTTTCAGAGGCACGGCTGGATTGACACCTGTGTTGGTGTGGACATACCATTAGCAGTGAGTTTTAAGCGTGGGTTTCTTACAGCACTAACTTACATTGGATAACAAGATCTGCTGTAAGACCAGTTGTAAGTGAAATATGGCTTTGGCGTTCAATATGGTTTCTTTTCGAGCAGTTCTTAAGTGAAATATTCACCTCCTTAGTTTGCTGAAGGTTGCACATCTTACTGATTGACATAAGAGAAAAAAAGGTCCCGTGCTGTTTTAATGCTTAACTTTGAGCCACATCTACTATTGAAGCAAACTGCTTCATAGTTGAAAGTACATGGAGGTAACATGAAAAGCAACTTTCAAGTTTTCCTCCCAATTGCTTCAACCAAATAAAAACAAGCTACAAAGGGTTTCTTGCTTTGGTATTTTATTTATTTATGAAGGCAGTCCAGGGTTTAGTCCATCAAACTTCCAGTCATGAACCAATTTCTTTGGTTATTTGACTGTAATATGCCATTAGCCATGTGTTGAACATGTGTGTAGAGCCCCACTCCAAAAAGCATTTTTTGTTTTAATTCCCTGCTGTTTCTATGAATGAAGTACATTAAATATGTTCATAAACCTTGTATAACATGAAGATGCAGCAGGAAATACAACAGTTTTATCCTTGTATTGCCTCAGATTTGGCACCTTGTTGATTTAAATGGCAGCAGTTTTAAAAGGCAACATGTAGTCATGTGACATTAATAGCAGAGCAGAACTTTTTGCTCTAGCTTTGACACTTCTGTGGAAGGCTTTTTCACTTGATTATTTATCTGTTCAGTAATATTTCACTGCTTCACACTGTGGCGTTTAGAAACCACAAGAGACTGAATCTGGTCCACAGCTGACTCAGGCTTGGAGTCCTCACAAAAGAGGCGCAGCCGTGCTCTTCATGTCGTGTTGTTTTTGGTATTCAACCGTGACATGTCAAATTGAATTTTTGGTTCTTCCACAGAGTCAGCAGGCTACTTGTTTAGGGTCAATTTAATCCACTACATTAGTGTCACGTCTCATACTTTAAAGGGATGTGAAGAACAACAAGTGACAGCTTTTTCTGCCTGAGGCTGGCTTACTACTGTTTTGCATCCCTGCAGGATATTCGGTACCTGATGCAGAGGGGGTTTTACAATGACGCTGCCTGAAACTGACACATAAAGCTATTGTCAGCCAATGTAGAATCTGTAGGGCATGTCGCCTGCTCGACTGACTGAAACCATTCTTCATGAGCCTTACAGGCCGAAGCAATTTTTTTGGTTCTCTTCTGCAGAAAATGCAAGAGGCGTTTCCTAAAAGCGAAGCAACTATTATACTCTGCATTATTTGTTGCACAACTAAAATGTGACATCAGAGGCACATTAACCATGCAATACCAGCTTTTGAGATGCTCTGGATACTGTCTTCACTTTAAATCAGGGGTGGGCAACTCTGGTTCTTGATGGCCAATGTCCTGCAGCTGTTAGGAGTTTCCCTGCTGCAACACACCTGACTCAAATCCATGGGTAATTAGCAGACTTGGACACTTGATGTTAAGCTCTGGACAAGTCTGATGCAACATTTGCAGGACTGCAGCCCTTGAGGACTGGAGCTTTCCGCCACTGCCTATAACAGTAGGTGCTGGTAAAGAGAAAATATCACCACTCCACAACAGGAATAGCAGTACAGACGGCTTTCATATGCTCCCATTAAATAGCTTGTGACAAAGAAGAAATAGGCGGGGTTCTCCTTTCTCTGAAGCCGAGGTTACTGAGGTGGTAATAATACTCCTCCTTGCCTCGGCCCCAGAGATGGATGAGATGTGCCTGTTCCTCTGTCAGTCATGTCTCTGCAGCATCACATAGACAGGAGGGATAGTTCCTCTGGACTGGCAGGCTGGGGTGTTGGGAGACCAGAGGTTGTGGTCCAACTACAAGGGATCAACCTCCTCTGCATTGAAACATTTGAGGGTATGTGGCATTGTCAAGCCTTAGATTCAAGAGCAGTAGTTTGGTTTTCATCCTGTTCATGCAACAGTGAACCAAATCTACACTCTGGATTTCGGAGGGAGCGTTGGAGTTCGCCCAACAAGTATATACTGTATGTGTAATCTGGATTTAAAGTAGGCATATAACCATGTCCTCCATAGAATCCTGCAGGGAGTTCTTCAGGAGTATGAGGTGTCAGAGCCAGAGCTGTTTGGGCCTGAAAATAAATGAGGGGAAGATGGAGGGAGAGATCAACAGACAGACATGTGCTGCATCTACAGTGATGCTGGCTCTGCACCAGTCTGTTGTGATGGATGGATGAATAGAGGGATGAGATGAGACAGGTTGCGTGATTTGGAAGTTGTATCAGTTCCATGTATGCTATGTTGGCTACTCGTGCAGAATACACACAGAACACAAGATTTCCTGACTATGTTTTACATTTTCATTAAGAAAATATTTGATATGTTTTCACTGTTTTTTGTGTCAACAAGTAGCTGAAGATGCTAAGCCCTTGAATTAGCAGTTTATGGCGGGCACTAAATACCATTTATGGACACTTGCTGCTCTTCAGGAGGCATGTAGCCAGTTTGCTCAATGGTTATGCATCAGTAGATTTCCAGAATATTAAATTGCCCCTTTTTGTCGTTGAACATCCAGAGAGTTCCCAGAAGTCGAGTGTCGCCCCTCCTTTTGAGTTTATCTGGGAGTTTGACTGAGTCATTAGGTAGCCAGGCTACAGCCTTTCACAAGGCCCTCACTGTCCTGGAGGCCATGACTGGGGATCCCTCAATTTGCCTTCCCTGACCAGCATGCTCCATCTCTCCTGCTCGTTCTTTTGTCAGTGTGAATTCAAAATGCTAAAATGACTTTAAAGGATCCATTGCGGCACTGTTCTGGTGGTTGTAGATGGTATTCCTGAAAACTGCAGCACTCATAGATTTTGAATGTGTGAGAAAATAAAACAAGCTGTCTCACAGGAAAAAAACCCCCAAAAACCCAAAAAACTCAACTCTTAAGTCAGGGAGTTCAGTTGCTGCATGAAAACTTCATATGTCCCTGTGAAACATAATACCTCTGAAGTTGTTCTTTTGCTCTTATATCTTCCAGGCGGAGTTCTCAGAGATTAATCTGGCTTCATACGTCAACTCAGGATGTATGGTGGACATGCAAGTCAACAAGGGTGGCAGCAAAGTGGTCAGGTGAGATGCTTCGGCAGAAAAATGATTCACCAACTAAATGGTCTACAATTCGCCACGAAAACGCAGCACAAAGACAGCAGCTCTGTTTTATTAGGGGTGTTGAGCTTGGCTGTTCACCAAAATAATCACTCAGAAAAGTGGACAGTACTGTCACTATGCCAGCAGAAAAACCCCAAACAGCTTGTTTTAAAGCTTAATCTTGTCACCTCATGAACTGGGACTTTAAGCTGGCAGCCGTTGTAGCTAAAGAGTCTGATTTGTGCTGTAATAAATGATAAAGACAATGAAACCTATAGTTATTTAGCATCCAAAGAGAGATGGGTGGTGTTATTGCCCAAGTGCTTACATTAGATGTAGTCAAACAGGCAATAAAGTGCTACTACTTTTGGATTTACCTTCAATATTTCTACCTATAAGAAGTTCATTCCTTTAATGGGAAGAATTTTTCTTTTTAATTTATGTATGAAAACATGACATGTCCATTAAGATCAGGGCATTTGAGACTTGAATGGGCTGTCTTTCCAAGTTGGAAATGCTTGGCCATTTTGTTGAAAGATTGTTTCGCTCATAATATGTAATATGTCAGTGGCTCTAAAAGTTTTTTTCCTGGAAGCCCTCCAGTTGCATTCCTCCTCTCGCGGGGGAAAACTGCACAGTCATTAGAATATCACAGTCTTCTTTGGCATCCCTTCCGAGAACAATAAGTCTTGCTTTTTTACTTTTATAAAAAACATGACTGCTATGTTGAATCTTTAGGGAATTTCCTTTTTATTCTTAAAGCTGCTCAGGGAGCTGATAGCTGTCTCCAACAATCCTTTTTCAAAGAGATGGATAGTAAATATGTCAGCCCCTCAGTTATTTTCTGACTGTGCTCTTTGGGGTTGCAAATGTTAGGTTAGAAAGGAAAGTGGCTTTCGTGGCTCTTCACATTATTTAGGATGATCAAAGATTGCATTTTTTGCTTTTTGTACATGATGTGGTCCAACTGGTTTCATCATGAGCCAACTGCAGTATGCACAGAGCCTTTTGCAGCTGCGTATGAAGCAGCTGGGTTGGGAATTAGCACATCCAAGTTTGAGGTCATTGACCACTCTGGGTAGCGAGGAAGCTGCCACCACAAGTGGAGAAATTTGAGTATCGAAGGTTCTTGTACATTAGCGGACAAAGACAGAGCTGGAGATTGACAGGGGGATTTGACACAGTGCTATGTGGACAAGAGACAAATGAAAGGTGAAGCTGTTGATTCACCAGTAGATTTGAAATAAATCAAACATAAGTTGAGCTCGGCTGCACGGTGGCACAGTGGTTAGCACTGTGGCCTCACAGCAAGAGGGTCACTGGTTCAATCCTTGGCTGGGGAGGGGTTTGGTCAGTGGCCTTTCTGTGTGGATGAGTGTGAGCGTGAGTGGTTGCTCGTCCCTCTGTGTGGCCCTACGATGGACTGGCGAGCTGTCCAGGGTGTACCTGTCGCCCAAAGCCAGCTGGGATAGGCTCCAGCTTCCCCGCAACCCTGAATTGGTTCAGAAAATGAATGAATGAATGAATAAGTTGAGGGCATTGAAAGGAACCATATGAGGTTGATTGGGCTCATGGTCAGAATCCTTTCCTGACTTGTTTCCAGCATGTCCCACTGTATAAGCCATCAGAGCAAGCATATCCCTGCTAGCTTGGGTAAACCAAGGTCTCTAAGAAGAACTGGAAGAAATCATGGCTGCATTCAAATTATGTCGCAATAAGTCAATCGCACAATAACAAAAAATGTGTGCAATAAGTTTGCCAGATGCGATAATTTTCATGTCTTTCTCTCGCTCACTCCGAGCGAGTTCCACGTTTGATTTTCGACAATGTTAACTAAACACGGCAATACTACAAGATCCATCTGCACTTAAAACTAAAACATCAACTGCAGTTTTCCCATCTGGGAAAAAGAAGACATTAACAATCTGCCTGGAAGAACATATATGTTACAAATGGCAAATCCACAACTTTAACAACAGCATGAAAAATGACATACTGAAGGCGATCAAAGACACTAAGTTTTACCATTCCTCCTCTGGTCAAGTCCAAACATGTCCCCCTATATAAGCTTGACCATAGACTATGTAACTGTGTTACATACTGTTTAGAGACCATATGTTCCAGATAACCGCATTGCCAAAACCTCATGAGAAATCCTGATCTTTTTTAGCAGACTGGGCACTGGATGAGCATAAACTAGTTTGCAGATTGAGCTAAATGTTCTTTTGAAACTAAAGCATGTTCTTGAAAGGGTGTACGGTCTCAAAATAACAATAATCGCTTTGCGCAATATTATCGTATATCACAATAATTTCTGAGACAATTAATCGCATGGCAAAATTTGTTACCATGACAGGCCTAATTATGGCTGCATTTAAAAAAAAAAAGTTTGATTTAAGATTTTTTAATTTAAAGAATCAAAATATAAAACTTTATGAATACACTGCATTATCTAGGTATTTGTGCCTGTTGTTCAACGTCAGCCCTCCATTGTTCATTCTTTTCTTCTTGAGAAATAATAATCAGCTAATCTGTGATTTTGACCTCCAGGAACTGGTCTGACCATTTTGCTCAAATAGTCGACACCCCCACGTCGACTATTTGAGCAAAATGGTCAGACCAGTTTAATGCAGCTGACTGTAATGAACCTGTTCTCAGGGTTGCAACTGAGGTAATTGCATGGTTTGAATATTGTTGGTGATACTTGCTGTAATGGTGCAGAGGCTACATTGGATGCAGATGGTGCAGTGACTCTTGCTTACAAACACAGACTTCCACTGCCAAGTCATTTTTTGCATATCATTTATGTCTACAAATGGGATAATGGCTGCTTTAAGCAACCAGATGATTGCTAATGTGTAGCAGTCCTGCAAGTAAAAGGTCACAAGTTCAAACCTCTGGAAGCTGCTTTATTGACTTGTAATTTTTCTGCATCAAGTAGGTCACTGGAGAATTGTCTGGATGAAAGAACTTGCTGAGAACTGTGCAAACTTCCATAAAATATGTTGTTTTAATAGATCATGGCCAAATTATTTCTGACAGCAGTGTGTTTGCTTCTTAACCCAAGGAATGTTCAAACACTAACTTCCCAACCACAAATGAAGCACACCCTGAGTGATTGCATTTTCCTTGCCTCTCTGTGTGTGCGCTCACACAAGGATTGCACACATGCAAGCAGGCACGTTTACTGAATATATTTAAAGCAGGCTCCAGCTTTTCCACGTGTCTCCTGGCTGATGGGACCTCTGACCTCTGGTCTGCAGGCGTGCTCTCCTCTGTTTGGCTCCTCGCAGAAGCCCACTTTCTCACAGTTCTGAAGTTTCACTGCTCTAATGTAGTCAGGATTCTCACACACTTAAAGATATCAATCTGCTGCATCATCTGCACAGGGAAGGGGAAAAAGTGTGGAAAGTTCTAATGAATTCAATTCTTTAATCACAGTGGTTCATTGGAGGCATTCGAGACAAACTCTGGAGACAGTCAAACTTTGCACCAAACTGACATTTCTATTTGTACATGAGCTAGAACAAGTGTGATGAGGAACTGAAGCAGTAAAACCATGGCTAAGAGTTTGGAACTGTTATGTAAGTGTGATTCGTCTGGGTTGTGTGGGCAACAAGTCCAAGAAGAAATCCTCAGACACCTCTTATAGCTTAGGGACAACAAATGTTTCCAAGTCAGATAGATCATCTCTTAATCTTGGATCTTCCCATTTGCCTTCTTCGGATAGGATGTCCTAAAAACATCCCCTCTGAAAAATCAGGAAGCAGTCCTGACCCAAACAACCTCAGATGGTTTATTTGGATGCAGAAAGCAGTGACGCAAGCCCCTCTCTGATGTCCAAGCTTGTCATGTGATCTCTAAAGTTAACACTAGTAAGAGGAAGGTTATTTTGACAGCTTGTGGTCAGACTCACTCTTTCAGCAGTTCACCAGTGTAGGTGAGGGTTACAACATAGATCAACTGGTACTGCAGCTCAGATTTCATAGTGACAGACTGGTTTGGCATTTGACCGTATTGCGGCACCATCACCAAACCTTTCTACTGTGACTTGTGAACGACAGCTCAGTTGTAGTTTTGGTAGACGTTTCATGAATTGTACAGCAATTTAGTTGTTGCAAACTCTCAAATTCATTGCAAATGAGCCATGGGCTGCTGTTTTTCCACTGTTGAACTGATAGTACTAAGATTTTAGGTGTTTTTTTCAACACAACTGATGTATTTCAAAAGCAGAAACACCCTCAGGAAACTTTACTTTTCCTCCGCTGGTTTCAAACTGAGTCTGATGTTAAAAAGACAAACCGAGTCAAACACTTCTCAAACAGGGATCACCTCCAGGATTTTGTTTCTTTTACTGTAGTTGTCAAGGGAAGGATGAAGGAGAAAGATAAGTAGGAGTGTAAAATAAGGGGCAGAGGGAAAACGTTTGTGCTTTTTTTGTGATTCCTTTTAGATTTCTTGACTTCTTGCTCTTTTTTTTTTTTTTACATTATTCTGTTTCTCTTTTACTTTCTCATTGTCTCTTTTCTAAACTGTCAATCTTTTCAGCTTTTTTGTTCAGCACATCTTTATCTTCTAGTCTTTTGACATTTACATCTCCCCCTTTTCTCTCCATTGCTCTTCCTGAGCTTTCCTCTTCATCTCTTGCTTCTTCACTAATTTTATTCCTTAAAAGAGAAAAATAGTGCGTTTCATGTTCCACTGAAGCAGTCTGAAACGAGCTGCTTCCTGCGGAATTATGAAAGCTGTTTTATGCAGAGGCAACAATTTTGAGTTCCTACTTATCCATGAAATCTATCTGGAAAACATCTCACAAGTGCTCTTAGTAGTTCTTCAAACCTCAGCATCTGCTTTCTCAAAAAACGTGGAGTTTGTGCGTCCAGATAAGGTTTGCAACTAATACTTTATGCATCATCAAAGTAGCCAATCATCTTCTTTTTAATATTGATTTGTTTTCTTTTTTGAGAGGTTTTAGTTCTTGTTTTGCAGAGAAACTGACATGTTTCATCTCCTGTGGAAGTTTTCTTTGCAGGAGCTGGTTACTTTGCAGCTTCCCTGCTGCATCTGGGATGTACTGGTTTGGCCCACTAAAGGCAGAATCAAAATAGACTGACCCAAATCCCTAAATGGTTGCAAAATATCTCACTCTTGCCTTCAATATCCAAAGAAATCTACAGCTCCTGTATTTATCCAAATGAAACAAGAAAGTTCCATGTGTTATTTTTAATGTCTTTGTATTAAACGGGAGTCTGTGGAAAAAATTTAACTTGCAACTACAGCTCAGACAAAGCTTAAATTCATTTTAAGAATAAGAAAAAAGAAGTAAATACTGAGTAATTTTCTTTCAAGATTAATCATAACATATTTTGCTTTCCATGTTGGATTAAAAATCTTTTAGCATAAGTGTTGAGTTGTGCTCGATAATCTGAGTTTTTTTAACGAAAGTTATCTGACTTTACAATTCACTAGTTTAGTGTTTGATCTGACCAGCGTTTGGGTTGCATTTTCTTCGAGCTAGGCACACTTTATTGACTTTTCCCTGAAAGCTGAATTAGATTTTATTTTTTGAGTTTTTTTGTGATCTTGCATCTCATATTTCAAAGTACCCCTTCTAAGATACCACCTGATTAGGGAGCTTCAAAAGAGGCACAGCAATATCATGCACGTTTACACTTTTCAAACATTTTTATTTGAAGTAAAAATATCAGTCTTTGTGAGATTTTATTTTGTCAGATGTCTGATTTTTAAAGAAGTCTGACTTCAATTGAACAAGATAAATATTCGAAGTACTCATTACAAACACAACATGTTGGTCATGCATGTGTTCTACAGTAAACACTACACACTCCAGGGTGCAGTATTTACTCCCAGCTCTCTCATCAGTCCTTTGGCTTTTTGTACTGTCTGCTGCCAAAATGTCCAGCAAGCTGCTTAGGGCTCATAGTGGGAGTGCTGGTTTAGCTTAAATAACAAATAACAGCAGCCAAAGAATGAAATACTGCTCTACTATACTCTCTGAGCTCCTTCTGTACTTAAAAGGCAAATTAGATTTATAACCAGTGATTCAAGTCCAGCAACGAGCTGATGATGATAAAGTTTATCAAGCTTCTTTTAATTAACGGACCCATTGGAGGTAGTTTTTTTTTCAGCAGCTGGATTCAAAAAATGTAAATGGGAAAAAATATGTGAGGTGGAAGCTGTAAAATGAACGTTCATGGCGAGCATTAGCCACTTTACTGCTCTTCGAGGACCTAATTAACACGGCTGCAGCACACATTACTGTACCCACGAGGACACCAACACCTACACAACATACTGAATCCCAAAGTAATAAACTTCACTGAAGCCAGTTCAGCTGTGTTTTATATAGGTTCTGTACATTGATCTGACAAATGATTACATGTATGACACATATAACAGTATAACCCATTCAGATACATTAAAATGTTGCGTTTCTGTACTACTGCATACTGAAAGTGCTTCTCCAACAGAGAAGCAAGAGATACCTGAAACATTTGTGTGTGTTTGTGAATGTTGTACGTGGTTTTACCACATTTTTTTGGTGGTAGGATTACCCACACATGTTTTTGTGTTATAAAATATGTGATAATGTGGAATGAACAGGTTATATTTTAGGCTTGCAAATGGTGTATAATGCAAAACCAACTCGTATTATTAAAGGACAGAAACAATCAACTAAACACAAATGTATTTACTTTTTGTTTTATAAAAACTATGGTAGCAACCGGCTCAAAGGAAACATTTTACCACATTACTGTAATAAGATGTACATTCCGTCTTTCTTTAATACAAAAGATAGAGCTTAATGATCATAGTGCAGATTATTATTTTCAATTTGTGTAGACATTTTACAGTCCACATGTTTTTTTTAATCTATTTTTTAGTGGCACATAATCCCTTTAAAAAGAAGCAAGATGTCAGAAATGTATGCTCATCTAAACTTGACATTTGGGTAACAAGAATTACAGACATACATTTTCTTTCCGCATCAGATAAAAGTAATCTCATAAAGTTTGAGATCAGAGAAAAAAAAATCTTTGAATATTTTTGATTACTTGACAGGAATTGTAAATATTTGTATCAATACTGGATCAGCTGTTGTATTACTAAGTGTGAGGTTCATGACTACCACTGCCATGTTGCTTTGTGGTATTACTTGCCATTCTGAGGTATCAGTAGAGGAAGGCAGATTATATTAACAAATCCTTGTCTGATTACTCTTTTTAATTTTCTGTACCAGTTTCAGCCAGAATGAGGTTGGCCCACTTTCCTTCCTAAACCTTTAAGCACTTAAGAAGACTTCTTTGTTATTTCCTCAGGTGACAATTTAATACTTAGACCACACAGAGACATTTCTCATATGCACACACACATATACTGTGTTAACACCCCTTTCCACCTTCCCAGGAAAGTCAGTTTTAATCAAGGCAGGAACTGTCTGCCTGGAGCAACACCTAATACCTTGGACAGGTTCATCTTGTTACCGAGCAAATAAATTCCACTCACAAACATGCTGAGTACAGACATGGCTTTAGGAGGCCTGAGGGTGTTTCCTCGCAGAGTACTGTGACCATAATGAAAGCATGCAAGCGGCCATGAGACCCTTTCCACCATCTCTGCTTTTGTAATAAAACCCCGAATACAAATAGCCTTTCTAATTCACTCAAACTCCTTACAATGCTCATTTCCCTTTCTGCCAGAGGTCATTTGGTGCTCTGTTGCTCTTGCAGCTCCGCTCCTCATTACTTCTGCTTCCCATGGGACTCTTCTCCTGATCCTCAACACAATCACGCTTAAGTGACTAAATGGTCTGTAATTTGTTCAGCTTGTGGATGTGCTTAAGTTACACCTGGTCCTGGGATTTCACATGTGATTTAAATACTTTTTTTTTTTTCTATTACATTTGACTTTGTAGATAAGAGCCCCGAAGAGTAACTTCAGCTGAAAGCACAATACAGTTCTGGCAGTCATGATGAGCCCACTATAGGGATCCATCCTGCCAGGAATGGCCAGGCTTTGTACTATTGCCACAGGAAGTCTTGGGCTGCATTCACATCACACTAGCCTTGGTCCGATTGGGTACTTGGCTCAGTTGTAGGTGTGTATCCCTGCGGACCGAGATCGTGTTCATACTGCACATTGGTGAAAAGAGCCAAACCATTAGAATAATCATCCCCATTCTCACCAAAGGTGGCGCTGCATTGGTACTTAGCAAAAGAGAGGACAAGATCCGTATGAAGAAAATTCTGTTTCCTTCACTTGCAAGCTAAACATGGAGCATGAAACTATTGCTGTTTTGGGTTTTTTTATTTTCTCTTATGCGGTGAAATACACTGCAACAATGCAATGCAGAGGACCCTTAACGCAATCGCTATGTATTTACACACAGTGCCATACTACGGCAAATATAGGACGTGACTTTTTTTGTAGTCCGCTTCCTGTATTTGGTCCGCTTGAAATGGACAGAGACCTTCGTTTGTAGGTGGACCGGGTTCGTTTCTTTGATCTGAATCAGCATTTGTGTGGCGCATTCACATTTACCCAAACAAAGCAGACTTTCCGAGCAAACAAATGAGAATTCAAAGCAAAAAGGCTGATGTGAATGTGCCCTTAGCTTTGAATTTAACCCAAAACTTGTTAGATGTAACAGCGAGATTTGGTACACTTCGGACTTTGCTTAATTGAGGATTGAGGCATTTTTTTTGGCTGTCAACTGCACTTTCACCGACCCCAACCTAACCGTACTTTTCAAACAAATGAACTCTTATTTGGTATTTGATACTACTTATTATACGTCCATACACGACACATCAGACACTTGTGACTGGAACTGTAATGACATTTAAAAGAAACTTCAAAGTAGGGACATCCATCATTTGTTAAAATGTGCAAGAAAAAAATCTGCTCCCTTGACTATCTATGCCATTTTGTTTGCAAAGACCTCTAAAAACAAAATCGACAATATATGTGAACGAGACGTTGGCTGGGTAGATGCGGTTCATACGGTTTGTCCATTCTGCAGTAAGAACTGCTGTCACTCTCCTCCTCACTTCAACAGAGTTTGAGGCCAGTCTGCACGCAGCCCTGGCCTTATTGTGCAAGACCCTCAGGAGAAGCTACTAGGATTTCAAACAAGTTTAATATGGTTGCAATCCATGGTTTCTCATCTGGAACTAGTGGTAATTGTTTCTCGTAACCTCATGTAGACTACATGAGATATGACATGATTGAGCCAAAAATTGGGCAAATCTTAGTCGTATGAGTAAAACATTGGCTCAAATGGGTCAAAAATGGGTACCGTTTGTCTGCAGTTACAGATGCACATACATCCCTCACCAGAATAAGCAATCCTTTCCTTCTCTTCTCAACATATCTAACACTTACCAACTCTTTGTTTGCTCACTAAGCTTATTTTCAGACTCTTATTACAAAAGCCTGCAAGGGCAAGTCATGATGTGATTAGGTTCTGATGTGTGAAAACCAAATTTGATGTGACGTTTTGTTGTGCTGATTTTCTGTAATGAATGTGAATCAAGCCTTGAATTTTGAGTTAACAAACAAATGTGATTGAACACCACCACCGTGTTTGAAAAATGACTTCATGGTATGCTGTGCAGGTAGCATACTGTAGGTAATTAGAGCTTTTTCTCCAAGCTCGATGACCTGCTGCTGGAAACGAGTGAAAAGACATTTGAGATGGAATGATAAAGTTTTGAACAAACAAACACAATGGTATTAAAGCACCCTGGAAAGCTCTGGTGCTTTCAGAGTGAGAGGGTGATTCTGTGTAAAGTGGTGACTATTTTCTTGTTATGGAATTCATCTTTCTCTTTCTTATAGTGACTTCAGTTCATAAGAATTTGAGGTGTTGAAAGATTTTGGAGATTGAACCAAAAGCCTCCACTACTAAGACGTCTTTCAACTCCATATTTAATGCATGAATAATAAATATCAGTTCAAGATTTTACAAAAAGTAAATAAATGTGTAATAAAGTATTTTCCAATCCAGTGAAATTTCCAGTCACTTTGTGGTCTCATAACAAATTTGTGACATTATGCCCTAGTATCTGTCCTGAAAAACAGGAAAGCACACTTTTCTCTCTAAGGTGCATTTCCGTATGATGGCGGTGAGCCAGCGTGGCACAATGCCCCATTGTGTAAGTGTGCTGCGCTGATCCTCGGTATGTACTGTTTGACATCTGTGGCATTCTCAGTGAGTTCTAGCCTTATCAATGAGAGGCAGGCTGATGGAGGGAGATAAGGCCCTCAGCAAAGGGTCGTTAGGAGTGCAAATGTTCCCCACAACACAGATATCCCTTTGGAGCCTATTAAGTTAGAGATTCTCTATGATAAATGGTTGCTGAGACCCAGTGGCAGCATTTGGTCCCAAGTATAAATAGCTTCTTGCACAACGTCTGCTGTAGAAATCACTCCGTTGGTACTGTTGTTCAGTGTATTGTATAATAGGTGTATAAATGTCAGGTTTGTTCCATTATGTATTCATTACTGCAAGCAGCCACTAAATGATTTGTTCTTGCTCTAAATATGTTTATTGGCACTCTGGGCTTTGCTAGCTTTTTTTCACAGTTGCGTGTGTTTGGCCTCTCTGCTTTGACGAATATAAGAATGATGACATCATATCTTACTGCTGGTTTTATATTGGGTAACAAGCAATTACATTGTTAATGAGCATCAAGCACATACAAAGCCACCTCCCTCATCTAGTTTTGTGTGCACTCGCATACACAAGGAGAACCTGCAGACTCCACAGAGAGAGGTCACTGGTTGAGCATCCCTTCAGCCGAGGCTTAAACAACATTTGAAGTGATTGTTGTGATTTAGCGTTGTTAACCCAACACACCACTGTGCAGCCTGAATCACAGTGTCATTATTCATAAAAGTGGCACTAGTTACTTCTCAATCACAATTGTTATGTGGAACGAATAGCAGTGAGCTCAAAATCCAACCCTGAGGAATGCCATAAGTCACATTGCAGTAGATGGAGATGTCATCTGCTTTCATGCACTGGAGTTGTTGGAGAGATCCTTTTCAACATACACAAGACTATCAATGATTTAGCACTGAAAACTATTTGTTTTAGTATTGGATTATCTACTGTTTAAAGCTTTAGAAAGATTAATGACAATGGTTTCACACAAAGTGCTTCCATATAGAAATATCTGTTGTAGCCTCTTTCAAGGATTTTTAAGTTCAAAGTCAAAACCTCAATAAAACCAAAGGTACGGCATTGTTAAACATAGGAAGTAGTGTTGTCCTATACATAAAAAATAGGTCAATGGCATAAAATAGCTCTTAGGTTTAGTTAATGTTGCCTTTTTTTTCATGAATTCATTTAACTTAATGGAAGAAGAAGAATTTTCTATGATGACTGTTATTCAGCACTTCAATCCTTTTTCTTGCTCAATTTGCTATTCAAGTGTTGTTAGTGGGCTGATGATTCCATGGAGATCCTTTCTGTCCTCATGTCCCTATCTATAACCCTGTCATCCCCCATCAGAGCCTCTTTCCAGCCTTTATTGCAACACTGACCCCATTTAAAGGGCATATTAGCATATCTGTCGTGAAGTGGTACCTCGAGGGCCTAACTGATTCAGATCGTAAAACATAAATGTGCTGCTTTATAGTTAATCCATGACTCACGGGCAGCCCTGCTTTGGCAGAGGAAGTTTGAATGAAGCGACGGAAAACACTGGCAGTGTCGTGCCATGGGTGACAAACTTCTGATGTTTTGTTGCTATGGGGCACTGCCTACATTAACCATTACTTGGAGAAAACTTTTCTGAGGTTACGACAAGTTAAATGTATGCACTTTACAATATACAAATCATTAACACTAAAACTAAATTCAGTTTCATGAAGATTTAAGCACATAAAAGAAGTTTTTTTTCGATTTAACCTCGGATGCAGACGTTCTGTTTGTCTACACAATATAAGATGAAATGTGTTTCAGGATTAAACTAGTACTTTGAGTTTCCAATTTTCTTTTTTTAATAATGTCAGCCCGAAATTCAACCAGGGATGGAGCATTAATAGAGTGCTTCTGCAAATTCTTATCCAACAACCTACGATAATTTTACGGCATAACCAGAATGTCACTAAACAACATCCAGCTTTTGGAAAACTTACTGCAAATGTCAAACCATTTTAAAAATGTAGTTTTGGTTGCTAGGACATTTTTCATAGTTTTGTAATATGACAGTTACTTACTGTAACTGAGGGGTCAAATTAGGTCAAATGATGTCTGTGGACAGTGCCTGCCGCATAGTACTTTAGGCATTGGCAGGCTATATTAACTTTCAGGTTAAATTGAAAAAAAAAAACCAAAAAAAAAAACAAAAACAATGTAAGCACTACCACATTTATGTTTGTTCTTTATCAGTGATTTCCAACACCACATTGTATAATCCAATAAATGTAATGCTTGATATAGATCCTTAAACTGTTTTTATAAAACAGCATCTTTAGCTGTTTGTCAGTACTTTATTACTGTGCACATGAACTCTGCTGATGGTTGGGTACTTGCTTTGTATCCAGTGCTGTTTTATCAATAGGAAACAGAGAAAGTCTGCAGTATTAATCATTAATCATGACATGCTTTTCTCGAGAACAATTTTTATGGCTCAATAGATAGCTCTATCCAGTGTAAATAAAAGGGAGGAACTCTTTTTCTGTTGCCACTCTGGCTTGGTTCAGCAGGAACAGCTGCAGTCGTTCTGTTGCAGAGACCAATTCATTCCTCAGCCATCCTGCCAGGTTGGCCCCTGCTGTCTTACAAAACAAACACTTACGGGGTCTAATGAAGGCTCTAGCTTCAACTTCAGCCCACAGACTAAATTGATCTATTTTATTTGTAGATCTGTGGTTCCAAACACACATTTTGGGTGGTCTTGATTCAGTTTAAAGAGTGACTGATGTCATATAATTATGAATGGTTTGAGCCGCAGCCCCTCCACATGTCGCAGGGCTTTTGGGCAAGACTGAATCGCCACGTTTCTCCCTGATATGCTCATAACTGTGTGATTGTAGAAAAGAGCGCTGCGTTCTCATATTACACTGACCTTCAGGATTTGTAGGATGTAAACACTGAATTTGGAGACAATAATGTAGGTTTGTATTTGGCTGATAAGATTACTGCAGGAAAAAAAGTATATCAAGCCCTTAAATTCAGGTTGTTGTATTTAAACTCTAATTTGACACTGCACTACCTCTACTAGAAGCTTTCATATTGCATCTTGTGATTGCATACCATTAACTTGAATACACACCCAGGCTAATACACTAAAAGAACACAGTTTGTACTGTTTTAATTAGGTTTCGGCATTAAAAACTAGTTTCTTAAATCTTAAAAAAATATGTTTGTGTTTGGAGAAAACTGTGGACAGTACAGACAAGAAAAGACATGCTAAATAAAATACATTGCATGTAACATTGTGAATTGTGATGGGTGTCAAAGAAAAAGAAGTACAACGCTTATTCTTCATCACCACCACATAATTTTTCATTTCATGTATGTTTTACATCTCACAGAAACCTCTAGTAGATATATTCTATATAGATGTATAACTCTGGAAGTTAAGAGTTTCATGATATCTTATGTCATCTTAGCAAGAGGAACTTGTGACTGCATGAAAGTTGAAAAAGTACAGTCAATGATAGGAATCTAAGCTGCACTCTACTGGGATCAAAACTGAAAACATTAGTAGGTAGAAAAAAAAGGACTTAAGTCAAACTTAATTCCCTCTGTGAATGTAAGATGTGGGCTGGTTAAAAGGATGTCTGCAGGTGCTTGATGGGCCACTTGGCCTTGCTCCCAGAACAGTTTGTAAAGGAAGGATTAGGCTGTGTTAATTGGATAGATGGTCCAAAAAGATTAGGTGCCGTGAGGAGCATTTCCTCACCTCTTCAACCCAACTCAGTCAGTGAATAATGAAGCCCCTGACTGTAAACACACGGCCCAGAGCCAGTGCATGCTAATGTGCTGACAGAGCTGTAAACCTGGGAACAACCAGTACACAGGAGGTTTCTGGGCTTAGCACAGTCGGGTTACTAATTAAACTGGTCATTCTTCGGGTGTTTCATTAAAAGAAAAAAAGTCTGCTGTTATAAAGAGGGGCAACTGATGTCTTTATACAGTAATAAGGACAACATACTAATAGGCTTCCAATGCCAACAGATTCATGTTTTGCAGGTAATGTTCAAAATCCTATCAAATGCTGTTTGCTAATTAGCATGAAGTATCATGAACTTGCCCTCTATGAGGAGAATTTCAGGAAAATTTAAGGCGATCCACTGGCAAGAAATGCAAAAAAAAATATCAACTCTGAATTTATTGGTGTAGTATTATGACATCTGGCAATTCTCCCTTTAGCAAAGTTTACCCCACTCCATGTTGTGAGGCACGGAGTAATTAGCTGGTTGTCTGCTACTTTACTGTCAGATGTCACAAAGTTTCACCTTTAAGTGGCCGCTATTTATTGTGCAGGTGTGTGCACTGTTGGAAAAATAAAGCCCAACCTGAAGTTCATACACATTTTGAAGGGACTTGTGCTGGGAAGTAGGAAGAGGAAGTGGCTAACAGATTTATAAACTGTTAGTGCAACAAACTGATGGGATAGTTTGAACACTTTCAATACAAAGCTTATCTGTCAAATTAGCAAAATTTGATAATGAAATAATGAGAATATTTTTCTAAGATCTTCACAAAACTGCAAATCTTGTAATGGGCAAAAGTATCTCTGTCGCGGTAACTCCATGTGAATATTTCTTAAAACTGAATGAGGAAACCGATAAAATGAGAATTGTTTTCATTTCATTGAGTGGGATACTAACATAAAATGCTTGAGTGTGATAGAAAGGTATACTGGTAGTACTAGTGTGATAGAACTCATGTCATGTCTATTTGGGCAATGCAATCTATATATGTTGGGTAGATGTAAATCTTTAGAATGCAGAAGCATATTGGGGGGGGGCTTCACACACAACCTGCATAAACTTGCTGATGACAGCGTTTATAATACACAGACTTTAGGGAGTGATCCTGAACTCCCATAGTTTAACACCAGAATCAGGAGATTAGAGAAGACATCTGGGATACTCCTTTGGGAGCTATCGATGTCAATCAGAGCAAAGAAGTTCGTAAAGGTTGAGGAATTTTTCTCTCAACCAGTGTATTGAATTCTTCTGTCTTGGATTATTTCACCTTTATGTTTAAAAATTGCCACAACCTTGCAGCTTGACGTTTTTCTTTTGAATATCTATCTTGGCGCAGGTCCTTCAAGCCAGATTTTGTCCTTATTCGCCAACACGCTTACAGCATGATTCCTGGTGAGGACTTCAGGAACCTCGTGATCGGCCTTCATTTTGGTGGTGTCCCAAGTATCAACTCTCTCTTCTCAATCTACAATTTCTGCAGCAAACCTTGGGTGGTAAGCAGTCTTTAACAGCTCTCTTTGCCCTTCTTTAACCTCCACAAAGGCGTCATGAGGTCCTCCTGCAGCAGCTGCCACCGACTGATTTATTTGGGCTATTAAATGGAGCTGGAACACCTGTGCCTGGAGCAGGAGGCCTCAATCACCAGACTTTATCAGTAACTCTGTACTGAAGGAAAGCTACACAACTGTAGTGGAAAGCATGCAGATGTTTGGTTTTACATGACTTCATAATTACAGTCTTGTCACCTGCAGTTCGAGTTTAAAGTATGCTCCGCAAGAGTTGACACACAGTTACATAATGTGGTGAAAAAATGTACCAGTGCACCACTTTTACTCAGCTCTGCTATGTATTTTACAAAGCAAACTATTAGTTGAAAAATCAAAACCTGATGGTCAATTAGTGGGATTAAACTTTTACATTTCTGTATATACACTGCCAGCCTAACACGATGCAGATTTTCTTGAGGTCACATCACTATTTAATTGCAGTATTTTCGGTTTTTCTCCAAAAACACATATGGAGGTAGTTTTACAACCATGTTTGTTGGCAAAGAAATAAGTTTTTGTTAATGATCGCTGATCAAATTAATCAAAGATTTTGTTGCAGCCACATTTTTTTGATTTGCCACTATCCTTCCAGTTGTTTTAGTTGTATTGGATAGTTAAACCAAATTTGGTAGTTTCAGTTTCCTCAGTAGTTTTGAAGGGTCTGTATTAAGCAATCAAAATCTCTTCCACAGCACCAGTCTTCCAAAAAGTGGTTTTTTAAGTATTGAAAATGTACTTAATGCTTTTTTCCAAGGTTAAAACAGAAACAAAAAAAATGCTTTCCTTTAATGGCAGCCTTTGCAGGGAGAGAAAAACAACCCTCCCTCAGGGTTGGATTTAGCCGTTCCAGTCATATTTTATCAGCATTCAAAATGATGTGCCAAAAAGACACCATGCCATCCCAGTCTAGCATGTTGTGTTCAGAATGATCCATCTCTCAGTGTCATATGGTTATAAATGTCATGCTGCAAACACAGGTGTAGCTCCTTTCTGACCCCGCCTGTCCTCCACTACTTAAATAATGATGGCATCTTGTCTCATTTATTTTTTCCTTGCAGTTTTCTCAGATGATTAAACTCTACCACTCCCTTGGCCCAGAGAAATTCCCCCTGAATGAACAAACCTTCTATCCCAACCACATGCAGATGGTGAGTGCCTCCAGATTATTACCATTTAAACAATTCTAAGCAAAAACAAACTATCCTTTAACAATATTTTTTTTTAAAAAAAAGAAAAGAAAAATGACATTGTTTAGTCAGTTTTTTTTCCATTAAATCTTTATTATAAAAATATAAAACACAGAAATTAAGTCAAACATTTCTATATCCTCTATATGGAAACAACCCCCACCCTCCCTCACAATTTAGGAATCAGTGTTTACACCCGCACTGTACACAGCTTCCTTGATTGGATTTTTATGTATTTATCTGTTTTATTCATCAATCTTAACCAATTGTGTCTCTGTTAAGCAGACAGTATATTTACAGAAACCTGAACCACAGAAATTAAGATCCAGAAAAGCCACAGCTAGGGGAGAAACCTCATCACTTAAAGACAAAATGGATGTTTGAAACTAAAAATCAAACCATTTCATCGTTAATTTTTTGATTGATTAGTTAGCTTAGCATTGGTAAAACGTAACTTGGCTAAAATCTGTGCGATGAAAAATAAAATGGAAAAATAAAACCTACCAATTTATAAATCTTATGTAATCTTAAAGCCTGTTTGAAATAAAAATGTGAAACTTGTGAGACTCCCAGAAACTCATTGCACTCAGCTAAGAAATGGTTCAACCTGGATGATGGTAATATTAGCATTTGTGAGCTAAGCTAACTGTCTATAGCTTCATTTTTAGCTCACAGACATAAGAGCAGTGTCAATTTTATGAATTAACTTTACACAAGAAAGCAAATAAATGTGTTCCCCCAAATGTGAATTTCTTTGTTACACATCATTAAGGATTGATTTTGCTTGGAAAACAAAACTGGCTGTTGAAACAGTATTTATGCTTGTTCTGTGTTAGCATAAGTGATGAAGGAAGTTTTTACCCCCATTGTGGCCAGTCTGAGTCTATAAATGGAATGAACTGAAGGGAAGTAAAAATACCACAAAAAAAAACAAAAAACAAAAAAAACAAACAAACAAACAGATGGGTTCAGGTAAAGACGAATGAATTTAGTGACAATACCATTAATTTTATTTATATAATATCAATTTAAAATAGTTAAATATAAAAGGTTGAATATACACTTAAAAAATATCCCATTCTCTGAAACCCCTGTTTATACTATACTGTTACTGGATAGTTGAGTACCAGCCAAGGGAACAAAGATTAAACACAAAAGTACCATGATAATAAATTTGCAGATACTTGTCCTTCATTATGGACATTTTTTTACATGCTGCCCTGCTTGTCACAAAAGTTTGGCTTATTTGTTTTTCTTCTTTTCTGCACATACACAACATAGTTACTTTGCAATCCATTAAACATAAATAGATGTAATATAGAGGTTTCAGCTGAGTTGATTTCTGTAGCTTATGTTATATACAGCAAAAAATAAAATATCACAATCTTTTAAAAAACACAAGCTCTTCCCTGCGTTGGCACTGCTTGATTACAACATTTTTCTGACTTTAATTGTTGCTCAACAGAGGAGAGCGTTTATGTGATGCAACTGCAAAATGAGTCACACTACAATCAGGGAAGAGACACTACCATCACATAGACACATTACAGTAAAAAGCTGTGAACATAAGCAATGTATACCTCAAAATGTATCTTCAAGATTTTTTAAGTTAAATAAAAAGAATAATTTTCAAACCATACAGGTATTGGCACTGAATCTGTCAAAGGACTATTGGCAGTGTTGCCAGCAAGTTCAATGCATAAGTGATGCAGCTGCTTTTCAACTCCAGTTTACCTTGTGTGTTTTTGGTTGAATTTTGTCTAACTGAATTTAACTTAATAATGGGAAACCTCTAGTTAGTGAGTCCTTGCTTTATATAAGATGAACTGTCTCAATACAAAAATGACACATTAGAGGTATACCACCGACAAGACCAATAACACTTTGTAATGTAGAAAATGTTTTAAGGATCCCAGATGAGGTTGATCACAGCTTTATACTTCATATTGGCCTTGTGTACTGTTTATTAACACCACCAAATCAAAAGACAGTTTGATATGATTGTGTTGTTGAATGGGAAAAACATAGTTAAAGGGAAATCTGTACAACAAAAAGTATTTTTCAGAAGTGCTACAAACAGGCACTGTAATATATATGCTCTTTTTTTAAAATTTATTTTTCCTCCCCTTTAAAGGGAAGCCATCATCTAAGCCATTGACCTTTCAGGAGTCTTTTATTACTCTAAAAGTGATCAGGGGTGGGACGGAGTCTGGGGAGGGATGGCAGTGAGTTTTGGGGTGAGGTGTGTTGGGATTCAAGGGTCGGTGGCGTTGATCCTGACTTTTTCATGGATGGTCGTGCCTCGGTACCAACTGCAGTAGCCCTCCTTCTGCTGGATGCAAGCATAGTGCTGAGACTGGAAGCCGGTAAAGCCAAAGTGGGACAGCATGTCCGTCCATAGGCACTCGTTCTTTGACGTCACGAAGCAAGGCAGGTAGTGGCAGGATTTAATCTACAGAGACACAAGCAAGACTAAAGATGTACCCATGAAGCCGAAATATAACAGGCAAGAACTAATTGAGAATCAGTTTTTATTCTTAAAGAGAATTGATTTAAGAACAAAACAAAAAATTCTAAAAGAATAATGTTATATTGGGGGAAAAATAGGTTGCTTTCTTGGTGAGATTTAGATTGAGTTTGAAACCATTCGTGTATGCTAATAATGAAGCTAGCATTACTAAGTTATTAATTGTAGTATGGCAATTGAAAATGGAGAGAGATACAGGAGTACCAGTAAATACTGGAAGAAGAATATTAACTAGCTTCATTAAAGAGTCAGTTAAACAAAGTTAATATAAACTTTTATTCTTCCAAATAATAGCCGATGGCAAGCTAGCTTTCTGCTAATGACATTGAAGCAAGCCTAATGTTTTGTCTCTGTTTAGTATTGGTAAGAGTGGTGTCAACTTGTCTAAATGTTAGCAAGAAAGCAATAAAACATACTTTTCATTATAGATGATAGTTTTTATTTTATTAAACAGTACATTGATCATATTTTCATCTTATAGGCTCATACATACAAGTGAGTCCACAGTGCAACTAGATCTGTGTGGAGGCCAAAGAAAAATGAGCTAAAATGAGCCATTAGCATATGAAATATCAACACTGAACTGGGAAATGAGTGCTATACTATGACTTTGATGAAATAGCAATGGGGGAACATGCTTTTGGTAAAACTATAAAGGAATATCATCTTTAATAAGCTTGTTTGGAGCCTTTGCTTTCAGTCATTTGGTGCACCAGCGTTAAAAATCAAGCTACTTTTGTTTTTTTTAACGGCTAAGTGTACCCAGGCACTTTGTGCCTATGCTGTGGAATTTCAAATGAAGATGTTTTCCTGAAGTTTTTTGTAGTTTAAGGATTCAGGCAGACTTCACTCAGTCTTTTTCGTGCGTCATTACTCCAGGTGTTGGCACAAAAAGCAGCTTTTCGGATGAATGAACAGAACCGATTGACAGGAAGATTCACAACTGCTCTGAGAGGTGATGAACGGAAAGGCTTTATTTCATGGCAGCAAAGCTGAATTGCTCGCTGCAAAGAGCTGCACTCATGTGGATATGAATGCACCGGCAAATTCAATTGGAACATGAGAGGGCACACTTCCCATTTTGGCAACTTTTGTTCTCTAAGAACTAGAGTCTGTCCTCCACGGTTAGAAAATTTTCGACATAGTGGTTTTTTTTTTTTAATTTGGGAAAAGTAATTTTCTAAGTAGTACGATACATTTCCTGTTTTACATCTTTGTGAGCCATTTTTGGGGGACTGCAGATGACGAAGATGTGATTAAGTGTGGTGATGAGAACTTCTGGTGACACCATGTTGAATACAGCAGCTTACAACTGAGCTCTGTTGTTTTAAGTGTTAATTTTCCCAAAAGTAACCCAAAACTTGGCAAACTTACACAACCCTGACATTGCAACTTTTCTGAGAGGCAAAAGCAAGAAGCAGGACTTTATTTAGAATAACACAGAAAATCTGAAACAGCTGACTGTTATGCAGACTCCAAGTGATGCAGCTGACGTTAGCCTATGCAAACTCTGAGTCCAAAGTGTTAGCTGAACTCGAGAAGCTAAGGAAAACTAATCTAGATTGACACATGCACACCAGGCTATCGCTGCCAAAAATCAAATCCTCCATGACAGAACTAATGGATGAATAACTAAACTTAAAAAAAATAAATAAAAAAGGAATGGCTGCAGTTGGAAGGAAAAGCACTGTGGAGGATAGCGGGCTGAGACACCAGAGAGCAATATGGCAGAAGATTTGCAGAACAAGTCAAGACAGAAAACTTCAGCATCTATCAAGTGCCTGAAGGAAGTGAAGGAGAAGAGGCTAAGTCTTTTGTAAAGGAGCATACTTAGTTAGTCCTCCAGCCAATGCCTGAAGTGAAGCTACAAAAAGAGCGCACTGAACTTGAACAGCCCAGTGAAAGAATCTCTCTGCTCCTCCGAGATTGCTGATTGTCAGATTTCTGGACTACTCTGTGACTGACCATGATGACTCTCTGAAGTTGCAAAAAAGAGCCCAGGTGCAGGGCGTAACTAAGCAGCTAAAGCAGAACACCATCAGCACCAAATGCATCAAACCAGAACAGCTAAAGATTGTCACTATTGACAATGAAAAGATCTACTCAACGTTAACACGTGTCCTGCTGATGCTACAGGAATTTGGGATCCAGGTCTGAGTGGATGAGAGGGATCAGATGGAAGATGAGTGGTCCCGCTGGGAAAACCCGGCGGTGCTCTAAACTATGGATGTCAAGACTCAACTCAGTGGACATGAATGATGCTGAGTTACATCTTATGGAGTGGAAACATGGTGTAAACAGGGCTTTAGAGATGAGTTTGGCTTGCCTTGAAGTGACCTTTATAGGTAACAGACGAGAAAATTGAACTGAACGACCTGCAAACATAGAAAGCCATTTTATAGATTTGTCTGGTCACTGTTGTTGATTTAAAAAAAAAAAGGCAACGGATCTGCCAATGGACTCTGCTATTTTTATTGGATGTGTTTCCTAACCACCTGTTTACTATAGAGCAATGTTATATACTACATGTTTTGTTGATGGTTGCAAAAAAAAAAAAGGTTACTAGTAACTGGATGAAACTCAACCCCTTTGCTCGCTCAGTGGTTGCAGAAAGTAAAGCATGTCTACTTGATGGAAGTCAAGACTGCTCAGCTGCGGCTAAATCTACCCATTTGATTATTTCGCCTCTTCTACCTAAATATTTACATTTTATTCAAATGACTGTTACTATTACTATTGTTTGACTTATTTTTAAACATTTCCAGTTTTAGTGTTTAAAATAAGTTTTTGAAGAGTTGTGCGACAGATGGCACCCAATCTTTTGATTTTGTTTGTTTGTATTGTATGTTTTTAACAGGCATTCCACACAAAATAATATTCATTGTCTGTTAATATGCGCTGAGGGCCATAAAGTTTATACATACATACATATATATATATATATATATATATATATATATATATATATATATATATATATATATATATATATATATATATATATATATATATATATACACACACACAATATAATGTTTTCGCCTGCTTGTGTTTATAGACTATTGTCCTGAAGACTCTTTTGATAGATGGCTTTCTCTAGATGTCTTTGGGCTGCTGCCATCTTTACTCTGAACACAGTTTACAAGCAGTGGTATGCATTGGTAACAAATAGGTCTCTCTGCTAATCCACTTATACTGATAGTGGATAGTGTGTTAGCAGATGTCCAGGACACGGCTGTACAGTAGGCCATTTGTGAGATGGGTCAGCAGCTGCACAGCGGCAAGCTACATGCTTGAGTCACATAAAACTGGGAATGAAGACTTGAGCTGATTCCAAAGCCGTTACTTAATAATTCCCAATGATAGTAGTAAAAGTTGTTTTTTCCTCCATATCTGTCTCTGCTCAACATCCATCATGTATATTGGAAGAAAATGGGCCCCAAAAAAGAGCTTGTAATTCAGTCTTAATAAAAATAAAAGAAAAACCCTTGTTAGCTTGTGGTTGTCAAACAGTAGAATTCTGGACCTACTGGAGCTGACCCAGTCACTGTGAATATTAAAGTAATTGTTTCTTTAGCAATCATTAACAGGCCGCTAACAGTCTTTATGTAAAAAGTCAGCAAGCAGTTTTCTGGTTAATATTTGATGCAACACTGAGAAGCAGCAAACTCTAACTTCTCTTCTTCTTGATCCTCCTGCCTCTTCTTCTTTCTCTTGTCGGGCATACGGTGTTCCCACTCACCCTGCAGTTGCAGCCCAGCTGGTAGCGGTACTTGATTCCTTTCTTCTGCGCAAATGAGAGCCTCTCCCACCGCTCGTTCAAGTTGCAGAGCCCTGTGTAAACCTTGCCATCATACACACGGCCTGTTGGAGGGAAAAAAAAAAAGAAAGAAATTTGAATTTATTCCTCTGGCATCGTCATTTCAAACATGAGGTGAACTGCATAGAAGGCAATTACACATAAAAATACCAACTAAATAAAACAGTTTCATTTTCAGGGTTTCTACAGCAGTCTTAAGGTAGAAACAGCAGTTTTCTCAATATTATTGATGGTCACTATGCCGATCAACCCCACACTTGATGAAACATGCAACAAAAAAGACTCCAATGACCGAACCAGGAGGTAGTCGAGTAAAGCAAAGTGAATATTTGGGTCAGTTTGATCTGAAAACATGGTTGGGTTACTAAGCCATTACTAAGGTATCTTGCTCACTTAATCTGTCAGGAACCACTCTGATGGGGAAGCCGTGAACGCACACATGCTGTTGCATTATTTGCTAATTTTCTAATTCTTATTGTGAAACACAGGATACTGTAAACATTCCCTTTTAGTTGCCCTGTTTGTTTATCTATAGTAAGACAATCTCATATCGTGAGCCCGTATTAAACCAACACCCCTATTTTTGAATATTCAAAGGTCATCAAACAGTTATTTTTAGTGTTTGACTATTTGCTTCTTACCGACTCACGAGACAGGTGCACCATGACAGCCTGCAAGCGCTCAGGAACGATACAATTTGTCACTGTTTGTCTCCTCTCCAGTGCTGTCATTGAGTGGGAATTTAACAGCTCACAAATATGTGCTTCTTTGACACCCCCTGAACCTCCCACTCTGCCTGCAATCCCACATCGGATTACTGGAGTCATTCGCGGGCTGATTACACAGTGTTGAGAGTGTGACGTGCTCTTAAAATACTAATCAGTGCCAGAACGCTCAAAGCTTGATCAAAGGAGACTCAAGTGGCATCATCTTGCAGGCTCTGATGCATTTGCGTTTCTTTTAATGCAGCCCCGGTCATATGCAGGACTTATTATAGATGTCCGGAGAGTAGAGAAAGACATTGTTGATGTCACTCGCACCGGGCTGTGTAAACATAGCTGATGTTGCCTGGCAACGTTGGCTTGTTGGCTTGCACCGGGCGGTGGAGTTACAGTATTTACAGGTCGGGTCTTAGCGACAGTTATATACACCAAGCACTGCAGGGTCCAAAGTAAACTGCACCTCTGTTGGAAATGGCAACTCATAAAATTCTTGCGCTGGAAAACGCCAGCCGCTTCCCTCTGGCTGTTAATTACAAGTTGTAAGAGAGGGAAAACTGCTGTTCTTGGCCTGAGAAGCTGAGGGAAATGAGTTCACAAACATTTTAAAAGCCCCCTGCTTTGCCTTCCTTGCGCAGTGGCAAATGGTTGGTTATAAATAGTAGGAAAAGTCTGTCACAGGACAAATGAAGTCCTTTGGGAGGAAATAAGCAAGGGGAGTATCTTAGGTTAAACAAACCTGCAGTGATGGTCGTTGGATTCTCGGAGAGGGAAAAGGCTTTCACTGCCAGGCTAAGCATGCATAGTGAGATGAACTTCTGATAGATTTATTAAGTAGATTAATGCATGAGCAAAAAAATAAATAAATAAAAAAATAAAAGTCAAACGGCTCACCTGTGATCAGGTACTGGTACTTGTTGATGTCAAACTTGACGCCACACAAACTCTCAGAAGCGTCTGTGTAAATGTGCTGCACGTGCTGGATTTTGTCAAATCCTTTGTACATCTGCAGGAAAAAAGAACCAAAAGGCAGAATTAGGAGCTGCAAGAGTAAAACAGAGTCTTTCCTATGTGCTGCATGTCTGACTCAAGCAGATATGAATGAAGAAGGAAATAACACGCTGACTTTATCAGATAGCCTTTTTAAGAATGCCTACAGGGGAGAGGAAATATTATGCTCTGATCTTTACCAAGTCATACTTATGCTTGTGCAATGTCCTTTGACTTTGTGACTGTTTTAGCAGATAAATGGCCTAAAGTCAAGGTTAAATGTTTTCCAGTTCAAGTTAATTTTCATAGAACAGGAAATCCCTGTTTTGACACATGACTCTGGGAAAAAACCACAAGTTTCACAGTGTGAAGCGTTGAGGAAACCAAGGACGGATTTGTTGAAATTTGGAGGGATTTTAACCCAAGAGGTGACACAGTCTGTTCTACAAATAAATAACAGCACAAGCCCAAAGTCTTGTATTGTTCTGGAGAAAATGTGGTGATAATAGCCATGTTCTTTTTTTAAATTTATTTTTTTAAACAAAGTGAGATTGTACTGATGTGGTGCATGACTGACCAAATGTTTACACTCAGTGCAAGGAGTTTGGTAGAGCTGTAATGCCTATAAGCCCATTAATCCTCATGCCTGGCTCTTGTCTGAGCAGCAGGCCGATGTCAGCATCTGTCAGAAATATGCAGCGTTATGCAAGAACGTAGAGGAAGTGTGGAACCGGCTTTTGGCAAAATATCCCAAACTGCTTTTCAGCTATCACATATCAGCTGAGGGGGTGGAGAGATGCCGCGGGAACTAAAGATATCTAACTTGTAGATGTAAATCTTTTGGGAAGCAGTTTATGTGTATGCTGTTTCTGAACATTACCAGTGTGTCTGCTGTTTCATATACAGATCTGACACGGCATTACCATTTAAAATTCTTATTCTAGCATTAGGCCAAGCTAACATTTACTTCTCAACATCCTTAAGTGTGACTTTAAAAAAAATTATTTAAAAAAAAATCTTTCCTCTGTGATGGACTGGCAACCTGTCCAAGGTGTATCCTGCCTCTTGCCTGCTAATTGCTGGGATAAGTTCCAGGTTCCTCACAACTCTGGATTGTACTAAGCGGCATAGAAAAGTGATCAATTAATGGATCATTGCTTCATCTGCATTCTTAAAAAGAAGCCATAGTTGGGGACAATTAGGTTAGCTTACATAAAGACTTAAAGAAAGCTTTAAAAAAAAAAAAAAAAAAAAAAAAAGGATATTTGGCTTTTTGTTATTTGACAGTAGAAATACATTTAATCTACTTTAGTTCTCAATGAGTGGTTGACTTTTGTGATTGTCAAATAAATGTATGCTTCATAAGAGTCTTTAAGAAAAGCATCTGTCATTCCTCTGCATAATTAAGCAATGTTTGAATAACTAGTGTCAAGTCTTGTCAAGAAAGCATGATGGTAACTTTATTAATTATGGTCCTACTTGGAGTGAAACTGTCAATAGAGCAGCAGTATGAGTTGAGGCTTGGATGATTTGTGTTTAGAAAGAGGTAGGTGGCTTTAAAATGACTGTCCTCTATTCATAGAATCACCATCATGGATTTGAGCTACAGGAAAGGTTTTTACTTCAAGAAAAGCCTGGTAAGCTGTTCTGCTCTACTTCCAGTGTGCTAAGCTGAGTTAACCGCAGCAGTCCTAGCCTCGTACATAGCTCCCAGCCATGAGACTGGTATTAATCTAATCTATTTCAACAAGAAAGGAAGTAAGTGTCTTGAACTAAAATGTCTTAGTGAGCTCTGTGACAAATCTCGGTCTTGCTCTACTGCACTTCAGCAGAATAGTGCTCACCTTCATCTGCTTGACTGTGTAGCGCATTGTTCCAAATGGCCCTTCGCTCATGTGCTTCTTGCCCACCACTTTAGCTCGAATCACTGTGAAGAGAGAGACGGCCACATTCCAGTTAGTACACAAGTTTGAGCTTTTCTTTCCCATCAACTAACGCTACACCTTGGCAAGTAGGAGGCATTGGTAAAGCCCATATAAATACGATGTCAGTACCAGGCTGGTACCATTAGTTAATCAGTTTATCTGATTTTCTGCATTGCTGCATTGTTTACCAAGAAGGACTGTGGGGGTACTAAAGAGAGGGGAAATTAGCAGTCAAGCGTAAATCCACATGCTATAATTTGTTATTCAGAAAGATTTTGTTGTTGTATTTGATTGTTTGGAGTTTTTTTTTTTTTTTTTGGGATGCAACTGGTACATATTTGAATAATTTCCCGTCATTATGCAGATTTAATTTTCAGAGGTCGAACGTGACCCCAAGCAGACTGTCAAATGTGCACATTCTGTTTAAACAGAACTCTGTCAGTATTAGCATCAGGCTGATAATTATCTGTGCAGAAAACCCTCATGTACATGGAGGTGAGGTGAAAATGCTTGGAGATGGCTTTGATTTGTTTGCTTTCACCGACGCTGGAGAAAGGGGGCTCATTGTGAACAGTCGGGAACAGGGAGTGTAGAAAAGAGCTGATGTCTAGCTACTGACTGGTGCTGCGGGTCCTGCATAAGCTTTCAGTTCTCTGATGTTCACCTGCTGCCCAAAGCCAACCAGCCGCAGACACAACTAATGCTGGACATATTTGTTATCTTCTCCCAGTGGAATTTCCTTCCCACATTCTTTGGGAGGGTCAGATTCCCCAGAAAGAAAGGGTGGAAAAAAAAAAAAAAAAAGAGCAGCTTTTCATCCTTTTTAACTAGAGAGAGAAATGAGGCATGTGGCATCTTCTGCTGGGTCTATATTTGTCTTGCTGCTGAATGGAAGCTGGGCAGCTCAAACAGGAAACTGTTACGGCATGGCCACCCAAAAAGGGTGACCACACATTTATTCTGAACATGATGTCCTTGAAATGAACCAAGAGTTTATTTGAATAACCAAAAAAGAAATCTTACCTCACTTTAAGCCAGTTCAAAAGAAAATTGCCATCTAGCAGCTAATTAGAAAGACATTACTGATTTAACTATCTAGCAACCACACTGGCAAGAGCTGAATGTTTCAGTCTGTATGTGAAGTTGCTCATCTCCCAGTGTTGTATAATCAGCTGTTGATTTCCACTGACAGCTTCACAAGAGATTCAACAAGCCAGCCAACCACAGGTCTTAAGATTAACATGTTACTCCCTATCTGTGCTCTGCTTTCCAACCTTTCATTCCAACCTGCTCTGATCCACTTGTGTATCACATCTTGTGCGCCACTACACAATTGGCCTCTGCCAAATGTACCCAAAAACTGTTCAACTGATGTCTGCCGACGCTATTACAGCAAAGCCTGTATCATTATTTTTAAGTTTTCCTAAAACCCAGTTTAATACTCTAGTCTGAATTCATAACTATCCCCAGGAGAAACATGTTCATCCTGAAAGAACCGCAGCTCGGGCGATTCCACTGAAGAATATCCAGATAGGTCCCCTTCATGTTGGCCAGTAATTGGTCAATTTTGATGCTGCTGCCATCACCCAGGGGAATATATAAAGGGCCTAAGCTCCTCTGAAGATGCAGTATTTGTGTCATTACCCTCTGCTTTCAGCAGTTGTTTTTTTTTAAAACACATAACTCAAAAAGTTTATGTGAACATTTCAATAATCTCACATGACCATGATTCAACTTAGGATAAGATATGAGTTTTATGAAAACCTATTTTAGCTTCAAAACTTTTTTATTTAACAGTTTTACCTCAATTACTTATAAATGTTCATGATAGCAAACCAGCATGAAGTCACCAACACCAACTTTCACTTTCAATCGCTCAAAAAAAAACAGGTAGCACTGTCTAGGACTCAGATATGGTTAAACGTAAATTGGTGATCATTACATGGACTGCTTACTTACATAACTTATACTCTCTCGGTGATGGTTATTACAACAGCAACGTAAGGGTTTAGACACGTCACTTATGAGCTTCATATATAGCCTACAATGCTAGTCTGTTTTTTCTTTTCACTTTGTTTTCAGCACTGACCACAAGTAATAGGCTATTTGAGCTATGTGCTTTTACTACACCAAGCTTTTGGGCAAACGTGATGTTGCTGAGTTTGTTTAATTTGGAAACTTTCAAGCCATTACACCTAAGTAGCTAGCTAGCTAACTAGTTAGCCTTGCTAACAATACTTAGATTTCTATTTTCTTTTTTTTTTTTTTTTTAAATTTTTCACGCTGTAGTCATTTTTACTAAAACAGCTTAGGAATAAAAGAGAGACACTTGTTTAAATAATTTAAAATGTTAGCATCTATAGCCTTACAATGAAAGACTAACAGTACAAACGGGATCACATCAAGCAGTGAAGTTGTGTGGAATTACAGGTCAGTGTAGTGACGTACTGAAGGGTATTTTTTGCAGAGAATCTGACACACATTTTTCAAGCGTGGGAAGTTTTTTATGATACAAAAAAAAAAAAGGAGAGAAGTAACCAGTTTCTGACTGAAAGTGAATCCATTTTTCATTTGGTATCTCCTGCCTAGTGCAGGGGATTACACAGGCTTGAATACAAATGGTAAATCTTAAAGTGAGCGTGTAATTTAGTAAAACATTTATTTCAGCCTACATAAAATGTAACTAACTGCAGGCAGGCGAGAAATAGGTTGACTTCGTAGTGTGCAATTGCCTGTATGTGTTAAGTAGAGAGGAGAAAAAAGAAAGGGCAATGGGGTTGGTGACTGAGATTTTAGTATGGAGAAAGTTGTCTAAGCTTAAGGAGGCAAGTGGGAGGAAAAGGAATTCTCAGTACGACACATCACCATGCTCAAAAATAAACACTGAAACCGAAACCCAGCTGGAGAACGTCATGACAGATTGAAACGTCAGGAGCAGAAAGCATGTAACGTGCTTTAACAAGCTGACTAAATGCAAATGAAGCTCATGAAGCAAATGCATGTGGTTTGTGTTTCTTTTTTCTTTCCTGTTCTAGTCACCTGCAGCACGACCTCCTTTGCAGAATTATTTCAATGTAACTGCTTTGAGTATCTGAGAAAGATGCAAACACAAAAGTGCACGGCACCTGCTGCAGAGGCGCCTTCAATGAGTGTGTTGGCTCTATCCTGTTAATACTTGAAGTCCTTGGAGCTGCTTCAACTATCACTAAAAACTTAAAATTGAATAAAATAGCTGATCTTGTTACTGTTCAGTCTTTGACACATACTACACACCCAAACATTTTGCCAGATTTGGCAAACTTCAATGACCTCAGACCAAAATTTGACCTTAAATCTGCAAAATGCACCAGAACGAGCTGGATCCATGAATGATCTCTGAGGGTGTGTTACCTGCATCTTAGTGCCAATGGCTGAATTGGTCAGACTTTATTTGGGGTCAGGAAGCAGACCTACACAATATTAAGTGACTCTTCAACTTGACTACGGCTTTTTAGTGTATGTTGCTTTATCATGAACCCAACCTCAAAGTTAGGAGCAACCATGACAGTTTGGCAAAGACCTGCTGTTATCTGTGCAGTCGTACCACCTTTATACCTGCTTTGCATTTGCCTCTTGTACCGTTTTATCTCATTCATTTACTGTTGCTCAGCTGTCACTGACTGCTTCTCCCTATTTTAGTTTTTATTCATATTGGACAGGTGTGTAGTTCTTGCACTTATTATCCAAGTTTGTTTTGTTTTTGCACAGTTACAGGCTACCACTAATAATCAGTATGCAGAATAGATTAGCATGAATTGTTCAACTTATTGCTTAGTGGTTAAGAGAATTGTATTTACACGAGGATCTTTAGGTCATTGTCCATTTTCCCAGTGCTGGCCTGCTGTCTGATATGGGAAACCCCAAAGCACCTAAGTGGTCATTACAGTAGGGAGGGGTCCTGGAGATATGCCTAGGTCAGAGGATGGACATCCCAAGCTTGTGAAGATTCCAAACACTCTGATATCTCATATTTAAACTCACTTTTAAGAAAACTAAAGATAAATTATCAAAGCTTACATAATGGGAGTCTCGTTTTGGCTGAGGTCATCATCTACCACCTGCTGCCCTGCAGATGCGGAGAGAGGTGGCTGCTGCCAAAGGGAGTGGCCATTAATCAAATCAAACTGATGTAATTCCTGGGATGCACTGGTACAAGGAGGCTGTTGTCACAAAACTCTGGGACAAACAGTTCTCACAAGCCAGTTTTTCTAGGTATAACAAAACACTTCCAGCGGAGAGGGAGCTAACCAAGCATAAATGTATCGCATATGTATCTTAACCGCTAATATGAGCCAGCGTACCAGCATGTAAAGGTCTGCTCCCGTCACCTCTAACACTTGGAAACAAGCATCTTTAGAGCGATATTCAGCTTTAGGGTCAGAGCTCGAAGGTGAGCCTCTTATCTTACTTTGTGTGGACTTTGTGAAAACAAGTGCTGCTCACTTCCTCTGGTGAAAGGGCTTGTTAATATTAGCCAATTAGTTGTGTGTCTAAAATAGCCAGGTCATGGCCCAGTGCACAGGTGTGTAAGATGAACTGTCAGCATGTGTCCAGCCTGAGTGCAACCCATTTTAGCCAGCTAATGTTGTTGTAGAAGTTTTCAAACTGACAATACACAGTACAATTGAAAAAGGTTAAAAAAATTTAAAAAAAATACAAACAGAAAGCCAGATACCGGAGTGAAAACTGTAGTTGTCTGATCTTGAGACTTTTATGTTATTCAGAATCTTCAGTATTAAATGTTAAGTGTAAAGATGCCACTTTCAAAAACCTAATTTCCAGCCCTTTATCCTAATTGTGATTCATCAAGTGTAATGCCTGCTAGTGATTATGGGTCAGCGCCAAGAAAACAAGAGCAAGATGCTTTGAACTCTACTGTGGGTCTTAAACTGGGAAGATCCAGGCTTGTTGCCTTTGATGTCAGCAGTGAGATTTACAGGGTTTCTCAGTCATTGCATTACCATTTCAACCCCATACCTTTATGTTTTCCTGTGTCTGTGCTTAAATTAGGTTAGGTGATGAAAGCATAAGTACAAGTTTTAGTTTAAGGTTATGGAAAAGTGGTTTGATTAGTGAGTGAACAAAGATCTGTGGATCACACATCACTTACAAATGCAAACATGTCCCCTGCATATTAAACCTGAGACCTGATATAACAGATTAGGATTGAAAGTTTAACATGAAAATTTTCGCAACCGTCTGAACTTATACCATAACTTTCACTACACATTTATTTTGACTAAACTCAACCCAGATTAATGTATAACACAAGCCGTGATGTCCTTTCTGTGCAACCAATCACAGCCTGAAAATTGTTTTCCCTCAGAGGGCTGCAAGCATTTAAAGCAGACTTCAAGCTCAGCCAGGACCTTGAAAATGGGATTGCTGGGGCTCACAACTAATCACTGTCCACGCTGAAGTCAGCCCCAGTTTCTGCACTAGCAACTGTCAGTGGGTGCCAACACCATTAACTATCTGAAGTGCGGAAGGATTGAAAAAGGCATTGCAGGATGGTTTGAGAAAGCATTTTCACTTCACCCAACTAGGTCACTTGGCTTAAGATCCAGTCACTTGTTGACTGGGAGTTATGACAGAGACAGAGAGATAGATGGGCCATTCTCAGCCTGGATGGTCTCAATATTGTGTTTCAAAAGGATTTCTCTTAAAAATGTGTGATCCTGGAAAAGCTAAACATCCACCGCCTTCTTTTTTAGACACTATAAAGGATTCACCAAAGCTTTAGTGTGAATTGCCGCCCACATCAGAGCTAAACTAAATGATGTCTGCATACAAAAGGCTACGTATCTTTTGTGTCCTCCAGGAATGGACATGGGGAAGGAAGAACAGTCATTTTCAGTTTATATTTGGCAAACCCAGCAAAATGAAAGGGTGGTTGTGGTACTGACATAATCAGTCTTCAAGATGGGAATCACAACTTTGATGGAACAATGCAACCTTATAATGTGAATCATTTCATGTTGTTGAAGGAAGAAAAGCAGAAAGAAGCAGTTTTATTTAAGTATGATCTATAGCGTTGCAAAATATTCCATCAGGATTAAAGTGAAAATGACTGTACCTGACAGCTGCTTATTATCTTTGTATGTGTATGAAGTATGTAGCTAACAGGTCAGTTAGCTAAACTTAGCATAGCATGAAGACCACAAACAAGGAGACATAATTAGCCGGACGCATTTGAAAAAGTTCAAAAGCCCAATGCCAATATCTCTTAAGTTCCTCAGTTAAACAAGTTATCCTTAACTTATTGTGTAGAAATGATAAAATGTGAAGGTTAGCCTTTATTAGCCCAGTTTAACTGTGCTATAGCTTGCGTATTTAAAGATTCTCACCATGCTGGAAAGCACACAAGTGTGTTGTGAGAGTATTCCAATACAGGGGTGCTTGTATAGAGAAGGAATGGATTTTTTTTTCAAAAGAAAAAAATTCATTTCCTTGATTTATTTTGCATTGAAATTGTATGTAATCAGACAACCAAACACATGGCTGCAGTACTGAGCAATGTGTGTGTGTGTGTGTGTGTGTGGTTACTGAGCTTGGACTGAGAGATTATTGTTTGATTATGTTGCCAGGGTATTACAGTGCCTCATGACAGCCTCACATTCTGTGGTCGAAAGCTACTGAAACAAACTATCAGCTCAACTCAGAAACGCCATCAGCTTCCAAACGTGATGTTGCTTATCTACAAAACAAAAAAAGGATCCCTTCTAGATCACCCCAGCTACCCCTGACCGCCTGCAACCCTGAGATGCCCTCGCTCCCTGCAGGGCAGTTCACATAATCCTCAGGTCTTCGCTAGTGTTATCCAAAAACAGAGGTGAGGTGGGACTGGCGTTCCAGGCTAAGCCAGATCCTGAGTTCATGTTATTCTGGGTAGTCAAGGAAAGCGTATGCAGGTAGTAAAATAAGCTATGAGCCCCTTTTTGTACTGCTGCTTGTGAGCTGGAGTCCCTCCAACACAAAAATATCAGATTGTGCAAAGAAATGAGCAGGATTTGAAAAATATAAACCAACTCTGGGTTGTGGTCAACAATGTTCACAGCTCTCCCCAAAGATCCAAACTTATATGGATGTGAGCAATAAAATGGATACATTTAAAAAGACAGTTGAGGAAAAAAAAAAACCCCAGCTAAAATACGCTTTGCGTTCTCCATCATGTTGCAACATTTTCAGTCTGAAATGCACAGCTTGAGTTGGAGTAAAAGCAGCTTTTCAAAAAGCATTTCCTTCACAGCCTGTAAACCACTCAAGTTAGTTCCATTACCACTGGTTGAAAATAGGCATGTCTTACTACACATCTTACTAATAAAATGAAAAGTAAGCGTGTGTGGCTGCAGTTAGAGAACCAAACAAGCAAAAACTAGTTAATGAAAAATTCCAACGATCTGAACTCGTGTTAAAGATTTACAAAAGAGATTTACTAACAAGGTGGAGAAGTCCATACAGTCCTCCCCGTCTTATTTAATCGGTTAGAAAGGTTTGTTGACACGATAACTCACCTATGTCGGAGTTGCAGAAAGCGTCTTGCGGGTGCGTCATAGCGCACGAGCAGCCCTCCGTCAGCTGTCTAACCTGCAGGCTGCTGAAGACGACCAGCAGGCTGATCAGGTGCTTGTAGACCGACTGCATTTCTGCAAAGTTCCCCACTCCTCTCTGCTGCTGGACAAGAATGAGAAACCCGTACGGAGTCCGACTGGATCTGCTCAGATGGCTGCGGCGGGGATGAGCTCTGTGGCTGTAACCTCCAAGCCTGCACTGCTGCTCAGCTCACTCTGTTCAAAGCTGTTGCTTCTCTCCTTTCCCTGAACACGCAGAAGCGCGCAGCAGTACATATACTGTGGCGCGCCGGAGACGCGTTCACGCCCCCTCTCCACCTCTGCAGCGCGCGGCTGCGCCGGCCAATCAGAGGCCGGTGATGCCACAGGGGGATTCAGGATGACATAGCTAGTGGAACTTTTACCACACTTCATCTTATTTTCCCAGACGGACCAAATAAAAAAAGGGGGAAGAAAAACAACACATCATACAGGCTTTAAAGAAAAGAGAGGGGAAAAGGAGCCCATGGGTCTTTTTCTTTTACAGATAAAAGAAAAATACGTTCAAACATGATATTAGGTGAATAAAACATTAAATATACTGATGATATAATGAACATATAATAGTTGATTAAAGATTTAGTTAACTGTCAAAATATACCTGATTATAATCTTCTCTTCTTTCCTAAATGTTTATCTTAATCACCATCCAAAATTATTGACCCTTTTCACTTATTTGTTGCCAGGAAAATGTGAAATTCTGCTGCTTATTTAAACATCTGAAAGAGATAGAAACCATTGATGACAGTAACTGGAATCAACTAAAGGTTTTGATTGATTGCTCAGCACCTGTCAGGTCTTTGAATGTGATAGCCTAAAAAGAAATGGGGCAAATAAGTGAAGAACTCCTGTGATAGACTGGTGACCTGTCCAGGGTGTTTCCTGGTTCTCACCCTGTGATTGCTGGGATAGGCTCCATCTTCCATGTTAATCAGACTGCATAGTTAAAAAAAATAAAATTAAAATAAATAAATGGAGTAAATAAATAAATCGTTGGCAACTGTTGGTCTGCTGAAGACAGTGTTTTTTCTCTAGATGCACTGCATATACTGTTGAGATGGTTTTTTTTTTTAAAACATCTTTGCCACAGTTTGCTAATAGTTTGTATTCATCTCATTCATCCTTTGAGTAAGATCCATTTTTTTAATGGTAAGAATACCCAGAGTCCTCTATGGTCATAAGAACTGTGTTAAAACAGAAAAGAAAAGTTGCTTCTGACAACTGAAAGATTACGAGGAAGTCTGGCTCCTGGGATACAAATGTATAAAGATATGAGAAATGGCTCAACTCTTTGTTTCTGTGCTGAAACAGAACACAGAACATTTCCTCTTTTTTTCTTTGCTCATGTCTCATTTGGGAGTCTCTCATCTTTCCCATACCCGGACACTCTTTGTTATCAACACTTAGTATTTATGGAGACTTCTGAGGCAGAAATATATGTGACTGTTTTATATATAAAAATAATATTTAAAAAAAAAAAGAATAAAATAAAAAAGAAGCTAAATTGATCATATGAAAGGCAAATAATATTTTTCAATTATTCATCAAATGACTGGACCTAAAACACACAAAGAATGCATGTGACTGCATTGGTTAAAACCTCATTTTATTCTGATTAGGCCTTGTGTTTCACTTGAAGCACAGCCAGTCAAATCAGCCAATTAAACTCTTTTTCTTTGTCTCTATTGACTATGTTCACAGTCCTGTGCTGAGCTGTTATCGCTGCAACGGTTTATCTGCTGTGGGGCTGAGGGAGCTATGTTAAGAGTTGGCGCTACACACAGTTATATAAGCTACCAGAAATAATCAGGTCGGGGAACTCTGACCCTTAATGCGCCTTCATTAACAGTTATCTTGGTTTAAAGAGGCTGCAAGGCCAGATAGAGGATGTATGTTGCATTTAAAAACATGTTGATAGCCTTGTGTCAGATCTCAGTTTTAAAAAGTTTTTTTTTTAAACAATACAGTAGTTGTAAATTTTCTATAATATATACTAGTAACTATGCATTATATAGATAGTAATAATAAAATAACAAACAAGATATAAGACTGAAATGATGCAAAGGAATCATTCTCTTTTCGTTTTATCCTTTAACCTTGACTTATAGGTTAAAAGATGAAACTTTTAGCTCAACATGCATCTCTTTCTCATTCTGAGCTTGTTTTTTTTGTTTTGTTTTTGCAGTACATTCAGGTGTGATGTGTCAAAATACTCTGACCAGTAGATAAAAGGCAGAACGTTGACCATCTGTGGAAATTAAACATCATTGCCATGTTTTATCTGAGCTGCTGCTGATAGTCCAGAGCAGTTTGGATGATGCAGCTGCGGGACGCATGGCAGCTGCTGCTAACCATTGATAACACCCGCTCACATATTATTTCAGCTCCCAGCCTTCAGTCAGCGTCATTCCTTAGTGTTCATGACATTCCTTAGTTAGTAGTGGGCCTGAATGTGTGGCCTCTGGATTTACATTTTATGCGCCCAAATGAGGTGATGAAAACAAGAACTTACAGGAAGTCACTTGAGTGATTCACATAACGTATGACTTCATTCATACATAATGAGTGGAACAACCTTGGATTCCTGACATTTATAGCAAAGATAACAACCAGAATCAGACAAAAGAAAAAGCCTAAAAAGACAGCTTGCCCTCAAAAAGGAAATTATCTCAAACACAAGATACACTTACATATACAAAAGGTCAGCTGACGCGCTGCAATCTGCTTTGCTAGATAATGGAGATTTGACACTCACTCTGGTATTGTTTGATGCCGTTAGATCATATAAAACTGGAGAGATGGTTGGAATTTGACAAGACAAAAATACAGATATACCAGCATAAACTGGCATGGATGGACAGCTGTTGTTTTATCCTTTAATATACCTGTTACTTAATATACTTGTCCATTTTTAATAAACGGGAAAGTAAGTATTCGGATCCAACTGGAGACAAACTCTGGTCTTACAGTGAAAGTGCTGTCTGTCACTACCATGCCACACCAATCCAGCCTTAAAGTTAGAGCTGGTGATGCAACTTACTCGTTTCTTCTTACAAAATGCTGTTAAACAGCATTTTTCTAGACAAATCTAGTGGCTGTATGTAGCGCCATCGTGCAGCGCCACCATTACTGCAGTGGTGAGTCCTAATTAAGCATCTGCTGAGGTGGACAGTCATGAACATCTAGACTTGACATAAGAAGACTGGTCTACTGACAAGAGTATCTTATCTGGAGAACTGTTATTCTGTTTTCCATATTAGTTGACCATCAATGCAATGTGAACTGTGATTCATGTGTCAGGAACTGCTTTTAATAACATCTATTAAAAGCAATTGTGAGGATAATAAGTTCCTAAAAGTTGATAAAGAAATAACTGAAAACTGAACAATGGTTCTTGGTTTTCTATTTGGTCAGATAATTAAAGTAGTTTTGTAAAAACTAGTTTAGGCTGCAGGATACTACTGTACTCATTCTGGTTATGTTACTGGCAGTAATTATTTTCTGGTCACATAGTGGTCCTGATAAGAGGAAAGCAAATATCTGTAAATTTCACTATCTTTCAAGTTAGGTCTTTACTCCCAACAGCATTGCAGCTCCAGAAAACACTCATCTTTATGAAACAAAGCTGTGTTCTTTGCATTTTTTTTAACCACATAGAAAGTTTTTCACAGCTGTTTGAACAGCCAAGAATTGTGCCAATTCTTAATTTTTTTTTTTTTACATGATGTAGAAAATAGTCTAGTTATCATTGGTTTTCCTCTGAGATGCACAGAAATGCCACTTCAGCAATGGTGGAGGGTCTTCTACTTGTGTTTGCCTGGATTAGACTGTAGTTGCTCATCTTTTTCAGGATTGAACAACACATCATATTATGTTTAGTGCAAAATAAAACATTAAAGCAAACGGACCTTCTCACTTTAACATGGTGAACATGATCAACTGCTGCCTTTGACTCTAGCTCCAGAAAGTCATTAACAGTGACTGTGTGTTTGTTAGACATTGCGACTAGTTTTGTTTGTTCAACTTCCTCCTTTTGTTTGGTCCTTGCAGGGTTGTCCCACAAACTTCTATGTGATAAAAAGCTCAAAAGGAACTCGAACCATTATTACCTTCCTTTTGCCATCAAGTCTGTTTATGCTCGCTGGAATCTGGTAGAAGGTAGCAAGTTAACTTCATTCTCTTGTTTGTTTTAGAAGGAATTCTTGAAAATTCAGGAAATTGAACACAACACATTTAAAAGCTAGAATGATGGAACACGACATTTTTATAAACCACTTCACTTTATTTCTTGGATGGTGGCAGGAATTGAAAAGGGATTTGGGAGATTTTACATAAAGGAGAATTTTCCCTTTAGAGGTCGGAGTTGACTAAGGAAGGCTGCTCAACATCTGTGTGTGGGATCAGAGGGTCTCCTTGGCTTGAGATGTCCTCACAGGATAGCTTTGACAGTAAAACAAATGAGGTAGGATGCTGGGGCCCAACAAGAAGTTCTGTGTTTGGGTCATTAATATGCAAAGCTACATGCTCCATTTTACTTCACTGTCAGAAATGGGTTATGGGTTTGGTTATGTGTGTCTCTCACAGCTTGTCACTGTCACTTGAAACATGCAGTAAAAAAAAAAAGAGACCCTCTGGAAATGATGTCACCAAAGTAGGCCAACATACTGTAAGCATAATGCAGGGCACAGCGCTATCATCTGAAAAAGTCCAATTATAGAAAAAGGCTTGAATCAAAGCCAGCCAGCTGCCATTGTGCAGCAGAGGTCTTTAAGCCCTGTCTGATTTTGAGTTGACAAAAGAGAGCAGCGTGGGTGACTCAGAGGAAATACCTTTTATCCTACTGACAAGCCGCGAAAGAGACACAGGAAGAGTCCAAACTTTTTCAAAAAGAAAAGAGCACCGCAGGGAGCGACAAACACTGGGGGAGAACGCCTGACTCACTTGGTCCCTGTTGCACATGACATTACAGTTAAGTGGGACAGACAGGTTGACCAATGCCGTGCAGCTCTGTGGTGTGGAAAAGCCACGCACTGAAAGTTATGTCATAGACGACAAACATATTTAATTTTTGCATAGATCGCATCCCTTCTCAGGGGAAGTTGGATTCTTATAAAAGTGTAATAGTTGGGTTTAGTTTTACATTTCTGGTATCTCAAAAGAATTGACATGCTGCAGCTCTGCTTGTCATGTGCTAATGAAAAGGTTAGTTATCACAGTTACAGGATTTGCCCAAATGTGATCTTTGTCCAACATTCGCGCTCGTTTAAGCATTGCTGATGTTTGTCTTTTTGGTTTTGAACATAATCTCTCTGGAACAATACAAAATGATCTTATTGCTCTGATTGCTGTTTTCCTTTCACTTCGGACCTTTCTTTCCATATTCATTCATAAGCTTGCCCGGGGATTGTAGTTTTTTTGTGCTGTGTGGCTTTCCAGTTTCTTCAAAGTATGCATGAATGCTGTAAAAATAGTTGGTACCAACTTAAATTCATGTTAAAGCTGGAAAGAAACCTAGTTGTCAGTGGTTAAACTGCATTAAGACATGTCTAATTTATCTTGTCTTATGTATAGATTATGGTATCAAAGGGTGGATTTTACTTCACATTTCCTAAATCTAACTCGACCATTTACTGGCTAAACGTAACAAAACTATAAACAAAGATTTTTGGTTTTAATTGAAACATCTTCGTCCACAAAGAGATGCTGATGAAGATTTCTACACCCTTACATTCAAAATTACACTAAAAGGTGACATCAAGTGTGACATTAAACATTCTTGAACAAATGGGCACATCTATAATAGAAAGTTCAAAATGACCAAAACAATAAGATACTGTAAGGAAAACCAATACATTGCACGGAAAGATGCTTTAACAGGGTGTGGGTTGGTCATGTTTGGCTTCCTGTGTGGTATAAAGGGGATTCTGTACCCAAGTTCTGCTTCATCCAAATAATATGGTACCATACAAGCTGTTCTTGGATTGGGATCCTACTTGTCAATCAGTAGACTCAAATGATGTAAAAAATCATTTAACCCGGGTGTCGCTTAGGAAAGCCTGGAAAAGTTGAGTTGAGCAACAAAGACCTTTTCATGACAAAAAGGATCTGGCCGCTGTCAGAATGAATATTTTCATCACTGTTGGTACTATTGAACATAAGTCTGAACTGTTTAAAATTAGCTCAAAGCTCAGGATCTGAAAACTGTCGGTACAGTCAGAAATTAGTTATTGTTCTAGTTTCCACCCTCCTACTTTCAGAGGAAATGATATCAAGACCTGGCCAAGGTTTCCCCACGGCTTAAGTCCTCCACTTTGCTGAACAATTCAGCAGATGCTTATTGGTTTCCGACTCTGGCATGTCTGTCATCTGATGTGGAGTTAAGACATCAGAGGAGGAAACAAAAACATGGCCCTGACCCATGTTCCCATTCACAATGGGACTCCCCCTGTAATAAAATATGATGAACGGTCAGTTACTTACCATTCAGGCGGGCCAATTGCAACCACAGCGCTCACTACTCAGACGCAAGGTCCACTGCTGTACTCTACTGTACATATTTGGTATGTATGTGGTCAGGAAACCCCACAAAATGACTGTTATATTACAGCATGAGACAATGAGACACCAGGCCTGACCATACCTTGGTCATATGACGGCATGGAAATAGCTTTGTGGAATTCCTTAAGGTTGAGGAAATGCCTTAACTGGGTGCAATGCTGAGCACAGTAAAACGTCTTTAGCACCATTACTCAGGAATGAAAAGGGAGAGGGGTACTATATTTCACATAGTCAGGCATTGTGATTCTAATATTTATTATTCTCCTTGGGTGGGGCTGGAAAAACAAGCTGATGTTTGCATCTCTCAGGTCCAATCAGTCAGCTCTGAGTGAATCATATAAGGCCTCTGTAGTAAATGTATCAAAACATCAAGCTCAAGTTTCAGGGAGGGCAAAATTAGTTTTATCAAATGATTAACTACAATAATCGTATCACATATCATAAAACCTGCACAGCTCACTCACCAGCTGGTTCTTGGGCACAGCTAACAGACGTGCCTTTTCACAAGATTTCTCATTCAAAATTCATCTGCAGAAATAAGATGGCATTTATACAATACTCTACACTGATTGGCAGATTGATTCTGGGATGCAGTTGATGTGCTCCAAAGGAGATATAAACCATAAAAAAATATCATCTGATTAAATAACAGCTACTCTTTGTGTTTTGAGAAAAGAGAAAAAACAGAGCGCATGTTGAGTCTCTATAAACTATTCTACAAGTATCCCAGTGTGCCCAGTTAACTATTTTCTTTTGAGTTAATCTGGACATCGCAGTTAATAGAGCCGGTTTCCTCCATTCAGAAAACTATAGTTTGATTCAGCAGCATTTCTCAGGAAGGTATGTGTGGGAGGAGGAGAGAGTTGATTTGGGGAGATGTAAGAGTGAGTCACTGATAGGTCAGAGGCCAACAGGGTCAAGAAGGATCACAGGAAGCTGGCGTCACACACTGGGAGGGTCGAGGGACTCGAGCAAATCTAAATTTAGAATTGACACTGTTATTGTGAGGTCTTTTTTCTCCCTTTTTCCCCCCTTGAGGGAAAGTTAAGTTTCATTCTTACAGTATCCCAATTCTGACATAAAACAGTCAGTCAGAGTCAGTTGATGACTTGCTGTTTTAGAAATGAGTCACTTAGCCTTTGCATTAATAAAGTCTAAAAGCAACATTTTGTTTTCCTCATAAGGGATGAAAAGGCATCAAAAGTGACTGTTTATCCTAATGTATGAAGCAGATGAATATTCAGGCTCTAAAGCAGGTTTTTGTTTAATCCTGGTCCTCAGGATCTCATCCAATGCAATGCACATTTTTCCCCCACTTGTATTAACACACAGTGCAGCAGTTCAGTAAATCTAAGTCACAGGGAACTGATGAAGTATGCAAACATGAAGGAAATGACATCTCATTCCGAGGTTAAAAAGTGAAACAAAACCTTGGCCGGTAGCAAGCTTCTTGCTAGTATTGGACATTTTCTAGATTCCTAGGATCATCAGAAAATCACTCTAAATAAATGCTCATGATGCAATGTATTTGTTAGACATGTCATTAGGTAATTAGGTTGCTATCATGTTGTCAAATACATTTCCAAACTGCTATGTCAATTTTGAATCATTCATATTTCATTCAAAATTTTTACAGACCTTATCTCTGGTTTGGACATTTTGGTTGGACTTCCTCGCTTCCCCTTCTGGTAAAAGTTTGTGAACAAAACTAGTGATTTTCAGTTTGAATCAACAAGGTATCAGTTTTTGATACGGTGAAGTCGAACATGACGTAGGTTTAGACAGAACATGGGGAAACTAATTCTGACTCCTTGTGTGGGGATTGGACTTTAGAGCTAATTTATTTGCAATGTCAAGAAATTAATTAAAACTTGGGGCGAGATAGTTTCTCCCTTCATTGTTTCCAAAAGGTACAAGTCGTCCTCTACAACAGTGGTGACCAACTCCAGTCCTTGAGAGCTTGCAACGATAAGGAGTTTCCTTGCTGCAACACACCTGACTCAAATCAATGGGTAATTAGCGGTTTTGTTCAGAGTTTACTTTCAGGCTCTGCACAAATCTGCTAATTAAGTGCTAGCTTGTAGGATGCCACTCAGTTCTGAATTCTTGGCCTCTGCTGTGTTGCATACATCAACTATATGAGATACATCAGAAGTTGTAGGACTGCGGCTCTCGAGGACTGGAGTTGGGCACATCTGAACTAGAAACTGCTGCCTTTCTCACTATTAGCAGGATGCTAATTTGTTATCTGCTGATGGATGGAAATAAAGATGAACATATCCATGGTTTCCTCTAATGAGATTGGTACAAAGTTGTGCAGTCATGCCTTGAAGCTATTTTGAATCATTAGTTCTTTTTTTTTTTTCCAGAACTTGAATGAGTTTTTAGGTGATAAAAACTGTCTGAGAAGGAATTTATAGTACTCCTACTCTAAAAGCAAGCTATTAATCTTAACATGTTCATAATGTGTTCTGTATTCCACAACATTTATGTAAAAAAAAAAAAAAAAAGGGAAGAAAACTAGAAAAAGGGCATAAATGTTTTGGCCGGGGAGTCTCACAAAGGCAAGGTCAGCGAACTTGCCGGATGCCACTCAGCTCTGGGCCGAGGGCCCCTTCTTGTTTTGTAGCTTCTCATTTGGTCTCGTTTTTTTTGTGTGCAGGGCGAGATGAGCATAGCCTACTTAAGAATTTCCCATTCACTGAATATTAAAACAGATGTGCAGTTATAATAGTCATTTCATGCCAAAGTTAGTTGGTTGTTGTTTGACAAAGCTTCTCAGTTTTAGGCAAGTGCACCTACCGGCAACCTCTGGCGGTTAAAAGTGAAGGGTATGTGAAAGTGCATAAAACTGCAGTTCCCCTTCATCCGATAGGGGCTGGCTCAAAAAACAGAGCGAATCCCCATAGACTTCCATGTTAAAAATGCCAACTTCACAGCAGAAATAAACATGTTTACAGCCTGGTACAGAAATCATTTTTCGGTTTAATAGGTCAGGTTTACCTTCATGACAAATGTTGGGGAAGTGAATTTTTTTTCTAACTCGCCGGTTTAAATGTAATTTAATCTTGAAGCTTGGCATATTTAGGGGTGTGCCCTTTTGATTGACAGGTACTCGATCTCCCACTTCAAGTAAGAAGAACGTAGAACAACCGTGGTTTTTAGCCGGTTAACAACGTGACTTAACTTTAGCCCGCTTACCTCCGTTAGCTGGTTAGCTCTTGTTATCTCTTGTTATCCCCGGGTTAGCTTGGTTAGCTGTTATTTAAAGGGCAGCTCCTCCCTCCCTCCCACTCAGCTTGACCTCTTGGCCCATATTTGTATTTTCTGGGTGAGACGACACGCATGCCCCTGCCAAGATGGCGATGGTAGGAACTGCCCACAGAGTTTCAATTCAGCTCTTGGGAGACCATTTGGGAATGTGATGGAGGCTCAGTTAATCTTTTTATATACAGTCTATGTTGTCTACACATGGCATCTTCCTTATTCATGGAGAAATATTAAAGACGAGTCTCATCAACATCTCCCATTATTTTTCATGATTTGCTGTGAACTAAACTGTTGTTGGGGCGGGGGGTGTTTCTTCTTAAACCCCTTCCTGATGTGTCAGTGTTTTTGTGGTAAGTGATGAACTCTCTTCGGATGAGACCAGAGGGCGTGAGTTTTCTTGTCCATTGTTGACCAGGATTTGCTGTACAAACCACAGCAGGAGGTAATGTATTACACATTTGTTTTTTTAGCTGGAATCCTCCATTAAATTGACAAGAGTCTACACAAATATTAATGTACAACAAGGAAACAGAGTTGTGTTACACAATTATTTTTCTAGCTGTTAGGTAATTTATCATGGTGTTTGGACAGTGTCCATGTCAAACCTGAGGGGGGATCTCTGCTCGTTATCCGAGTCCTGTCACACACACTCAACCCTCTGGTGTGTTTATCCTCTGATTTTATTCAAACATAGGTTCATTTGATTAGCCTCCATAAAAAGAACCAACTCCACAGCATTCTGTCAGCACTGGAGAATTTTTTGGCTGCATCCATTTATTTTCTTTAACTAATCACTGCAATCTTTGATGTCACTCATTCCCACTAAAGTAAATGCTTCTTTTGTGTTGCATGACCAAAATCTTTATCAGAATGAATCATTTTCACCTGGATTTTTTTTCTGTTTTTCTTAAAAGTAACATCCAGATAGCTATTAAACATAAATGTATGCTATATATGGCATCAACACCTTCCTAAAGTACAGTGTTCCAAAAGAAATGTAAGGCTTTATGAGGCAAAAAAACAAAGACAAAACATGACATCACTATATCATTGATTAATGAGGCAGAAGTTAAAATAATGATGTAATGCAGCACTGAGGTTCCACAAGGGACTGTTTTAGCTCCCTTTCCTTTCTACACATCAGACTTTAGATACAACGCAGAATCCTGCTGCATACTGAAGAATTTAGATGATACAGCTGTTGTGGCATGTGTGAGTGGGTGACAGGAGGGGGAGTATAAGGACCTTGTGGAGACCTTCTTCAAACGGACTAAAAAGAACAGGCTTCTCCTGAACACCACCAAGACTAAGGAGCAGGTTGGGAATTTCAGCAGACATAAAACACCTAGCCAGCCAGTCTGCATTGATGGGGAGGACACACTGTCATGGCAAGTATACTTTTCTATGCTGTTGTCTCCTACAGACAAGGACTGTAGACATCTGGATAAATGAAATAAAAAGGCCAGTTCTGTGCTGGGCAGGGAGCTGGACCCTATTAGAACTGTGTTGGAACAGCTGATGAAGAAACCGCAGGGCATTATGGACAATATTAAACACCCCCATTCAACTCTAAGTTATGTAAATAGATTTAATTAAATTAAGTTCTATAGATGTCTATATAAGGTTTATACACTACTCACAAAAAGTTAGGGATATTTGGCTTTCAGGTGAAATTGATGGAAAATGCAATATGTTCATGCTACAGTGATATAATATCATAAAAGTAAGACATTTAAGTAGAAGGATGCACTACTGATTTCCTCATCTCAAAAATTCATTCAACACAAAAGGTAACAACAATGGTAGTTACACCACAACAAAAAATTTGAACGTCTCAATATCTGGTCATGTGCCCTTGAGCATCAATTACAGCTTGACAACGACGTCTCATGCTGTTCACAAGGCAACTTATTGCCTGCTGAGGCATGGCATCCCACTCTTCTTGAAGGGCAGCCCTGAGGTCATTGAGGTACTGGGGTGCAGGGTTTCGAGCCTCTACACGATGGCTCAGCTGATCCCACAGGTTTTCAATGGGATTCAGGTCTGGAGAGAGTGCAGGCCATTCCATTTGAGGTACACCAGTCTCCAACAGCCGTTCCCTGATGATGCGGCCTCGATGAGCAGGAGCATTGTTGTCCATGAAGATGAAATTAGGCCTGTGCTGTTCATGTAGGGGCACAATCACTGGATTAATGATGTTATTCAGGTAGTATGGGCTTGTCACTGTACCATTCACAAAGTGTAGGGCAGTTCTGTACCAAGTGGACACCCCTGCCCACACTGTAACACCGCCACCACCAAAAGCTCGCCTGGTGACAACAGTGGCTGATGCATAGCGCTCTCCCTGACGTCTCCAACATCGTTGCCGGCCATCATTTCTGCTCAGTGTGAATCGACTTTCATTAGAGAACAGCACTGAGGCCCACTGGTTCCTCGTCCAGCGTAAACGCTCCCTGGCCTATGCAAGACGATGATGCCTGTGCCTGGTGGTGTGGTCAGGTACCCGTGCAGGTCGTCTAGCACACAGACCACGCTGATGGAAACGGTTTCGAATGGTCTGACGTGACACTTGGGTGCCTCTCACCTCTCTTAAACATGCCTGGAGTTGAGTGGCCTTCATCATCCGGTTTCTCAGGGCAGTGTTCACAATGTAGCGGTCATCAGCACGGGATGTGGCCAAAGGACGTCCACTTCTAGGCCTTTCTGTGACTCTTCCAGTCTCTCGATATCTCTGTTGCAACCTGCTGATGACACTCTGTGACACTCCAAGCTCAGTGGCCACTTCTGTCTGAGAACGTCCTGTTTGAAGCATCGCAATGGCAAGGGACTGTTGTTCCATTGTTAGGTGTCGTCTTGGTCTCATGATGTCAAAATGTGAACAGCATGATGAAAACACAACTGTTTAAACACCAGCTCTAATTGAACCAGGACATTTATTGGTCAATTCAAGGATCACACACCTGCCGTGATTTTTGCCGTTAAGCTCCTTGTTAGAGAACAGCAACTTGTGCAAAATTTATTGAAACATTTAACAGTTGGACATGTGCATTTAAAAGCTTAGAGAAGATCACATTAAGTTCACCTGTACAGGTTTGAATGCATTTTAGGCTTGTTGTGAAATTTCACCCAAAAGCTGAATATCCCTAACTTTTTGTGAATAGTGTATATTCTAGAGACGATGAGTTCTTTACATTTTTTCATAAACATGTATGGAGGTGACCATACATACTAACTGATTTCACTTTGCGGCTCATTTGCCTGTGTTGTTGCAGTGTGCTGTACCGTCCAGAGACGACCCATTCCTGCTGCTTGCACAGGCTGTTTATAAGTACAAACTGGCTTTGCCACATCCAGATGTTCCATAGCATCTTCCTCCTTGATGTTTCTCCTCCCCTGCTCCCTGTGTGCCATGTTTTAATTGAAAACAGCGGCATTGCTGACATTTAGAGTGAACTCTGTTATGCACTCTGCCAAAGTCCGCCTTTCCTTCCTTAGTTGTCAGGGTTTTTGACTCCTCCTGTCTCAAACGTCAACTCAAATTATGCATCTTATCAAGATGCACTGGAAATGTCTGAATTGTGTATCTTTACAGCTGTGAGGGCTGTGTGCACAGTCCTGGTCTCAAAAGAAAGATGAGGCAGACAACATTTACCTGGAATACATTAGAAAGTATAAATAGTAATCTCCTCCTAAAAGAAAATCAGAGATCAGCAGCATAATTAATCTAGGATTGAGTAAAGTAATGTCCGATGAGGAACTGTTTAAAAGTAGAAGCTAATAAAAGTGAACTGGAGTGAAGTGTTATGCTGGTGTTAGCAGCTCATGTTGCTAATGGACCCCTCTTTCAGTCATCAGTCAGGAGAACAAAGAGATGCATTTTAGAAACAGCACAATGACCCAAACAAAGTGAACCTCAACATTGTTTATCAGAGGAAGGAACTTCACTATAAAGCCCCATTTATCTAATAAACCCTGGGGAATTCATGAATCCCTACAAACAAATTACAGTAATAGAAGAACAAATTAACAGGGTTTTTTTTTTATTTATTATTTGACCATAAAACAGCAAAAGCTAAACAATTTTGGTACTCTTTGGCTGCTAACTTGCTGAATGTTTTTGACACACATTGATTAGACAGACATCTTTATAAACAGCAGTGTTTGCATTCAACTGGAGAAACTCTAAAGTGGACATATATATTCTCATTTTTTCTAATGTTGCCTTATAATTGCTTGAAGCTTGCATTTTGAGTCTTTTAGCTGAGCTTGTCTGTCATTTCAATATGCTACATGTCAGGATTGCTACTTCTTAGTGTGTTCATTTTATACTGTAGTATCTCATGCTGCTCCTTATACAGGGAACTACTGTCCAGAAATGTTCTACATAACAGTAGACTTTCTTTTTAAGGTAAAAGTAATGTCCATTATTGTTGTTGGGACCACAGTAAGCCTCCATAGTTTTACAGTGTTTATGAAATCCAACTTACAATAAATACTTGAAAAACTTGCTATTGATGGCAAAATAATGCTAGAAAAAGCAAAATTGAAAAAAGAGCTGATATATGGAAAAAGTGCAGACACAGACTGTTTAATGAAACAGATGGTAAGCTGGTAAGGGGTCTGCTGTTTCAACTTTTCATAAATATTACTGTCTGAACAGTGCGCATTTCTGCTCTGCTTTTGTATTCGAACATAACTTGACACCAGCTTTGAGGGATTTGATTTATGCTTCGGCAAGCTGTAATCTTCTTGACAATGCTGCATGAAACTGTGGCAAACCACAAAGTTCAAGTCTGGTGTGAATGTAGTTAAGACAACATGGCGTCCGTTCCATCAGATCCTGAGTCTTAACATCTGCGTTACATCCTGAATGTGGAGCTGTATACTTATGCATCCGGCCTCCATTAAACATGCCTTCAGTAGCAACAGGATATTTAAGTAAGACATAGAAAGCGGCTGCACGACAATTGATGTAGTCGGAGATGAGTAGAAGCAGCTGAGTGGTTTCATGGATGACAGCAGCTGCCAACAGTGTGTCACAGTAACCTCTGACCTCTGTGAGTGGACACTCACGGGAAGGTATCACAAAAAACAAATCTGACCCTACAGTCAATGTTTTGTTCCTTTTTGTACACAGTTGTGAGTCACAGGTGCAGGTTTGGATCGGTGAATGTTTTTGCCAGCATCATGTAGCTGAACGGATTGACTGAATGATTCCATTCAGTCCGTGCATCCTTAGAAGGGGAATCCAACGCTGCACACAGCTACCTCATTTCTGCTCAGCCTTTTCCGAGACCCAATACTGCCGGAAAGCCTGGAAACTGGGAAAGAAACATCACTTTTCCTCTTCGACTGAGAGGAATTTGGCACAACGTTGATGGTTTTTGCAGGATTGGCTTACTCATGGCTTGTCTGTCTTTTCTCTTTCTAAAGCAGGAATGTAGGTTAGTGAATTGATTATGGCTAAAATGTCGTATCTAGGTCCCCATTACAGTGTGACTGGGAGAAGTGGGACACAATTAGTACAACTCTGGTCCAGTCTGACCATGTGGTTGTTATATTATTAAAACTTATTGGTTAACTATCTGTAATAACCACAAGCCCTTTACAAGCAAGCTTTCTATTTTTTTTTTTTTCATTTGTTTATCTTGCAGCTATTTGAAAAAGCCTCTACACAGTGTTGTGTAGAGGATATGTTCCTTTGTGTGCATTAGGCTCCAGGAGTTCCAGCTCAGTCCCCATCACAGAGACTGGCTTCCTGATTTTAATTTTGATTCTCAAAAGATCATTTGAACAAAACCTCACTGTTCACAGTTCGATTTCCCATTGGGACATATATACCTTAAACCAGGCATGTTCAAGTTGTAGTTCTGACTACTTGTGCAGGATGTACCCTGTCTCTTGCGTAGCAGCTTCTGGGATGCTCAGAGCATTGTGATGCAGCACTGTTATCAGAAAAGAGATGGGTGGATCTTTTAAAGAATACTATTACAACTTACAACACTGACTAAATGAAAGTGCAGTCAGTTTTATCTTATTTAGATCTCACTCTACTGACATGCAAACAACGTTTTCTGATTACCTCGACATGAATAATCTCATATTAGTTGAATGGAATTATGAAAATAAACATCACTGACTCAGTTTTACTCTCTGTATGTCTGTCGGTTTTACAATCTAGGAACACATATTGCTGCCTTATGACATGTCCTCTGCAATTCCCTCACCATTATATGGACACTAAATTTGATACTAATTCCAAATTTGAAATCAGTCCAGATAAATGTACTGGACATCATTACCCTGGCAAGAATCTGTCAATGGTAGAAACCCAGGTCATGATACATGTGATACATGATCTGTGTACCTTCTGAGAAAGACTCAGCAAAAATTGGAATTTGGCCACTGGAGTGATAAAGAAATGTTGCTTAGTGATCAGACTCCAGTTTGATGTAATGCATCACATGTTGGTTACACAAATGGATGTTACCAACCTTAACATGGTTTGAGGCAAAGCTGAAGTTTTCACTGTCCACTTCTCACCCTCCCTAAAACCAAGCAAGCTGTGATGACAATGCAAGTTGCTCAACCACAAGGGGATACCTCTGACCATCTTAGTCACTCCTCAACACCTCAGTGCTGCTAGGATGCATCCACTCTGGAAACTTCCTTCCTCAGATCTAAGTTGTATTTTCCAGACAGCTGCCGACCTCATGGAAACACACCGGAATGGATCCTAATGGGAGCCAGATGAGCTCAAATTCCACAACAATAATTATCATGCTGCATTAGACAGCTTTTACTGTATACACTTAAACACAATGGCATCTGCTGCAGTTTGGGGGCGGATGTTAGCCCAGGGGAGTTACTATGACAACTTGTAAATGTCTGTTACAGGAACTACTGTTTGACCCGCGCAGTAGTTCCTGTAACAGATGTTTACAAGTTGTCATGGTAACCTAAGACCTTATAGTAGCTTGTGCTTAAGACCCATATCATATTTTTTGCTTCATGGCAACAGCTAGAAGACCACCCTAGTGTAGGTATAGTAGGTACTTGAGAGAAAATGATTTAGATTAAAAGGTCTGTCCCACTTTCTCCAGTAAAAATAATTCTTCAGTCTGGTGGTCTTGTTTCAACATCGATGCTGGAAGCAAAACAACTAGGCACAGAAGTAATCTGTTGGCTGCTGCATCCATTCCCATCAGGTGTGTGAGTTCAGTGAGTAACTTTAGGGGATTCGCATAATAAACATTACGGGTCTTCTGAGGCTCTCTAAATCCGTAGGCAGGGTTTGATGTGGTCAGGCTGCCTTTGGTCCCACTGCAGTCAGACTCTTCAAATGGGATTCTGAGTCGGGGGTCCCCCTGCTCACAACGTCTGCCTAAACCATCGGGCCTCATGTCTTTCCCTTGATGTGGCAAGTTTGAGTGGCCATAATAAAAATTAAGAGATCATAAATGCAGGATGGATGTACCATGTGTTTTGTTTTAAACTGACTTTGCTCCCAACAAGACGTTTAACACTTGTTGCTCAGCAACTAAAGCACTATACCGCGCGACAAGCTTGTAATTGGCTATAGCTCGTCTTTGTGTTCTTGTTGTTACTTCATTCAGACCTCCACTGGTGTAATCACAGACCTAAGAACTAACGGTCTTTACAGGAGCAAAGACTAGACTCTGAGGTTCTGGTTAAGGTATAAAATACGATTTGGGAAAGGTTTAGGCCGGAAACAAGCTGTGTTGAGGTAAAGGTTTCGGAATTAAAGCAAAACTTTATTTAATCAATTGATACTCTGGTATTTTGGATCAACTGAAGGATTTTTAGGGAATTATTTGGACACCACAGTAAACCATTCCTGAAGTCTGACAGAAATATGATGAATGGCTTAACCAGTATTATCAGGCCCAGTCTAGGACAGAAATGCTCCTGATTTTGGCAGTTTTATGCTGACAAAGACTATTACAAAGACCAAAATGTCAATATGGAAAATATGGCAAAATTAGTAAAAACAAATTACCCTGATCTCCTATATTTTTTTTTATCATTTAGCAAAACTGAAAATTTTTGTCTATACCTGCTTTATCTAATTGTGTGTGTGTGTGTGGGGGGAGGGGTTGTGAAGGTTATGGAGCCAGTTCCCATTATCTGGTGAGAGGCAGGGGGCATCCTGGACAAGTTGCCAGTCCATCACTGAATCAATATTTGAAATACTCATTGCTCCTCATGCTTCAGTAGTTTGTAGAATCACCCTTTTTTGCACAACCTGACTTTGTGGTGACTTGCTGTTCAGCATCCATCTTTAAGGTTTTCCACTTCTAAATAATCCTTCACTGAAGAATGACGGACGTCATATTGTTAAGAAATGCTCGTATGATCCTTTTCAGATTGATGCTCTGCAAAAACATCTTTTCTCACATCATTGCTGATGTCTTTCCTCCTTGCCATTGTGTTGATACATGCCTAATACAACCAGCTGTTGGTCATCAGTCTATTGTTTCCTTAGTATGAAATCTACCCTGATTCCTTCCTTAATAGCTAACCATAACATGTATATCATTCCCACTACTTCCAGCTTCCCCATGTTTTATAATTTACTTCTTCGACTCCTGCCTCTCTCTAGATACATTTTGTTACCCTGCTCCTGCAGCGCTCCTTATGTTTTTTAATCTTTTCATAACTGTTAACTCTTCTTTTGCATCTACTGCCTCCTGGATTTGTTTGCATTTGGGTCCTGCTCCATTTCTTCAAGGAATGATCGGCCAAGACTGGACTCAAAAGCTGAGCACATCACTCCTTTAGGCTTCTTCTTTTTTTTTTTTTTTTTTAAATCAGGAAGCCATTAAAAGCACCAGTTATCAGCTGAAAGCAGTCTCTGAGCAGCCTCACAAGGGACTTCCAGGAGGAGCTAAGGCTCCAGGCTGGCCCCTCCAGCTGCCACACACCCTGATTCTCTGGTCTCTAAGAAGGTCTGAGACCCCTCTGATGTTTTCCTGATGCTGCAGCTAATGTTTTGATCTCCTGCCCCAGTGCAATGCCCTCAACCAGTCTCTGAGGGGTCCACCGTGAAACAGCAAAACTCCTGTTAAGGTTTTTGTTGCAATCTCTGTCAAGGTCTTTGACTCCAGTCCTGCACCACAAAGAAAACATGTGACAATGTATGTGGATTTGGTATTCTATACCTATCCCAGTATTTGCTGGTGGAAGTGGAAAAAAAGTGTTCTGACTCATCACGGACCTGTTGGCCCCACCTGTCTCCGGGTCCCAGAGGAGCTATGTAAAAAGACCAGTATTGGTTAAAATCAGAATCACATGGACCATCAATTTGGACATAAAGTATGCCAAATATGTAATAAAATAAATAAATAATTGGTACTCTTATCAGGTAAATATGACTTATACCAGTGTGGAGCAGTACCCTTGGTTCTGATATGTACAAGTCTTGGTAAGAGGGTATTGTGGTATGGCATTGAATTAATCTCTGAGATCAAAGAGAACCTGCATGGACAAAGAGAAGCAACAAGGATGTGATTTGTTAAGCTGTACACAATGAATGGAAGTTAATGCAATTTTCTGATAAGGATAGAGGTACTAGAGTTTGTGTGTGTCCCTGTATGTGTCCCACAGTGTCTTGGCTTTTTAAATTGAACTTTCACACAATTTCTATGTAGTTTATTCCTCAAGTTGACCATGAACACAATCATTTATTGCCTTCCAGAACAAAATAACTAGTCTTATAAAGCCAAGAGGGGTTTTGTTATACTGCAGAGTTAAGTTGTGGAGGTAAACACGTTTTTGCTGCAATATTTATTTAGTTAATTACAGTTGATAGAAATACTGTATGTTTCATGAATCTGCAGCAGTAGACGCTTACCTGCTGATCAAATAACTGATTAACTGACTTTGTATTTGATGAAAGATCTGTTGAGTTTTTTTCATCTCTGATCTTTTTAGTAAACCAGCCTTGTATTTGTGAAATGTTCCCCATTTGTCATCTTAAAGGGCCTTTTACAAGGTTTTCCGGTGGATACAGCTTTGGTCTCTAAATTTACAGATAATTAATTTCAGATGAAAGTTTTCAGGGCTGGAATGTCACATGGAAGCATGATTCACCTCAGAGACTGACCTGAGCAATAAACTTGCTTCCCTCAAACAGTCATAGAGAGGTGGTTTGGGTGAGTGGGTAGGTTTCCCTGAAGTATTTCCATCGTCTGCCAGATCTTCATTTTTGCTACATTTACTGAAAATGAAGGGAGCCTGCCTGTTCTTAAAGAAAACCTAGACTGGTGAAATCACCCGCCATATAATTAGCTTTTTCAACATGTGACTTCTTAACATCTTTACCACACTGGATGCCTTTAACAGATTTCTGCTTGGAGTAAAAGGCTGAGAGTTGCTCAACTCAGATGAAACAAAGCTGACGTATTGAGAGAAAACCTGCCACATCTGAGAGCTAATGGAGGCTAATCTTTGCCAAGGTTTTTAAATGGCGGAAACTTGATTGGTGAACAGTCTTGTTCAGGATATCATTTTCTGTTAAACATGTCTTATCCATAAAATAGACTTCCTAATGGCATCTTTTGCTGTTTTTTTTTCTTTCTTTTTTTTTGTCTGAATGCCTTTTAAGTCCAATTCAAAAGAAGTAAACTGTTTTTTATTAATGTAAAAGCCTGGAAGAGTAAGTGATGGCATCGACTTGACAGTATCTTTGCTGACATCTTTACAGATGATTTTCAGACATAACCTTTTTTTAAATGTTTCTGAAAACACTGTCAGACCCTGTAGGACATTTTTGCCTTCTTTAATATTTGGATATCAGTAATCGTTACTTTTTGAGGTCAATGAATCAACTGGAAATCTGCCATCATCACCACACTGATGGCAATGACTGGAAGGAACATGTCCAGACAGAGTAGGAGGCTACTACCCCATCCACCCAAAACACTCACTCCGGCAGACAAACAGGCATCCACCCTGCTGAGGCACTTCTAACTTACTTGTTAAACCAAAGGCATGCTATCATGCGTCATGTGACGCATACATGTAGCTGCTCTAAACTGTGAACTTCTGACAGGTTCCCTACTTCCTGCTGTCTCGCCAAAAACCAAAACCATCAATCTCATTCAGATGTTGCTGATTAAATCATCTTAGCTCTGCTTATTATGGCAGTTAACACAAAGTTGAATCTCCAAAACCTCCTTAAACTAAAGGGAGTGAAAAAGCAGATGTTGGATTGTGTTGATTTGTGAAACTGGCTCAAATATTACCCAAATACCAACATGCACACATTTAAACCGAGAATTTCCCCAGGTGGTGGTCTATAAAAATCCCCTTTGTGATGTGAATTTACATCATCCTCTACATGTCTTAGAACCCCAGCAGGAGAGTTTCAAAAGCTACCTATGGTTTTTTCTTCAATGCTCTTTGCAAGTTTTCATCTAGAAACGTCTAGAATAGGGGTGCTCAAGTTCGATCCTCGAGATCTACCATCCTGCAACTGTTAGATGCAACCCTTCTTCAACATACCTGAATCAAATGAATGGCTTGTTACCATGCATCTGTAGAGCCTGATGACATGGTGAAGAAGGAATTATATATGATTCCGGTGTGTTGGACAAGGGTTGCATTTAAAAGCTGCAGGATCTTGAGGCCCGAACATGGGCTTTTCTGCTGTGGAAGCTTCATTAAGTCAGGCAGAATCATGTGCTATGAGAGCTAATTAGTAATTATTGACAGTCTTCAATAGAATTGTAAAATTTTGCCTAGTTCTGTATCTCAACTGCGATTTAGGGAATATTGACCTATGATTGCCTTCAAAGCTTTTATTGGCAACAAGAGCGGCTTCAGCTCAGGTTTTTAATTTGGGGTTCATGAAGAAGACTGTGCCATAGTAGAAATATTTTAGTCTTAAATGTGATATTTTTCTGTTATATTCTTTTCTACAGTCATTTAGCAGATGCTTTTATCCAAAGCGTCTTACATACACGCTCATACTACAATAGGCACATCGGGGGGGGGGGGGGGGGGGGGCAACTTAGGGTTCAGTGTTTTGCCCAATGACACTCCGGCACATAGTCAGGGGAAGCCTGGAATCAAACTCCCAACATGATATTTGTGCTGCATAACCAAGCAGTTTGATCTCTAATCTTAAAGAACTGTTATTTAGTACAGTGTTTTTCAACCACTGTGCCGTGGCACACTAGTGTGCCATGAGAGATCATCAGGTGTGCCATGAAAAAATGATCCAATTGCACCTAATTGGTCTAAAATGTAAAGGAAAAAAATCACAAAATTCCCTTATCTTGTGTTTATCTAATGGCTATGTAAGACTCTTTGATAAGATAGACTTTAAATTCCTAATATCGGCTTCTTTTTTTTAACTATGGTTTGTGCCTTGTGACTTTTTCCGTGGAAAAAGTGTACCTTGGCTCAAAAAAAGCTTAAAAAACACTAATTTGGTAAACTGAAACAAGAAGAGACCTTTTTAAATAATTTGTATTGTCACCAAGACAACCAGCAAAATTTCTTTCATTAAGATGATGGTGGCCTAGTAAAAACACACTTCAGACCCAACCAGGAAAGCGTTGAGGTATTAACTGAATGTAGCCCAGACAGTAAACTATTGTTATTTTTGACTGAAAGTGCTGCACTCAGTTATCTGTTTACATGGTCTGTAATATTAACCTCACTCTTTGTACTTTGTTCCTCTTCCGCAATTTAGAATTCTGGAGAAACAGGAAACAGCAGTCGTGTATAATTATGTTTTAAATTAACTTGATTATCTCAAAACCAGTCATGAAACCATCCAACCTGGAAGCCATCCCAGTAGCTACCAGCCAAGAGACAGAGTACATCCTGGTCAGGTCACCAGTAATACTGAAACCACTTTGCTCTGAAAGGTGTATAAGAGACCTTTGTGGCTTTTGAAAAGAAACATTTGAGAAGGTTTGCTCCCATGTGGAAACACCCATGTAAGTCATATTTTCCTGAATATAGAGGATGCCTGTTCCTACACATATAAACAAACATTTGTCTTTTTGACCAGGGCCTTGTTGCTTTGAGTGGGCTCCCAGAATGCATCCATGCCCTATCTGGTTCAGACATGAAGAGAAGTTTGGCCGCAAAATAAACTTCCTCCCCTTTTGTGACAGCTCTCTAAAGCACGTACAATCTTTCAGTTCTACAATCCTGAAAACAGACAGCTGTGAAAGTAGTTTCAATAGTTATTTTCTAATCACAGAGTGGCTGTGATTAGAAAAAACTAAAACGCTTAACTTGTAAGTCTTATGTAAGGTGGTTTTGCAGCCTGAGTTATTAACAGCATGATGGGGAAAGTGCTTTTGCAACGGAAAAAGTCCCCTTTTAGATGACCCCTACCCTACCTCCCATTTACAATCCGTATCAGTAAATTTATCAAGGGGCGTTCAAACCACAGGAAGATTTGAAGTAATCTGTTGATGTTCTGTCCACTTCAGTTCTACAACTTATGAAACAAAACATGTTTGCAGTCTGTTTAGTTTATCCAAACCCATCCCAGTGAGATGTGGTCTTCCACCCAGCTTCCCCGAACTGCGTAATAAACCAACATTCTTCCAACTCCTACTCGTACGGGGCAGTTTCAAGTTTAGTGGGATGGTATGAGAGCCAAGGCCTCTCGGGACACTTCACATACACATTCAGATCATACGCAAAGGAAACAGTCGTCTGCTTTTAGTTGTGTCTCAGTTTGGTGGTTACAGCAGGTTTGTCTGGATAGTCAGAGCACAACATTTTGAATGTCCTTGCCGAGTATGACATCCTCAAAAGTCCACTTTAAGCATGATGTAATAGTCCTTTAACGCCCTTTTAAACACATTGAAATTAGTGTTTTATTCCAAAACAAACAAATGGAAAAGGCTTTAAACTATACAAAAGTTTACAGCAAAAATGCTTAAACTGACCGTCTACATCTGCATTTGCCAAACAACTGTTTTTGCTGTTTTTTTTAACATTTATTTTTATTCAGCATTGGTATTTCAGTGCATTTGTGAATTTGTGGAACTGTTTTGTTTGCATTGGCAAACCTCTTTTTTTTTTTCTTCTTCTTTTGCTTTGATTAACTACTCATGGACAAAGTTAGCTTTAGCATAAGCTATTAATTATTAAGCTATTAATTATTGACTTTAGTTTATGTATTTAGTACATACGGCATGTGACTGAAGAAATGCGTTGATATTAACATAATTTGAAGAACAAATGCTTTAATATAAATACCACACTTTGAGCAGGTTTGAGCAATAGCTCCCAAAACAAGTGCTAAATTGTTTTTATTTTTATCCCAGTAGTGTGACATGCAATTAATGATGTGATTGTGTTCCTGTCTGCAGGTGACAACTCCTTCCTTCCCTGTTGTAGTCAAGATGGGGCATGCACATGCTGGAATGGGAAAGGTACGTTCCTTAAAATATTAAAAAAGCCATGTAGAGATGTTATTATTTTACACACTGAAATGAATTATCTTTATACCTTAAAGAGGGACGATAGAACTTTTAGATTTTCTTAGAGATGAGTCCCCTAGCGATTGCTAATTCAGCCTCCATTTTGCATCCTACATGTGCTGTGAGCTCTCTCTAACCATTTAAGTCAGTCCGATGTTGACTCTTCTGTTATCTGTAGCTTTTGCCTTCAAAATCAGACTGATTTGAAGACCTGCAATATTCCAGATAACTATGGATCCACTGGTCTTTTTTGTTGCTCCAGTTTTTGTTTTGAAACACTTAATCACAATATGGAATATAATGCTAACTATCTCGTTGAGGATAAGAAAAGCTAGTTAAGTTTTTCACAATTAATAAATTTCTAGAGAAAGTAAACAACTTTTATTATTAATGACAGTCAGCACCAGACTTAAAACTTCAACACAAGAACCAGTTGATCATAACACACTCCCTCTTTTCTTGCTGCTCTATCTGACGGATGCTAAGGTGGCTAACAGAGGACTGTGCCAATCTGAATGCTGAGTTGGAAGCGTCATAACCTTGTGCCTGTTGGCACCGAGTCACACGCCAGCAACTGCATATCAAAACATTGGCTATTTCGAATGCACACATGGCTGATTCATCGAAGGAACCCATTAGTGGAGGAAGTGAGGAAAGATGGAGAGAAAGTGACAGAGCAAGAGATGAGACAGGAGTCTATCAGACCGCCTTTTGTTTGCTTGAGAGAGAGCAAACAGACTGGATGAGTGACAAATACTTCAGTAGGGGGTGCCAAAGTGCAAAAATGTGCCAAAGTTTCGTAGTCCGCTTCGAACAAATTTGTTGATATGCAGATAAGCCCCCAGGTTTGGATTTCCTCCTATAAAAGCTGAGACCATGTGCATTCACACAGACTTGTCTAGATTGCAGTTGTGCAAACCAAACATATAATCTGAACAGCTTTCACAATCCCAGGATCAGACAGGAGGTCTTCAATCCAAACGCCCACCTTTTGAAGCCCGTAAAGATTCGAATAAGACTCGAGGGCCAAATCATTATTTTAATCAGGCTGTATCGTGTGAAAACTGTTGTTTAGATTCTCTCTTGTGCAGCAGTTGTGTGATTACTACAAGCACTGATGAATGCAGATGAGAAAAAAACACCACCGATAAGATCCGAGTACAGTCCACGGCAATTATGTTTCATTAGGTTTTCATTAAAACTGTCACCATTTTTACATATTCTGGCTGGCTAACAAATTCAGCCATGATGGCTGTGAGGAAATCGCCACCTAATGTCTTTGGGGTCCTCTGATTACATAATGAGTAATGACCCATGAGCAGTTGTTTTTCCTTCAAATCTTATCTTGGATAAATGTGTGAAGTATTCATTTCATCCACCAACACCAAGTATTCATTTGTAGAAATGAAGTTGCACAGTAGCTGATGCATGATCAAGCCTAGCACTTAGCTTTCCTCCTCGTCATTTATTTCAATTCCCAGAGCAAGTCTGTCTGTCTGTTCCCTCGTCTGTCTGGCTGGGCTTGGTTTCTTGTTCAGGAGCCAGACATGCTATAGAATATCCCATAAGGCTGGAGAGGAACTGGAAGTCTCTTGTTGGTCAAGACCTTGTTTAACCCATTAGACGTCACAGAGCTGGGAGAGTTTAAACCAAAACTGGCTTCTTTCTTTTGTCCAGTACAACATTATAGCTTAAATGTGCCACATACAAAATTTTATCTTATGAGTTCATTCATTTTGTACCAGGCAGTTCCGAGTGCGAGAATAAAATATTCAACTGTAATACTCAGTAATACTTCTTGATAACCAACAAGTCGCATCTAGAAGTAATGAAACAAACATTTATGTATTTAAGATTATTATTGTGTCAACCTGGAGCCTCATAATTATAATGATGCCAGTATTTTTACCTGTCGGTTTAATCGTTTCTTCATTTTTTTCTCTAGTTTTCCATCATATTTTCCATTTAAAAATGGAAAAAGCTACATATGGCTTTGTTAGAAATGCTAGAAGAGGCAGCTTATCTGCTGAAGAAAAGAGCCAAATGACATGGATCAATGAAAAGAGCCGATTTCCTCTCACTGCTTCATCTCAGCCAATGTTTTCTAAAATATGCAAACCATTGATGGTGTAATATGTAGACCTAAATGGCCATTAATTCAAACTACTCGCAGTTGAAAGTGTTGTAGGAAGGTTGTGTGTCAGAGTATGAAGGTGTAAAATATCAAGCAGACAAAGAGACAAAAAAGTAAAAGGTACATTGTGTAAAAAATCAGAGGTCACTGACAGAAAATTTGAATATTCCCTTAAAAACTGTTTCCATTGGTATCTAATGACTTTACAGAGCTTTCATTCGTTTGGGGTGAGCCATTTAATCCTGCTTGCTGTGGGTCCACATATGTGGCAGATGCCATATATGTGCCTCCATTTTTACCAGCGTTTCTAAAACACAAACAGCTCTGTGTGTGTGTGTGTGTGTGTGTGTGTGTGTGTGTGTGTGTGTGTGTGTGTGTGTGTGTGTGTGTGTGTGTGTGTGTGTGTGTGTGGATTAGGAATCCTCTGACTGCAGGTTTTTGTGATAGGTGCTATAGCCCTGTTTGGAAAATGTAACACCTTAAAGGAGCATAGAAGATGACATTTTGTTGTGTGACATTTGAAAGAAGTAACCTAAATGAAGTCATTGTTGTGCACAAGACCACTGGATCCACTTGGAGATGAAAACATAGTCACTGTATGTCAGGAAGACCCACTGACAGCCAACTTGCATTCACAGCAGTGCTCCCATTTGTAGTCATTTCTATCCCCATATTTACCAGTAGATGTCAGGAATTCTCCCACACTGGAAACCATATTGTACAATTCTTGAAATGTGTTGTCAGACCTGTGTTTAGTTTAAATTTTATGGGACATTTGCTAACTTATGATTATAGAGTCATAAAACCAAGTTCATCCATCTGCTCATTCTTTCATCTGAGCTTCCATCCACTACTACTTATCAGAGGACGGGTCAGGAGGGCAGCAGCTTCAACAAAGAAACTCAACTCTTCATTTTACCTGCCACTTTTTCCAGCTCATCCAGCAGGTATCTGAGGTCTCCCTGAAGCCAGTAAAGGGACATGGTCCTTCAAGTGTCTCCTGGCTCACCTTGATGTGGCTCTATGTTGACCTTCACATTCTATCTCTAAAAGAGAGCCCAAACATCCTGCAGAGGAAGCTAATTTCACCCGCCTGTATCCACATTCTCGTTGTTTCAGTGGCCATCTACAGCTTCTGATTGGAGGAGAGGGATGGAATGTAAATGGACCCGTTAATCGAAAGCCTCTCCGCATTCCTGACTCAGAGAGGGCACTCCACCCTTTTGTTTTTGAGGACCAGAGTTTGACCATTGGAGGGGATCCTGCATTGGTCTAACTATGCAGAGGATTTTTGACCATCAGCTTCTGTATTTTTATTACATCATTTTGTCCTGTAACCAGGATGAGTTTTTTGAGTTTGTTGATAGTTTTTCACTTTCTCTGCTTTGCATTCATCATGGTTCATTTTCTCTGAGGCATTGGGTACTTCTCTGGAAGGGTCTGTGTGCTTAGAGTACAAAGCTGGGCCTTCTACTTCATATCAGGGTCTGCCTAAAAAGCCAATGTTTGGCCTGATTAACATCCCTTCATGCTATTTTTCTTTCAGTTTCTGCCTTCTTACTGTAAACAAGTAGGTTCACTTCTCAGATTTAGTAAATGGAAATGCAAAATCTTTCTCTCCCATGCACTGTCTGTGGACATGTGTGTGTGTGTGTCTGAAGTTTCTAAATCTGCTTTGCAAAGTGATTATTTGTTGTAACAGACATTCAGACATGGCATCAGCTGTATTCACTGCTTTTTCTACTTCTCCAATGTTAACAAAGCCAATTTCCGTCCCTTGAAAACTCCTGTCCCAAGTGGTCCAGGTGGTGGTTGAATATTCTAGATGCTTCAGTGTTTTAATCATCATCATTCCCTTAAACTAAGAATACACTGGGATACCCTTTAAGAAAGAAGAAGAGGAATAGTTATTCAAAATTCCTTGCATTTTCAACCTACCTGGTTGGATTTCCATTGGCATGGTTGACGTTTCCCAGGTTGATACAGGTTATCATCTGACTTTGACTTTATGGTTTTTTCAACTGAGTCAAGGAAAGAAAGTCATTTTCTTGACTGTTCCTGTGTCCCAACTCTGCAGTGCTGTCACCAAGATCTTCAAGTTATCAAAGTAAAATGAAGAGAAAACAAAGAGTTATCTTCTGAGAAACAGTGATGAAAATAAAGTTCAGCCACTAATATTTTATTATGCTTTTTGATATTCAAACTCTCCTTAACTTCCCCATTAACATGCTATAAGTGGGGGGTTCAAAACACTGTACTAAGCAGCCATTGTGGAAGATATATTGCATGATGCAAATGATATGTAATGGTAAAAGACAGGATTGGAAATGGAGTCATTTAGACTTATTGGAAAAGAAAAACTCCCTTTAGGCTTTGTAACTTTGCAGACCTTTAATAACCATAAAGCTGTATAACACAAGAGAGTAAAAAGGGAATCCTGCAGACATTTCAGATTTGGATTGTGTTCATTTATGTTCTCTGTTGGCTTGAATTAAATTCCCACTCAGCCCTTTGAGCTAATTTTACAAACTAAACGGTTTAGTAACATCTCTGTGTGTGAATGGCAACTATTTTCATCTCATGCTCCATCAAAATCAACCATCAAAGTTGCCCATCCTTCTTTAAGTAATAAAACTTTTACAGTTTTGGAAATGTTCTTGCTTTTACTCAGTTTTCCCTTGTTAGTTTTTCTACTGTTGGTTCTGTTGTTCATCTTCTTGTGGAAGGTTGCATCATCTTTAAAAGCTCATCTGGATTTCTTTGTTCCACCCAGACAATTTGTATTTCTCTGTCAGTGGTTTTAAGGAGTTTCTATGTGAAAGGGTGCCAAACACAATCCTTTATAAACACTCAGCTGAAGACCTCACAGATTTCTGCATGTGTGCTGCCTTCCCTTTTCATTTTAACGTGCCTTCAAAACCTCTTCTTTGAAGTGTATTACAAAGACCCAGGGAATCATTCTGGAGCGGTCCAACCCAGTTTGGATGAAGATTTACAATAAACTTATTTAGAACACAATAAAATGCACTCACCAGTCACTTTATTGTGGACACCTGTTGAACTGCTTGTTAACCCCATTTCACTGTTTTTAAGGTTAATTTTAATACATTTTACTTGTATTGACAGTTTTATAAGCTCATTCTTGTACTTGCTGGTTCTGTTGTAGCTCTGCAGCTCCTCCTGCCTGGGAAAAAAAGTTTACATTTAACAAATGAGGCATCAGATTTCCATATCGGGATATGAAACATTCTGGACAGTCGAGATGTAAAACTTTCTGCAAAGTTCAGGCGTGGCATTATTAGCTCATTTCTTCATTAAATTGAGCAATAATATAAATGCTAATGGGACTTTAATGTTAAAGCAAGATAAAAAGAGAACCAAAAGAAACAGCTTGTACTCTGTCCTAAATGCAGTATTGATGACTTGAGGTAACAATAAAGCAGGATATTCCTATTTGAGCTTAACCTTTAAATCCCTCACTAAAGTGCTGAGGATGTTTGTGAGTTTGTAACAATATAAGTTAATCAAATACATGTTCCAAAGTTAAAAAAAAAAAAAAGTAATTTTTTTTAAATATGTTGATGGGTTCTTCCAACACTGTTGTGAAGTGATTCATGATGCTTTGCTTGTAGGCTTCAGGTGTCGTCCCAGTCTAATTCTTTTCTTCTGCCCCTTCATGGACACCAGAAAGCACAAGTTTTCACTAAAAGAATTTTTACATATCATATGCTAATAAATGGTAAATATCCATAAAAACTTTTACTTTTTTAAAAAAAATTTTGTTGGCAAATAACAAATTCTTGTGATTAAAAGTTAAACTTTTCTTCCCAACTTTCATTGGTTGGGTCTTCAAGGGGTAAAGATTTGTGTAAAAAAAGAATATTGAGGAGTCAACTTGCTAAGATGTTGTTACCATAGTTACATGAAAAATCACTCAAGCCTTTAAATAAATGTAATTTAGGAAACCGGCTCCTATGAAAACAGTATTCACAAGAAAAACTAAATCATTAGAAATGTCAGAAATTAAGTCCTTCAGTCCCAAATAACACAAGGGCTTAATTTAAGATCTATCACAGATGCAAGTCTTTCCTTTTCATAAATAGGGGGCTTCTTTGTTTAAGTTTATCTAACGTTTCAGCCATTGGGATTTTTAACCCGCTTTGAAAATGCCTTTTAACTGTATATTGCAAACGTTTGGTAATGAAACTGGGCTGCATCGTCTTGTCAGAAGGCAGCATTGTAAAGCATGCTATTTATGCCTATAACACACTGAGCAAAAACCTGATATTAGACCCGTTTTTTTTTTTTTTAGTGGTAAAAACAACTGAATATTAAGATCACCCAAAAGTTGTATAGTCATTCAAAATAATCTGGAAACTTTCCAAATTTTTGTGCATTATCTCTGAAAAAAACACATCTCAGGTGGCTGTAAAAACCTTGTTGAATATTTTTCAGATTTAGCCATTCTACTTGAATTTTATGTAACAGACTTGTGTTGATTAGTTGCTACTGCGTCATTTCCCTTCATCCTGTGTTTACAGTCTACAGTCTAATAACTTGATGGTGACGTTGTTCAAAGCTGCCCCTGGCAGTGTTTCCATCCAGGGACCCTTCATTATCTGGCCTGTGTACAAGTGTGACATTCCTGTGGGATTTTAAGCCACTGCTGCCAACTTTGACAACACACTTTGTAATTAGCTCCTCGCTAACAAGTGGCCTCTCTCCCACAGATTAAAGTTGAAAACCAACAAGACTTCCAGGACATCACCAGTGTGGTGGCTCTTGCTGGGACGTATGCCACCACCGAGCCCTACGTCCAGTCCAAATATGATATCCGCATCCAGAAGATTGGCAATAACTACAAGGCTTACATGTGAGAACTTTCACACCCCCGGCACCCTACATTTGGCTTTTAACAAGTACATGTGAAGAGGGTAAAAAGTGCAGTGAAGCTGCCTTTAAATTGGTTGTACTGGGCCAGCTGCCTTTGGTTTATTTTGGCAAATTTTGTGTCATAACAAAATACCAACATTGGGCGACAATTAATGACATCATGTTGAAAGAGTGATGCTAGTGTGAACCACAGAAAATAATTCCAGTTTAAAAAGAAGCGACAGAAGTCTGAGCAGAGTCTCATTAAGAACTGCCAACTAACCCTCACACTGCAGACGCAACAAGTTTCTACTGGTGACGCGTCTTCGTAACAGAGTTAATGTCTCCAGTATTACTTGTTTCTTCTATACTGTTTGAATGTGACTTAATTGGAGCCATTTAGAGTCATTTCCTTTCTTTTTTTTAATTTGATTCCTGAAAATGCCAGAAAATTAGAAACTTTTAACTGTTCTTAAATGTGCTTTTCTGTTTTCAGTCTTGCAAATATGGCTGTTTTACGCAATAGAAATAAATGTTTCTTCTTCAGCGGTTTGATGTTTTGCTTCAAACATTGTCATTTCAACAGAGGAAAGAATTATCCCCTGAGAAAATTGTGAAATTTCAAGATTTTAATGATATTAAATCAAAATAGCTTTGGCATGTAGATCCGTGAGATGTTTACACAATGCCTTGTGTGACTGAACTGCAGAGGTTTTTCTTCAGGGAATGTTTTAGTAAAAGGAACATGTTTTCTCTTTTAGCAAATGAATACAGTTTGGTAAGAAGTCCGAACACTTTATAAAAGATTGTGCTGAAAATAGAGGCTGCTCAGAAAAGGACATTATTCACACTTTGAAATGTGACCACAGTGGCAGATAATTGACTATACAGGCTGTTCAGTTAAACCACTTAATAGTCACTTTGCCATCTCATGGATGTTGGCAGCTGGCATGCAGTCCCCCTCCGAACAATGATAAGTAATGATCAGCAGCTCTGTGACTTTTTCCACATTGCAATGTTCTTATATTTTTATAAACCTGCGATGTGGCTCATTCAGTTTTATGTTTTAGTTTACATATGCACATGTCAGTTTTCACAGTTTTCTGGAAGGTTTCAGCATCAGTGTGTTTGTTTTTATGTTTCCATTCCTCACTCATGCACTCACACCCATTTGGAAGCAAGACTTTGCTTTGCAAGTTCAGTCCAGCATACAGAAACAAAACATAAAAAACGCCCTCTTAACTTTAATGTTTCTGGATTTAAACAATTGCTCAACAGATTTCAGAGGAACAGCACTGCTACGCTTTATCTCATTTCTGTTCCCCCTCCCCATCCTCACCAGGAAAACATGTTTGTAATTGGCCCTGACACAAACATAGGTGTGGACTGCAATAACTATCACTGATGCATTCACCTTAGTTTCTCCCATGAGAGTTGCCATTCAAAAACACACGCAGTCGTTGGGAGAGACTAACTCCATGTGTTTCAGACTTTAACACTGAAGCAGACTGATGCATTTCCTGGTCATCTGTTTGTAATATTTGTAATTTCAGGAGAACATCTATTTCAGGCAACTGGAAGGCCAACACGGGTTCTGCCATGTTGGAACAGATTGCAATGACTGACAGGTACACTGAGTTCAATGTTCTGTATCTGCCTTCAGCTTCACATAGTAACACAGTGTTCATGGGCAAAAGATGAGGTTATGAATTTATTTTTATACTATCAAATATGTCACTGTTTGTACTGTTCAATTTGTTCCCAATGCTATCTCCAAGGATTACTGGTTCTTTAACTATTTTTCTATCAGTGATTAGTGTGACTTTGTTCCAGATATCGGATGTGGATCGACTCTTGTGCCGAAATGTTCGGTGGCCTAGACATCTGTGCGGTGAAGGCTGTTCATGGAAAGGACGGCAATGACTATATCATAGAGGTCAGTGTGTTTTCAGATAGCAGCTCAAAGAGGTTTGAGCAAGGTTGTAAGAGAAAGGCAGGATATGCATTAATTCACTGATTATTCCATGTCATGTCAGTGTCCTTTTAGATTTTTACTAACATTTATTTGTCAGTTTTCATTAATATAAAGCAGAACGTCTGCAGAAGCTACACCGATTTTTAGGAAAGGAAAACAAACATTTTCTATGCTTTTAGCAATTTACAAATCATATGTCAACATCATCTTGGGTTCTATGTCCTTCTCTATTTCCTTAAGCAGGGAAAGGATAAGTGGTGAAAGCCTTGGTCAAAGTAATCAGAAATGCTTTTAGCCAGACTTGATAGGATGCAATCAGCTGAGCCTTGAAAGACTGATTAGTCCGTAGACCAAACACAGGGAGCACAATAAAAACATCGGGGTTCTGTGGTTGTCTTATTCAGTCTGCAAAAACAACCTGTTTATTTGGTTTTTCTGGTAAAGTTTCATTTGTGACTTGTAGCTTGAGGTTTGTAGATAAATAAAGTGGTCACAGCCCGACATAACAAATGTGGTTGGATGTTTGGGTTTTTGTTCCACAACAAGATGAGTAGAACAGTAAGATTGTCTGGATTAAAGTTTCCACCACTCCAAAGACTGTAAATGTTCAAGGGTCTTTGACGTCTCATCATTTCAACACTCGAACTTAAAAGAAGTTTCCAGCTCACTGATGGAGTGCTACCCGCTTCTTTTTTCCAAGCTAGCTTGTTCGGTTTTACCGCTGCTCTTATAATTGTCTAAACACAGCAGCTAGGTTTTAGTGACAAAATTCAGATAAATCCTCTGGAAGCTACAAAGTTGGCATTAACTTGTCCATCCCTCAGTGACCAGAAAACAAAATCTGTCACTAGCTAATTCACAGAATGGCATTTAGTCAGCTTAAAAAAACAGGAAACACATCTTTAAAACCAAAAGGTGGAGTTAAGAAGTTGGCCAATAAACTCTATTAGGACTTGACACTAACATCATATATGTAGTGAATGCAGCTATTTGCTAACAACTTAACTTGGTTCAACTGTGTCTGAGCGTGTGGAAGAGAATCCTTTGGTAAGGATGTGAAGGGCAAAGAAAACTTAGTATTCATGAATTTTTCCTGATTAAGAAAACACAAGTGAGGAGATGGTCTAAAACAATCCTCTGGAAGCTACAAAGTTGCTGTTTCAGAAATGGAAGATATTTCAATATTAGCACAAATTTTTCATTTTCAATTTATTAAAAGCAGGTAAGCCAAACATGCTCTGACAGATCTATCCATGGATGGTAACGTGTGTAATATTATGAGGGTAGTAGAGTTATCAATCCACATACAGCAACAAATAAACTATATGAGAAGATCATACTTTTTTTTTTCCTGAAAAAGCCGTACCCAAGAAAAGCACATGAGATAAACAGCTGCATCATGAGCAGTCAGTTTTGTTTTTAGAACTGCTTCCTGTGCCATGAAATCTGAGGAAACAGGCAAGTCTGGGATGTCTGACATGGCCATTTTTAGGCCGAGAGCATGACATCACTCTCCCCTCTATCTATATGCTGGGTGAGGTCAGCTGTGAAGAAGTAAGCCTCTCAAAACTCAAACTATCTCAGGAAATATCTCATAGCTCCCAAGGGATGTGTAGTCTGAGAGCTGGACTGTTTGGACTGAGAAAGCAGCGATGCAGTCGAGTAGCAGCGTTTCCTGATGCGCAACACTCCCTCCACCTCTTCCACTTCTTCTAAACATCTCTCTAACCCTTGATGCAATTGAATAAACTTTGGAAGAGTTGTCGGTCCGTCGCAGTGGGAATCTGTTTTCACTGCAAGACAAAGACAACAGCCATGACACCTCTCCCTAATGAAAAGTAATGAGCTGCTCAGAGGCACTTCATTATGTATTTACTGAAGCTGATAAAACGCAAAGCAAGCTCCAGTTTGTGGCACTTTGCTGGAAAAGTGTGCATGCAGGAGGAGTGACGTGGTGTGGCATAAAACTTGATGTCCCACAGCACTGCAGACCACAGCACAGTAATAACATATGCCATGAAGGAAGTTACTTCTTGAGTGTTCATGTAATTTATAGCTGTCTGTTCTGAGGGGTTTTTGGGTTGGATTTGGAGTCTAGTTTCTTTGGTTTATGTTCTGTTTTCCTCCCAGTTGGTTCAGGGCTTCCATGATGCTTTCTTTTCTCTCTTTTGGAGGTTTTTACTTCATGTCATAAGTTATTAAAGCTGCTTTTTGGTTCTTCACCGATCTGCTTCCTTTGCATGGCTGCATTTTGGTTAACTTTATAAAACACAATTGTGTGTTTCAGTACATGATACTGACATTCAGGGGTACAGTGGCACAATGGTATTATACTTTACACTTTGTTATGATGTGACTTATGTGGCAGTCTGCAACGGTACTGTCATTTTTACAGGGATGAAAATCATTATGTAATAGTACCTCACACAGCACAGTTAGGATGACTGGAGCCAATGCTAGTTATCAGGCAGGAAGATGTGCACACCCTGTCCAAGTCGCCAGTCCATCACTGGGCTAAACTCAGTGTTAGTTAAATTAATACTAAGTCTTATCTTTAATCAACAATGAGATTTATAATTGGCTTATTTTTCAAGATTGCAAGTTCATTGTTAAGATACTTTTTTGAAAAATACCAGATTTATCTTCAACATGTGTAGAGACACTTTTGCATGATTATAACAAGGATGTAAATGTATTATTTGGATGACTTCTCATTCTTAATGTCAGAGTGTAAGGCTAGAAGTCATGCCCATCAGCTTGATTCACTGACTTTATTGAGCAGTTTAAGATTAAATTGGTCTTTAGCACCAAAGCAATGTCATGTAGATCCACCATCAGCCACTTGTTAGCATGCTAATGTTAGCACTCAGCTCTACAATGAAACGACAGAGTACAACGTCTCAGCGCAGCTAACATGGCTACCATTTTCAAAACCTTTGGTAGTTGAAATAACAATATGAAAGTCAAACATTTTCAGAAAGATTTTCAATATTGAAAAACCTTTTTTACCTGGTTATATGGCTGAATGATTGTATAGATAAATACAGTATGTGTTGACAGCATTTTTCCATGGTTCCCATGATTTTAAAGTATTTATAAGACTGTAGATACATATGACCAGACTGGTCTGCTATAATATTCAAATGCTTTAAACAAGTCTTAAAATTTTACACATAAACATGTAATCAGCCAATGAAACGTTGCCAATTATCCACAGTGCATCAGTTTTTCCCAGTAATATACCACCATGACAGGCCTTATTTTGACAACTTGCACTTTGGAAATTTGCTTTAATCATGTGACAGGACATGAAAAAGCAACATTTCTTAACTTTAAAGGAAGGAAAACAGTGCACTTGTGATTAGATGATACAAGAACAGGGATATTTTTAGAACATGAGCTAAAAGTCACAGAAAAAAATCTTTAAATAAATAATTAACCAACCGAGCAGAAAAGAGGAGTACAAAATATGTTAGAGATGTTTTTCAGAGAGAAGCCCCCCGCTGTCCTCTGTAGAGCAACTACATCATAATTTTCAATGAGCACATCTCACATGTTGCTCACCGTGCCTTTTCACGTGCAGTCGGGTACATTGTCCAGACAGACAGACTGTGCTACTCAGTAAAAGTGCAGAACAACACCTCTGTGTTCCAGTGTTGAAAAGGCCAGCGGCAGCTCCAGTCTTCTGCTAGATGACTCTGTAACCTAATAAATCAGCAGGGTGGATCCCAGCTCCACTTGCCACGCCGCACTGTTTGAAGTGGGGCCTGGCAGTCGTTTGTCAGGCCTCTGCACAGTCCCATGTGGTAATGACTCAAATGGCCAAAACACCGGGCCACACCCCAACTTACCGCCAAATCCTCGCCAACAAGCTGGGTACACACAGAAAAGGAAGGGCTTTAAAGGGTCCCACGGTGTGGGTACGACTGCTCTGCCAAACGGCTAGATAGCTCTGAAAAACAAAAAGTGAGGACATAACATGTGGAGGTAAAAGAATCCTTTTCTTTTCAACTTTCAGTGGTTTTTATTCAGTTATATTAGAAAGTTTACATTTTAAGTCAAAGCTGTCTCTTGGAGGTCCTTGTTAGTCCTGATTTTATCAGTAGCTAAAATTGAAATGAATTAATTTTATTTTGTGGCCACGTGATCATGTACGCAACAAGCTAATCAGCCTATCACATGGCAGCAACTCCGTGCATTTATCAATGGAGGCATTGTCACAACAGCCTGGTGAAGTTCAAGGAGAGCATCAGAATGAGGAATAAACAGGATTTAAGGGACTTTAAACGCAGCATGGTTGTTTGTGCTGGACGAGCTGGTCTGAATACTTCAGAAACTGCTGACCTTTCTGAACTTTCTCTAGGGTTTTAAAAAGAATGTTCAGAAAAAGAGAAAATATCCAGTGAGTAGTTGCTGTCATTGACCAAAATGCCTTGTTGAGGTCAGAGGAGAATGGGTAGACTGGTTGGCCATTATAGAAAAGCAAAAGTAACTCAACTAACTACAACTGTGTTGATTTTCAGTGTGTATTTATGCACCCAAATTATGCAAACAGTACTGGAAGATGATAAACATTACACCTGCATGTTAGCTACTTGTTAGCTTACTGACTTTAGCAACATTAGCTCAATACAATTTTGGTTGTTGGCTTTGCCCAACGAACAGCAGCAGACTTTTTGGGGGCCCTTGTACTGGGAAAGAATATATTTGTTTGTCAAACACAACTGCCGTCATCTTTTTTTAAGGTTGTCATGTATGGCGTGTTCATTAGAGTGGGTCCTTTGTATTGCTTGGAATAAAGGAAATTGTTATGGCCCAGCTCGCGAAGGGTAAGGGCCGCAACATAAAACAAAAGCGTGCCAGACTGAAAATAAGAGCTTTGGGAAATTTTATTATCCCACATCAAAAGAAAAGGAAATGGTACAGGCCCAAATGGGATTGCAGGTGGTACAGCTTACATCAAATACAAACCCAAACTTTTTCAAAAGCACAATTTAAGCACCATCAATTACCCAAATCACAAAATGATCGAAACAGCAGAACAAGAGGCTAAGCTCAACTCTGATTAAAAAAGACAACAATAATACACCTGAGGCCGTAAAGGCTCTTCAAAGCAACATCCACTACCAGTTTCAGAGAGGACAAGCGGTGGCCACCACACGGCTGCCACTAAATGAAGGAGCTGAAGTTTTTTTTATACTGGTGTGGAGATGTGTTGAATCTTCATTGGCTCATAGGGCAGCCAATCAGCGATGCCGATGAAGGTACGATGATGCAGAGGAGCCAATCCCAGCCAGGGAATGTCAGAGGATGGTTTCCAGGCTAAATGAAATTGGTGATTAGAGAAAATGTGTGGCAACTATAACAGAAATTATTTTGTTGTGCTTTTTTTTTTATCTACAGCTGAGGGATGTGTGAGGTTTGTTGTGTGTTAAAGTGTCAGGTTGTTTGTTTTGGTGTAAAACTGTGCAGCTGTTTCAAACTGATTTGGTTTCTTTTGGATAAAACTCATAGATCTGGTCTCGGGTTCAATGGATTTAAAAAAAAGTCACTAAACTTAATTTGGATTTTTCACAGTTTCCATTTAGCTTTGTTAGATTTGAATTTCCAGATGTCTTTAATTTTCTTTTTTGGACATCTGTAAAAAATTTATTTAGATGTTTTAAAACCCACCTTTTCATTACATACTGTACAAGTCAAATGTTTACACAGACATCCATTCACAATTAGTGAAACTTTTGACTGATACTGTACTTTACAATCAAAATGATGTGTATGGTTGTGTTCGGTATTGCTGCTTGTAAAATTTTGCATCAAATCAAGACGCTGCATTTTGTTAAACATCGAAAAGCAAGAAAAAGGATCCAAAAGGGAATAAATGATTTGGCTTTTCCAATGTTCCAGTTTTTGTTTTTTTTGTTTTTTTTTACCAGGAAGCTACATAAAAGTCAAATACTGTTTTTTTTTTTTTTTTTTGCTGCAAGAGACACTATGTGGCCATTGATTTATAATCGATTAATAGTTCATGGTTTGAACCACAGACTACAATAACAGGACAGAATTTTTGTCCAGACCAGCTCACATCCCGATCATGTACGCCAAAGCTTTGCATTCCCTTAAGTGTGAAAATCATTTGCGCAACTTATTAAAACTTCTAAAACTATGCAGTGAGATAGCAGGAATCAGTGAGGCTGAACCGATGAAATTAATAAAATAAAGATCTAAGCTCCAGCACAGTGATGAGTATTAGGGCATCGTTCATCCCATTGTGTGTTTGGTGGAGAAAGAAAACAGAAATGATGAATCAGATGAAAACTGTTCCTGGACAAATTGTGAGTCTTCTGCTTGCTCTTGTCTTGTGAAGATGTTATTTCAACAAAGTTCAACTAAAGATTGAGTTGAGATTTTTTTTTTAATATAATGGTGCCGTCATATCCAGAATGATTTAATTCTCTGATAAAGAGCCTCTAAGACATTTTGACCCAAAAGTATATAACTATCAGCCCATAATCATAACAAAAGGATAATAAACAAATAAAATCTAAAAGCTGTTAATGTTGTTGAATGAAGGTTAAGCAGTCATACTGTCACTTTAACAATGACCATGTAGTTCAGGAAAGTAACTACTGAAATAACTGCATTTCAGATCTGTGGTTTGAAAGGAGCATGAAGCAAAATCTTTGCACCGCATGGTTTGCTGATGTTCACTGCTTGTAGACCAAAGCAAAGTGTGTCACGAGCCCCGCTCCCTCGCTTCAGTGCAAACACACTGAGCAGAGCACCACGACGTCAGCATTTTGTGGAGCATGTTGATCTAACTTATATGTTTAAGTAGTTACTTATCAATCCAGAAGAAAAAGAGCTAGCCTCTAATCAAACCCTTTTATTTACGTCAACACGCGTTTTTTCTTTTTGTTTGTTTTTTTTTTTTTTTTTTAGAGGTAATGTCAGATCCTGGTCGTCTTTGGGTGAATGTTTTGTAATGCTTCTATGATTTTGCTTTGACAAAATGTGTTGCCATTGCTCACTGGCTCTAGTTTTTTACAGGAGGGGAGGGCCGAAGGCTCCGACATGGAGGAGGAGGCTGTGATTAACATGAATGTGCACCAAAACCGGCTGGTTAACGCGAGGCTGGAGATCATGCCAGATGAAATTACACCTCGACTTCTTCACATAACAATTTTTTGAATTTCATTAATTAAAAAAAAAAAAAAAAAAATCTGCTTATTGCCCCTTTAACCAGTGAACACAACCAGTTAACAAGTAAACAGAACTAGTTAACCAGCTGTTCTCCTGCTGGAAACAATGACTTGATCAACTAATGTCATAAATATGAGACAGCTAGCGTGTGGTAGTAAAACCGTCGTCCAGCATGTTCACTCCTAACTGGCTGGTTCAGACTTGATGTCTTTAATGGGTCTGCCTATGATGTGAAACCATGACTTAACATCATCATCACCTTCAGCATCCAAAGCAGCCGATGAAGGTCCTGCTGTGAGAGATGTCAATCAACTTTTGATGTTCGGTTGTTACTTCATTACAAAAAAGAAAAAAAGGCACGTTTCTCTGCTCCTCTCCTCCAGTCTGACAGGTAGCTGCATCCACTGGCACACATCCAAAAGGGGTTTAAAGCATCTGATTAGTTCAGTCTGGTGTCAGTTACCTAAATAACTAGTGGGCCACAGATCAACATGCTTCGTGGTCCGGAAAGAAAGTTCTGTGCTGACCATTTGGATGAGAGAATTACTCAGACACGGGGAATACAGCAAAAGAGGGTGGTGGTAAAATTTAAGCGGCACCTCCGTTGCACTGGTCCACCTGTCATTCTCCTGCTTCATGCACCCCTCAGTTGTGAACAAGACCCCAGAATACTGGTAATTACTGTAAACATTATAATTCATTAGCTGAACCACCAAAAAAAAGTTCTGCAAGTGTTGAAGTGGAAACCTAAAGAAAAGAAAGGACAAAGGAAGCGATCTACAGTGCAAGCATGTTGCATTTGGCTGACTTGGCGACATGATCCCAGCAGTTTGTCCATCGAGACTGTCTGAAGACTCAATTTGTTTTTGCATTACAGAAACATAAAACCAATTTTTTTTTAAAAAATCACACAACTGAAGTATTTAATCAGGGAAAATAATCTGCAGTAACAGGCTGTAGTGGACATGTGGTACTTGGACCCGGCGTCCTGTTTTCTTTTCTCTTTGCAGCATGAATATTGTTCTTTCTGTTACTTATTAGATTTCTCATGATGGTGAAGAAATCCTTGTGTCACATACAAGGCTGGACCAGAACTAGAAGCTGAATGGGAAAAAGTCATCAGCACAATGACAACTGATTCCAGCCTTTGCAGCGTCTTTGGGTACATTAGCTGGATCTGGTGCCATTAAAGGTCATATAATTTCAGCGCAGTCAAACAAACCTCCGGATGTTTAGAAAGCTGCTCATCAAAGTATTTATCTAATAGTACCAATAAAAACCACACAGAGACGTTTTGTGATGAAACTTCAGCGCATGACTGCAGTCCAGTGTGCGTGAGGATCAGCGCACGCATCCATGCCGTGCACTGTGTTTACAGCTCGGGGTCGGGGCGCGGCGCAGCAGCCTCATCCACCATGATGGGAATCTGCAACCCAGCCAGCACCAGCGCCAGCAGCCACACTTCTCTGCCGCTGTTTGTTTTTGTTCTTCACAGAGGAGGATGGTGGCTTTCCAGACTTCTTATACTCGTGGTTCAGGAGTGCACGTGTGTGTGCATGTGAGCTCAAGTGGTGGGAAAGTTTTTGATGTTTGCTTTTTTGTCTTTTAGGTAAAAAAGGTGATTTTTTTTTTTTTTTTTTTTATGTGATCTGTGGCTTTTTCTGATGAATCCACGTTGTCTTTATGAAAGTAACTGTATGATGTGCTTGTTTTTATGTGCCACTGACGTTTTCTTAGCCAAAAATAGAAAAAGGGTCATGTGGCGCATGGATGTCTTCATCACAGCAGGAAGCAGTCAGTCACTTTATGTCTTAAATAAAACTACAGCAGACGTTTTAGGTGGTTGTTGCAGTGGAGACGTATTTACAATGAGAGTCTTTCTGACGAGCACTGCAGTGCATGGGATCATGTGGAGCAGTCAGTCCCACCCGGGAGTTAATTGGATTTAAGGCCTGCAGAGGCTTGTAAAACTTGCATCCCCTGACCAGTTGTACATGTGATGTGCACAGATGACTCATCATTTCTGGCCACACACCGTTACGAGTCCATTATCACTGAAATCACTCGGGATCTGAGCAGATTCAGCCATCACAACAGATACAATCCTGCCATCTGGTGGAGGTATTTTAGCTTTACACATGAGCAGTGGCTTTATTTGTTTATTTATGTTTTTGTCTCTGCAGGTGATGGACAGCTCTATGCCTCTGATTGGGGAGCATGTGGAGGAGGACAAACAGCTGATCACAGAGCTGGTTATCAATAAGATGGCTCACGTGCTGCTGGGAGTCGCCACACCTCAACCTTCCTCTGTGAAGGTACAATGATAAGCAATCATTCATACAACTTTTAATGTTTCTACTTGTAGTACTGCTGTAGGTCTGAACACAACTACTTATCAGCATACTTACTCTACAGTACTTATAAGTATTGATTACATGGTAGTAAGGGATGATACTGCTATATTGTCTTGCTGAGCATGTTTTAAAGTTCCACTGTGTGATATAAAGAATGATTGTGATGGCAGGATTGTAATCATAGTTATGACTATGTATTAATGTAGAAATGAGTAAGAATAATTGTTTCTGTCAAAGTAAACCTTTAGCTGCACTGTCTCCTATCCTCTGCCATGTTTATCTTCTGTGTTTGTACAGTAGCTCAGAATGGACAAACAAAACACTAACTATTTAATCTGACTGAAACTTGTTAGATCGACTGAAAATGTGATGCCTAATCACTCAAAGTCCCACTAACCTGAAAGTAGCAACAGTAGACGTTGGTAGTTGATCAATCTGAGAAATATTAATAAACTTTTTCGTCTCCTGTATTTGTATTTTGACGGTAAATGTGCCCATAAAAGTACTGACTGGTTTGATAGTGAGCGTATTTCTTGTTACTGTAGGTACATGAAGGACCAGTTGTTTGCTGTTTGTATTTTAAACCACTAGGTGTCACATTGTTCTACTACATCTATAGTCGTAGCATCAGCAGCAGGATGCAATTTGATGTTTTTTTTCTGAAAATAATACTAAATTTCTTCTTCCTTTTCTGCTTCCCTGCAAACTCAGACCACGCAGCCCAGAAGAGGTAAAAAAAAAAAAAAGACTCATTTGTTTGACTTTTTCTTAGTCCAGTGATGTGCATTGAAGTGACTGATGCATGCATCATGTGCATATACGTACTGCAGGAGGACACCGCTCTGCTTCTGCCTCTCCGTCCCAGTCAGCTCAGGGGTCGCCTCAGAGAGCTCGGTCAGCCACAACTTCACCCAGCCAGGCCTTTCAACCTGGTCCCATCCCAGCTTCCTCTGGGCCTGGATCTCAGAAACAGTCACCTCAGCTGAAGTAAGTCCAGCTTTCAGGCCTGCTTTTATCTCGTTTTTCTCTCTCTGCTTCATCTTTATTATCTTTGCCGGAGAGTGTTTTGAAATAAAAGTTGCATTCAGGGTGATGGCTTTTCTCTCCTTTATTTCTTCTGACCTTTCTTTCTGCATTGCACAGCAAATCCCAGTCACTGACCAACACCTTCACAGAGACATTACGAGGAAGCCTGACTGATGACGAGGCGAAAGCTGAGACCATCCGCAGCCTTCGGCAGTCCTTTGCCAGCCTCTTTTCTGACTAAAAGCCTCCACTTCCTGTCAGTCACTTCTGATGTCCATCTGATATGGAGTCTCCTCTCATCTCCAGACCTCAGCTTCCTCTTGCTTCTCTTTCCTTCTTCATGTCTTCAGATCAGTGATGTGTCTGTCACTAGAAATTGCCAACTTGTCTCTGGGATCTCACATGAAGGCGTTGAGGTAACATGTCAGATTTTAAAATGCAGTTTTCAGGGTGCATTTTGTCATGCTTGCCCTGACTGCCATTTTTCCTGCATGCACCCTTCAAGTCAGATCAGCTGATGGCAGTTTGGTCTTTCTAGTACAAAATAATTATAGTTACTGCTGATTTTCTGGCTTGTACTGCTTGGTATTTAATCGTTCTGCATTCTCTTTGTCCACCTGGTAGCACTATTTACATATTTCTGCATTTATCGGCAAATATCTTTATCTTTTTAATTGACAGTCAGCTTCCAAATTGTTTGCAGATGTCTACTGCAATATTCTCACCCGTTGCAGCTCCTCTTAACTGATGAGAGACGTACCAAATCCTCACAGTTCACCAGCGAGCGCTCAAGCAGCTTAGCCAGCAGTTGCATTTCTCAGACATCCGTGTGCTGGAGACACTTATTAGTTCACGGTGTAGGGACTTCTCTACCTTGGCCTAACATTACCAAAGTGCTTTTTAATAGAACATTAAAAAAAAAAAAACTCCCTTTGCACTTCATCAAGGAAGTAGTACACAGCTACAGTAATGCAACTTTTGAGCTTTGGATTTTTACAAGTTGCAAACTCTATCCTGGCTTACCGCCATCGTCTTCCATCTCAGCTCCGATCTTCCCCTACAGCTGTCCTGTTTCCTGTTTTGCTTTGTCTGTTGTGGGGCATTTTAATCATAGCTAACCTTGCTGGGTCTTGGAAGATGAATCATGAGATTGTAAAATTTTGAGACTTATGAGCTTTTAGCCATTCAGATAGAAGATGTTTTCTTGTATGACATTTTTTTCCCACTTTACTCTGTACAACTAATGTCAGCTGGACTTACAGATGATTTATCTTCAGCCTTTTGTTTTATGTTTGAACTGCAGTGATAGCAGATGTCCTCCGATGTTCAGTTTGTTTTGGACCTGAATGAATGTCATGTGAAGTCAAACAGGAAAACTGAGACAGGTTCATCTAGGTTATTAGAAAACGGCAATGCTTTTCTGAATCATGTATTCATCATTCCTCACGAACATCCCATAGAAAAAAAAAATTTGATGTGGCAAAACATTTTCATTGAACTGGTTAAAATTCTGGTTTGATTAAATATATTTAAAAAGTAAAGGAAGAAGCCAGTGAAATCAGAAATGCAATGAAAGGATTTTTACAGATACAATAATTATTTTAATAATAATTTGCAAAAGTAATGAAAAAAAAAAGATAAATAAATAAAATAAAACAGTGGAAAAGATTCCTAATGTCGGAGAAGAGAAGGTAATTCATGCAGACTGTGTTGGGACTTCCCACTTTCCATAATTTAAAGCAAGTAAATATAAAAAAGAAACAGAGGTTGACCAAGAAAAAAAAAATTTTAAACAGATAAATAAACATCCTTCCTACATTAATTGGTTTTTAGCCTTAATTTCATAGAAAACTAAGACTAAATTTATTAAAAACATCTATCTTTTAAAACTGAAAATCACAAAATAAAGCCCTCCTGTTGGGCTTTCGGAAGCTTACTTACCGTATGTTTGGTGATGCAGAACACAATCACTCTGATTTACGAATTTGTCTTCTAAGAGGTGATTAAGATCCAAGAAATTTAGTGACAAATTGAATGTTCTTTCATCTCCCTTTTAACTGAGAGGGATGTGAACAAAACACTTAGTAGTTAATAATGACTAAAATAATTGTTTAATGATCAAACATTCACATGCATGGAGTTGGGTAAAATTCTGTATTTGTGTGAAAGAGATCCTCCAACAACAAAGAACTAGCCGTCATTGCAATAATTATGTTAAGTTTGAAGTCATGTTTATTTCATCTTTAAAACTTGACACTAAGAAAAGCTTTGGCTTTCACTAATTTAGAAACTTCCATGTTTCATGGACAATGGCGCAGAGTTTTGCTTCTACTAGCAGTTTCTTTTGAGGCAGAAGTAACATGGCTAGATGCCTTCATCTGCACTGGTTTAAGGGGAGGATGCTGGTTGTTAGTTTAGTTAACCATTATTGAAATGTTAAAAACAGTCAAATAAAAAGACTTCAAACAGTTTGACCACAAACAACCAGTTAAAAACAGAAAACAGAAAGTCTTTGCTGGTGGTAATCTGTGTTTTTAACTGGAGCAGATGAGATAAAGACTTCTCAGTTTGGAGAATCAGGCAAGGTGAGCTAAGCTAGTAATACACACACCAGTCCTGTAAACGACATTTTCCAGGTTGGAAATATTCATACAAAAAACATAAAATGTTTTTCTTTTATTTCCAGCTTCAGATTTTGCACCTCTATTTCCATTTTTAATGTCAGAATCTGAAGGTTTCACATTGTTTAACATGGCAATGGCTAATTAGCAAACATGGAGCTGATGCTAATCTTGCTAGCAGGAGCTTATTGCATCATGCATAATCAGACTTTTCATTGTTAATTCAAACAGCCAAGCATCACTATCACCCATCTCAGATCAGACCTGATTAGAACTTATATTGATGGTCTGAAACATTTCCGTATGTTCTTGACGTTGGTGTTGCATGTCGCTAAAATGCTTCACTTATACACCGAAAACGTCACAGGTACAGCTTTGCTGTCGTTTTCTTTAATCTTGTTTGAAGCTGTGAAAGAAAACTTGTCTCCATGTCTGACTCACCTGTGATCCTCCTCCTACGGTGATACTTCTGCCTCAGAAAATTGTTTGTTAAAAGAAAGATCCTTTAAGCTTTATCTCTTGAGTCAATGCAGCGTCTTGTCATTGAGAGCAGTGTGTCAAAATGGACCAAATCAGCATATAATTGTAAGTTTGCATGATTGACACCATTTTGTTCCATCTACATTGTAAAGATTACTATTCAGTATGTAACACTGCAGTGTAATAAGCCATACCTAATCGATGAGGATTTCCTATCCCTTATGTGCCACGCAATAATGCTGTGACATCACAGCTGAAATGACGTATTAACTTCGATCACTGTGTCCGTGGCTTGTCCTGCCCTGCAGAGACACTCAACAGTAGCTGCGTCTGAATTTCACTTAAAACCACAAGTGTGTTGAATCCTTCAGCCAGGATGAAGAATAGCTTTGATGTCAGTTTTCTCAGTTTTATGTACTTTGGGTATGAAGTGCAGTTTAAGATCTGATAGATGCTGTTTTTGCATTCATGTTTGAAGTCAGATTTTCCTAAATGACCACGTGTCAGATGACTTTTGTCCTTACCCATGTAGATTTACCTGTTTTTCAGCTTTTTGCTCAAAATATATAAATTGTTTTTCTTTTATTTTATTCAATTGGATATGAACTGCAAATTTTACTATTACCTACCTCAATTTTAGCAGTGTGCAGCAGAAGCTGGCAACAGATTGGTAGTGCTGCTGGAGATTTTGTGAAATGAGCAGCGTTGTGTTTTTTTTATCAGAACTGATTTTATCTGTGCAAGGCCCTCAACCAGCTTGATACACCTGATACTGTATAAACACAATGATGTGCTGTTTGGTGACAACTAGAGGAAAAACGCTAGATTTCCAGCACCATCTAGTAGAATGAAGCATGTGTGTCTTATATGTAACGAGTACAGTCTTACTACTACGTCTACAGTGCATATTCAGCAGTAGCTAGGACTAAAATGTTCAGATTATGTTCCCACTCTTCTGATCTGAAGACCTGCAGGCTCCTCAAATCCTGGTAAAAGGTTGCCCCTGGAGGAGTGAGAGTAAATGGATGTTAAATCTGAGATAATGCTAAGCATGCAACCGTTTTTACTAATGGTTACACCCAGTGACATGTCTGCTGATAATTGGATGTTTTTGCAAAATATATCGATAGAGCACCAAATGACACGTAATTAGAATTTAATTAGATGTTTATAGCTTTTTGGAAGCTGTAAACTTTTTGGAAGAGTTATATGTAATGGTTTGAATAGTTGGTGCACTACCTGAAGCAGACAGCAGTCAGAGTATTTTCAATTTGGGGAATAAGAAATTAATCAATGAGATGAATTTTCACCCTCTAAAAAAGCTCAAACCTGCAAATTTTGTGAGATGATTTTCCCCCAATGCCACTTATATGCTGTTTCAGAACATTGATTATAGCATTAGCTCAAAATAATGTCAACGTTTTGGGGTTCAAGTTGTTTTCAGGTGCCTGCAAAGGTAAGATTCTGAATATCTTAGAGAAATTCAAACTCGACTCGGAGTTTAACACTTGAACGTAGAAATCTACTCTTAAAAGGGTCCTGTAACCTTCATAGTTCAATTAACATTGTATTAAGTATAGTGTCTATTTCATGTTAAGGTTAGATAGATTTGCAAAATTTTTATTCTTTTAGTTTATTGATAGGTGCTCAGGGGGCCCATCTCATGCCCCCAAAAGCCTCCATATGTTTTTACAGCCGTGGTTTACTTGGTTTTGTAGGGTTTATGCTCATTTCACAAAATTAAAGCTGAATTGCATCACCCCATTCCTCTTCATTCTTTTAAATGGCAATACTGCTACTTTATTTGCAACAAAACATGTCTGTGTCACATAGATCCACTCGGGGTCTGTTGAAGTGTTACAGAGCCTCACACTGAACTAATATGCAGCCTCAGAGACTTGCCATTAAATACAGCTAATACGTACTGCAATCAAACAACTCCATTTTTATTATGGTGTACTTGTATGTACATGAGAGAAATAACGTCATTGCACGGGTTTATTTGCCAGTCGTTCAGTCCACTGTGCTCCTTCCTCCTTACTAAATGGTGGGTGGTGTTGTGCGGTTCTTTAAGTGTATTAACGTTCTGTAAATTGGTGTAAATGTGGCATGAAAAACCAGCTCTTCTTGTGTGCCTAAGGTGTGTAAATTTAGTGATCATGTAATCTTAATGTCTGGCTGCTTATTTGTGAGAAGTGTGATGCGTCTTGTGTGTTTCTGTAATTTATTCGCATTAATATTATTTCTGTACTTTTGTTCTTTAGTCTGAAAAACAAAGTTTCTGTTATTAAAGGTATCAACTTTTATTATACCTGTGGTTTTGCATTCCAGTCTCTGTCGGTCATTCTCAACGCTTGCCATGATTCAGAGGTTTTTTCTCCTTTTTTGGTCATATGGAAGTCTGGGCTGTTTTTAAAAAGTCCTGTTTAAAAAAATGCAACTTTCATAATATGCTTTGATAATCCTAAAATCCCTTCATCTTGGATTAGTCCCATATTTTATTCCTCTTGGCATGAAGCTCAGGGTGTTAAAAGCTGACTGGCAGCACAAGGCCACAACGTATTCTTTTATCTCCTGCCCACTTTATGTCAAGTTTCTGAATCAACCGCATTAGGAGATAACATGAAACACATTCAGCCGTAAATATGTCACTGCACACACTCCCTCACATAATGACTTTTCAAACAGTGCCATCAGCATTCAGCTGTAGCTGATTATAAAATTGTATATCTCAATGTCCCTGACAGACTTGAAGTGTTTATTTTAATGTACAATACAGTGCAGAAGTTTCAAGGCTCCCCCTCATATCGCTACATGCTACCAGAAAGTTGGAAACAGTGCATTAATTTAGTGAAAATTGTGAAATTGAGAAGGAATGCTATACATTAGCCAAAACTGTGTACTGTATACAGCAATGTATGCTTCAAGGACAAATATGTTGTATAGTAAAACAAGAAAAGTTGTTTATAGCTTTTAATATTAATAAAACTTGTGCCAGCAAACCATTATTTTACACACCCTGGATGTATGGTTTCAGCTAAGCCTTTCGTTGCCTTCCTCTTTTATTTAATCACATGCAGAACTGCTTGCTGCTAAAAAAAAAATAATGGTTGAGTTGTGAGCTATAATAATACAAGGATATGAAAGAACACTGTCAGAGTAGAGAGGATTGCAGCTGCTCGGTTAGGTGAATAACAAGCAGAATGTTAGTCAGTTTTGGGCAGTTTAACGAGACTGACAACACCTGTGAAAACATGCATGTAATGCAGACTTTTGAAGAACAGCGGGCCCCAATCACTGGTCCTGGGGCCAGCGGCAAGACCTTTTTTTCCCCACTGGGTCAAAAGTTTAAAAGATGAATAATGACTGCTATAATGATAATAATCTAACATTTCACACATGTTCCAAAATGACTAAAACCCGAGCTAATGCTAATGAGCAGTCACCTAGCTTACTGTCCTAAAACTGACTAACGGACTATATGGGAAGCTCAATGAACTGTTGTCATATCCCATTTATGAATGGTCCCTGCATACGAGGGTGGGCTCAGAGGGTTTTGGAGCTTTTTTGTCAGGGTTTTTGGGAACATCTCTGACAGCATTCTGGTTCCAAGTTAGAGCTGAATATTGACCCATGAGAATACTGATTTTGCAAAGAAGGGTTGGCATTAAGGGGTTCTGCCTTGATGTGAAAATGTGATTACTACTTTTTGCCATCTTTCATGAGGCGGACCTTGGAGAGAAACAAGCATAGCTTGGTGAATTTCTATTTCATGCATATCAAACATCACTCCAACCAGAACATTATGTGAAAAGCTGCTAACCAAAAGCACAATATGTTGACACACACCTACATTACCTGATCAAAAATATCTGCATCCTCACGAAACAAATCCCTTGTGCCTTCTTGGCCTAGTGATAATTACACAAGTTATTCTGGATTGGGGATACTCGATATAAATATGGTTCAGTTTCAAACTTTCTTGGCATCACAAGCACAGAAGAACATCTTCAATTTCACTAAATGTATCTGTATCAGTCATGGACTAATCTGTAAAAAGATAAGCCCAATATTAACTTAGAAAACTTGTTTTCTGAGGCATTAAAGTTTTTACACATCCTCTGTTGTAGGCTTGTTTCTAGACCAAAATTCCCCATATTTCCACAAAACATAGCAGAACAATAGCTATTCTATTCATTCAGTGCCATGTTAATACAGGTGGTGCAGACTTGCAATATTTATGTAATCCACCTCAAATCATGTTAGAGCAATAACTTTGAACAGCTTCAGCTTTTCTTGTTTCTTTCTTTTATATGATTAGATTTTTTTTCCAGTGGAAACACCATTTTCTTGCCTGTATGGTACATGATGTGAAGCTTCAGACTTCAAACCCTCCAACTTTGCAGCAGTTAAGTGATTTGGCGATAAGATGCAGCATTGCATAACGTTACCTCTTGGAAATTCTCTTATCCTCTATATCTATCCCTTTGATGCAGTTACCAGTCATGTTCACCCAGCTTTGACCTTGCAAGTACACATGCACATATCTCATCCTTAAAAAGACATTGAACCTCCTTCTTTTATGAGTTTAACTCGCATCCATCAACCTCTGACCCCATCACAGTGTTCTAAACCCTGAAACTTCCTCACAGGCTGTTCTGTCGTTCACATTTGAACTGTCTGAACCAGACACGTGTTGCATACCAGACCACTGGCAGCCTGATGGTAATCTGCTGCCAGTGTGATTTCTTGCATTCTTAAGATGGAATGTCGAATCTCTCATCTGCTGCAGGTCCCTGCCTGCCTGCAGGCTTGGTGATGGCCTGTCCTCACAACACTGCTTGAACTCTTGCACAGCACCAAGAGCAGAAATCAATGGTCCACTTCGGGCTTGTGTGGGACATGAATTAGACCAGAAGGGGGCATCATCCTCTCAAACTAAGCTCAAAACTCCTCTTCATGCCTGTTAACATCTTTATTAGGCCCGAGCACCTTGGCGGTGCGAAGGCCTATTGTAATTGCAGCGTTTCTTATTAGGCCCGAGCACCTTGGCGGTGCGAAGGCCTATTGTATTTGCAGTGTTTATTATTTTTATTCGGACACTTCGCGTGCTTTTTTGGAGGCCTGAACGTGCTCGAAAACTCACCAAATTTTGCGTACCCCCCCAAGGGAATACGAAAAATTTGATATTTTGAGGTGCTCCAGAATGTTTGGGCGAAACTGAATGAGAGCGCCATCTATTTTAGGTGCCCCGCCACTGCATGTCGTTAGGCTTTATGAAAATTCATACACATGATCTACATGCAAGGGCGAACAAAAAATCCTCTTAATGTCATGGTGAAATGTCGACAGGAAGGCGGCCATTTTAGGTCAAAGTCAATATTTTGGCGTTTTAGCACCTCGCATTTTAACGAACTCGTCCTAGAGCTTTTATCCCACTGAGCCACAAATTGCTCAGGATGTTCAGGAGGCATGTGTGATTAAATGTTGTGTTATTTCTTCTAATAGGAGACTTAGTTTACGAGGGGCGGGGCCTCAAAGTTTGATGTCTCGCCATGAAAAATTAAACGGATATAACTCCCACATAAAGCAACATTTCTGCACCAAATTTGCTAGATATGATGGCAGTCCCCTCCTACAGAGTTCTATATGCCAATATTTTGATTATGAAATAGCCACGCCCCCTGGAGGTCAAAAGTGTTGTTTTTTGCTCACACACCCATAACTCTGGCTTGGTGGACACCACATGGCCCAAATTCACTCAGGCATCACAAAACATGTCAGTGAAGAGATCTGGTAAAGGACGTTGCTCTACGCTGCACGGCGTGCCCGTGACGCCATGGCGAAGTTCCATGCGGCGGCGTGACACCATAAATCACTATAAAATTGTCAATTTTGATCTGATCACCCTAAAACTTATAGGGATTAATAAGGGATCAGTCCTGAACAGATTAATGTGACCATTGCTGGTGTAGACCTAAGCCCCGCCCACTTACAACAGGAAGTGTTTTTTTCCACGTTTGAGGATCATGCTTCTAAGCAAATGATCCCAAACACTTGAGACTCCTCCAAAACATGTCAAACCCTTTCATGATGCCACAATAAAAACCTCAAGTTGCTACGCTAAACGGGACATGGCGAATGGCGGTCCAACGCCATGAAACAGGAAGTACCTGTGACCAAGCCATGGAACCTTGGACCGCCACCAAACTTGCCATGACTGATGACAGTAAGGCCCTGAACTAAGCCCCATTGAAACATTATGGAATAAATGGATCTCTTGGTTAGCGCCCCCTACAAAATTTCAATCAATCAGCCCCGCCCACTACATGGACCGACATGGATAAAATTCAGCACAGTTGGAGAACCTGCCAGTACCTTCAAAAAAGTCTCTTGGACATATGGGCTAAATTCAACAGGAAGTCGGCCATTTTGAAAAAGGTGCCATTTTTGGGGTCATTTCTTTGCTATGCATTTTAAACAACTCCTCCTAGGGATATTGTCCAACTGACACCCAACTTGCACAGGATGCTCAGGAGGCATGTGTGATTTAAAGTTGTGTTATTTCCTCTAATAGAAGATTTAGTTTAGGAGGGGCGGGCCCTCAAAGTTTGATGTCTCATTAACAAAGACTTATTGCTAAAACTCCCACATAAAACAACATATCAGCACAGGAATCGACACATTTGATGCCAGTCCCATGATGAACAAAATCTACAATGCAATAATATGACTCTGAACTAGCCCCACCCCTTGGCAACAACAAGTGTCTGATATCATGAACCAGGAAGTACCTGTAACAAAGCCATGAAATTGTTGATCTTCACCATACTTGCCATGAGTCATGACAGTTATGTCCTTAATAGAATAAAATTACAATATAGTGGAAAAGATAGTAAATGGCTCCATAGCGCCCCCTACAATATTTCAATCAATCAGCCCCGCCCACTACATTGACTGACATGGATATGATTCGGGAAACTTGTAGACCATCCCAGTACCTTCAAAAAAGTCTCTTGGATATATGGGCTAAATCCAACAGGAAGTCGGCCATTTTGAAAAGGGTGCCATTTTTGGGGTCATTTCTGTCATTTTCTTTGCCATGCATTTTGAGGAACTTCTCCTAAGAATTTTGTCCAACTTTAACCCAAATGAGTCAGGATGCTCAAGAGACATGTGTGATTAAAAGTTGTGCTATTTCTTTTAATAGGGGATATCATTTAGGAGAGGCGGGGCAGCAAAGCAGATGTGATGCAATGAAAAGGAAAACTGACATAACTCCCACAAAAAACAACCAACCTGCACCAAATTTGCTACAGATGATGCCAGTCATATCCTTCACATTTGTGCATGTCAATAATTAGATTATTAGTTAGCCCCGCCCCTTGGTGACAGGAAGTGACCGTTCATAAGGCCTTAATGGCCTGAAGTGCAGTCTGGCTGTACTTTAGATTGAGAGAGGCATGGGAAGGATGTTGCCAGGGGAGGCGGTGGCATTATGCCGAGCGGCGCCATGGTGCGAGGGCCTATATCACCGCTTGCGGTTTTAATTTAGCTTTTATTTTTCTTTCCAATCAAAGCAACTGTTTTCCTCACTTCTGCATGTTTTATGCATCTTCGGTCTTTTAGCTGCTTCTGTTCTGAGACGGTCCAACTTGTTCAGCTCCAATCCAGAGCCAAAGGAAAGTTAGAGCTCCTACTTTAGGGAGAAAACCAAAACCTCAGAGGATTTCAATGTCCTGATGTCTGAAGGGTAGCTCTGTCTGCAGAATTCATTTGAAATGTTCGCCATTTAACTATAAGGACATGAAGGAACGGAGAAGATGTTGCTTAGCAACAACTGAAGTATCAACAAACAGAAGACAACACATGCAAAAATCATTCGGTTCTTTACTAGTGATGTGTTCACATAGTAACATCTTAAAGTTGTCCTTGCATCAGCAGCCGGGTGACAGCCAATCAGAATCACAGAAACACGTCCAGTATGTTGCATGGCGCTACAAGTTTACTGTTTTTCTGAAATCACTCCATCATTTTGACTTCTGCAGTGCATCTCGTGTGATGGACACATAATGAGCTGTGAAGTGAGAATTTTTTTCTTGGCTGCATCTGTTTAAATGTGTTTCTGTTTTAGGTCAGTGAGGAGTAGACTAACACACTAAAATGCCAAAATGCTGAAGGGTAAATGTATGTAGGAAATGATTTTGTTGTAGTTCCCTCTCTTGATTGTGAATCAATCAATATTTTCAAAAATTGCCGTTTCATCACCAAACTGCAAGCATAAGCATGTGATGACCACATTGTCTGCAAGGGGAGCATTAATTTAAAAGGCTGCAGTGACGCGTTTATATTTGAACTTCAATGTGTTTTATTCCGCTCGGTTTATATGTCAAATCCTAAAGGTCTCAGCATGCCGCAGAGGTTTCATCGCAACATTTACCCTCTCTGTTATAGTGCATACTGCATGTGTGGGCAGATGTGTGCGTTTCACTGCGAGCATCCTGTTTTGCACAGTTGTCTGTGTGTGTGTGTGTGTGTGTGTGTGTTTTGTGCAGCCTTAGCCATCATAAGTATGTGTTAAAGGAAAAAAAAGGGCCTTGGTTGTCATAGTGACTGTAATTTTTTTGTGTAGAGTGCAGGTGAGTTGAGAAAGACGGAAAGCCTACTTTTGTTTTCTTTTGACACTTTATATTTTATCTGTTGACATATTTCCAGTTTTTGTAAAATTAAAAAAAAAAAAGATGTCGTGTTTTATGCACGGCCCACCCCAGTAGTTATTATTCCCCTGTAAAAATCTCTGCTCTTTAAAGTCATACGTTCTGAATATTTGTGCAGCTTAAAAACCTCTAATGTCCTTAAAATTGCAAAGGAAGTAGATTCCTGTTTGAATGTCACTGCAGCAGTCGAGAAGACTAATTCAAGCAATTTTCTTGTCATGTTTAATGGAACATGCAGATGGCATTACAGGCTATCAAAGTTACAAGTTCTCTTTCTAAAACCCACTACAAATGATTTTTGCATACCTATACCTAACCCACCTATAGGTGATTATGTGGATCAGATTGCACGTATTTCTGGTTGAGAAGCATCTGGACACATGATGTAAAGATCCAGCTTCAGAAAAGTTGTTGCATTGCGTAAAATGTAAATAAATAAAGAATGCACATTTGCTGAAATATTTATTTGACCAAAAAATAGACAAAGGAAAACATCACATTTCAATAATAATATTGTTATAATAATTATCATTATTATCAACAATAATAATGAAAAACATTAGCTCATCTTGAGTTGATGGCAACATCAACGTCAGTGTCTAAATATCTGCAAACTTAACAGACCAACTTTGGGAGAGGAATGTTATATTAAACACTTGTGGCTCTTGAGCTGTGCCAGATGTTTGCAGTTGGTAAAGGTCTTGGCTGCAGACAGGGCAGACCTTTTAGCACCTGGAATCTTCCTCTACAAAGTCCCGCTGTTTTAATTGAAGCAGTATTTGCTTTGCTGAGATATGCAAGGTCTTCTCTGAAAAGCTATCTGGATAGTAGTATGTGTTGCTTTAAAACGTGTAAACCCCTTTTATCTTTCCAGATGTTCTCGTTGCTAGTTCATTAGGGACTAATATACAATCATACCATTAGCAGAAGGCTTTTTAACTGAGTTCCGATAAACTAATTAGGTGATTTCTCTCTGTGTAGGGCTGAAGGATGTTGTATCTGACATATCTTTGGTTCAGAAAAGGCAGGTGTGTCTGGCTTGTGTCACATGTGACTTCTTTGCATGATGGAGATTTAACCTGCATGTGCATGATACAGTATAATGTATCACACAGTGATGTCAGCAAGTGATCCTGATGCCATAGAATGGTTTCCAATTTACATTCAGGCGCATTTTACTGAGATTGCTCCACAACTTATAGCTGCAATTTTTTTTGCATACTGCTCTCTGTCTCAATAAATAAATTAAACAAGAAGCATTTAAATAGCTCAACACAACTTATGTCATAAGCAGTTTATCCAAATTGAACAGAAAATGGCCATTTCAACAACCATTGCAGTCTCAAAATGATTTAACCCCTTCATGACAAACATTGTACTTAATAGAGCACTATTTTGCTCTTATGAAATGTGATGCACAGACACCAGCTTCTGGGAGCATTCTTGTCGAATCTTAGCTCATTCCTCATGAGCAAAGTTCACTAGCGCACTAATGTTCCTGGGTTTGCATGCTGCAAAGCCCGTTGTCAAATCCTGCCAAAGATGAATCCACTGAATCCATCTTTCCCTCCTGTGTGTTTCCAGTGGCAGAGGAAGCAAAGCAACCCCAGAGCACCACTGATCCGACGTAGGCAAGTTGTTCTTTTCAGCGTTTGCTTCATTCTTCCTTCTCCAGACATACCGCTGATCCTGAAAAGTTCCCATTTTGTTTCATTGGTCCCCAGAACAGCATCTCAAAACCTTCTTGCCTTTTTTATGCAGTGTTGAGCAGATTGGAGACGACTTTTCTTGTGCTTTTGGGTCAACAGTGGTGTACGTCTTGGAATTCAGGCATGGAGTCCTCCAGCATGTCGTGTGAGCCTTACTGTGGAAGCTGAAACTTCAGTGCCTGCAGCCCACAAGTCTTGCTGCAGGTCTTTTGCAGGCAGTCGAGTGTTTTTGACCACCTGCCTCCTCAGGATTCTGGTAGCTGCCAGTGATGGCTTCTTTCTGCTAGCTGGTGTTGCCACTGTTCCGTCAACTCAAAACTTTCAAACTATGCTTCCAGCTGTCTCTCCAAGAACATTCAATGCCTTGAATATCTTTTTGTTTAATTTTCTTGTTAAGGCAGAGCATTAATGTCTTCTCTGACAATTGACTTGACTTGGCCATCTTTAACATGCAACATTCCCGTCAACAATATAAGTATTTGAGGTGTTCCATTTGAAACTCACATGTTGCAACTAATAAAAACCTTGGTCGGTTGTATCAGGTGTGCTTGAAACCACATCTGGTTTGCTTATGGAGACTTCTATTCAGGGGGTTGAATTATTCTGCTACTGCAATGTTTGTTGAAAGTGGGATTTCCTGTTTAATTTGGAGAAACCACTTGTGACACTAGCTGTGTCGAGCTATTTAAATGGCTTTTGACTGATTTGTTGCAAACAGTTGCCAGTTTGTACATTTTGCCAAAATACCTAATTTGCAGTGGAGGTTGAATAATTTTGACTCTACTGGATTTTTAAGCCTGGTCAGCTGTTTATGGAAGCATTAAGCTTTTAGAAGCTGGTGTAGCACACCAGCATAACATCATGCTGGAGAAAAAACAGTCAGTTCTTCCTATTTTATGAAAAACACCCTTGGGCTCTTTATTACACCTGAAATGTGATGAATTTCTTGTTTTAACAGGATGTTTGGTCAAAACACAATTTTGCCAAAAAGGTCAGCATACACAACACATACGCAAGCATGCACTGAAGTGTATTCAGAAGAAATTGCTTTGATTTATATTCATTTCCTGCAGACGTTTTGTAGCCTGACAGAACAAAAACCATTTCAACAAAGTTGTGCTGTAAAGTAAATCATTTTATACACGATAACTTTCTTTTTGTCTGCAAAGAACAGTGTAATGTCTTATGAAAACATAACATAATAATTTTTGGGTTACAAACGTTGAAAAATTATGCTAAGAATCTCAGTTTGCATGTTGCCCCTGTGCATGTGTGTTCTCTGGATACTCTGCGACCTGAAAAACATGCTTGAAGCAGATGAAGCGGAAATCAAAGATGGATTGAGGGAAAATTAATATACATCATCAGTGTTGCTCTGATTTGATGAAATTACAGGGCTGCAACACAATAATGCGAAAAGACACCATATGATGGAGAGGTAATTATGTTTGTCTCTACCAAAACATGTGTGTCATTTGTCACTTGGGAAATAAACCCTTCGAGTTCACCTTAAACAGTATGTCAAGATACAGCTTTCCTACTTAGGGTAGAAGTATGTTATTTGTAGAAGATTGGACTGAAGAGGAGTGAAGAGCTCTGGGGAGAGCCTGTTTACAGAAGGAACGTTACCCTTCTCTCTGAACGGCTTTCATTTCCTCTGCTATGAAACTCTTGTTTTTTCCCTCCTCTTCTGCCTCGTAAAACAAAATTTAATCAAATGCATCTCAAGAACATGTCTCCTCCCAAATAAGTTTATGAAAATAAACAAGAGTACATGTAAACACGGAAAAGTTAATACAACGAGTATTTGCTTGTAAATGATTCATCTCTTGGTTAGTTTCCATCTGTTGCATGTCTGTTTTACACATGGTGAAGATGCTTGTGTGTTTTATTTCTGTAAGGTTGGGATCATATCATTGAAATGTTCTGTTTCTCCATGGCTGCAAATCTAAAGAGGATGCATGATGACATCAAACATCTGCAAGGCTATAGGAGATATTAGTTTCCCTGTTATAGCTATCTAGCAGCATCAGCAGAGAGGCTGTCATGATCCGGGACCCAGCAATGAGAAATAAGCACAATGTCATTCCCAACTTTTCACACTCTGTTCTTAAAGATGTTTCAACGGTAGGTCAGGACCTTCAAACTCATATCATTTTCCTCGCATTCAAAACACACATCATGGAACAGCCCAAACAAGAGGGCTTAACTCTCAGCAATGAATCCCAACTTCTTAACAGCTTGGAAGGCCTGAAGCATAAATTGTCATTTATGATGGCAGTTTATACTTTGCTGTTATATGAAGGAACACAACGGTGTTAACAATTTCACGATGACAACAAATATCCTATAAAATGCATAAATGTGCCACCGTATTACTCCAACCTCAACCCACCTTCTGTTTGCACCATTTTCAGCATGTATGAAGAATTCTAGGAGCCTGGTGAACAAACATGATATACTGGAGCATACTTGACACCTCAGTGAACTAAGAACTACATTCTTTAAAGGATCCTTGACGCCAGAACAGTCCTACAATAAGCTAACGTAGCATCCTCAAATGGTAGCTGTTAAGGGTCCTTCTGTGATGCCTGGTCAAGAACTCTTCCCGTCAGTTTTAAAACCATGAGATATTCCTAAAGCCACTGTGCGGCTCAAAGGGAACTGGTCTGAAGAACCTTTTGGCTTCAGTAAGTGACCTAACAGCTGCACCTTAACATAAACTCAAAGGATGTCAGCGGGACATACACATCCAGAAATCATCCAGAAGACTTTGTCCTGAAGATTAATTTATTATTCAACTTAGGTTGTATGTGAAACTCCACCTAACCATCACAGTTAAGCAGAAATGGAAATTCTGAAACGGGTCAGAAGAATGCTTAAACGATTGATTTTCATAAAAAGGAAAAAAAAATCTGACCATGATGAAGGTAATCTCAATGAGCCTTTTTGCTTAATGTTAAATCCTGATCTTATCGGCGTGTTAAGCTTTATTATACTGTGTTGCATCATAATGCATCATATCATTTTGTTTTGCGTTTTTATTGATATTTTGGTGTCTTTATCCAAAGTTTAGACCAGAATCAATTTTTGAAAATCTCCCCAACAAATTGTACATTTTCAAATCGGCAATATTAATGGAAAAGTGCAAAGCATGAATGTTGTGTTGATCACAAAAGCAGAAGCACTGTTTACTGAAAGTATAAGCTATTTTAGAAAAGTTGTTTTTTAATTGACTTAAAAAAATTTAAAAAAAAAAAAGATTCAAATGTAGTATTTATTATCAACATGTAAAACAGTATTGTAAATAATGGAGCTGGAACGGTTTTTGTTGCTGGTCTTCCTGATCCAGATCTAACTGTCCAGATCTTCCTGGTAGCTGGTATTTGCAAGTTGCGGTCACACATTCTCATACTCACTGATGCACTTGTTCAATCCTACTTCAAGCTGAAGATGCTGCTGACTCTGAAATCTGTGTGCAGTCAGTCTCTTGTTCCACTGTGACTTTCTCACCTCCCTGTTCACAAGTTAGCCAACAGTTCCTCAACCTCCCATATTTCCTCCATGCTGAAGCACTTAAATACAGTCCACACACATTTTGTGCCAAACAGAACTCATGTTTTATCCACTTACATGCATCTGTTTGTTTACATCATACTGCCACCGAGGTTTTGCATGTTGACGTTAGAAACATTTTAGCTCATCGACATGCACATTTTCACTTTGGAGGAACATAATGCGCAATAAATCTGCAGGAAATGTAATATTTTATTCGCATCAGAGAAAAGGAGGTTGATGCAGTGATGGTTGAGTTGTGTGTACATCCACAAAAAGTGTCCTTTTTTAGATCATAAAATAAATGTCTTTTATTTTCCATCACAGTTTGTGGTGGAAAGTGTATCTGTTCTCTGCAACATGTGCGCTCACCGGCCACTTTATTAGGTACACCTTGCTAATACCAAGTTGGAGCTTCTTTTACCTTCAGAATGGCTCTAATTTTTCTCCATGCTCCATGATGGCATCACAGTTGCTGCTGATTCTCACCTGCACATCCATGATGAGAATTTTCTGTTCCACTTCCCAAAGCTGCTCTATTAGATTGACATCTGGTGACTGTGGAGGCCACTGGAAAACAGCACACAAAGCCACCACAAGATGCTAGACTGTGTGGACAATGTCAGCAACAATACTCCAGCTAGGCTGTTGTGTTTAAATGAAGATCAAGTAGTGGGCAAGGACCAGGAGTGTGCTCACACACCACTACATGACTAACAGCATGAATTATTATTAGATAATAGAAAAGATCAATGCTTTTGTGTTGATTATACAAAATTCTGAGCCTGTCTGAATGTTGCAACTGAACTCAAGAATCATCACACCAGGCAACTAGTTTCCAATCTTCTGTTGTCCAGTTATGGTGAAACTGTGCAAAGTGAAGCCTCCATTTCCTCTTTGTAGTGGCATAACTTCAAGATTGGATATTTTGTATGTTTAGAGATGGTATTCTGCATACCTTGGCTACCAGTTATGGTTAGTGCTACCTTTCTATCATCTTCACCATGTCTACGTGACTAAATGCACAGTTACTGCCATGTGACTGCCTGATTAGCTAGTTGTGTTTACAAGTAACTGAACAGGTGTACCTAAAAGAGCAGCCAGTGGCGGTGAGTGTATATGTGCAGCTCACTCTTGGCTTTTTTTGCTTGGTAGATTTTGTGTGAGTCATCAGATATGGACCCTTAGACCAGTCAGCACTCCAGCTGCATTCAGATCTCTGCAAAGTATCAGCAGTCTGACCACATTAGCTAACCTTTATGGGGTAACGCAGAAAAATCATCCGAATGCACAGCCCAGATTTACTGTCACTAAGTTCATTTTGTATGTTTTAGTTTCCCTTATGGTAGAGGTAGAAACTCAAACCTCATCCTAGTAGATATTTATAAGGCAGATTTTAACTTCCAGTGGTGTCCTTTCCTCCAGCTGGTTGGGGATAAGGAGGAGCTCTGTGGCTTCTCTCCCCGCTCATTGAGATTTTCAACTTAGTAATTATCTGCTAGATAGCAGGGCCACTCCTCTTTGCTTAACTAAAGAAGGCCATTTTTGTGTTTTGTTCTCCCCTCGATTTGGAATTCTATGTAAAGTATCAGGGTGTAGTTTGTGAGGTCTTTTTTTTTCTTTTTTTTTTTTTTTAAATATAGCCCACTGTCAGAAGTGGCTGACCTTTGGTTTTGCTTTTCTAACTCAACCTGCCACAGATCTGTAGTGTTTCTTTAATGTATGAAAGGAAAAAGAAGCATTCTAAAGGTTTTGAGAGAACAGAGCAAGCATTAGAAGAAGAGAAATTAACATTTATAAGTTGGTATTATGTACACAATATGTAGAAAATACGTAAGTATTGAGATAGTGAGCTTTATGAAAGGATGTTTTTTTTAAAGCAATGAAAATTGTCGTGAGAAGTTACGCCGTTGATTCAATCTCTTAACTTTTTATGACATCATGGATTGGTTTCATTGGTACCCCACTGTGAAATTACAGGAGTGCCAGGAAATGCTTCAGGCCTCATCTTACCACATAAGTAAAATCATTAAATATGTTAAACACACAGAGAGCCCTCAAGTTATTATCCTAGAACCTGTTTCAAGCAGTGCAATAAAGCTGCAGAACATTTTGTGAAGAACTGTACCTTCCTTCCTACATAAAGCTGCAAATACAGTCGTTGGATGTCGAAAACAGTTTTTGGCTTCTGTACATTTATTGCTCAGGATTGATGTCATTGATGTCTGACGACAAAGGTAGAAGATAGAAGAAAAATCAAACTTGTTATTACTGTTTAAAACAGGTTTGTTAGTTTGGTTAAAGATCTTCATATCACTGTCTGAAGATCTTTGTTAAACACTCATTAGAAGAAGTATTGGTGGAATATATCAGCTTTTAATTACAAGTGCACAGCTGATTTTGACAGACAGCTCATATATATATATATCTATCTATCTATCTATCTATCTATCTATCTATCTATATATATATATATATATATATATATATATATATATATATATATATATATATAATATATATATAATATATCATATTTGAACAATTACATTATCTTCTACTGAAGATGCCTTTGGGTTCTGCCCATCCCTACTGTAAGACCCAGCAGTGCTTAAGGCTATAAACTACATCATACATGCTGTTGCTTACAGTATTAACATCACAGACATGAAAAAAAAATCCCTAGAACAATGTTGCTTCCCTTCGTATATGTTGAGAATGCAGCAAACTCCTCCATTCATGGGCGGTGACATGTCTTGAAATTTGACTTTAGTTTTTTATGGAAAAAAAACATTGAGAAGCGCCCAAGATGAACACAGTAGTCCACGGAAGAACCGCTCCTGTCAACTTTATCTTAAGGTATAGACATTCACGATTTTGGGCATTTGTCTTGGATTGATGAGAGTGAAGCACAGTGGATCGACCTTCATCTCGTCTCCTGATATTAATGTTCTTCGACCGATGCTGATGGGGAAAGTTGACACCAGGGCTGAAGCACATCACTATATAGTCCAATAGACAGGATACAATGAAGTAACTTTAAATCTCGTTCAATTTATACATTTCTGAATTCCCTGCATGCAACATGGAATAGTTTCATGCATCATTTTCAGACTTTACTCTGGGTTGTGGAGTATTTAAAGAATTAGATTGGGTTAAAACTCTCATGTAGGTATGAATAGAAACGAGAAGTCAACAGCATCAACATAATTGGTTTGTTGTGTTAGCAAGTTAGCATATCGCAGCAGTATCAAGGACTATCTTAATTTGAATTAAATTTAAGGATTAAACAGGAAATCCTCCATCAAAAACCTCTTCTGAAGAGAAGAGAAAGTTCACGCAAAGCAGAAAAGGAGAAAAACAGACAATTTCCACATTGAATCAGTCACATCGCTGCCAACAATTGTCCAAAGCATTTCCATGGGAAGAAAGTCCTTTTTTTTTTTTTTTTAAAGTTTGTTTTTAATTTTGATAGCGGCTTAGCTTGTCCCTAGCTGCTGATCTTGGTCAGCATCTTGTTGATGGCCTGTTTGACGTGAGTGGTGGAGCTGCGACGTCTGGCCTTGCCCTGGACGGCTTTGCGCCGTCTCACCTCTCTGCATAACTCGTGGAAAGCCTCGGCCACAACACCACCCTCGTCAGCACAGGCCGAACATTCATAGAAGGCACAAGCCATTTCAGCTGCCAGTCGCTCTCCTTCCTCTGTGGTGACCTGGCGGGCATAATCGAGGTCTGACTTGTTGCCCACCAGTACCAAAGGGACGTTCTTCGGCTTCTTCACCTCTTCTAGGAGACTTCGTAGCGGGGCCACCTCTTCAAAGCTTCCCCGGTCTGTGATGTCGTACACAATGATGAATCCGTCACCCCAACGCATGTGACCCTCCTTCTGCTGGATGTCTTCCTGTGATGAAGATGCAAAACATGGTGATGAAAAATCTAAATCAACTACTTGAATATTTTTTAAAGAAATATACTCGTCATACTTTTATTTTTAAATATACACATTAGTGCTTTCATTTGTGCTGCGCTTGGTGCCTGTTAAGTCTCATTTATCGGCCAAGATGCCATTAATGACAAAGCAAGGAATTATAAACAAAACTCAAGTCAAACTAGAACCAGCTATTATTGAAATAATAGCAAATGTGAATGCCCATTTATTGAACTATGCTGAATGATTGAAATGAAATTGCATAAGTGTCAGATACCGGAAAAAAAAAATTCACAAGAGACATTTTTTCCACTTGGTCGACATCAAGGCTTGAACCGATGACCATCTGCATTATAGCACACTGACTTAACTCACTACGCCACTAGCACTCTTGGGTGCATCACGGAAAAAGAGTTCACATTTTTTCCAATTGGCATTGGAATGTCTTTTTTCCAGTAGGGTGTAATTAGCGGAATTGCACAAACATGTGAGAGGTTGAACAAAACTCCATTAAAGATGTGACAGACTTTATTGTTCAATGTGAAAAACTTTTTTTTAAATTTGTTTAAGATTTATCAGAGTCTTGAAATGTTGCAGGGAGGATTTATTGGAACAAATCCTTCATATTTAACTGAGACATTTGCATATAAATTTTGTTGCTCCTGTGAAGTGTGCAGTTGAGACCAACAGTTCACATTGAGCAGCCTGCAGAACTGCATGCCATCACACAAGCAACAGCCGAAAACCAACAATGGAGCTATTTGTTGAATGCTTCATTTGAACCAGCGCCTTGTATGTGTACCTGTGTCCCGGTGCACAAAATGGACCAATCGCTGAGTTGAATTCCGTTTCGTCCAATCACAGGAACGGATTTCAATACATTGACAAAAACTTGAATAACTTAAAAAGTTTAAATGTTACAAAGACCAAAAGTCGTACAACATATCTCCTGAATGGGCTGAAGAGTTTGATATTTGAATGGTTGAAGTGAGATAAACAGTGTAGGAGGAGTAGCATTTCAAAGATTTTGCAAGAAAAGACAATGGAAACCAGGACCAAGATGAACCAGACACTGAAAACTGGTGCAGAACTCCGAACCCCCGTTGAAGCTGTTTACAGCTCATTATGCAAAAACCGACCACTCACCGAGCAGAATTTTTTCAACGTCCAATCCGCATCTGGTTTGAAGGACTTTCATCCAATCACAAGGCTGAATTTATTTTGACAAAATGCCAAACATCTAAAAAAAATTGTAGCACACATGTCCTGAAAGAGCTGCACGGTTTAAGATCTGAATGATTGAAGTGACTTGATCGGTGCAGGACTAGTAGCACGGCAAAAATCGGTGGAATAATATATAATAATAACAATAATAATAATAAGATAGAACAGGAACTGCCCCATGGGAATTCACATTAATTAAAAGAAAATATCAAGAAATCTGTCTGTTAACTTGATCTCAAGGGAGTGTGATACATCAGTGAACAAGCCTGAGCACACAGGTTTTTCCACCAAATACTAGTAAAGGGTAAACCAAGTTAATGCTTTGGAAGAGTCTGTACAGGCTTTAATCCGACAGAACTTTTGTTAAAAGGACAAAAGAGCAGCAGATTGTGGTAGAAAACCCACCAACATCCCAGTTTCCTCTAAACGGATGTGCAGGACTGATGAGCAGCAAATGGAAATGTTTAAATTCCAACAAAGTCTGATGGAAGTTTGTGAAACAGGCTCGAACACTTCATTGCAGAGAAACCAGACTTCTTAACTTTCCAAAGCATGTGATGCATGGATTATCATTTTCACACCTGTACTTCTCTGTGATAATGGGTGGGATTTGAGATGCATCTGAGAAAGACACCATGTTTAAGATGCTGTGGATTTAGTCTCTTGGGGATCATTTATTTGGTTTTGTAGGTTTTTTTTTTTTTGGCAGGTTTTAAGAAAACCTAACATAGTATGAATGGTACAAACCACAAACCGCATCCCCCACATTCTTGAAAAACTTGTCACGCCACTGATGAATGGTATCAGCGGTGTCCAGCTCCAGTCCTGCAGACTTTCCTGGCATCCCTGATGCAACACACCTGACTTAAATTAATGAGCCATTGTGCAGAACATCATAGGCTGTTGGAACCATTTAATTTGATTCAAGTGTGTTGAAGCACTGAAAACCTGCAGGACAGCGGCCCTCGTAGACTGACGGTACACATCCCGCTCGAGTCGGAACCAGTGGTAGTAGTATCTATTGCATTTCTATCATCTCCAATCAGTTTACCCATTCACCTCTGACTTCTGACATCAAGACATTTTAGTCCAGACAACTGCTGCTTATTGGAAATTTTTTATTTTTAGCCCTTCTCTCCCAACCGCAGAAACAGTTGTGTGTCTGGCGTAAGCAACCATGCCACATTCAGTGTCACTTAAATCCCTTTTCTTCGCCATTCAGAGGCTCAGTTTGAACTCCATTTTTCATGACTCCAAAGAACAGAACTTTTTCTGTGTCTTTTTAAGCTTATTTAGCAAGAATTTAAACAAAACATGATATGATAACATGATATCGTAATTATTATCGTTTTAAATCAGGTCAGTCAGTCTCCGCACTGAACGAGCTGGTTTATTTAAACATCCAAAAGATAATCTGCCATGGTGATTTTTTTGGGTCGTATTTTTGATGTGTGAAGAATTTATGTCCAGTTTCTGACTTTCTATATGCTGTTTCTCACAGCTGGATACATAAATTGAATTCAGCAACCATCCGAGGAACGCAGAGTCAGGCATGTGCTCCTAATTTGATCATGTCCAGGCAGAAACCATTTGGTTTGTATTCAGCTGTAACATGACCAAACTGGTTGCTTGGCAGAGATGCAGTCATAACATGCCAGGAGGGGGAACTCAGACTGGGATTTCATTGTTATTGGTAAAGGGGAAATGCCACATTTCTTTGACAGACCGATGAGCCTTTAACATTTTTGTTTACCTGACCCAACTTTTGATCCTGGAATTTATGAGCTATCAAGATGACTCCATCTGCCAAGTTCACGTGAGTTTGCACAATGCTTTGAGGCAATCAGAGTGGAGCAACCTGACATTCAATGCAGTCGTGTCTGGAAACATTCAGGCCTCATCCTAATGCCAGCTGAAAATAGCCCACAGTGTAATGAGAGGGAGATGACTGGTCTGAAGTGTCGCAGGGGAAATCAGCCTCCAGCAGAACACCTACGCAGCACTGCAGCATATTTATCTTCAGCTCGAGAACTTACGCAAGCCTTCCCTCGCGGTCAGAGCGTGGCAACAGGCTCCTGCTAGGCTGCAGGAAATTACCATCTTCAAGTGCCATTCACTCTTACATTCATCCAGCAAGTCGTCAAACAACTGTTGAATGTCTCCAAAAGAGGCAGTCGAGGGAAGATATCAGCCCAGCCCTCTGGTCCCCATGTTCATAGTCCCATCTGAAAATGTGATTTGGTATCATGTTTGTTTGTAATTGACTAAGTCACCTCAGCATCTTTTTTTTTTTCATGGATTTTAAAATGATCTCACTTAAGCTTGTTCCATACTCCACGAGAAGCAGGAACTGAGCTCTTGTTCTCAAGGCTGAAAGAACAAGAAAAAACGTCTTGTTCGTCAGGTCCATACATACTCCACGAGAAGCACGTCTGCAGCAGGGAGGGGTCACTGCGGGGGGGCGATGTCTGCTGTCCTGTGCAATGAACCCGGTTACTACCTCCGCCAGGTTATGTTTTTCCAGGCGTGTTTTTGCTCAAGATAACTTAAAAGGTTACGGGCGAATTTTTATAAAAATTTCAAGAGTTGTTGCAAATGTAAAAATGAAAAACGGATTAAATTTTGGTGCTGATCTGGATCACCGTTTGGAACCAGGAATGTTTTAAAAGGACCTTTAACGTTGTGCTTGGTGGAGGTTTCCACTCTCCGCGTGCTTTTCTAGTTTCCTATTTAACCAGCAGCTTCGTCCACGGCAGGGCGCGTCGTGCACGCGGCTGGGTCCGAGTGTTTTAATGCCACATGTAAAAATGTTGGTACTTTCTCACCACCTCAATCAGCTGTTTTATCAAAACAATCCGTTTTGCCAGCAACAGCAAACACACAGAAGCAGCAACTGTGCTTCATGCTTTCTCCGTGTTAACGACGCCCACCTCCAATGTCCGACCAATCACACGATACTTCTCGCAGCCTGCAAGAAAAAAGTTCTGCCAGCCCGGTGTGTCAATAACTGTCTTCAAACACGTCCGCGAGAACAAAATGACGTCATTTTCTTCTCGGAGCCTCGAGAACAAGAAAAAAGTTCTCGCTTCTCGTGGAGTATGTAACAGGCTTTACAATTAAGTCAAACTACTTTTAAGCATCTGATTTCACTCAGAATTGAACTAAATTGCTAATCAGTTGACAAGAAACCTCTTGTCTGGATATTATGAGTTAGAACTTTAAAAAAGGACAAAGTGTCAAGACAATTAAGTTGCTTTTCAGTCTCTTTGGATCCACATTTCAAGCAGATTTCAGTTAAATAACCAGCTGCTGTTGCGAGTTTCTCCACATTTAAACCGTTATTTGTCTCACCTGCCCTGCCGTGTCCAGAATCTCCATGGTAACTACTTCATCATCAATATTGGCTTGATGGCGATATGTTGACTCTGTAAGGACAGGAAATAACAAGATAGTTTATTCACATCTGTGAAAAATGAATTTAGCTTCTATTTACCATTTGATGGTGAAAAATCCTGATGAGTGTAAAACATTAAAATGGATTTTTGGCTTCCAAATGACATAACCATGAGGGTGATGTTTTTATGTGTGATCCTGCCAAAGGGTGTATATAATTATCTCTTAAGTACAATATTTAGACAATTACATGTAAAGTGTGTGATTATCACAAGACCTTTCCCCTCAAACACTTGAGAAATTAGGCATGAGTATTACTGGGGTTTATTTATTCCATCAACCATTTATATACACTTATGATGTTGAAAATGGGGTCGTTTTCACTGATGGTGGAAACAAGCAGACATGTTTTCTGCCAGAGTTAGATAAGATGCTGACTTATTGAAAATGAAATATAAATATCCATTTGGTTGTTATATAAAATCTTTGTTACATTTCACACTTTTTTTTTTGGTTGCAATAATCGTATACGGCCAATTTTTCACCTGTTTGTTTGGAAATTAGGATCAGAGCTTCTCTGTCCTCTCACTGAATCACACGAGTTGAGCTGAGCTGCAGTTAGAGGTTCCCCCTGGTCATTTAGTTGGCCCACTGTCTTTAAGTATTCATGCACAACAGGGTTTGTAGTGTTTAACATCTACAAGGCGCTACTGGTTGTCAGTGGCTTAATGAGCTTAATACGTATACTTCCTCAACAGTAATCACTCCTCTCTGTTGTTTTGAGATCAAGTCGGTATTTATTATCTTCCTGTTGTTCATTTGGGTTTGAGATGAAAACACATAGCAATCACGCAACGGTGTCAAAACATGAATCTGTTGAATGTACAGTAGAAAAACTGTTTGTCTCTCTCATTAACAACAACTGTGTAACTAAAATCATGACCCTTAAAAAACCTCCGCTAGAAGTGTCACGATACGTGATACCACCCCCTGGTGGATGGGGAACTTATAAAAGAAAAATGGCTCCTGCAGGGTAATTTGAGCTGTACAACAAAATGATGCTGGGGACTGTGTGGACTTCCTCTGTGAATGTACTGCACACAGATTGACTTTAAGTTATGTTAATGATGTTGTTAAGATTTTTTTTGTCTAATTCCAGTTGGAGTTACCAATTAGGGATGGGCTATTAATCAAAACTGACATTCAAAACCAGTAAGTGATGTAATCTTCCTTATATGAATTAGTTAAATTGTTGGACAATGTAAATTCCACTTAAATCTATTTATTTTTTGCAATATCCTCACTAAACTCAGCCCAAAAATCAAGAAAACATGTGTTCAGTCAATAATTTCTCCCTTTAATTAATACTAATTTGTGTTCTTAGTTCCAGCTTCACTCTATCATAATATTCAGTTTTATATTCACTATTTTACTTTATGCCCTTCTGAAACTTACCCCCAAATGAGTTACAGTGTATCACTGTCTAAGTGTGTACATATATTCCCTCCTTTGTATTCTCTCCAAGCCGGCTTGTCTGTGTCCCTTCTGTTTCCAGTGCGCCAATATTTACTTCTCTCCTTGTTGCCTCATGTAATTTGCATTCTGCATCAGCCTTTGGATACAGTTGGCTGCCTGTTTTTGACCACTAGGTTTCTACTTTATGGTCTGAGTTAAAGGACATTAATTTGAAGACATAAGAGTGCAGTATGCATTTGAATCCTCCCTTCCTGGTCTAATGTTTTTACATTTGTGTTATACATTGTTAGTAAAGTCTAATTGGTCACCTTTACAACATGGTATAACGAAGCTACACATATAGTTTGGATTATACATCGACACTACATGACATATTACACACGTCATCTCCTAAAAATCCCCTTTAATATTTTCCTGTTATTTATGCTTATTTTCAAAACTAGAACGAGTATCAAGAAGGGAATATTGCAGGATATTTTAGAACATTTTTGGGGGTCACCATCTACACAGTTGGCTCTTTTACTTATTCCACAGAAGCATAATCCCTACATCCTGACAAGTCAGGCTTTCCAACGGTGTGTGATGCAGCACAAAGTAGTTTTATTTAAAGGAAGAAGTAACTGACTGAGCATATTTTTCTTTTTAAGTTCAGACAAACAACCTTATTTAAGGGTTAAATATAGAGAACCATGGTTTAAACTCTGCTTTAATCTAAAACAAAATCTTGAGATGTAGTTTGCTAAACATTTGAAACAATGGTCATTACTGAATGGCACTTTTCCCTTATGACCAAACTGATATGCAAGAAGTTACTTTATTGATGAATTGAAAAGCGCGAGGTAAAGCAGACGTCTGAGATGTTAGGGGTTAGGGTTAGGCATTTTTAAATGGCAGGTCCCGTGCGGTCACGCTGCCGTGCCCCAGGTGCTCTCACCTCTCTGGGGGATAAACTGTGTACCTGTGACGCAAATCAAATGTCACAAAGAGCCAGAGGAAGTAGCCTATCCAGCTGTTTCCTGGAAGCTTGAGCAGCATCTTCCAGTCTCCCACTGTGACTCGTGGGACAAACTATTTCAGGAGCCATTGCTCTGTCAGCTGCGACAGAAACCAATCTGTCCACATCCATTCCCCAGGACGCTGGTCCATTGGTTCACTCACACAGGACACAACTGGTACGATTTAACCAGCCCCACAATCATCTCGTGAGGAGAAACAAAAACAGTTATTTTCCTGGCATGTCTTGACAGCTGTGGTAGGCACAAGACAGAGAAAGCAAGAGTCGGTCTCCGTCATGTCTCTCCGTGTGACACAGCTGGAAACAGTCCAGGTTTGTGATAGAGCTTCTCAACACATGACCCCATAAACTCACACAAACTTACAACTATTTCTTCTCTGCACATAGTTTTCTAAAACGTTCATTTAAAAAGATCTCTGAACATAAACATGTTGTTACATATTAAACTAGAGTTAATTTCAGTGAAATAAAGTAAATTTAATACTGCTGTATGATGTGCAGAGACTGAATTAACAATGGCAACATGGTGGCCATCAACATAACAAACTGTTCCCTTTATTGCAACCGGACGTCCCAACTGGATATCTTGAGACATTTATGTGCTCTTGTAGTATTGGTCTGTGCCAACAAAGAATATACAGGACAGAACAGATAAGAGATCAAAAGATTAACTATGGAAAAGATTAATAATCCTACTAATACTGGAAATGGAGCATGGAGATGATAAAAATGGAGTGATGAGGAAAACCATGTGGCACTCTTTACTGTGAAATATGACCTGTTTTTAAATTGGAAATATTCCATTCATACTTGTTATAACACAAAGGCTTCTACATATGGTTGAAAAAAACACTTTAATATCTTGGAGTTAGTGAGATTAAAACAGAAAAAAAGCTCCGATTTTAAAGGCAAGAGGAAGTTTAACTTTTGAGACATTTTCAGTGGATTCAAATCGTAGACGATGATAAGGCACAAAACATAATACAAAAATGCAAGATGTTTATCACCAGCGAGAAAGAACCTGAGTCCAAAACAAACCAAGCCAAAAGCGAAACCTAACTGGAACAACTGTATGCCAGTCAAATGCCAGAGTAAGTTTCTGCTGTCATCCCCTTTTCTGTTTTAGTCTTGCATTTAAAAAAAAAAAAAAAAACTTGTTCAACCAAAATCTGGCCCACTCAAATAATTTATACTTGTCGGTTTTATTTTGAAAACCATGTTCAATCTTTATTTTTCGGCCTCGTTAAGGTTATCATCAGCCGGCATTCATGGATCAAAACACTTCGTAGAATTCCTCTTTACACACCATATATATGTATATTATATTTATAGACGGTGTTAAAAACTGCATTTGCAGTGTTAAAAGGACTACATCTTTCAGCAGGCATACATAGCTCAGATATTATTCATTGTGAGAAAAGAAGTTCTGAGCTCCTTCAGACCCCTGTTAGAAATTAATATGGAGACGAATGGCAAGACAGTAGCACGCATGTTGAGATTGATGAAGTGGAATCCATGTTCTGGTAGTAATCTTAGATTTTTTAAATTACTACTCTACACACACACACACACACACACACACACACACACACACACACACACACACACACACACACAATACCTGTGTCATGTGTCCACAATAGCATTTAATAGTGTTTCTACCACTTTATGGGTAATTTCTGCCAGGCAGTCTGATTGGTTACAGACACCCACCAGCAGTGCTGTTATTACTATTATGAACTTCAAGCTGTGCTTTCGTGGTTGTGACGGCAACTCTGGTAACCAAGGAAGCAGCTTTTTTTCCTGTCATGATTTAGAAAACATGTACCATTGGATTTTCTAAAGTACACTTGCAGTATGAAGCCGCCACATAAAGCAGCAATATGTTATGTTACAAGGACTAATTTTAGAGGAAAGGGAAAGCGGCTTTTCTTTGACATATTAATAACAGACCATGTTTTGAGAAATCTCTGACAACATAATATAAGCTTCCCGTCATATGTGGTTGCAGTAAAATGGAATAATTTTCTGAGAGCGGTCTGTTTACATTGTTGATTTTACCCTGGTGTTTTTCATATCACCACAAACAGGCGTGCTGTTGAAAAGAGCACCATGTAAACAATGGCAGGGCTCTGACCTGAGCTGTGCAACCAGGAAATGAAAAGCACTTTGCAAAATGGGCTGTTTGTCTTTGTGCCCCTGCAATTAAAGAGTAGGCAATCAGACCAGCCAATACCAGTAAATGAAAAGGATCGTCTTCACTGTGCTTGTTTTGCGTTAAACCAGACTGTATCACTTAGAATTGTGTAGTTGAAATGACCACATCTTATACAGTTTTTTTTTTAATGTAATTAGCAATAACTTTTTCAGTTTTTATACAGTGGCAAAAAAGGTAAAAAGAAAATAAAATTACTGAAGGGACAGTTTAACATTTCAGGAGAAAAAATATTTATTTGCATTCTTGCCAGTAAAAAAAAAAAAAGAAAAAAAAAGTTTGTTGTGGGAGATGTTGTTGAACTGGGAGATTTCACTAAAGGCTCATTTATGTACACTGTACATGCATATATGGAACGTGTGTTTAAAATGCCAAATGTCACACCCCCACATACCCCACGTGCACGCTTTACATTGACAGTACATGCAGTAGAGGGCTGTGCAGAGTTCATTACAAGTTCAAGCAATTGTTATAGTAACAATATACAACAGTGAGAGTAAGAGACCATTCATGTTTGTTTGATCAGTGAAACCCCAGACTGAGCTGGTAATGCATGTAGGGATGTGGGGAGGTGGGGCTCTCTGGACATGCTTTATTCTCACCAGAGTGTTTCTTGATATATTTCTATTTCAGGTGTATAAATTACTATTTTATGCTTTAAATCTTTTGGGAAATTAGTATTTAAATAGTTTGTAGTTGTTGACTGAATAAAATCTTTTATGGAAGATTTATTCCTGTTTTTAAACAGTTTCTATCAGCTGATAGTAGCCAGCTCAGTGTTTCCTCAGTGTAGCTGCATTAGGCACAATTTGCATTGAGGTGGATGTAAGACACAAATGCTGTGCCACTGTTGGTGTGAATGTATCTCATTTAAAGATGAAATTGGAATGTCAGTGACTTATTGCAATGAGAAATCTGTATAACCAGTATGGTTACTGTTAACCATTAAATCCAAAGCTGCTGCTGCTGCTTTGTTCTTTTTGCTGTTTACTGGTTGCATTTTATCTATACTGGTCACCTGGCCTCTGTTATATCTTGTGGTACTACTGCGTTTTTTGGACTGTTTTCTCTGACCTGGTTGAATTTCAACCGACTATAAAGCAAATATTCATTTTTCTTCTTTCTTTTTTTTTTTTTTTTTTTTGGCAAACAGGTACTGCTTATAGCTTTCTTACCAAGTGTCGGGTCGTACTCCCAGATGAAACGTCTGGTCAGAAATTTCACCACCAACGCTGCAAATGAAACAAAAAAAGAGGAAGCAGTAGTTATGTGTGGTGATATTTGAATTTTAAGATTTATTTGATATGAAGTACAGGATTTTCTTACAGTGCATGTTGTCTTGATAGTGGTTTAAAAATAAACTTAAACAGCATAACCCTCACTTCTTAATGGTGCTAACCACTCCAGAATACTGCCCTCAAATACACATCAATGTCTACTTTAATTAGTAATCATATGTGAAACACTCACCACCACGAGAGCACAAGATCCAACCACTCTAATCACCTTTTTTCTAAATGCTAATACCTATTTTAGAAGATCTGGTTGATAAAGGCAGAATTAAAAAAGCCACTACTAAAAACATCAGCTCTCAAAGTTAATCATCAGTTATATATGTGGTGATTAACATGGTCTTGAAAGGTTCTGCCATCTTCACAAACAGAATCCTCAGTGAGCGGCTGACTTTATGATTTACCATCAACAAGTGATCTGCTGAGCGGAAATGTGTTGCCCCTTTATTAAGACAGAATTAGACTGTCATTACCTGTTTAGCACACAGACCAAACGGCCCTCTGGTCTTTGCCGGAGGGGAAGCGACTGTAAACACTGATGTAAAATCTGTTTATCTGAACCCTACAACATTTCCCTGTTGGTTATGTTAGTAGGTAAGCAAGATGCCACTTTGAATACTGGTGTTGTCGGAAAAAGCTAACCTAGTTCCAACAAAGAACTAGAAAACAGTAAATCATTTTAGTGCAGGTGTGGCTTAAAAACACACACAAGTGTGTGTTTACACTCACTGGCCACTTTGTCAGACAGCAAGTTCACCCAAGATCAGGCAGTCTTCAGAGAAACTACAAAAAAACCCAAATGTGAGGAACTCCAGGCCTCATGACATGCTGGATGACGAAGTTCATGACAGTAAAATTGGAAAAAGAAAATCTGACTTGTTAACAAACAGCTAAGATCTGGAAAGTTGCATCTAACTAAACAAACTATAAGACCAAAGTCATGCAACAGGACGATGATACAAAGTTCATCCTGAAATCTACAACTGAAAGGCTGAATAAGAAGAGAATCAATGTGTAGTAGCAGTCTAAAGTCCAGACCTCAAGCTGGCTGACTTGGAGAGAGAATCCTGTACATTTCAGTAAATGACACAAAACTTTCCACACACCGAGTTAAGGTTTTGTTACATATCAATTATACCAACCATACTTCCCAGTTAATACAACAAGGTATTTACAAAGAATAACGACTGGTAGAGAAGCAGGTTCCCTGTGTTACTGCTAAGTAATAGTGCTTTTTCTTTGTTTTTGTTGTTTTAGCAACCAATTTTATCTTAGAACCTATGCTGTATGCAAGTGAAAGGATGAAAAGCTATCAAAGTGTGAAACATTAACACCACTCAAGCCTGCTGTTCGCACTTCCACTTACATTCTCCGCATGAGCTGCCATGTCAGTGACTGACTCCCAGTGGAGTGGCCCCTGTTGAATCCATATAAGTACTGGCATCCTTAAGTCAACTTATCGTGCTAACCCTTTTCAGCAGCAGGAATATGAGGAGACAGCTTCCCTTGTGAAAGCTGCTTTTGAACTGTGAAAAAAGACCCTCGGCCGGCCTGTTTTCTAATTAACCACTACAAGAGAAAAAGGAGAAAACTATTGTGTTAACTGGATGTCCCAGTCACGTTTCAATGCATTCCTAAAGAAGTCAAGTCCAGGCTTTGAGCTCAGTGGCTGATGACTGATTTGCATGTGTGAAGGATGATTTGTACTGAAAATATGGAACGGTGAAGAAAGCTTTACTTTGGCCTGCTGTTATCCAAACATGTCTTGCACTTAACAGTCTCGTTTAATACGTGTCTTGTTGATTTTGTTTCTCAGTAAATCACATCTGCCTCCCCGCCTTTCAGTCAAAGAAAGATATTCCCCAAACGCACCGAAAGCAGATCAGTAGCGGATAATTTGTCAGGCACGTTTACTTTTCTTTACTTGGCCCTGTATTCCCCACTGAGGTCTTTCTGCTACAGTGGCCTAGATTCCAGGTACACAGAACAACCAATGGGGTGTGAAGTCCTCTCCTCATTAGACGTAACTGTATCTTCTGCTTATTGCTGCCGCTTGAAAGAAATGTACACAAGGCAGAGAAAAGCCTTTGTGAGCATGCATCAGTATGGACACTGTGGCCCAGATTCAGCGATAATGTCTGAGTGAAGAGACGGGAAGGTAACGTTAGAAAATATCTAAAAAGAATTAATGAATATAAAATGTATGCTTAAAGTGGAACTATTATGTGCATTTCAGGCTAATTTATTTTTATTTCTGAGCCCAGAAGGGCTGGGATTGATGGAGTTATTGTCACAAATCGCTTTATTTACTTCAGACCGACCCTCTCCGTAGGCTGTCAGATCAGCCTGTGGGCAAAACGAGTGGATTTCTTGGCATCATTTTATCCATTACCTTGACTGCTGCTGAACTGTGCTTTCACTGAGTTTTACTTGTTCACTCATCATGTTTCACCTTTTTTCAAGGTTTTTGCTTTTTCCTTTGTTTCATTTGCCTTAATTTTCTGCTTTTAGGTCCTAAAAATGAACTTGTTTTAGTCCAACCTTGTCACTGCTGAGTTTATATTCTTTTTTTTTCTTTTGTATTTTTGCTCATTTTGCTGTACTGTACATCCTGGTAATTTAGTATTCAAAGTGGAACTATTATGTGCATTTCAGGCTAATTTATTTTTATTTCTGAGACCAGAAGGGCTGGGATTGATGGAGTTATTGCCACAAATCGCTTTATTTACTTTAGACCGACCCTCTCCGTAGGCTGTCAGATCAGCCTGCGGGCAAAACGAGTGGATTGAGACTCTTCCGCATTAAGCCCCGCCTCCCGCCACTGCACTACATCGGGAGCGCGCACCGCACCTGCTTTCGCCATCATTTTAACATCTCATAAACAGAAGGATTAGGCTAATATGAACTCAATAAAAAAAAAAATAAAATACACATGTCAACACATAGCATACAGCCCTACATGTTGGAGCCTGAATCAGACCCTGAAAACAAAGTGGAAAACAGCAACCCACAGCAACGAATGCAGCAGGATGTCTCTCTTTGGTAAACTCACCAGCCATCGTTGGAAATAACTTTATCCCACGTTTTCCACCCGCCTGATGTATTTGTACATGCCCTTGTTAACCAGTAGAAGGTAACCAATCACCGAACCTTATCCCCCGGGATGTCACAAGGATTTCCAAGTAGAAAAAACTCTCTAAAACGACGCATTTTTCGTTGCCATGGAAACCGAACGGAGAGCGTGCTGGAACTCAAACTCAAACTCAAACATGCGTTTAGGTGATAAAAAACAGTGCCGTTCACATGTCTGATGAGGATTCAACACTGTAACACTGTAGAAAGTTCAGAAAACTCCAAATACCATAATAGGACCCCTTTAAGAAAAGAAAAAGCAGAAGCTTCACTATCTGCATCTTTATTTGTTTTTTTTTAACCAGTGAAAAGCCAAAGTTTATGGCTACTCTTTCTTTTTCCAATGCACTTCATAATGAATGTGGTTTTGTTAAAAAATAAACTGTAATTTGTTGCGCGGCAGCAGCTGATGTGGAGAGGTGTGGAGGATGCAGAGCAGTTACTGCAGTAAGTAACCTGCAGGGGGAGTGCAGAAAAATTGCAACCTCTAATCAGAAAAAAGTTCAGATGGTATTAAAAACACAAATAAAGTCTAACCAGATTGATTTTTCTGATTACTTTATTCACTAAGCTTCACTTGATGAGTTAAGATACATCTACATCAGCATTTTAACCCTCAGTCCTAAACCAGACAGTCAGCTCCCAGTCTGTTTTTCCAGTTCATGGCCGACACATGTCTCAGTGGTTTCTTGATTGTCCCTAAAGATAAAAATGTTTTTGTTTCTTTGGTAGTGGGAATGTTTGAGTTTCTTCTTCTCTCAGTAATGTGTGTTTACATGCAGTTTGTCCCGATGATCCTGGAATATGTTGTTATAAAGAAACAGGAGACTTGTGTAAATCTGTATTTCTCTTCCTCCAAACTGCACTGAGCTGTTTGGACTTCTGAGTTGGACATTGTGTTTGTCAGTCCAGTGAGTTCTGTCAAACAAAGCCTTTTTTTAGGTTGGCACAGAAAGCTGCAGTCCATCAGGATCAGCACAGGAAGTCTTGGAAAATTAGATGTCAGATTTGACATATTGCTGTAAGGGTGTGGAAGGATCTGAACTCTTCAATATATATATATATACAGTCTATACATTGTCTCGAATCACACTTTATAGTTATCAGGACAGGTGCTAGTCTGTGATGCTTAGGGATGACTCGTGTATGGAGACAACTGAAAATATATTCTGCTTAAAAGTGTTTATTTTCTAGAGACATTTCTCCAGCACTGCAGTGTTCTGCATTAACTAAAGCTGCTTCCATGCAGTGTCTGGTTCTGGCATGCTGGCAAGCTGTTTGTTGCCTTCTGACATTGTGTATCTGACATCCTGAAGCTGGTTTTAACAGCTTAATATTTTCCACGGCTGGAAGCTGTGTGGATAAACAGACCTGGTTTATTCAAATTCTGTGGCCCACATTCATCAAGTGTGGATGTGACTGAACTCCAAGTTTTTATATTTTACATCAGACAGTTCATTCACAGGTGTTTGCCAAAAGCTGCTTCTATCCAAAGTAACCTAATCACATTAGGAGCAGAATGCTGGACTAATTGCAGACAAAGCAAGAGCAATTAGTGGTGCCTATGGCTCTGTTTTGAGCCGGTGCAGTGTTACTCATTGAAAAGCTTCTATTGATTCCCCGTGGCCATCAGACGGACACCCACGGCTCTTTGGTTCCCTTCAGTCACATAAATCTCTCTTCACTGGCTTTCTCAGAGCTTTGCCTCCATAGCAAAGTCCTATACCTATTGTCTTCATGTCATCTCGGGTCATGTCATACTTGTACAACTTGTGCTGATAAGACCAGGCGAGAAATGACTGGACTCAAAGTGCTGGAAAAAGGCTACACAAGCAAAAACAGCTCATGAGAGACCACTGTGAGCAAACTGTAGCTGCAGTCTCTGCCTTCGGATTAGAGACCATCTTGGCCATAAAAATGACAATATGCTGCAAACTGCAACTTTTGTATTTAAAATATGTTTGAATATATATGTACAAAAACTGACTTTTTGTAACATGCAGTAAATGTGTCAAAGATCAGTTTGATTCTTGCTATAAACTTCAGTCCAGCCATGTATTTGTCATCTAAACCTAAGCAGGTGGCATTGGTGTGTAAATCTAATGAACAGCACATACACCTAATACTCAACAATAAACCAAACAAAGCTTTAGAAAAGCTGTAAAAGCAATTATTTATTTTATTCATTCATTCATTTTCCGAACCGCTTATTCCAATTCAGGGTCGCGGGAAAGCTGGAGCCTATCCCAGCTGGCTTTGGGCGACAGGCAGGGTACACCCTGGACAGCTCGCCAGTCCATCGCAGGGCCACACAGAGAGACGAACAACCACTCACGCGCACACTCATTCCTAGGGGCAATTTAGAGTGAGGCCACAGTGCTAACCACTGCGCCACCATGCAGCCTATTTTTTTCATATAAACCATATTTTCTATTTTTTATATATATATATATATATATATATATATATATATATATATATATATATATATATATATATATATATATATATATATATGTGTTATATTATTTTATATATAATTATATATAAAAGAAAAAGAAAAGCTGTAAAATTAAAGTAAATTCTAAAAAAGCTTAATATTTTATTAAACTTAATGTAAAAAATTATTCTGAACATAAAAAGAATAAACAGATTATCCTCTAGTGGAAAAGTTGTTTCTTCCAATTGAACATAATAGTATAGTATATTTTGCCCCTATTCCACATTGATAAGTGGGTCAGATGACTTCTGCCATCCTCCAATCAACTTATATATTTATAACTACTGACTCTTGCCTTTATATTAGTATTCGTGTGGAACAGCTTTCCACAATTAAATTTTTCCCATATATACACATGAAAATTAAATGCTATCTGAGGCTTTTAACAGCACTCAGCCTCAGTATTTTATTATTTATTTCTTTGACAAACTCAATTTATAACTGGCCTACTTATTTCAGTCCCATTTGCTTTAAACTCTTATATGTTTTATTTGGTCCTGCGTTGTAGCAGCTGTTGTCTCTGTGTTAAACATAGTAATATGGGTTGTATCTGGCAGCAGAGATCATCTGAGTGCTTTGGTTTAAGGACTTGTTGCATTGCTACCAGGCTGAAGTCACATTTCTTCCACATTATCACAAAAAGTCCCCTCAGATCAGTTCCACCGAATGGCGATGTTGCATTACAGTGTCGCAGAATCGGGAGGAACGTTGTGTAGTGTGACATAAAAAATGCCCGCCACACCATCTCCCCAGTTAGCCATAAGCGGCACACAGACTTACACACAATGAACGCATTATGTTAAATACTTACGCTGGTAATGGTATAGAATGTATTATTCAGTACTGATTGGTTACGCTTTCACTAATTTTGATCATCATTCCGAACTACAACATGAGACTGGCATGAACCACACAAGTAAGTTTGCGAAAGTTATTGCCACTATGAAATCTTGGAAACGTTGTGCTTTGGTAATATAATAAACTCTGTGTTACAGCTGACAGCTGGATAGGATTTCGCATGGCAGCTGTCATAGGCTGTGTCCACACTATTTCCTGTATAGTGCTCACACCATTTTCTAGGGGTGTCCGAATGTCCAGAGAGAATAAAGTAGTGAATGCATCTTTAAAAGTAGTGATCATCATTGGTCACTAGACTGGTCAGCATAGACCACAATGCATTGCGGGCAGGAGCTCAAAATGGTGCAAATGACAGTAACGTCAAAGCAGGTTAAATAACAAAAACGAGACTGTTAATTTGTAGACTTATTTTTTGAGTATATATGCTACAAAGAAAGAATAAACTACAATATAAAGAAATAAAATGTTTTCACACAAGTTTGGATTGGATTTGGAAGATCATCTCGCTGTTGCTATGGTGACAGCCGGAGTCACATGATCTGCGATTAGGGGAAAAAATAGCCAGCTTCGTGTCCGAATCGCCATCAGAATGAGTGTACAATGTGGTGTAGTTCTAAATGAGGTTGGACATTTGGACACAGCCATTGTGAGTTAATATGAAACACTGTTCAAGACTCTGCAGAACTTTATTCAGGTTAAAAATGTTGTCTGCAGACTATTTCTATTAGATTATACTTATGAGAGTGCAACATATCATAAATTGCGCAAATAAATCTGTGATTAAAACAATTAGGGTCATTTAGTTCAACTTGATTTGCACATGTTCAGAGTTGGAACTTAGTTTGAGTGTTTATGGGATGTTTGATCGAGCTTTTTGATGTCATCAGACATGTATTAGCTTTCTTGTTGGCAAGGTTTCTTTCCATGAAAAGTTTCCTTCCATGTTCCATTTCTATCAGAAAACTATCGCTGCCTTGCGCCTCTATTTAAGGGCGAAACATACCAACAGACACAATATGGGTCAAATCACATATAGAGGAAAAACTCTTTAAAATATACAATGCACAAAGAAAATAAATACTGGTATTTAAGTTAATCTGTCAAGCAGCCTGATTCAAAGTCTCATTAGTTGTTCGCGTGTCCATGAAATGGCTATTTATATAGGAAACTCTGGCCCCGAATCAATATCCCCTCTACTTTTTACCACAGATGCTGACAACAGGATTATGGATTGCTCTCTGTTTTGCGACAATTATTGATTTGTGGTTTCCAACTACTCCACTTAGCACTCAAAAGAAAACAATATTAAGGAAAACGTTAGAACGGTGCTTCTTTTACAGAAAACGCTCCGAGATGAAAAGAAATGAGACAATCAACACAATGTTAATAAAAAGACAGACACAACATGAAGGTTTGCAGCAACCTAAAAGGAAAAAACAAAGGTTGTTGCTTGAAGAGTTCAGATTTATCCAACATTTGCATATAAGTATGTAGTGACAGATTGGTTCCCTTGAAAGCAGTGTAATAAACCTACAAGGCTTTCAGCAGCTCTCTTTTCCTTTGTTTTAGCAGAAAATGAAAGATAAAAACACATTCTACATTTTTAAGTTTCTAAATCATACATGATGCCAAAAAGCATGAGTTTAAATGTTCGCCCACTGACTTTATCATCTCTGAAAATATCTGGTTTCTAAAGCAAAATTGCTTCAGCATATACCCTGATGTGATTATAAAAGCACACAAAAGAGCTACAAAATGATCCAAAACACTTCCTGAACAGTATGTCTGCTCGTTATTCCAAATCTCAGAGCTTTCCCAGAGTTGCTCTCACCACCACTCTCTCCCTGGGGCATGTCTGAATCCCAAACCACAAACACCAAGCCTCGTTGGCCCTATTTAATAGACATCAACCCTTTTTCTCAGCAAGGACAGACATGCATATCTGTGTTACATGGTCCTGCTGGGTGTCTCCATGGTGCCAGGGAAAATCCAATCTTTACTGCCCAATATAGATATAGATCAAGTCAGATATCTAATCATCTCAGCCCCCTTCCACATCACATCACAGCCCACCAATCAGACTGCATTCATGTTCTTTTATTTAGGACCTATAGTCAAGGAGAACGGATGTGGGATGTCTAAAGTCAGCAGAGTAACAAAAACACACGTCAACAGTAAACATGTCATCTCCCGCGATTAATGATGTTACTGTCTGGGCCAGTCGGGAACAAATATTTCACTTGAGCTGGGGTTCAAGAGTCATGGTTAAAGGCAAACAGTGGCTCAGAATCAGATACTTGACAAAGAAAAACATCCCTGAACATAACACAAACATTTTAGCAACCATGTTAGCCAATCATAACATTACAGATAAGCTGCACTGTGCATGTATGATGACAGGTAGTTTGGATGTTGTTTTTATATGTTCAGTGCAGCAATACTTCCTATAATCTACTCAGTAACCTAAAGTAGCGAACAGGTTTTACTACAAGCTACAGAAGTTAACTGTTTAACCCACTATGGTGAGTATCCACAGTATAGGATATATAGGATTACAAACTTATCATGTGGAAGTAGTGTGCAGAAACTTGAAAGGACGATTGTGTTTCATAAACAAGTTGAACAATCATAGTAGTTGGGATTCATCATTTTTAATAAGGAGAACAGTCAAAGATTCATGTCACATAAACCCCAGTAGGACTCGTACAAGACAGATCTTAAGTGATGGACTTCCCAAGTTTGCTATTTTTGTTTATACTGCATTAATCCTGTACCGACTAAATAATAAGTCAGTAATAATAAATTAGTTTTACCCATGTAAATTGATAAATATAACCAGGCATTCAGTGTGGCAATGAAAATCACAATAACAAGCTGTGAATGTTAGCAGTAGCTGGTGCTAGCGAGGGGTAGCGCTAGCATTAGCATGCTTGACTAGCTCCACACTTGTAGGACAAGATTAATTATGTTGAGCTTCTGTACACTGCTTTTCATGTACCACAAGACAAGTTTGTATTCTGCTACACAGTGAATAAAAAGAAAAACGAGATAAGATGAAAATTCAAGATTACAGAATGGCTGACTCACTACATATTGAACTGTATGTCGAATGAGTAGACAATTTAAACACCTGCATGTGTTGAATTAGGCCACCATGCATTTACAGCCTGGAGCCAACATTTATATAGTGCTATCAGCTATTGGCTCCAAACATAGAAATAAAGATGGCTTCCTTAAGTGTTCATTGCTTTCTTTCTCCAGTGCTGGCCTTGTCTTTTGCATTTTCTATGTCCTTTATTTCATTCATGTCAGTCAATCAAAATACTTTTTCATATAGTACTTTTCATTCAAAAGAAAAGCCTAAAGTGCTTTACACAAGAACAATTTTAACTCAATATCAACACCAAAACAAAATTCAAATTATACCTTCACATACCCAAGCATTTAATTCAACCAAATTAAAAACAAAATACATACAATCATAATCTCTCACACACACATGAATCCCATATCCCACAGACAAACCAAAGTCCCCACTATCAGGCTTAATGCAGCTATGAGGAAGCAATATCTTGGGAATCCGTTCACACTGGGGGCACCCCCACCTACAGTCACAAAGGCTGCCACCTAAGGTCCCACCCACATCATAGCTGGCTGGATCCCACACCACAACCATTAGGATGCAGTGCAGAACACCAGCAACCCGCCCAGACAAGGGAGATTACTGCAGTAAACCTACAGACCGAGCAGCCATAACCCCTCAGTGTGGAGGATCCCAGTAAGGAAAAGAAAAAGGAAAACACTGAGAAATTCCATTCAAACGGTATTAAAAATACTAATAATAATAAATAAAAAGAATCAAAAGAAAATATTTATACTATTTACTGTAAAGCTGTTATTTTTACTTCATATTTGCTTCATATAAGCTTTACTTCATATTTGCCTGATAAGAGCATCATCTCTTATTTAGCCTATTTGATTTAAATTTTGTCCTTTCCCATCAGATCCATCCCAACCTGGTTGCAGTTTATTGGTTAAGCCACATGTGTTTTGTTAGATACAGTATATCATTCTATTTTTTGTGTTTTGTGTGGATGAATACAATTTAATCAGTCAGGGTTTTGTCAGGCAAGGCAGCAGAGTAACAAAAACACACGTCAATAGTAAACATGTCATCTCCCGCGATTCTTTTTTTTTTTTTTTTTACTTATTTTTTCCCTTTTTATTATTGTTAGTAATACTACTATTACTCCAGTGTAATAGTCAGTCGCATGCTATTTAAAAAAATGGCATCATTTTTTGTGCAGTCCATTACATCAGAGTGGGTAGTTCTCTATCCTGCCGGTATTTGACATATAACTGAATATTTGGCACATACCGTAATTATAAAGCAGCATAAGTAGTGTCCACAGTGCACCAGCAGCTGGCTACTGCTGTCTCACTGCAAGTCTTCTCTGTAAAAGACTGTATGGCTGAGTGAAGACATGGATTATCTGAGTACAGTCTGAAGCACAGCTTTGTTTCAGCTAAGATTGATTTTTTGATTACAAGAAAGTGGAAAGAGAAGAGGTGAGACAAGTAAGAGGAACCTTGTGTGGGTGTAGCATGTTTCCAAACCTGTTGACAATCACCCCACAAATCTGTGGTACATTTTTGCTCGCTATTTTTTTAATGCAATAACAGGGATATTTGTGATGCTCCTTTTAACATTTATTTGTAATTTGGCTTCAACTAATAAAGATAATCTTGAGGCTTTTTTTCTGTGAGGGGACAAAATAGGTAATATTTAGAAATGAAAAGCCTGTTTGACAACTTGCTTTAAAATCCAGCTACTAAATCAGATTATTGATTAGGAATCCTGCATCCACCACACTGTAATTGTGCTTTACATATGAGCTGTTAGATAAAATGTTATGAGACCAAATGACAATTAGTCCTGTTATAAGTAACTCACCTGCATGCTGCCTGTATTAACTTCTTTATCAATGTGATTCAAAGAGGAAGAATGCTTTAATTTTTTTTTTTAAATTTACTGATCAAACAACAAAAATGAAGAGTAACATGTAATATGCATGTGTGGCTAAATTGCAAAGCTATATAATACTATACTAATAATGCTGTGCATATTCTCATTTACGACTCGTCATTTAGTAAGAGATGTGGCACGTATTCAAAACAAGTGCTGCTGAGTTTCATATATCATGCATTTCATGTCATACAGTACATGAGCAAACATAATTTAACTTTCCATTTTTAATGGAACCTTGTGTTTATTTCACATCCCAGTTCACCAGAAAGCAACAAAAAACCTGCATCATCCATCAAAATATCTAAAACTCTTTACTCAAAACTGTAAATATTCTTTTTCCTGGACAAGAACCACAAAAGAAAATTAAAACATGTTTATTGTGTAAGCAGCCTCGTTTAAATGTTGTTGCGCACAAACACATTACTGGTGTGCAACAAAGGTATTTTGACCGATAAATTGGTTTTGCAGCTTCAACCATCTCTTCATACAAAAACTTAAAGGGCAAAAAACCAATCTGGCATTCCACGCTGCTGAGCTATTTATTCATTTGTCTACATACTCTGCAATGTGAAACAGTTTTGCAGCAATTATGAGTCATGTAATTCTGTACAGTCTCATGGCATATTAAGAAATGCTCAGGAAATTAAATAAATGTTTTTGCATAGACTGAGACAAATTGGTTGTTGTCTTCCTGAGTGTCAGCATGACTTCCATTAGATATTCCAGTTTGAAGGTTTGCTTTGTGACTATGTGTTGTCATTGTTGGTTATTGATGGAGTTGTACTCATCACTGCAATCTTACAGAAGACATTAGCCGAGAGGTGGGCTCCTTCTGTCCTTGGGGGGGCCACAGTCCTGCAAGTGTTTAGAATTTCCCTGCTGCAAAAAACCAGACTCAAATCCATGGCTAGTAAGCAGACTTGTGCAGAGTTTAATGTCAAGGTCTGCACCAGTCTGCTAATTCAGTCTGATGTGTTTCAGGTGTGTTGGGAAACTCTGAACACTTTTATGCCAGTGCGATTTTAGAAATCTGACTGTCGGGGAAATGCTCCCACTGCACGACCGGGTTTGTCCCTCGTACTCTATTTGACCCTACGACATGTGTACTCATACTGTACGACTGCTGTCAGCCACGATTATTGACAACCACGACTACTTGTCGGCGTCAGTCGGCGTGTGACGGCACGACGTGCTCGAGTGTGAACAACGAAAAACAAAGGTTCCTAGTTCCTATGGCAACCACAGCGTGCCTGACAACAAGATGGCGAGCAGGCAGCAAGTTGTTGCAGTTGTGTGTGCTGTCTTGTGCACTGAAACGAAAAACAAAAGAAAACCTCGTGTTCTCTCCATTGCTCTACTAATCTCTCTTCAAGCAGCTGTGTTCACCGCACACGTCTGAAGTTGGGGTTGCCCATCATTGTTTAAAGCTCCACCGGTGTCTTCTGCGCAGGTGCGAACGTAGAATCGTGACGTAACACAACTCACACTGTACGAGCGACGGCGAAAAATTTCTGACATGCCAGAAGTTTGACCGGGAGGTCGCAGCATCATCGTTAGAACGTAGCAGCAATTAATCCTTCCTAGTCATTAATCCTTCGTAGCGGGTTAATATTAAAATAATAAAATGTAAACTAAAGCAGTGTTTGTTACGGTAAAGGATCTTCAAACCGACCCTTTAATTGATTGATTTTAATTATTTGGTTTAATAAGATGGTCTGTTGGCGTCAGCAGTCTCATTAGTTCAGTAATGACTAACCTGGGTTATGCCAAGATTTTATTCACCTTGACAAATTTGAATCACTGGGGGCCAAATCTTGCAGTGGGTGGAAAATCTCAAAAGAATTGGTGTCAAATGCTGGTAGAAATGTTGACGAACAACTAGTCTTATCCGTTAAATACTAACAACATACTATATGCAAAACAGAAATTCTGCAGACTAAATCAATGCTGATGTTTAAGGTGAAACTAATCGAGAGGAAATGATGATCATGATGTACTAGAGCCTTAAGTGCTGTCTCGATCGCCCCAACTTCTCTCTTAAAAATTGCACATTGAAAATAAACAATTGACATGATTTAAACTCAACAGTGCATTCAAGGTCCTCTTAGAAAAAAGGTAAGAAACACCCCTCTTGTCTGCTCTGGATGAGCTTCATGAACTTACAATGGTGGGGGGGCAGCCATTCTCCTTGGGGTCCTGTGGTTTTGTAAAATGGGACACCAGAGTGGTTTACATATCGCATCTCTGAAAATGCAAAAGGACAGAGGCTAACATTCTGCAACCACACCGTAAACAACAATATTTTCTGTGATTACAGAGGTGAAACTCTATGTACCAGCTGAGAATAAGTAAAGTACATATTTTCACAAAGAACCCCAGCAGCTGTTTAGTAGTCCTAAGAGCAGATGCATTAAGCACTTCAGTTGCTAAAACAAAACGTCTGAATTAGCCATGCCAGACATCTACATAATTCTACATAATTGTGGATAAAGTCCAGTTTAACTTATTTATGAATCGAGTCAGTTATATTTATTGTGAGTGTTGATTTTAATTTGTAAAATAGTGTTAGGAAAATATTTGCGCTAACAAAACAAGGTGGAAATCATATATGTGCAGATAATGGTCATATTTGTTATATTCAGATAATTTTCCGATATTCAGATGATTATGTGCTATTAGCTTTATAGATTCAGCATACATGTGTGTACACATTTTTGTCTTCGAGTTTTAGTCATGAATCTTTATACAGTTTTATGCATCTGGACCCTGAAGAGATTGGTGCAAGGACATTTGTTATAAATCTCTTTGGTCCACGTGTGTTGTGATACTTTTGAACTAGGCGTGCTTCTTTGAAGCGTGAAGTCTTTATGCCAGGTGAACAGGCTTTGTCCTGTTCTTGAAGCCTTACACAAGCAGTTTAGAAGAACAAAGTATTGAATTAAGTGTAGTAGTTTTACTGTTGGGTGGCTAAATGGTCCGTTCCTGCAAAAAGATCAACATGACAGCAGTTAAATGCTGAACTCCAGGCCTCAACAGTACAATAACCAATGCAACTGGTCACTGTGGTCTATCAAAGATGAAATGAATAGCCTATTGCGTCATTTGTTACTTTATCATTTACAGTAAGGCAATGCAGTTAAATTTGATTTACAGAATTAAATCATAACATCCAATGCGTTGTATCAACACACTTTACAGAACCTTTCGAAGCATAGAGCATTAGGGGTTCTGTCGAGCATCAACATGTCACCCTTATTTTGGCTTCTGTTTACCAGGATTTCTAACAAGCTAGAACTTTCTAGAATAACCTAAATGAATTCTAGTTTTTACATTTAATAAAGCTCTTTGTCTATCCTTTCTCTGATGGTTTCTTTAACTGATTGTCTTCCAAGTGCTTATTAAATCAGATGTCTTTAGCAACCAGTGATTTTGTTCCTTTAATTTTTTTCTTAAATAAAGGTTATCATTTTTGTTTAAAAAAAAAAAACCTCTTTTAATATTTTGAGAGTAAATTTTTCTAAAGCTGGAAAGGAAATGACCATAAAAGACTCGCCTACTGGCCAAGGACATCAGAGAATATGAATGGAAAGTGGACAATATGGACAATGTTCTGGTCTATATATTTAGAAGTACAGAACGATGGCGTCAGTCACTCCATGGACATTTTCTATAACTGGCAAACTCTAATATTAGCAATCCCTTTGTGCATATGTGTCAGGTGAAAAAGGATGAGGGAGGTTTGGACATTGAAGCAGGCATGTGGCCTTATAAGAGCTCAATCAGAAAAGTGAATAGCAGAGACGCGATGTTCCTTTGAGGACAAAAGAAGCTGCAAGCAGCAGACGTGCATTCAGAACAGGAAGTGAAGGAGGATGGAGCGACCGAGCTTGAGCTTCCTAAGGGAATGTAACTTATTTGAATTTTAAGATGCTTCAGAGATATTAAGCTGAGATATCAGAGGGGGTGCTTATTATAATATCTTTCTCTAGTTACTTAGCATGCCAATATTTGCTAAATTACTCAAAACAAAGTATTGTATAGGCTAATGGGAATGCTGATGGAAAGTGGAGCAGGCTGAACCAAGTATGCCTTCATGGTAGCACCTGAAAGACCAAACAGGGGCCTTACATTATATCATGGAAATCATCCAGTAGTTGTACCTACATCTAAACTATTTACTTCACTCTGCTTTTGTGTTGAGTGTCACTTAGAGGTCAGTTCAGCTGATACTGCATGTAATCTCCAAACAGAGCAGGTCATTGTCCACATTTGATCACGAGCCGGTATGTTGGACTGTCAATGCCTTCTTTTTAAGCTAGAAGTATATCTGAATACATTGAAAATGAAGATTACAATCACTTGAATCCAAAAAGGTAACAAGAGGCAACAGGATCTAAGAGCTTCTTTTGATAAAGAGCAACACACACCAGACATTAACAAAGAGTGGCCCAACGTTCAGTTATAACAGTGTAGCAAACTTTTAGCATCACACACTAACCAGCCCGTAGCCCTCACTTCATGAGTGTGTCCTATAACCATCTGAAACAATCTCATGCTGTGTGCTACATATAAAAAAGGGTAATTCGTTGATGATTATACATTTGTACTCTGAAAGTTTTAACATGTTTTTCTGATGCTACTTTTCATTTTGACTTGTGAGGTGAGCAAGTTTTAGACGTCTTGGAAAATGCTAAACTTGATTCATTTTCAAATGACTCGCTTTTTTCATCAGCTGATGTGGATAAAGTCACGAGTGCCAGCAATGTCATCAAACTTATTTGACACAGCAAACACTCAATTTACTGACTTAACTACAAACAGAACTCGTCTGGATACATGTTTGCACATAAATGTGGACCTTTATCTTCATTCCCTTGACTGACTGGATTAAAAAGCATCACCTGATCATAACTCCTCGACAGGCCTGTTTAAAATCCAAATATACTGAACCCTTTCACTTTGTTTTCAACCAAATGAGACACAAAAAAAGAACAGGGAGCCGATTGATAATATGGAAAAGCTGGTGGGGTGTAATGGCTGTGAATCAGGATTTGCTTGATTCAATTGAACAAATTCCTGTTTGTTTTGATCAGCTTATGTTGTCTGATGGCAAGAACACCGACTACTTAATCACATTTGCAGACTTTAACACACAAGTAAAACAGTTTCAATAAATATGTGATATTTAAAGAGAGTGAAGCCTTAAAGCTTGATGTCATGGAAAAGGTAGTAAAACAATGCAGCAGTTAGAAAGCTACATGAGAAGCAGCAGGATAAGCCATTCTCAGTTTTCTGAGTTGACTTTACTTTCAGGAGTTAGACATGCATAATTAATTGCATTCAGTTCATTTTCATAAATAGAAAAATCAAACCAAATACTGCACTGTTTTCTGTCATGACTAGTTGTTTTTAAAGTTATTTTCTCATGTCTACCTTCTCAGCGACTGTTTACATCACACTCCAGACCACACAACAGGCTGATTCATAGATCACGCCTGGAACCGGAGGTGACAAACACTGGGATTTCTGGGGCAGACACACTCTGACTCCTTTACTTGCTATTGTTCTGATACTTTGTTGTCAAGCAGGTCAAGAGGAGGAGATGGGGGAGATCCGGTTGCGGAGTAAGACAAGATTTTTACGAGCCAGTGATTTATTGCAGCGTAACTTTCCAAAAGAACTCCCATCCTGTAAGAGTACAATTTGATACACTTTAAATGAAAGTAAACAGATTAGTATCATATGGAGCTACTTTAAGCGTTTCTTCCAAGTTTATTTCAATACTGGTTTTAAATACTGGTTTCCAATATGGCTAATAAAGTAACATTGTCAATATTCCTGATACATTCTGTCAATAATCACACTAATTTTTACAGTAGTCAAAGAAAAAACGCACAACGCATTAATTCACAATTAAATAATTACCAACTTTAATTAATTAAAGCAATAATAACATGTTAATGTGCCCTGCCTTTTTTTTTTTGTCCTTTGGACACATAAACAAGCTGTAAACACAGCATCAACCTATACTAATCTCCTTCATACAGTTGAATTTTTTTTTAAACAATAGTTTTGACATAACAAACCACAATAAGTATTAAAATAAACATTCTGCACGTGTGGAAGGCATCCTAATCCTTTTATTCCAGCTGGTTACAGTTTGAACTCCACATTTTGTGGATAATTTAACAGAACTGCTGGATATGTTCAGCACATTAATGGCACTACAGCTGCATGTGGTTCAAAACAAACGTGCAAATCTAGTTTTGCGTCTATAATAATAAATGTGACCAACAATGAGTCATTCAGCTCTGCGTACATTGTTGTGTCACCAGTGATTTAGGAATCAGAGAGAGAAAGTGACTCTGAGTTTAGATATTAATGCAGGTGTTGTTCTCTCTGGTGCCGTTAAGTCATTTTGTCGTCTTTTAATTTTTGACATGTAAAAAAAATCAGTCTTCAATATTTACTTAAACTCTTTCTCAGAAACCAACCGAAAGCCCATGTGTGTATGTGTGTGTTTGTGTTGCAGTCTCAGTTAAATGTATCTTGTTTCCAAACCCCAGATTCCCCCTGCTGAGTCAATAAACTAAAAGACTGCAAAGTGCCAGAACAGCTCTCACTTGAGTTAATACATGCTGTTCTTTGTTAGTGCTCTGCAGGAGTCCTGGTTAGACAGTCATACCAGGCCTGGAAAGCCCCCTGCAATGATGAGACATCCGACAGTTCTGCCGCTGATCATTAGAAATAATCGCTGCTAAGTGCGAACCCCATAAGCCTAACTAAAACACGAACTGTTGGCATTACAGTCACACATCATGCAAACATCACTGCACAAAGAATGTAAGTTTTTACTAAATGAAATAACTCTTTGATAGCCTAAAACTGTCAGATTTGCTCTTGGAAAGAATGTTTTCTTAGAGCAGGTTGCTTAATGCTGATTGATTAGTTTTGTAATGATGTTTGATTGGCAAAGATGTGGCAAAAGCTTTTATTGTCTGCTTTATATTTTCCTCAAATGGCATCTTTACTGCCATGATGGATGCAGATGGGGATCTATGGGACAGTAAAACTGAGGAAAGATTCCCTTTACACACACAACTTGACTAAAACAATTGGGGGGAAAAAAAACAGTTTCAGCTAAATTATCTACTTGACATTATTAAACTACCTCACTCCAAATGTAAATCTGGCAAATAGCAATGTTTTTTTTTTACTCCCTGTTATATTGTTCAAGAAGGAGGAGTGTAATTTACCGCTCAAATCTCTGTGTTAGCCAAATAGAGAGAAAACGGATTCATTAGCATCCACTGGTTTCCATTAAGGGGCTATGTTTAGATGAGAGCAGTTTACTGTTGATCACCAGGGTAGCGTCAGATGTGACAACAATGCCTACCATCCTGCTGCGACTGTTTTTGTGCAGAGGAAAAAACAAAGCAGGGCATTTTGGTGATGGACAAGGATCCACCCAAAAGTCCATTAGCAGGAGAGCCAGCTGGTCTTCCAGGGGTCAGATAATATTTACATCAAAGTGAAACCACAGGTTGAAAACTGCAACGTTTTCCTCTTTATCTGACTAGTGGCTTGTAAGTTAAGTGAAGTTAAGAAATAACCATGCAGTCCAGAGTTTCCTGCGTCGTCTTTGTCAGGCTTGCAAGTGGTGTTCCATATATGACCAGATCATATAGTATGATGCATTCAGGCCTTTGGTTGGAACTGAATATGGTTTTTAAGGAGGGGGGTGTAAGGTTGCAGCAGTAGAGATGATGTCATTCTTTCTTCTGTTTGCAGATGAATATTTCCCAACACCTCACAAGTCCAGGAGACTTATAATACAACTGTGCTTTTTTTTTTTTTTTTTTTTTTTTTTTTTAATGCGTTACAGTGGCATACATCTCTTGACACCTACAAACATCTGGTGCTTTACATACAACATGGTCATTCTGGGGTTTACTGGGGTTTTTATTTTTTTATTGATAAAAACACAACTCATGGAGGGAAAAATAAGCTTTATTGCTGATTGCTGAGTTAATTATTCTGTAAAAAACAAATAAAGCAAACTTTTGCTTTTCACAATCTGTTGTTCAATGCTACCTGCAGGATAGTGTAAGAGCCTGTTGTGTCACTTTTGTGTCATCCAGAGTGAAACTTGATGCTACGTGTAGATTGAATGCTGATTATGTGGAGACTTTATTGTATTTTAACAGTTCACAAAACAGATCTTTTTCCACTGTGACTTTGTCACGGCACAATGAAAGGACCACCAACACAACCGGGAACAGCCAATAGACCAGATGCTTTCACTTTCTCCCGAGACTGCCTTCAAGAAGCAGCAGCATGCATATCTGCAAAACTCCAACACATAATGTAAAGAAGCATGGTCAAAAAACATAATCCCTTCTGAGGTTTCCTGAGCGGTATCCTGGAAGGTTGTAGTGTTACTGAATGCACCCACTGTTCTGTGTTAGCTTGCAGAGCACTGTTTATTTTTTTAATATGATAGCACTTGTATGCTAGCACTTAGCTCACCATGCCCTTACAGCTGTAAACAACTACACAAAACATCTACATCACCGGTGAATATTCATGAAGCTGCCCACTTACTTGTACAATATCTGTATATAATGGTTTTTTTTTCATTATTATATAACTGCAAGATTATAAAATACCTCAGCAGTGAAGGAGGATTGGAAAAAATGAGCAGCCAATGGTCCTGGCTTTCTTCCTGCTGGTTATAACGCAGCGATGTTGACTCCCATCTGGCAGTCTTTTATATTTTTCAGAAATAAACAAAAAAAAAAGAAAAAGAAAAATCCACTGATGTGTGCTATGGTGTTGTTTTCAAAGAAAATACCGTGGTGCCCAAAGCTGGAAAAAAAAATATTACGCTAAGGTCGTTACAGACCGTAAAGTCAAAATAAAAGCTCAGAGGAAATAAAACTCATAGCAGCGGTGAAGGATCAGGGCAGATGGCTGCTTGTCAACATGACTGACACATTTTAGGGGGATGAACTTGACTAAATAAAGAGGCAAGAGGCACCACTTACAGGTTTCTAAATCCATGGAGAAATATAGCAGTTTATAGCTCCAAGTTCTCATTTTCATGGATAAGATTCCAATATTTTAAGTCTGACGCCTCCATCCTCTCAGTTTTACAGCCCCACTCTGTTCAGTTATGAGCTCCTCAGTCATTATGCCTGTCACTGCAGCCCTCGAGTTCACCCTCGACATTTTAATGGCCTCCTTCAACGTGGAAGAAATCCCAAAGCATGTTTCCTTGTATCTGATTGCTACATAGAAGCAATTTGTCAGAGTGGCTGACAGGAAACACGCGATATGTGTTTGCGTGAATAAAATGTTCAGGATGCCAGCTGAGGCTGAGCTGCTGCAGCTTCGTGGATGAAGGCTGAAAACAAGTGAAAATGACTCAGCTTGCTTATCTGAAGGAGTGAAAGCATGTAAACCTGACGAAAACAACCACCTACTCTAATGGTGACCACGCAAATAAACTGGTATGAGGAGAAGGAGAGCATGAAAGTACTGCTGGTTAGAGTGGAACAATGCAAAAGTTTAGCTGCAAATGATGTGTTCAGATCATTCCAAATATCAGAATTGTGTGAAAACAGCCGGTTCACATTAGGAAAATTTCTTATTGTCTTATGGACTTAAAGCTGTTTAGCACTGGGTGCGTTTTACCTGACTTGCCGACTCCTGCTCTGCCAAAGACGGCCAGCTTCACCTCCGGGCTTTTAGCCATGACAGCAGCGATAATCGGTGAAGCGCGGTGAGCCAATCGGTGGGCTCAGAGGTCATCCGACCATCCCCTCGTCCTTGCAGGAGGAAGCAGCGTCTGAATGGGTCAATTGAACAGAAATGCTTTGTGAGATTTTCAAAAGGGGAGAGCATTAAACATCCTGACTGAAATGCACCTATTAGAGTGGGACCTTTTGGTTTCTTTAGGGCATTCCCACATTTAGCTCAGTAAAGAATGCATACAGACAAGAATACAAAGAATTTTTCATCAAAGTATACCTGTCTGCACCCAGTAAAAGGGAGGAAACATCTTAAATATCCTGTTTTTGGTTAATAAAGTGTGTATCCTTCAAGGCAAGTGATGTGTCTCAAATACAGTCATGAACACGGGTCTATAAAATGGTTTCTAGGAGACCGGTTTGTGTGCACAACATGTAAAAGGTTAATGCTTCTTTTCTTTTTTTAATTCTTTTATTTTCATTAATATGGACCGCAATTTAAGGTTTTTTATAGACTTAAATTTAGAATGAAAGCAATTTTGGTGTCATAAAGGAAACCACTGCATCCTGGCACAGCAGGTCTCGGTCTGAAAGGGAATGGAGAATAATAAGCACACTGTTGAAAAATGGACTGACGCAAGCAAACTAAATGATTTTCAGTATTTTGCAATGTTGAACAAACTGTTATGTGTCTACTCAAATCAATGCAGCACTGTATTTTCAAAGGATGTTATTTTTATTAGTACATTTTATTGATTTGTTTATTAGCATTTGTACAGGGCTCTAAACGCACTCCAGGTATTCAAAGTTCTTTTTATGAAAACCAGTTCTGTTTATTTATAATACAGCACAGTATAAGATAATTATTTCATGCAACTGACAAAGACATTTTAATCTAATCTAAAATTGTCAGCAGTATTGTTTTCAACGCTGTGGACTGTATGTTATCTGGAACTAGAATTTGCTGTGTTTTTAATGCAGAACCCACAGAAGGAACCTTGAGACAAAATATTAAATTATTTTAACCTGTTAATGTCTTAGTTTACTTACGATAAAAGCAAGCAAAAGTAAATATTTCAATTAAGTAAATTAGTTTAACAAAAAGTAATAAGCAAAAGTCAGAGGAGGTTTGTCACAAATTTGTGACAAAAAGCATAATTTAATTCAAATTTAATGCTTGTTTTTATCGATTTTAGATGGAGGATATTATTCATTGGCAGATACTATTCATCCAGGTCTGGCTACGTGTTTTGCTCGGCCGTAGTTATCACTTTTTTTCTTCTTTTGATCAATATCAGACTGAATATTTCTTATGTGGAGACTAGAAGTCATCTAATCAGCCATTTTTGTCACATTTTTTGCAGTCCCACGTCATAACACTCCCGCTTCCGTGCTTCACTGTCTAATCAAAGCATCAAAAGTGGTATTCCAGACCTGGTTCATGCCAAACATGTCGAAGCCCATCTGGGTTGAACACATTTTCTACTGACTTCATCGGTCAGTTCTTCAGGCAATTTTTCATCTCAAATCTCTTTGTACAGCTGCGATGCCTGGAACTTTTTTGAGCCTTCACAGAAAATGACACCCGCACCCTCCAAGTACCAGTGCACTTTTCATGGCATCATTTTATCCATTACCTTGACTGCTGCTGAACTGTGCTTTCACTGAGTTTTACTTGTTCACTCATCATGTTTCACCTTTTTTCAAGGTTTTTGCTTTTTCCTTTGTTTCATTTGCCTTAATTTTCTGCTTTTAGGTCCTAAAAATGAACTTGTTTTAGTCCAACCTTGTCACTGATGAGTTTATATTCTTTTTTTTTCTTTTGTATTTTTGCTCATTTTACTGTACTGTACATCCTGGTAATTTAGTGTTCAAAGTGGAACTATTATGTGCATTTCAGGCTAATTTATTTTTATTTCTGAGACCAGAAGGGCTGGGATTGATGGAGTTATTGCCACAAATCGCTTTATTTACTTCGGACCGACCCTCTCCGTAGGCTGTCAGATCAGCCTGTGGGCAAAACGAGTGGATTGAGACTCTTCCGCATTAAGCCCCGCCTCCCGCTACTGCACTACATCGGGAGCGCGCACCGCACCTGCTTTCGCCATCATTGTAACATCACATCAACAGAAGGATTAGGCTAATATGAACTCAATAAAAAAAACCAAAATACAATGTCAACACATAGCATACAGCCCTACATGTTGGAACCTGAATCAGACCCTGAAAACAAAGTGGAAAACAGCAACCCACAGCAACGAATGCAGCAGGATGTCTCTCTTTGGTAAACTCACCAGCCATCATTGGAAATAACTTTATCCCACGTTTTCCACCCGCCTGATGTATTTGTACATGCCCTTGTTAACCAGTAGAAGGTAACCAATCACCGAACCTTATCCCCCGGGACGTCACAAGGATTTCCAAGTAGAAAAAACTCTCTAAAACAACGCGTTTTTCGTCGCCATGGAAACCGAACGGAGAGCGTACTGGAACTCAAACTCAAACATGTGTTTAGGTTATAAAAAACGGTGCCGTTCACATGTCTGATGAGGATTCAACACTGTAACACTGTAGAAAGCTCAGAAAACTCGAAATACCATAATAGCACCCCTTTAAGCATTTAAGCACATTTTTCTTGCAAGAAAACAAATCAAGGCTTTAGTTTCAAATTCCAAACTTAGCTTCATCTAGGACTGAAATGATGCTGTCGGTTTGTTTGGAGAATTTGTTGACCTCCCATCACGGTAATTTTTTACTGATATGCATGGAAATGTAAAGATGGCAGAAGGGTAAAGTACATCACAATGCAAAGTGATACCGTAAGAGAAGCAATATCATCATTTAAAACTCAAAAATAACTCCAGTCTGATTTATTTTAAAAAAGAAAAAAACTGTGCACAAAGTTTGTTTGATAAGAAAACTTGCTGTGAAGACTTCTCAACAGACTAACTTAAAATCCCCCTGGTTTTCTTCTGGTTGCTGCTCCAAACTATGAATTTTTATTCCTTGGCCTTTAACCTTACCTAAGACAGCTTCTGGTCTGTGTGATCTAGTTAATTTTATTATTGGTTTTACTTACTATTTATTCAGTGTGTTTCATTGTTTTGATTTTGTATTCCTTTTATGACCTGTTGTTTTATTCTGTCATTTATTTGCATTTGAACAGTTTTATTCTGTTTTTATTTTGGCCGATTGTGTACAGCACTTTGTTTCGACTGTGGTTGTTTTAAAGAGCTTTATAAATAAAGTTGAGTTGAGATGAACTACAGTCAAATCAAATCAATACCAAGATAATTCTAGAGAAATCCTGGAAAACAAGCACACACCAGCTCAAGAAACATCTAAATATAAGCAGGGATGACTAGATAAGTAACCTCTGGGGGGAGTGTGTTTATGAACTTTCAGTTCAGTGTCTGCAACAGAAGACAAATGTTGATTGCTTGAAGTGTGTGATGTCCTGTAGCACAGTGGCTCCCATCAGCCTGTTCAGGAGTTGAGTCTAAGTCTTGCCTGTTTAAATTGCAGGTGGAGGAAATGCAACAGAGTTCCCACTGGGCTGCTAATATCTATATTCTAAATACTGATGATGCTGCATGTCTCATTTTGTTAGCAACTTATTTGCTCTGTTGGTTTTGACTGTTTGATGTCTTTGGGATTTTACATAAAAAGTCAAGATTTGGGAATCTTAACTGCTTTGCCTGTTTTTGCAGGTAAACAAATAGGATGTTTATGTGACTTTTTTTTTTTTTTTTTTTTTTTTAGTTTTGTTGCTTGATGGCAGCAGCAGTATATGAAAGATTAAGTTTTTATACTTTACTCCCTCAGTAGAAAGTTCATCTGAAAGTCTAAAAATCACCACAACTTTAAGTGTCCTGGATAAACAATAGATGACATATTTACACCATCATTAAACTCTAAACTAAACTGGAGAAGCAGTAGGTGGAAAAACTGAACACACCCACACTCCATTGTCTAGCAGAAGTAGCTTTTAGCACCAAAGATTTAGCTATCATTTTCTGTATGAGGTTATCAGTCTCTCACACAATGGTGGTGACATTTTCAGTTTGTTGAAGTTTTAGGGCAAACAGCATTTTATCTGGTTCAGGTCTGAACTTTGAGGCTGGGTTGTTGCAATACTGCTAGTTTTTTCAGACATTCTGTGGTAGATTTGCTGCTAGTTTGGGATAATTGTCCTGTCACATGACCAAACTTTGGTCAAGTTGCAGATGTCAAAAAGATGATCTCACACTTGACTCCAAAATATGTCTGAGATGTCGTTTCAAGACGTAGCCAAGAACCTTTGTTTTTTTTTTTTGTTTTTGTTTTTTTTTTATTGAAAGGGGTTTTCATTCTTATTTACAGATGTACATGTACTCCTTAACTATGTGTTTGGATGCATTATAATTTCAGAACTAAACAACCAATAGCGAAGGCTCGACTGGCCTACTGCTGGTCATGGCATTGTTCTAGCGCCAACAGGATATTTTTGTAGATTTTCCACTTTGATTCGAAATTTACAATTTTCTACTCAATTGTTCACTTTTTTGCACAGCTACACATTTCTTTTGAACTACTTTCACCTAGCCAAACCTTTCACTTGTGGTTCTGATAATCTTGATCTCATGATATTCACTTCATTGCTTAATTGTTATGATGAAGAATACAAGAACATGAATTTTTAAATGGAAAAAAGATGAGGCCATGTCAGCAGGAGGGGACAAACAATAGTCATGAAAATGAAATCGACTTTATGAAAGGACAGATATGAACATAAAATTAGTTTTTAGGTATTTAAACAACTATGCAGACATGATCATAATTATTAATTGTAATAAGGTTATATTTATAGTTGACTATGACGCCTCTCATAATATTTATTGTCATTCTAGTGTTGAATGCAAAGTTTGGCTATGCTTATTAGGTGCATTTGTGGTTGTAATAATTAGCAGGATTAAGAGAACAAATTTAAAAACATCTTAAAGGTGGAGTATGTAAGATCTTCAATATTTAAAAAAAAAAAAACTAACTAATAAAAAAACTACAATCATAATTAGATAGTTTTTGAACATGTAGGTTCCAGTCTGTCCATATTTGATGTGTTATTAAATTACAAGTTTAATTAATGACGAAGACCCTTCTTAAATGTTTGCCTACCAGTAAAATAGAGTGCTTTTTGTCATTTTTGTCATAGATTAGGTCTTTTAATACTATTTTTGCTATTTATTTAAGCTCTGTAAAGATTATATTTTTTTACTAGATTATTTAGACTATATTGTTTCTGTTTTATTCATAGAGCTACTTTTAACACTGCCTTGTTGTTGTACATGTTTGTTTTTTTTTTAATTTGTTAGCATCTGTTTTTATGTAATATCTTCATTTTGTGTCTATTGTTGTTTGTACCTGCCAAGGGACTGCATATGCAAATTAGCTGTTAGCTCACTCCGGTGCAATTATGTAATTACACACTGTCCCTGTCAAACAAGAAAGAAAAACAGAACATCTGATTTGTTTAAGCAGCAATAAAATGCCTAAAATATTCTTTACAAAAATTTACTTTTGTGTTGCACACAAAAGTAAAAAGCCAAATAAAAAAAAGCCTGTCAGCATTTTTAAATATGTTTTTTTCAATTATTAATCTACACACAAGACAGGACAGTCAACAGTGAAGAAGTAAGGTTGCAACAACAGTCGCAGCACTTTGTTCTGGCAAAATGGTTTCAATGGAGTAGCCTACGAATTTGTAAGAGAAAGATTAACTTTGGGTTTCGTAGTGAGTTAGCATATGAGCTATTTCATCCTCTATAAGTTATTATTGAAATATTGATAAAGCAGCTGGGATGGACGTTATCCTGAAGTCCTTGAGTTACTGGAGCTTGAAAAAAGGGAAAACTGGCTAGCTAGCTAGCTAGCTGCATCCAACTGTTTCCTGTTTTCTGCTAGGCTAACTGGCTTGTCTATTTTCAGTGTAATTATGTTCTTTTTATTGCGTACTATGGCTCAACTGAAAAAGTACTTTTCTTAAAACAACTTGGTTGAACTTCAAGTAAATTTTATCATGATGAAAAGGTTTCATGGAAACCTTGGATTAATTAGAGAATTGTCATGTTAACATAACATGTCCATGGCAGTGCAGAGTGCACTGTCGGCAGATTGTAGCTTCATGGCCCATAAATGCCAAACAATATAGAAACAAAGCCCTTATGTCTGTCCTCTGTATATATTTCATGTGTATTTCAGAACATTTTTGGTGAGCTTGCAAATGCATACCCAAACACAACAGAGCAGTACCACCAACAAATGTGGTGGAGTGTTGCACAGCAAGGCTAGTACGTGACCAGTGTAAAGAAAAAAGAAGTACTGGTAGCTACGATGTCTTTAGTAGTTGCACAGACAACACCATCCATGGTGCTGCCTGTTTTTATGTCTGTCTGAGAATTTGCATTATAATGACTCCTCCACTATCCTCAGTCTGAATTCTGCACAACCCTCTGGTGGATGTATTTCCTAACATCCATGCAAACATAAACCATGAATGGGGAGTATCTGGGTTGTGATTTTGACAATGAAGGGACATCTAATTGTATATGTTGTACATTAAACAAGCATAAATGAGCATGAAAACACACTAAATGGCATCATAGACTAATTAAGTTGTATTTGCACTCTGCATTATGCTAACCTTTTATATTTCTTTGTTCTACTTATACTCTCAATGGACAGCATCATGGCCATGCTGTATGTTTACAAAATGTAATCTTGTACAGTCACTTAAAGTATACCTTCAGGCTCAATCTAATTTATTAGTTTTAAGAAGTTAACCACAGTGGTTGTGAATTGTGAATCTGCACATATAGACACAAGGGTAACTAGTCCTTCACTATATCTTCAGTAGAAATGCAGGCAGTGTTTTCATGGAATAATATGTTTTTCTTTTTTTTCTCTCACACTTTTTTCTATTGCTGCTTTATCCGCTGTACATCTGAAGCCCATTTCTGTTACAGACACAGAGAGAACACTACAGAAATCCCACACACTCCCACGCTGCATCAGGGAATCACCATTGAGAAGAAGAATACAAATGCACGGTCGTATGACGAGATCATTCTTCTTCACATTTTGCCATTTATGGCCTTCACCCACTCATCATCCAGGCTTTCACACACACTTCAGTCATGTAGACGTCAGAGGAAGAGATTGCATCAGAGAGGCTAAAGCAGCTGTTAAACTCGACACATGCGGATGTTTCTGCTTGAGGCAAGTTCTGCTTAGTAAAACACGTTGCCAAGACAAGAGAAATAAATTCATTTAATAAAAATCGTGTATTGATCTGAGGTCAAACATAATGTACCAGAGTGCAGCAATAAACTAGGAAGGAACTGAAAGAGAAACGGTGCCAATGTCTTTTTGCTACCTCTGTGTGTCAGACAGGATGATCATTATCCACTTTATCTCAGCTGTATCCATTCCAGGGTGAGACACGCCGTGGCAGGCATAGAAGAACAGGACAACAAACCTGGAACCGGGAGGATGCTTTTAGCTCAATACAATCTAAAGTGTTAGTTTCCTGACAAGATACTGTAGCTTGTGGATGCATTCAGTTGCGTGTTTCTCTTTTTAAAGAAAAACTAAAATAAAAGCACACTGAGAAAAATAGATCTATATGATCTATTTGGTATGAGAGTACATTTTAATATATTTATCTTTACTGAAGCCAAATACAGTGAATGAGCCGTCTGACTAGTTCTTTCTTTCTCAACATAAAGAATCCATTATACTGGAAATGTATTGTTGCTAAATTCAGAGATTAGATCTCCTTCTACTTTACCCAAAGCAAAGAGAAAATAAAACCACAAATCACTATTAAAAGCACACACATTTAAATGAGGTTTTTTGTGGATTAAAGCAACTACATATAATTAACCTAAGTTTCAGGAGCCTCTAATCACTATGTTTTAAGTCATCTGCTACTGATGATTTCACAGAGGTGAGAGTGGAAACAATCTTTTTACTACTCTTAACAGGGTGAAAAAGAAATTATGATTCTCCTTAATTGGACCTTGGAATAAATTCATAGCAAGCAGAAATATGGTCAGATTGCTATGTTGCACCGAACAAATTTGCTTTGCCAAAGGGCAGCTGTATGAATATGAAGGGAATTGAGCTTTGTTGATATAAGGCTCCCCTTTGATACTGGAGTATTGTTCATTTTATAATTTTGTTCCTACTTAATTATATGTTAATCCTGGGCCTGACATGGGGAACAACCGAAGAGGGAGAGCGAGGAGAAGAGGGAGAGAGAGAGAGAGAGAGAGAGAAGACAACAGGAGGAGGGGCAACATAGATGAAAGCAGAAAACATCTGTACAACCAAATCCAAACTGTAAAAATAACAACCAGCTGCAACACCTGTAAAGAAACTAAACAGAGAATATCCTAGATAGCAAGGCAGAGAATCATCAAGAGCACCTTCAAGAGCACAAACTAAGAAAACATGAGCAACATCTTCAGCAAGTACTGGAAAACATAACTTGCTATTGGTGATTAAGCCTGTGGGATAACACAGCAACAGTGTTATCATGCTTGTTGGTGGATGTGTGTGTGTGTGTGTGTGTGTGTGTGTGTGTGTGTGTGTGTGTGTGTGTGTGTATGTATATGAGTGTGATTGTAAAATATAAAGAATAAGTTGTGTTCAAAATAAGTGCAATCACGCAAATGCAACCCCAGCCCTCCAAGGATTTGAAGCAAACAAAGAGTCTTAAAACCGGGGCAGCCGGCAACAATAACAGACCTGGAACTCAGGCATTCCACCATATGATCAACCAGGCCCCAGTCAGATGTGGCCATGAACAATGGGTGCCACCCCAGGGGGCTGGCAACAACATCTCGCCACCCCCACTGTAAATCCACCACCCAAATGTGAGTTGAGGACAGGACACATGGTTCAGTATGAGCATGTGTCCTACACTGTGTGCAGGTACCAGTGTGGTTTTGGCATCTGCTCCAAAGCCTGCTGCTATAGTGCCCTGGGTGTGGGGATTTGTTTTTTGGAGGCTAAAAACATGCAGTTTTAAGGGAACAAGATGCCAAATGCTGTCCTCGTTGCTGCAGCACAGAATGAAATGATGTCCTTCGTCAAGTAAACTGCTGACAGACCACATGAAGGCATAATCTGTATTGTCAGGTTTCCTGATGAATATCAAGAGTAATCATTGTTAAACATTCTCCATCCAGGAGAAGAAAAATATAAATACACTCAAACACAAAGAGCCTGATTTTCTAGTCCAAGATGCACAAGTTTGCTTTTTTATTACACATGGTACTCTGTGCTAAATGGACCTCGTCCAAACTGTCAAAACGAGCACGTGTCAAAATTTCCACTGTGTGCCCAGCTGGGTTTTGTGTCATTTTTACTCTGAGAAATGAATCTGGGTGGTTCTGTGGTTTTGAGAGATTACAGAGCGTAGAACTCCAACCAAGGGAGGAGACCTATTGCACCACCGACTATAGAAAGATGGCAAACCACAGGTCCGACATCAAAATATACTCAGGAAAATGGTGCAGCACAGCTGGAGGAAAGGCAGTGGGGAAAAGATTTCCACAAGATCTCACTCAGAACCGCTCATTCAACTGAAAGTAGATCTACTAGAATTGCAAACTGTCTCCAATAAGACACAATAAGAAGGTTGATTAATTGTTCTTAATGTTTAAGGGGGTGTCTTGGAGTCGCTTTACAGTAAAAGCAGCCTTTTATGTAGCCAGACAGCAGTGACAGACCTCACTTCTCCCAGAGCCACGATAGAAGAGGCACAACTTCAAGCTCAGGCGTTTATGTGACTATTTGATTTTTTTAATGTGTATATGTTTGAATCTGTATAATTACACATGTGGATACTCACGAAAACAGCACACAATGGCAATGCCCCACGGAAATCTTCTAAATAGCAAATTATGCCATATTCATTACAAAGAGTGGCTCCTTCCAGAGTAATCTCTTCTTACACTTTTGGTAGCACTGTATTTTAAGGATAAAGTCTTCCTAGTTTTTATAAGTCACAACGAAAGAAATTCACATCTTACAAGATAAATCTATCTTCTTACTAAGATTTTGGCAACCTTCCTGCTTGAGGACCCCTGAGAGCTCCATGATCCCTTGTTTAGCAGACACCTGTGTGGGATGACTGACCCATAATCCTACTGAGATTTGGGCTGTTATGTAACACTTGGGGCTACCCCTGAATGCAAAGTGCACCCTTGATACCAAGCAGGGAAGCTGGAGGGATTTAAAGCTGCAGAAATCAAGAGTTGCTGTGGGGGGGAGAGGGGGATTACATCAACAGATTGAAACAAAGATGCTCCCTTGCACTCTTGTGAGTTTGTAACAACACCTCAAAACTTTGTTAATCATTTTCCCACGTTTGGATTGTATTGCTATAAAGATTTAACATTTTACTGTACTTTAAAAAGAAGGCGAACATAGTCAAATGGTATAAATATTATTTCTTTTGCCATGGCATAGTGTTATTTTAGAGTATACGGGTTATGGACTATGACATGGCCTTTTCTTAAAGGTTTTATGATGATGGTGAAATAGGAGACCTCCCAGTCTGACCACAGCTCTGATCTCCTCCACACCTCATTCTGCAGTGCTGTCATCTAAATGAGACACATCTCACATTAAAACACCGGCAGGTCGACTCACCATCGAAACGTGGATCAGGTGGAGAGGAATAAGAGGGGAAAAGTTGTCAGGTCCGGTTATTAGAGAAAAAAAATTATGTCAAACCTGAGATAAAGATGCGGACGCCGCGCACCACTGGTTGGAAGCAGAGATGGCCTTTACGCAGCAGGACTGACAGACGGGTGGACGAATGGACAGATCTTGTTCGGGTGGACCGAACAGCAGCTCTAACTGAGATGAATGAATCCGAAAAACACAGGGTCAGTGGAAATATACGGAGCGGAGCTGCTGGAGTTCCTCAGACCGGGCGGCTGCTGCTGCATGCCGCTGCAGATGCGCATTGAGAAACGACAGTGACATCTAGTGGCAGGAAGTGGTAATACATGGGTTGTTATTTTAAAAAAAAAAAAGGGGGGGGGAGATTCCATCGATTATTTTTTCCTTTTTACAATACCAGTTAATGTTGTTTTATAAATTCTGTTACACATGTTGACAAGCCCGGTTAGTCACATTTACAATGAAGTATAGCTTGTAAGGATCGTACCTCTTCGGATTTAGCAGCACAGCTAAAAATAAATGGGTTAGGACAGTGGGTCCCGACCTATTTCCTCATGGATCATTTTTAAGCACAATGATCTAACTCTGTGCATATGAAGCGTGCTTTGAAATTAAATATAGCCATATGTGAAAACTGAACTGGGAATGAAAAAGTTTGTTTTGAACTTAAAATCAACAGAATATTAAGCAGTGACGGTACAATAATAAAAAAAAAAGAGCCATGTAATGCAGAGCTTAACCAAATTGGAGGTAATTTTAATGTCTGACTTTTCTGTGAAAATGATGCTTATATATTGAGAAAGCCTTTCAAGTGTGGAAAGTGTTAGATCCTGCAGAGGATATACCTGATACAAGAAATAAGAGTGTGTATCCGTATTAAAGTCTTTGCAGCAAGTCTCTGTCAGGTTTTCTTGGATCAAAATAGATCGACTGAATAAAGTTCTGTGGATAAGATCATTAGAGGTTTTTCTTTGGAACATTTTTCAGTGAAAATGAGCTTTTGTCTAAGGGGGGAGATTATTTTGTAAAGGCCACTTTCAATGACACTGGTCATTGAAGGTGTCATTTTCTGTTGAATTTGGAGAAACCGCCGATAAAATTAGTTGTGTTGAGCTATTTAAATGGTTCTTGTTTGATTTGCTTGCTGCAAACAGCTGCTACTTTTGACATTTTGCCAATAAACCTAACTTGCAGAGGTAGCTGAATAAGTGACTGCAGCTGGATGCAGGTTGTGCCTTGCAGTTAAAGCTGAAAATCAAGATACAGAGGTTAGAAGTGGTGTATTTCCACTGAGAATCAAAATCTTTAACTCAGATCCCTGATAAATTCTTGAGGAAGTTATTGTGGTGTGAAATCAGCTTGTATTTTATCAAAACATTTGTCTTATTTTGACATTGCCACAGGGTTTCCTCCAGACAGCATACATGATCTTTGTGATCTTCTTTTTGAATGACCTTGTCCCTCAGTGTATTAAAAAAAAGTATTTTATGTTGTCAACTTTAAATTAAGCAATTTCATCTTTCAGTTTTAAGTGGTCTGCTAAAAGTAATAAACCTCTTATGGGTTGTTCTCAATTTTGTATCTAAAACAAGTGCTGAGGGTCATGCACGCAAGAAATGGAGTTTGATCAGGTTTTTTGCCAGCATGGCAGATCTTGACAGACCTAAAGGACAATGCTGAACATGTTTCTGTCCTGTTCATATAGAGCACTCCATTGCCCACATTGACTTTAAGATCTCTGAGCACAGAACACAATTTAAAGTTTTTCCTTGTTGTGATCTAAAACCAAAACACAGTTTCTTGGAACATTACCTACATTTGATCTGCCATGGTGGTCCTTTAGTGGTTCCATGGTCTGCACGCTTTGAAGCTCAGCATAACTTTTTTTTCAAAAGAGCTGGAAGAAATATTAAGTGCTTTAAATATGTGCTCTTTTCACTTGCAGAGAAACACCAGTGTCACATAGCACATTATCTGTGTTTGTATTGATTTCCGAAACCTCCCTAAACCTGCCAGGCATGCATTTCATCCACAAGGACCTTAAGTGAACTGAACTATGTATATTTCCAATACTACTTACTCACCACTTTTCTACTTAACTTGATTTGGCCTGTATAATTTTCCATTTGGCTTTTCCCATGTAAATGCTTTTTTTTTTTTTTTTTTAGATCCCACTCATCTGTGGTTCTTAGCAAGCTGTGGCGAGGGAAGCAGAAAACACAACGTCTACACACTGCAGGGCACTAATTGACCAGGGAATGACATCACTGTGTGATTTAAGAGAGGGACTGCGAACCCTGCCATTAGGAAACTGTCAACAGGGTCTGTTCTATATATTCTCAAACAGGCAACAAACACCTGCTTCACCACCCATAGCCTCCTGGTTATTTTTATTTTATTCTCTTCTGAACTCAAGCCATAGACCAAGGCGCAGGTACACCATCACCAGTGTCCATATTTTTGTGACGGATTTGTGTTGCATACAAATGACATCAGCTTTTGAAGCTACCTCGCCACATCAACACCTGCACGGAGTGGGTCAACCATGGTTAATGAAAAACAATTGAAGAGAACAGAATCCGTTTGGTTAGAGAAGATCCGATTGGTTCTTGAGGAACAGATTAACAGAACTAGTTAAGTTTAGATTTTCCTTTTTGTTTCAATTTTATGGAGTTTTTTGACACACTTTTGTATGAAGCTGCCGCCTTATAAAGAAGAGCAATTTAGCATGTCTTTAGCTGTACTCATACTGCATTGTGACTAATTAATGATTTCAATTAAATATTTTGAATTTGGAAACCAAATTACAAGACAGACTGATACAGTGGGGCTAAACTTGTTTAACTTTTTTGTTGCTCTAAACTTTTAACTTTTAAATGTTATATTAATAACCACCACTGCACTGTGATTTCTGTCTTTGAAAAGAAAATTTAGATAGATTGCATGAACTTTAACAATAGTCCAGTTTGTTTGATGCCAAACTTTGGGAACTTAAGGAATAAACATGGGAGAGGACAAAAGCACGTAACCTGGAAAAGCGGCCTTCAAATCCCTTGGACATGTGCACTGCTTATAATGTCATTTGATTTATGTTTGAATTAACCGCAATGCATTTCAGTCACTGAGTAATGAGTTCATGAATCTCCTCACAGATTTAAAAATACTAGCAAAATAACTTGTCATCAGGTTTGGAGAGGAAGTGTTCTGAAAAGTCCCGTCACCTTCCTTTAGAGCAGTGTTTTTCAAATCCATTCCTCAGGCCCCCCTGCCCTGCATGTTTTATAGGCAACCCTACCTCAACAGACCTGAATGAAATAAAGGTCTCTTAACAGGCTGCAAAAAAACTTGATAAAGAAGTTCAATAATCTGACTCAGGTGCTTTGGAGGAGGAATGTGTCTAAAACATGCAGGTATGGGTGCCTGAGGACTGGATTTGAGAAACACTGCTTTAGAGAATGTAGATGACCTTGTTGAGGAATGTTTTTTAAGTTTTTTGTCTTGCTGTCAGCTCAGCTGTATGTCAACTTTGAACAAACAAAAGTTGAGAAGAGAAAGTTGCAAGTCAACCAAGGAAATAATAATGCATTAAGTGTATATAGTGCTTTTCAAGACATACAAAGCACTTGATATATGATACCCATAATTTAAATTTTACTTTCTTTTTCTCTGCTTGAAGGAAAGTAGTAAAGAACGATTGTCATTTTTTCATTTTTCAATTTTTTGAAAGAATTTTTCAAAATCTTTTTGAAAAAGTTTGTTTTGTTTTGAAAGCCAGACTGATCAGCTGTTGATCAAATCCATCACTTCATTCATCCATTCATTGTGGTGTGTTTAATCCATCAGTTTTGGCAGCAGCTGTTTTAGTTTGGTTGATTGCAGAATATGTTATAAGAGATCTCGGATTTAAAGAGAGAGGTATTGATGAGGGGGCTTGGTTATACACCGCAATGACAAATGTTTTGAACCCCTCTACTTCCTGTTGCTTCTTGGTGCTAAACACAGCTCTGTGTGACTGGCCAAGAGCAGAGTAACACATGCTGTCAGTAAAGGATGAAGTCTCTGATGGAGCTGGCACTGCAATACGACATAGTACTGCTGCTTGGTCTGCTTTTCTCTGTTTGGGTAGAACCAGTACAGGGTCTGGAGAAGGAGGATGCTTTTATTTTTGATGGAGACCTCCGCCAGTTTGCCGTGGGCAACAACACTGTTTACATTGCTACAGAAACAAGGCTTTACCAACTGAGACACGACCTGAAACTGATCCACAGTCTGGACCAGAGAGGGAGTTTTAAGGATGCTGGGAGGTTTATCCGGGTCTCTGAGTCGGCTGCGTGGACCACAACTTTCAGAGTTAACGTGTTGTTGCCATTTGTTGAGAATAAGACTCTGGTCAGCTGCGGAGTGACTGACAATATATGTGGTTACTGTGAAGTTCTGGACCTGAAGAACATCTCCAATCTTCTGTATAGTGAACAGTTCCTGGTGGGACCGAAGAACCGCAGCGACGCTTCTGTCAGTTTTCTGGTGGATGTGAAGAAGGATTTAACTCGGACACACAATTATATTCTCACCGCAGTACAACAACAAAGAGAAGTGTCAAGTAAGGCTACAAACTGTGCCTCTGATTCAGAGACGATCAACCTTCATAATGTAGATAACACACAGAATGGAGGAATATTTTCTTTCCATGATGTCTACACCAAAACTCTCATCAAAAGTGAAGGTGATGTGGAATTTGTGGACGGATTTTTAGATCAACTCAACAATGTACCTTTTCTCCAACGTTTTACATCCAAGTGATGAAAAAGCCAAAGTCCGTCTTATCTGGCTTGAGAGTAAAACAAGTAAAAGTGAGATTCTCGGGTCTCTGCGGGGAGCGACTCTACGAGTCTCTGATAGAGACGGAAGCTGCAGACTTCTGGCCTCCTCCATCATCCCAGGAGGACAGCAGGTGCTTTGGAGCGGCGTGTTCGGTGTGGAAGGAGAACAAAGCAACACCCAGCTGGTGGTGTTTGACATCAGTCCTGATCACAGCATTAAGACTGATTCAGACCCAGACTTCTACACACATGCAAGCAAGCCTACAACGACGGTGGGTTCCACAACCGTCTTTTATTCATTCAAGTTAAACATTTAAAATTCTAGAAAAAAAAAAAAAAAGTACATTTCCTCTGGAAAAGTTTGAACTCGGATATCTGTCCATTATTTCAGTTTAATCGATCAAAAAATATTGGTCACCTGTGTTGGAATAAAAACACAAACGGTAGTCTATAACGTGTTGTTGAACAAAAAAAGTTTTTTTTCTTTATAATTGTCATGGCTCGGTTCAGAAGGTGATGACAAGATGTCATTGTACTATTAAAGTAGTAAACCATTAAAGCCTGAACTTTGGTCTCATTGAGACACCCCCTGATTGTGGCTAATTCAGTTAGTCTTTCATTCTGCCTCTTCTCTGAGCTCTCTCCAGCCAGTAAAATATAGATCTAGACTTTTGTCTTGTCTCTTGCCTTTCCCGTACTCTGTCGTTTTCTGGCATCCTCTGGAATTGCCAGCTTGAGTTCCTTTGTTGAATTGGCCATGGTGTACTTTTAAAACAACCATTTTGTTGATATTCAGTATGTGACATTTACAGCAAAATGCTGCTTTAAAGTGATATAACTTGTTACTAAAATGTATTTTGAAGTGCAGTTTCTCGGGCCTGGGATGCTGCTGAGCAAGTCATCAAAACAAATCAGAAGAGTGAAAAAAGTCTGGGATTTATGGAGTGTTAATTTTCTGAAAATGTAATATATATTACGATCTTAAGGAAGCTGAAGAAAAACTTTTGAGCTTTGAAAAATTCAAGGTCTACTCAAATCTGTAGTTTTTAAATTTTGAAATAGCTCCGCCCTCCTTTTCGTTATGTGGGGGGGGGGGGGGGGGGGGAGATCTTCTAAAAGCTGCTCAAGTTGCTGGGTTTGTATGCAAACATGTTTCAATATTAGGGATTTTTCCTTCTGTATCTTTGCTTGATGTAGGTCTGACACTGTGAGGAAGTTTGTAATTATGCTTTATGATTTTGATTTTGTGATGTGATAATAATTTAGGAGAAAATTATCTGCCCAAAGCTATCTCGTATTTACATATCCCTTTCACATTGACTGGGCACGGCTGGTCCTAAAGTGCTGTTATGCACACTGTTTCAGTATTTGAAAGAAAAAAACAAACAAGAGCATCAGAATAAATAAGTTTTTAAAAAGTGAAGAATATTGCAACAGTTAAAAAGACTTGAACGTTGTTACGTGCCCACCTTTTCCCAGCTGATGGACACCTACCACAGCAGCTACAACCATGGAAACTGACCGCATCCCCCAACCTGGGTCGTATCAGATGAAGACGATGGATTGAACTCTGTACGTGTGAAAGAAAAACAAAAGTGAAGTCAAAATATAAATGGTCAAAACATATAAAAATGGTAAAAAAAAAAAAAAAAAAAAAATGCTGGACAGTGACCCTTGAAGACTGGAATTTGAAATTCCTGGTTTAAGATGGATTTCTTTCCATTTTGCCTCCAAAGATCCAGACTTTTATTTGTTGTCATTTTTGAAAGTAAAGACAGTACAGTCTCTCTCTGTGTCTTCATTGAGACAGTCATACGTTGGACTGGTGCTGCATGTACTCTATATAAATTCTAATAAATGAGCATTGTGTGATCTACAGCAACATTGATATAGACTCCCAGTCAAAACAATCCACTTATTAACTGGAATAATTTATCTTCCAAACTTCTCTGACAGAAACATAAATAAATGTAAGAGCTAAACAATGTCCATGTTGGAGACCTTTCCATTTACTTTTTTTTTAAATCTCAAAAACAAACTAATTCTAACTGCAACTGTCCATAAACACCAGATCTGATCATCGTTATGCTTGTTTCTCAGTTAACACCAAAGATCCTGAAACCAGAAGCAGTGCTCCTCAAGAAGAACCACATGACATCTGTGCTGGCAGTGAGACAGAGGAGCTGGATGGTCTTCTTCATTGGAACAGGAGACGGGCAGCTCATCAAGGTGTGTAGACAAAATAACATGCATCCACCACTGGACAGAGAAAAGCTTCATTAGCAGATGTAGCATCATGAACCAGACAGAATTTATTGACATTAGTGAGGTAATAATTACAAAATTACTCCCAAAATCACAATGCAGGTGTCATTTAAAAAACAATTTCAAATATTAATATGAAAGTGTGCTGAATGGAGTTTCTATAAAATGCTTTTGTTATCCCTCCATCTTCAACAGCGAAACTTTTAAACTATTTATCATGTTAGTTTGCTTGATTTATTAAACACACACTGCAGTTACATACAGAAGCATATAACTGACAATAGAGGAAAAAAATAAACCATAACACATTCTGACATAATATTGTTGTCAATATGTTGAACATATTCCATCATAATGTGCTTAGCTTTATTTTAAAAGCAAACGTAAGGGGTAATATGACTATTTTGTCTGGGAATGGGAAATGGTTAGCCCACAGCAGACATGAGAAATGATTTCTGGTGGTCCTGCTCCTTTCGATATGTTGGAGTAAACATCTGCAAGCTCTCTGAAAAACAGAGAGAAATGTGGACAACATGAACACAGCAGACAGATAGAAGCTCACATTATCTTCATTTAACATTTGGCTCGAATTTGGCTTGTCGGGGTTTAGAATCATAGGTTTAAGATTATTAGCGTTTCAACCCTTTACACACAGTTGCATCACATCCTGTTATGTATAATGACAAAGTGTTGCAACAAAGTGGAAGTAACATGAAAGAGAAATGGCTGACTTTAACTCACTTCATGTTTCTCTGTGGTGGTGTGAGCTTGGTGGCAGAAGAAAAAACTGCTTCTACATTTTAGGTGGCTGGTTGTTGGTGGTCAGGATTTTGCATAGTCAAACCCAGCAACACACTCACTCAGACATTTACCCTTGGGATAAAAGGCCATGTGTTTCAACTGTGTTTCTACATATATTAGTTGAAGGAGATGGGATTAAACAGATTTTGTTGTTTTCATTGCAAGCTAGTTAGTCTAAATGTGAGGTCTTTGTAAATATTAGATCATTTCTTTTGTTTTTCTTCTTCTTTTTTTTTTTTTTACATTTTTAAATTTTCCACAAATTAAAATATCTTTGAATACATATTGGCATGATTTGAACATACTGTGATAAACAGATAAATGTAGGAGTATGGTGTTTTATTTCAGTCACAGAGGCAAACAGCTCTCTGGTTTAATCATTCAATTATTGCACAAGAGGAGCTTAGACCCGTGCCTCCAAGCTTCAGGCACACAAAAAGGAGAAGCTGCCCTTTTTTTGCATCAGTACCCCACATGATGTTTCATGTTATTTGCTGCCTCTGTCTGATTCGCTGTGACTGGCAAAGAGCTTTTTCAGTCCCCAGCTGGTTACAATCTCAGACAGGACATACGGTTCAGTGTCATTTGAAAAGAAGATACCTTTGTAAAATAAAACACATGCATGAAATAAATCATTTACTTTACCTGCAAGTCCTTCTGTCATTCTGGCTTAAGCACTGCAGCTCTTATCCATAAAAGCCAATCACAGAGTCCGGCATATAACTCAAACAAAAACAAACCACACGTACCACAAGTATAAGAGAGATGACCTGAACCTCAGGAACCACTGGTGAAAATGAAAATGGAGAGGTGGTACTTGCTGCTGATATAGCAGCTAACAGGAGAAGACCCAAAGATTTACATCTAGTAGAGACTTTCTGCTCCATTTTCCATCAGTTTGGGGGTGTTTGGTCTGAAGAATGTTGAAGACCCCGTACCTAAATTATTTGAGGTTATTATTATTATTTATTTTAGTTTACAATTTATTTCCTCTTCGTCTGGAGGAAATAAACATATAATTTAAGAAAAAGCTTTTATTTTTAATTATATTTGTAGCAGAATATGCCTCTACTAATTCTTTATTTATTAATTACCTCGGAGCACCACTCATCACTTTTTTTTTTCTTTTTTGTCTTGTCCAGCATTTAGGCAAGCAGAATGATGGTCTGGATGCTGTGTTCTGCTGAGCAAATTTTCTCTGCCAAGGGAAGCTTTATAGATATAATGATCCCCTCAACTTTCTGAATTTTTATTTTATTTCTATATTTATTTTGTATTGTTGTTTGAATTGTAGAGTTTGTACTGCTGGACCAGAGAGGACAGACGAAAGACAGAAAGAGAAAGGAGAAAAAACACCTTATAAGAAAAGTGAAAGAGATAAAGGGAGAGAAAAGGGAGAGAAAAAAAAAACTAAAAAATAACCCAAAAACAAAAAGAAAGAAAACAACCTACAGATGTATACATACACACATACAGGCACACACATACATATACAAACACATACACACGCATACATACACATACATATACACACACGTATACACATATATATATATATATATGAATATATATATATATATATATATATATATATATATATATATATATATATATATATATATATATATATATATGTGGATGGAGAAACAATGGCTGCTCCTGGGCCAACGAAGGGGTGCAGAATGTTATAATGATTTTTTTTTTCTTATTTCGCATTTAAAAGTTTTATTTATAAGTACATACATTTCGTACATATTCTTTATTTTGCAAAAACAACATGCAAACCAAAATAATCCAGTCATTTTATTAATTATAATTTATCAAATAATGGCTGAAGATTTTCTGTAGTTTAGATATTATACATGTTTAAACTTTAAAATAAGATCAGATAAATGGTTTCCTGTAGTTTGAGTTACTGAGCACGTTTCCTTTATTCCTCTTTTTTCCTCTTGCAGGACAGTTTCTGCCCAAAGATGGACGCTGAGACGAACTTCTCTGTAAGTCTGAACCTCAGTTCTCACTCGTTTTATTCAGTCAGTAAAATCTCAGCAGAGATTTCGTTGGTGCCTTCTGGAGCCGGTGGCGGCTCCTTTGTTGGGGTTGCTGAGGGCCCTGGTTGTTGGGGCAGCTGCCCTTGGCCTGTCCTGGCCTTCGGGGGCCCCGGGAATGGGGGACGTGCCTCGTGCCCCAGGTGACTCATCTTCTTGAGGGAGGCGCGCTTCCCTCGGGACCTAAATCCCCGGACCCCCCTCCTTCCCTTCTTCCACCACACACAGGCAGGGCGTTGGGAGGTGGACACGTTGATCTGGATGGTGAGAGAGGCCATCAAGGTGGTCTCAATCGCTGCACCCAGCATCGGTTCACCTCCCAGTTTTAATTACACTTAGTCAACATAACACAAAAAACACACACTGACAACACATGGACATATTTTGGGGGGCGGGCCATGCAGTGTGCGGTGGGCGGGGCTGCTTTGGTGGTCCCGCTCCCAACATGATGTGGTTACTTCTTCCCAATTTTAATCACAATCATTCATAAGCTGGGAGGGAGGCGGTGACAATGGGGTCCTGCCACGGGTGTATTTCCGGGGGTGTGCCGGAGGAGTTTGGGCGGGGGAGTGGTTCTGTTCAGGGGGCCTGGGTCTGGGCTGGCCTTGCAGGGGTGGGACTGCTGCTGGCCCTGGGTGGTCCTGGATCGGCTGCATGTGTGAAGTGGTGGGGGGGCGTTGACAGGGGTGGGGGGTAGTTGTGGGGCCCTGATCGGGGCCCTCCTATCCCCTGCTCCCCCGGGGGTATCTCACAGGGGACACGTTGGGAAAGAAAGGTGAGGGCGTGCATGAGCCAATGGATGAAGTGGTGAATGAATGTTAGGGTAGATTGGGGGGGGGATCAGGGTGAAAGAATTTAGGAAAGTGGGTGGCCGCTGGGATAGGAGGAAGGGGGGGTGTATTCAGATGGGTGGGGGTGTGTATGTGGGGTTATGTTGGTGGTACGGGGAAGTGATGGGGTGGGTGTACAATGAGGAGTGTGAATGTGGATAGAGGGGTGTGTGTGTAGAGTGGGGTATGCGTGTATGGAAGAATGGGTGATTATAGAGGGAGCAGGGATGTGTGTGTGAGGGGGTGTGTGTGTATAAAGAACAGGGGTAGGAGAGTGTGAGTTTGAGCGTGTGTCAGAGAATGGGTGGATAGGGTGTGTTTAAGGAGGAAGTGTGGATGCGTGTGGGTGTGGGTGGGGGTAGGTGGGTGGGTGCGTGTGTGTGTGTGTGTGTGTGTGTGTGTGTGTGTGTGTGTGTGTGTGTGTGCACATGTGTGTGCGTATGTGTGTGGGTGTGTGTGTGTGTGTGTGTGTGTGTGTGTGTGTGTGTGTGTGTGTGTGTGTGTGCGTGCGTGCGTGGGTGCATGGAGGGTCTTGGTGCTCGGGGAGCGCTGCTGGTGCACTGGGGTGCGGCCTGGCTGCCGCTCGGTGGCGGTCTGGGGATCCCGGCCCTCCGTCGGTGTGGGCTGGGCCCTCTGCCTACGGGGGTGGGGGGTTGCTTCTGGGCTCTTGGGGCCGTGGGGCCCGCGCTCTGTCTGCCCTGGGTGGCCGGTGCCCGGCGGGGCCGGTCCTCGCTGGTCCGGGCCTGCTGGGGCCTGTTCCCCCTGACTGCGGGGGACTCTGGCTGGGACCCCCCTCTGCCGCCTCCTGGGTCGGTGCATGGCTGGCTCCGGGGTGGGGCGGTTGGTGTCTGCGCCTGGGGGTGGCTGCCAATGGCCCCGGTCTCGGGGGTACTCCTGGCGTGCCTCTTGCCTTTTTGTTGGTGAAGGGTCACACTGGCATGATCACCTTTTCCGGAACACGTTCCACTCTGCATGTTCTGCATGTGACACAGTCACCGAGTCGTCACGCAGTTTTATTCACTAACAGCAGCTAGTTTTCTCATTTCTGTTTGTTTCTCATTTATATTTAACTTTTTAGATTCATAGTTTAGTTACTATGATCTAAAGTTGGCTTGTATGTGTATGTATATGTGTTAATACTGGCAAGTGCGTATATGTTTGTACGTATGTATGTGTGTGTATGTGTGTGCATAGAGGTGTGTGTGTATATGTATGTATGTGTATATGTATATGTGTACATATGAATATATATGTGTATATATATATATATTATGTGTGTATACGTGTGTGTATATGTATGTGTATGTATGCGTGTGTATGTGTGTGAATATGTATGTGTGTGCCTGTATGTGTGTATATGTATACATCTGTAGGTTGCTTCCTTTCTTTTTGTTTTTGGGTTATTTTTTTGTTGTTTTTTTTTTCTCTTCCTTTCCTCTCCCTTTATGTCTTTCTCTTTTCTTATGAGGTGTTTTTTCTCCTTTCTCTTTCTGTCTTTCGTCTGTCCTCTCTGGTCCAGCAGTACAAACTCTACAATTCAAACAACAATACAAAATAAATATAGAAATAAAATAAAAATTCAGAAAGTCAAGGGGATCATTATATCTATAAAGCTTCCCTTGGCAGAGAAAATTTGCTCAGCAGAACACAGCATCCAGACCATCATTCTGCTTGCCTAAATGCTGGACAAGACAAAAAAAAAAAAAAAAAAAAAAACTACTTTTAGTATTGACTGGAGTTCAAATGAAGACCAAAATTTATCCTAAAATAGAAACAACTTCTATTTGACACAAACCACTGTCTCTGTCTCTCATGTCTTCTTGCCTCTGTTCTTCTTTTACTCGGTGCGTCTGTTTTTGCCGTCTATCTGTACTTCCTGTTTCATCAAAGTTATTTCTGGTAAAGTTCTAATCTATCTTGGTTTTTCTGTACGTCTCAATTTTCGATTTCAGCCACTGAAAATTTTTCCATCAAGTGTAAAAATATCAAGAATATCTTATTTAATCTGTAATACACACATTTACTATAGTGAGACTGTTCACAGTGGTTGCTTTTCCAAATACTGAACACTTTATCTAAATAATGATCTATTCTGTTGTTAATCTCACATGACCTAATCTATGCCTGTGGAATTGAGCTGAGGTGATGTCAGGCACTTATTAGTCCCAGCTGAATGTCTACAGTTATTAATTGCAACATTTACTGATTTCAAACAAAGTTGAATTCATTACTTGTCTTAAAAGCAAGTTTCTTGATGAAGGTCTGAATACAGCAGAGGATTCCTCGATTTTAGAGTTGTAGAGAACTTCTGCATGTAATAGCAAACACACCAAATAACTGTTCACATCTCACATTATTATGAAGAAGCAGTGCAATGCACAGTTTCATGCAGTTCCTTTTTTTTTTTTTTTTTTTTTTAAACCTCCTCTCTTTACGAAGAATCTCTGCAGAATGAAAGATGATTGATAAACTACAATCTAATGCACATAAATTACATTTGCATATAGACTGGATAAGTTACACTCCTCAAAGAAGTAAGTCATCCCCAAACTATTTCGAAAGTATTTCTTTAAATGTATTTTTTCTTTTATCAAGTTTTCTATCCATTTTGCGCAAGACAGTGACGGGTGTGTGTGTGTGTGTGTGTGTGTGTGTGTGTGTGTGTGTGTGTGTGTGTGTGTGTGTGTGTGTGTGTATAGCGATAGATATAGAGAGAAAGAGACAGACAGACAGACAGAGACCATGCAAAGCAGCACACAAACATCTTTGCACAATAAAAAGTCTGCTGAAAGGTAAATCATGGCAACATGAAAAAAAAGAACTAAACTTTTCGGAGACCGAAATAGAAGTGCTGATGGGTGAAGTGCGGGCAAGAAAATAAATGTTATGTGGTTGCCACAGAAGTGGAGTCACAAATAAAAAAAACCACTGTGGGTGGCAAGTGTTGTGCATGGTGTGCAGTCTGTCAGTGTAACTCAGAGAGCTGTTGCAGAGATGAAGAAGTGGTCCGAGCTCAAAGTGAAGGCAAAAAACTCTTCCCACCATCTGAAGTGTGACTGCAACTGGAGAGGGCAAGAGCACACTCAGGCTCACACTGCTGGACCTAAAAATGGCTGCAGGTTTTTTTGATCTGTTTGTCCATCCACTTTTCAAACTACAGTAAGGTTCTAAGGAGTGAACCATCTCGAACAGAAGCAGTTGTCTACCAAATGGTTGACTGGCGGAACCAAGTGGAGATGAAACAACCGAGTGCAACTTTGCACCATACGCAGGGCACAGCTAATTCCCATGCCAAGTGTCGCCCCTCCCACAGAGAGGAGAGAGAAAAGGGGTGGACCAGGAGTACTGTGAAAGGGGTTGATGAGCTGTACTGGCAGCAGGCTCACCCACAGCCAAACAGTACACCTGCTCAGGTAAAACTGCCTGACACGAGGGTTTCACTGTGGTTGTAACAGCCAGCAGACCACTACGTAATGCTGATTGGTACCGTTTCCACCACGGCCACTACAGACACACCAACTGTCAGCATATACCAGATCCGCCAAAGACACACAGTGCGGGACAAACATCTGCCCAGATATAAAGACACCCTGCTCCACAATCAGTGCCATATGAACGAGACCTTCGGGATGCAATGTGTGAGGGAGGAAATCCAACACCGCAACATTAACGCACACCAGCTACAGACCAGTATACTGCTAAAACTTCTGCTTTTATGGAAATGTTCACACTTGCTGATGTAATTAAATCCACTTTTCTGAAGAACCCAGCTGCGAAGCTACTTCCCCCCCTCGTTTCCCATAGAAGCAGTAAGGGTGTACCTTTGGCTTTGTTCTTGTAAAATGAATAATGACACAGTGTGATATCTCATGTCTGGATGTTCATCAAAGGTTTTGTTTATGTAGAACTGGGATGTCCAGATGATTGTAATACATCTTGAAACTTTGTCATTGAAAGAAAAAAAAATGTCCAGATGACAGCATGGCCATGTTGGTGACTGTTTTTTGTTTTTGTCACCCTGTGTTTTCTGGTCAGATCTCCTGTTTGGAACAACACTGGTGTGACTCTGACCTTCCACATTCCCAGTACAGATACTAAAGGTGTGATCAAAGCGTGTCTCCTTCTCCCAGATGGTAGCTGCCACGGTGATACTAAAATCACCTACAAGTCTGCACCAGTCTGCACCAGCGCTACACCAAGCAACACATGGATGAGGTATAAAATGGTGAGGTTTTTCCAGAAATAAACAAGAAAGCATTGATGAACATAGCACCCCATCATTCATTCATTTTTTAAACCGCTTAATCCAATTCAGGGTCGCGGGGAAGCTAGAGCCTATCCCAGCAGTCTTAGGGCGAAAGGCAGGGTACACCCTGGACAGCTCGCCAGTTCATCGCAGGGCCACACAGAGACAAACAACCACTCACGCTCACACTCACTCCTATGGGCATTTAGAGTAACCAATTAACCTAACATGCATGTCTTTTGATGGTGGGAGGAAGCCGGAGTACCCAGAGAGAACCCACGTATACACGGGGAGAACATGCAAACTCCCACCCCATCATGTATTATATACAAAATGTCCTGGTAGGGTCACCCATGGCAATCAGGTGTCTTGGGGAGTATGGCTCAAAGACCCCTATAATGGGCATAAGTGTTCCCTTGCCCAGACGCAGGTTACCGGGGCCCCCCTCTGGAGCCAGGCCTGGGGGTGGGGCACGAGACAGAGTGTCTGGTGGCTGGCCCTTTGCCTATAGGGCCCCGTCGGGCTCAGCCCAAAAGGGTTGGGCCCCACCTTCCGTGGGCTCACTATCGGCGGGAAGAGCCGTTGGGGTTGGGTGAGAAAATGTGAGCTTGTCGACAGCAAGAGGTGTGGAACCTGCTCCTTCTTGGGACTTCATTGTTCTGCTGAGGGACTTCAATACTCACGTGGGCAATGACAGTGAGACCTGGAGAGGAGTGATTTGAAGGCATGGTCCCCCCAACACACACACACACACACACACACACACACACACACACACACACCCCACCCCCTCTCAACCCAAATGGTGTTTTGGTATTGTGCTCATCATGGATTGTCCATAACGAACACCATGTTCCAATATAAGAGTGTCCATATGTACACCTGCCACCAGGACTACCTGAGCCGCAGTTCGATGATCGATTATGTAGTCGTATCATTGGACCTGCGGCCACATGCCTTGGACACTTGGGTGAAGAGGGGGGCAGAGCTGTCATCTGATCACCACCTGGTGGTGAGATGGCTCAGATGGTGGGGGAGGAAGCCGGTCAGATCTGGCAGGCCCAAACATGTTGTGAGGGTCTGCTGGGAACGTCTGGCAGAGTCCCCCGGCAGAGCGAGTTTCAACTCCCACCTTCACTAGAACTTCAAACATGTCCCGAGTGAGGCGGGGGACATTGAATCCGAATGGGCTATGTTCCATGCCTCTATTGTTGAGGCGGCCAGCCAGAGCTGTGGCCATAAGGTCGTTGGTGCCTGTTGTGACGGTAATCCCAGAACTTGTTGGTGGACACCAGCAGTGAGGAATGCCGTCAAGCTGAAGAAGGAATCCTATTGGGACTTCTTGGCCTGTGGGACTATGGAGGAAGCTGATAGGTACCGACAGGCTAAGTGGCATGTGGCTTTGGCTGTCACCAAGGCAAAAACTCAGGCATGGGAGGAGCTCAGCGAGCCCATGGAGAAAGACTTCCAGATGGCTTCGAGGCGATTCTGGTCCACCATCCGGCGGCCCAGGAGGGGGAAGCAGTACTCCGTCAATACTGTTTGCAATGTAAATGGGGAGCTGCTGACCTCAACTCGGGACATTGTGGGTCGGTGGAGGGAATACTTCGAAGACCTCCTCAATCCTACCAACACGTCTTCCGATGAGGAAGCAGAGCTGGGGGACTCAGGACTAAGTGGACTCTCCTCTCTCTGGGGCTGAAGTCGCTGAGGTGGTTGAAAAGGTCCTTAGCGGCTAGGCCCTGGGCGTGGATGCGATCCCCCCGGAGTTCCTGATGGCTCTGGATGCTATGGGGCTATCCTGGATGACACATCTCTGCAGCATCACGTGGACATCGGGGACAATGTCTCTAGACTGGCATACTGGGGTGGTGGTCCCTCTTTTTAAGAAGGTGGACCGGAGGGTGTGTTCCAATTACAGGGGAATCACACTCCTCAGCCTCCCTGGTAAGGTCTATTCAGGGGTCCCTGGAGAGGAGGGTCTGCCGGATGGTCGAATCTCAGATTGAGGAGGAGCAGTGTGGTTTTTGTCTTGGTCGCGGAACAGTGGACCAGCTCTATACCCTCGTTTGGCTCCTGGAGGGGGCATGGGAGTTTGCCCAACCAGTCTACATGTGCTTTGTGGACCTGGAGAAGGCGTTCGACAATGTCCCCTGGGGGCTCCTGTGGAGGGTACTCCGGGAGTATGGGATAACAGACCCCCTTGTACGAGCTGTCCGGTCCCTGTACTGCAGGTGTCAGAGCTTGGTTCGCATTGCCAGTAGTAAGTCAGATTCGTTTCCGGTGAGGGTTGGACTCCGCCAAGGCTGCCCTTTATTGCAGATTCTGTTCATCACTTATGTGGACAAAATTTCTAGGCGCAGTCGAGATGTTGAGAAGATCCGGCTTGGTGGCCTCAGGATTGGGTCTCTGCTTTTTGCGGATGACGTGGTTCTGTTGGTTTCATCTGGTTGTGATCTCAAGCTCTTGCTTGAGCGATTCGCGGTCGAGTGTGAAGCGGCTGGGATGAGAATCAGCACCTCCAAATCCGAGACCATGGTCCTCTGCCGGAATAGGGTGGATTGCCCTCTCCGGGTCTGGAGTCAGGTCCTGCTTCAAGTGGAGGAGTTTAAATATCTCGGGGTCTTGTTTACGAGTGGGGGAAGGATGAGCGTGAGATTGACAGACGGATTGGTGCAGCCTCTGCAGTAATGTGGACTCTGCGCCGGTTTGTCATGGTGAAGAAGGAGCTGAGCCAGAAGGCAAAGCTCTCGATTTACCAGTCTATCTACTTTCCTACCCTCACCTATGGTCATGAGCTGTGGGTCGTGACCGAAAGAACGAGATCTCGTATACGGGCGGCTGAAATGAGTTTCCTCTGCAGGGTGGCCGGGCTCTCCCTTAGAGACAGGGTGAGAGGCTCGGTCATCCGGGAGGGGCTCATCGTAGAGCCGCTGCTCCACCACATCAAGAGGAACCAGTTGAGGTGGCTCGGGTATCTGGTCAGGATGCCTCCTGGACGCCTCCCTGGTGAGGTGTTCCAGGCACGTCCCTCTGAGAGGAGACCTCGGGGAAGACCCAGGACAAGCTGGAGGGATTATGTCTCTCGGCTGGCCTGGGAACGCCTCGGGATCCCCCCCGCAGAGTTGGCAAATGTGGCTGGGGAGAGGGAAGTCTTGTTACAGTGGCTGGAGGGAGGTGGACCCAAATGCAGGAGTCGGGGCGCCAGTCTACAGAACTCAGGTTTATTCGCAGGGCAGAGCAACAAAATGACAATTAACAGAATGACAATGAACCAACAAACACAACTGAAACCGAGGGGTATAAATACACAGAAAAACCAAACAAGAAACAGGTGAAGCAAATTAACTAAGTGAACGCAGGTGAACTCAATGACCGGGAAATCAATAAAGCTAAACAAACAAACAAGGGAACCAAACAGGAAATACTACCAAAATAAAACAGGAACCCAGAACCAAGGAAAAAGCAAACCACCACATCATAACAGTACCACATCATAACAGTACCCCCCCCCTCAAGGGCCAGCCACCGGATGGCCCCAAAAACGTCCAGAGTCCCGAGACGGGCGGGAGGAGGGGGCCCGGAGGAGGGACCAGGGGAAAAAACAAAGTCCAGGGGCACAGGGCCGGGGAAAGAGTCCAAAGGGCCTAGCTCTGGAGGGCGGCCGGGAGGCCGAGACGACGAAGGCAGGCCAGGCTCTGGAGGACGGCCGGGAGGCCGAGACGACGAAGGCAGGCCAGGCTCTGGAGGACGGCCGGGAGGCCGAGACGACGAAGGCAGGCCCGGCTCTGGATCCCCCACGTTGGACACTGGAGACGGAGGAGAAGGAGCGACCTCCTCGCCGGACACTGGAGACGGGGGAGAAGGAGCGACCTCCTCGCCGGACACTGGAGACGGGGGAGAAGGAGCGACCTCCTCGCCGGACACTGGAGACGGGGGAGAAGGAGCGACCTCCTCGCCGGACACTGGAGACGGGGGAGAAGGAGCGACCTCCTCGCCGGACACTGGAGACGGGGGAGAAGGAGCGACCTCCTCGCCGGACACTGGAGACGGGGGAGAAGGAGCGACCTCCTCGCCGCACACTGGAGACGGGGGAGAAGGAGCGACCTCCTCGCCGCACACTGGAGACGGGGGAGAAGGAGCGACCTCCTCGCCGCACACTGGAGACGGGGGAGAAGGAGCGACCTCCTCGCCGCACACTGGAGACGGGGGAGAAGGAGCGACCTCCTCGCCGCACACTGGAGACGGGGGAGAAGGAGCGACCTCCTCGCCGCACACTGGAGACGGGGGAGAAGGAGCGACCTCCTCGCCGCACACTGGAGACGGGGGAGAAGGAGCGACCTCCTCGCCGGACACTGGAGACGGAGGAGAAGGAGCGACCTCCTCGCCGGACACTGGAGACGGAGGAGAAGGAGCGACCTCCTCGCCGGACACTGGAGACGGAGGAGAAGGAGCGACCTCCTCGCCGGACACTGGAGACGGAGGAGAAGGAGCGACCTCCTCGCCGGACACTGGAGACGGAGGAGAAGGAGCGACCTCCTCCTCGGACACCGGGGCTGGCGCTGGGGCCGGTGGAGGAGAATCCCAACCTGGGACCCCCTCGGGAACTCGGGACAGAGGAGGAGCGTCCCAACCTGGGACCCCCTCGGGAACTCGGGACAGAGGAGGAGCGTCCCAACCTGGGACCCCCTCGGGAACTCGGGACAGAGGGGGAGCGTCCCAACCTGGGACCCCCTCGGGAACATGGAGCAAGGGAGGAGCGTCCCGTCCTGGGACCCCCTCGGGAACATGGAGCAAGGGAGGAGCGTCCCGTCCTGGGACCCCCTCGGGAACATGGGTCAAGGGAGGAGCGTCCCGTCCTGGGACCCCCTCGGGAACATGGGTCAAGGGAGGAGCGTCTCGACCCGGGACCCCCTCGGGAACATGGAGCAAGGAAGGTGGACGAGCTCTGGGCGCTGGCGTGGGAGCCTGCAGCGCCGGACGGGCTCTGGGCGCCGGCGTGGGAGCCTGCAGCGCCGGACGGGCTCTGGGCGCCGGCGTGGGAGCCTGCAGCGCCGGACGGGCTCTGGGCGCCGGCGTGGGAGCCTGCAGCGCCGGACGGGCTCTGGGCGCCGGCGTGGGAGCCTGCAGCGCCGGACGGGCTCTGGGCGCCGGCGTGGGAGCCTGCAGCGCCGGACGGGCTCTGGGCGCCGGCGTGGGAGCCTGCAGCGCCGGACGGGCTCTGGGCGCCGGCGTGGGAGCCTGCAGCGCCGGACGGGCTCTGGGCGCCGGCGTGGGAGCCTGCAGCGCCGGAGACGTGGACCTGGGCGCCGGCGTGGGAGCCTGCAGCGCCGGAGACGTGGACCTGGGCGCCGGCGTGGGAGCCTGCAGCGCCGGAGACGTGGACCTGGGCGCCGGCGTGGGAGCCTGCAGCGCCGGAGACGTGGACCTGGGCGCCGGCGTGGGAGCCTGCAGCGCCGGAGACGTGGACCTGGGCGCCGGCGTGGGAGCCTGCAGCGCCGGAGACGTGGACCTGGGCGCCGGCGTGGGATCCTGCAGCGCCGGAGACGTGGACCTGGGCGCCGGCGTGGGATCCTGCAGCGCCGGAGACGTGGACCTGGGCGCCGGCGTGGGATCCTGCAGCGCCGGAGACGTGGACCTGGGCGCCGGCGTGGGATCCTGCAGCGCCGGAGACGTGGACCTGGGCGCCGGCGTGGGATCCTGCAGCGCCGGAGACGTGGACCTGGGCGCCGGCGTGGGATCCTGCAGCGCCGGAGACGTGGACCTGGGCGCCGGCGTGGGATCCTGCAGCGCCGGAGACGTGGACCTGGGCGCCGGCGTGGGATCCTGCAGCGCCGGAGACGTGGACCTGGGCGCCGGCGTGGGATCCTGCAGCGCCGGAGACGTGGACCTGGGCGCCGGCGTGGGATCCTGCAGCGCCGGAGACGTGGACCTGGGCGCCGGCGTGGGATCCTGCAGCGCCGGAGACGTGGACCTGGGCGCCGGCGTGGGATCCTGCAGCGCCGGAGACGTGGACCTGGGCGCCGGCGTGGGATCCTGCAGCGCCGGAGACGTGGACCTGGGCGCCGGCGTGGGATCCTGCAGCGCCGGAGACGTGGACCTGGGCGCCGGCGTGGGATCTTGCAGCGCCGGAGACGTGGACCTGGGCGCCGGCGTGGGAGCCCGCAGCGCCGGAGACGTGGATCTGGGCTGGGACGCGGGCGGCGTAGACCGTGGACCAGGCGGGGACACTGGATACGTGGACCGTGGAGCTGGTGGCTTGATAGCCAGTCTGGTTCCCCAGAACCGCGACTGGACCTCAGTGTCGACTGGTTCCGGTTCTTCGTCCAGCCCCAGCAGCATTCCCACCAGTTCGTCACTCGTCATGCTCACTGGGGGTTTTTGCTTACGGCGCCTGGAGTGTCTCTTTCGTCGCGAGGTCCAGAGAGGGTCTGGGTCCAGAGGCTCGTAGGTCGGGAGGTGTTTGGCTGCCTCCCCGACGAACAAATTCAAAGAGAGTGATCATCTCCGCTGGGTCCTCGTTTGGTTGGTTCATTCTATTACAGTGGCTGGAGGGAGGTGGACCCAAATGCAGGAGTCGGGGCGCCAGTCTACAGAACTCAGGTTTATTCGCAGGGCAGAGCAACAAAATGACAATTAACAGAATGACAATGAACCAACAAACACAACTGAAACCGAGGGGTATAAATACACAGAAAAACCAAACAAGAAACAGGTGAAGCAAATTAACTAAGTGAACGCAGGTGAACTCAATGACCGGGAAATCAATAAAGCTAAACAAACAAACAAGGGAACCAAACAGGAAATACTACCAAAATAAAACAGGAACCCAGAACCAAGGAAAAAGCAAACCACCACATCATAACAGTACCACATCATAACAAGTCTGGGCTTCCCTGCTTAGGTTGCTGGCCCCGTGACCCAACCCCAGATAAGCGGCAGAAAATGGATGGATGAATGGATGTTTACTTCATTTGATAATATAAGCTGTTTGAACCGTGGTTGGACAGATTGCTATTAGTCAAGGCTGTCACCATTTACTTCCTTAATTTGCACGTTGATGTGTAAATAATGCTGTTTACTCTTTATGCACACCTTGGTTTACATCTACAAGGTGTTGTTTACATGCAGCTATATTGTTGATACACACAAGTTTATTCGAGTTTGGTGCGTTGTTGGACGTAAAAGATATAGCAGAGCTTTGTGTTTCTAGTGCTGACGTAAAGATCCAGTGGGCTCGTATCCACAGAGTCGTATCTTGTATCTCAGTTGAATCTGAAACTTGTTCATGTTTCTGACATTTCTGGTCATTGAATGACTGTACAGAAACCTCAGCAGGTGTGTTGATGTCCTTTTTGTTGCTCAGATACTATCAGGTCACCCAGGATGGATGTTTGCACCTTATGTAAACAGACCCACATCTGTATCTAAGAAGAATTGTTTTGTCCATCAAACACTTTAGTGCAGAGCATCTCTGTTATTGATAATTGTGAGCATGAAATGGGTTTTAGGTCAATTTTAACATCTTTAAGAGGACATGATCAGATATTACAATATGAACGAAAGAAGATCTTTTCTTTGTGGTTTAATTTCATCTCCTGGTATTGGATGCTGCTCTGTGTCCTGCAGTGGGATGCGGATGATGACACTCCGGGGGTCCCACCTGGAGTTTGTGGAAGAGGTCATACACAGCCACAACCCAAAAGTTGTGATTCCCAGAAACAGCAGCTATCAGGTGGTTCTGCAGAATTTTCATCAACATACAACTATAAATACTAAAATTTCCATGATTTACAGTACATAATATTTTCAGATGACTGAGAAATGGATATATGTGCAAATGAGATGAAGCCTACAATCAATATCAGTATACATGCTGATTGTAGGAACCATAATAGTATATTTTCTTCATATTCATGAAGTGGCACAGATGATGCTCAGCATCTAGGTGCAGGGTATGTTCGTGTGGGTGTGTATGTGTGTGTCACAAAGTTTTAAAGGTACCAACTCATCGGTTTTAGATGAGCTCGGTGGTGGTCAAATTTTATGTCAAGCACGTATCGTACATCATATATTTTGTCGTAAGTCTGTTTATTCAGCATACCGCTTATTCATTCGTTGGATCTGATTTTGGAACTGTGGATGGAAAGAATAAACATATCTCTGCTGATACAGAAGTACTTTGGAGCATTTTTGGAACACACATCTGGCAGAGAACCCTGAGTTTAGCCCACCCTCAGACAAGTTACTCTTGTCATATTGTATTTCCTAGATCTCATTGTTATGGTAGATTCTGATAAATAATACAGCTGTGGTTTAAATTCTCTGCAGAATCTCATCTATGAAACACCTGCAGCTGAAAGCACTAGATCTTTCTCCAGTATTGTGTATGTGAAAGTTGCCAATCAAACACTGACCTGCACCAGAATCACCTACTATCCAGACCCAGTGTTCACCAGTTTCACATCTGTGAAAACAGGGAACGATGTCCGTGTCACTGTACAGGTGATTTTTTTCTTTCCTTCTGATTTTGCTTGATTTTTTTTCACACATGTGTAACAAGTGACATTATCATATAAAATGTTAGAATTTACTTCTATTGTTTTTACAGAAAGAGGAAGATAATATGATGATAACAGCAGCAGATCTCTCAATTTGGGGTGTTCAGGAAGAAAAGCTGTATCCCTGCATCAACATAGTCAAAGAACAGGGTAACACTGAGTCATTCACTTGTAAGATTAAAAATAAAGGAGACAAAGATTTTCAACAATTCCAGGTAAGTCTGTAAGTCATGTTACATCAAGCTTTGCATCTTTTATGTCACACATGAAATCAAGACATGTACAACACATTCTACATTGTCTAAGACCAAAGTTATAGGGTGTCTCTAACATTTTAGTCTCTCATAAAAAACATTAATGACCACACTCCTGTTGTCATGATGTGTTCATTTATCCAAAGATAATGTCTGAGGTATATTTATAACCAATGCAGGACAGTGAGAGATGATCATATATTTTTCATGGCTATATACTCGCACATCACCAGCACCAACAACTCTTTCATTGTTATTATGCAGTTGTGAAAATACGATGTATTGTATGTGTGGACGATGGTTTTTTTTTGGTGAAACTGGACTAAAATCATTTTCCAGTTAACTGAACATTTTTATTCTTCCTTTTGGTTTAATTGTGCAACCTGTTTTTTTCCCCAGATAAAGTACGGTGACAAGACAGTTATGCTAGCACCTCCATCTTTCTTACATCAGGTCATTCTGACAATGCGTCTCGTGCTGATACCATTTGTTATTGTTGGTAAGTACATAAAGTAAGCTTAGCTGATTTGAACAGGTTTTTTTTTTTTTCTAGTTTTGCTGTTTTGGTTTGATTAGTTTCTTGTGGGCAATAAATGCTCTCAAATTGGAAAATCTGAACCTGAATTGTAACATAGTTAAGATTATAGTAGCTAGGATTGAAGCCACCAAGCGAGAATTTTCTCCATCGACTCCAATCGGAAAAAAATAAATCACAGCAGTTCTCGATTACTTTCTATGTATAGTGATTTTCACAATGTCTCATGTTTGCATCGGTCTGAGGTGAAGAACATGTACGTCAGAAGGAATTACATGAAATGCAGCTCAAACCATTCTGCAGCTGATTATCAGCTGAAACGATGAGAAATGCTGTCAAACATAGATATATATATATATAGATATATATATATAAATATATATACATATATATATATATATATATATATATATATATATATATATATATATATATAGATATAGATATATATATATATATATATATATATATATCTATAGATATATATATATATATATATATAGATATATATAGATATATATATCTATAGATATATATATCTATATATATAGATATATATAGATATATATATATCTATAGATATATATATATACTTTATATGCTTTATGGATAAATTTAATGTGTTTCAGTTGCAATCGGTTTGTCTTTCAGGGCTGGTGCTTATCTGTCAGTGGCACAAGAAACACATTGCAGAGATGAACAAGCTCTGATGACTGATACCTGCTTCTCTGTGTGAGGATCACTGGGAAAAAGCAAATCAGCCACTGGTCTCAGATTTTTTTCTCAGGCTTTGTTCTGTTTTTCTTTAAAAAAAAAAAGAAAAAGTGATTTCATATTTTAAAACCCACAATTTTACCAAACTGTCTTCTTCCATGCATATGCATTAACTCATACATAAATAAAACACACACACACGTAGGTGATTGTTTTTGTGACATTGTTGCTTGTATATTTGTACATAGTTTGGTCAAACAATCACAATAGTTCTTATTACTTATGCTATAATTATTTATTATTTGTGTTTATTTTTCAATAAATTCTTTTTGTGCTTTTATGAAGGAGAAGTTGTTTATGATCATTGTGTTTATTGTGATACCAGCTGGCTGATCGTGGATCAGATTCAAAACCTTCACTGTTTGTTTTGTGTGCATCATGTCTGGACCAGTTTGACACACAAACCAAGAGAACCGCAATATAAACATCATGTTTAATTATTAGTTTCTGACATTCTTCAGTACTACCCAATAATTAATGTTTTTTAGTCAGAAGTTAATAGAATATTGATGACTGTCCTGGATAATGTATTGATAACTAACAACTAAACCAGCTGCTAAAGCACTCCACAACACATTTAATGTTCTTTCTTCTTCCTCTCTCTTTTGTTTATCTTTCTAAATTATACTTCCTCTAATGTTTCAGTCTCTAAAGTATTATTATTATGTAGTATTACTGAATAACTTCATTATTGTTTCAAGTAATGTAAACATCATGTATAGTCAGAATTATATTATTGCTGTCATTACTATACATGCAGTTATTGTTAGTCATATAATCACAGCAGTTGTATTTATTTAGTTTATTTTATGTATTTTTGTCACGTTTACAAACCAGGATGCTTAGCTGTTCACGATGTTGTGTCACTTATTTTTTTTCCTGTTTTACAAAAGGGGAGAGATCAATGAGCATTTTCCAGAAGTGATGTTTGCCAGCTGTGCAAACCAAAGAAAGACACTAGATGTCGCGTTTGCTCTGCTTGAACAGAAAGATGTAGGCTTCTCTGTAATACGTGGAGAGGATGATGAACGTCACTGGTGACCACGAAAGTCACACGAAACCCACAGATGCGCAATAATCTGCTTCAATAAAATCAGTTTCGTTCAACGTCCTACAATTATCCACACGTCATTGTTATCCACTTGTAAATTTGATTCCTTCAGGAAAACTTTGAATTTTAGGAGTCTTAGTTGTGCCTGTAGGAAGGCTGCCAAGAGGACTGAAAGTAAAAACGGATAAAGGTAATATAGATACATGATAAATCAGATGAATCCAGGATTTTCTAAAGTTGTTTGATTCTTTAAAGGCATGTAGCCACATATAAATCTGAGTAAATATTTTCTCATTTCCTATGACAGCAGACATGTTTGGTTTATCAGGTTTATTGAACTGTAAGAATTGTTTAGAGGCAGGCAGAAATGGGGACATTTACGCGCTGTCATGTTACTAACAGTTTGAGTGGTGCTCAGTTTCGCTCAGCACTCCTCCTCCCACTTCCAGAAATGTTCAGTGGAGGTGCTGTGTGCTTTTGAGCGACAGACAGGAGAGATGAGAGTCACGCAGGCTGTATGTCTGTATTTAGATCGGACTCGAACCCGCAACATGATGCTGTTGCTCGCTTTGCTTTGCGCTCTGTGTGCAGAACCAGCTCGCAGTCTGGAAGAAGATGAAGGGTTTATACTTGATGGAGACCTCCGCCAGTTCGCCGTGGGCAACAACAATGTTTACATTGTTACAGAAACAAGGCTTTACCAACTGAGACACGACCTGAAACTGATCCACAGTCTGGACCAGAGAGGGAGTTTTAAGGATGCTGGGAGGTTTAACCGGGTTTCTGAGTCGACTGCGTGGACCACAACTTTCAGAGTTAACGTGTTGCTGCCATTTGTTGAGAATAAGACTCTGGTCAGCTGCGGAGTGACTGACAATATATGTGGTTACTGTGAAGTTCTGGACCTGAAGAACATCTCCAATCTTCTGTATAGTGAACAGTTCCTGGTGGGACCGAAGAACCGCAGCGACGCTTCTGTCAGTTTTCTGGTGGATGTGAAGAAGGATTTAACTCAGACACACAATTATATTCTCACCGCAGTACAACAACAAAGAGAAGTGTCAAGTAAGGCTACAAACTGTGCCTCTGATTCAGAGACGATCAACCTCCATAATGTAGATAACACACAGAATGGAGGAATATTTTCTTTGAGTGGTGGTGGCGGTTCCAAAAACACAATCAAAATTGAAGGTGATGTGGAATTTGTGGACGGATTTCAGATAAATTCAACAGTGTTCCTGTTCTCCAACGTTTTACGTCCAAGTGATGAAAAAGCCAAAGTCCGTCTTATCTGGCTTGAGAGTAAAACAGTTAAAACCCTGACTCCCAAGTCTCCGCGGGAAACGATTCTCAGAGTCTCTGATAGAGATGGAAGCTGCAGACTTCTGGCCTCCTCCATCATCCCAGGAGGACAGCAGGTGCTTTGGAGCGGCGTGTTCGGTGTGGAAGGAGAACAAAGCAACACCCAGCTGGTGGTGTTTGACATCAGTCCTGATCACAGCATTAAGACTGATGCAGGCTCAGATGTTTTCAAGCTTGAAACGACGGTGGGTTCCACAACTGTCTTTTATTCATATCCATTCAAGTTAAACATTTTAAATTCTATAAATTAAAAAATATGCTAGTTGCATTTCTTCCGGGAAAGTTTGAACCCGGACATTTGTCATTTCAGTTTGAAGGACATAAATAAAGTGGTCACCCCACATGTGTTGGGGAAAAAAAACAAACAAACTGTCTATAATATGTTGTTGAACTAAAAAAGTTTTTCCTCGTAAATGTCAGGGTTTGGTCCAGTAAGTGATGACAAAATGTCATTGTACTATTAAAGGAGCTGTGGGCTCGAAAAAAATTCAGCCCTGAACTTTTTTTCCGCTGAGACACCCCGGGTAGCTAATTTAGTTTTAGTCTCTCATTCTGCCTTTTCTCTGAGCTCTCTCCAGCCAGTAAACTACAGATCTTGACTTTTGTCTTGTCTTTTGCTCTTTCCCGTACTCTTTTGTTATCTGGCATCCTCTGGAATTAAAACAGCAGTTTTGTTGATATCCAGTTGCTAGTATGTGACATTTATAGCAAAATGCTGCTTTAAAGTGATCTAACAGGATGGAAAAAATATTTTTTGAAGTGCAGTTTCTCAGGCCCAGGATGCTGCTGAGCTACTCATCAAAACAAATCAGAAGAGTTATAAAATCTGGGATTTATGTAGTGTTACTTTAAAAAAAAAATTTTTTATATATTACAATTTCAAGAAAGTTGAAAAATAACTTTTGAGCAGGGCTGTTTCTAGCTTTGTGGAGGCGCTAGGCAAGATACTGTTTGAGGGCCTCGAGTTTGTCCAACTGTGATGAAGAGATTCCTAACCCTTTACATGAGATGTCAGCATCTATTACACTTCATGAGCAAAACAGGCTGCAGGTAAAAAGAAACATTTTAAGTTGATAAACAGTTGAAATTGTTAAAAAAAAAAAAAAAAAAAAAAAATCCACTATAACACAAAGAAAAAGAATTGTCCATATTTCAATACATAGAAAACATTAAAATGTATAAAAATGTTTACTTAAGAAAATCCAACAGACCAACACTTCAAACAATGCTTAATTACCTTAGGCTTAACTTATCTGCATAACACCTAATAATAGCACACATTATTCACAGTAACAGTCACAGTGTATTGTCCTCAAAATGTCTGCTTCCTGACTTTTTTATGTGCAAAGTCATCAATGATGTCCTCATTTCATGGTTGATGTTGAGTACTACAGGACAGGTAGGGCAATGCCGTCTCATGGATGGCCTTTGGTAGGTCTTGATGAGCTTCAGCTTTGAGATGCTCCTCTCTGCTTAGGTCACAGTCGCAGGCAGAGAGCAGGATCAATGTCTAGTGCTCCAAAACATATTGCTCCTGGAAAGACACAGCTCATTAGATCATCAAGCAAAATAGATTATGAGTGCATATTCCTATTTTGTCATTATGGTGATGTTGCAGTTATACAGGAAAATAAAAGTAGTTTGTTTTTATATTAAACATTGTGATTGCAGTGTAATTTTAAAGCTTTTACCCAATTACAAAATGTTTTTGCATTAGTTTTTGCCATAAAATGGCAAAAATATGCTGGACAGTGACCCTTGAAGACTGGAATTTGACATTCCTGGTTTAAGATGGATTTCTTTCCATTTTGCCTCCAAAGATCCAGACTTTTATTTGTTGTCATTTTTCACAGTAAAGACAGTACAGTCTCTCACTCTGTCTTCATAGACACAGTCATACGTTGGACTGGTGCTGCATGTACTCTATATAAATTCTAATAAATGAGCATTGTGATCTACAGCAACATTGATATAGACTCCCAGTCAAAACAATTCACTTATTAACTGGAATAATTTATTATCATCTAAACTTCTCTGACACAAACATAAACAAATGTAAGAGCTAAACAATGTCCATGTTGGGGACCTTTACATGTACTTTATTAAAACCTCAAATACATACTAATTCTTATCTGCAACTGTCCATAAACACCAGATCTGATCATCGTTATGCTTGTTTCTCAGTTAACACCAAAGATCCTGAAACCAGTGGCAGTGCTCCTCAAGAAGAACCACATGACATCTGTGCTGGCAGTGAGACAGAGGAGCTGGATGGTCTTCTTCATTGGAACAGGAGACGGGCAGCTCATCAAGGTGTGTAGACAAAATAACATGCATCCACCACTGGACAGAGAAAAATAAGTCCACTTTAGGCTTCATTAGCACATGTAACATCAAGATCCAGACAGAATTTATTAACATTAGTGAGGTAATAATTACATAATTACTCCCAAAGTCACAATGCAGGTAGCATTTGAAAAACCACAATGAAACTTTTAAACTTTGTTTATTATGTTAATTTGCTTGATTATAGTAAATATACACTGCAGTGACATACAGAATTTTATTAATGCCACAAGAGGAAAAAATACTGCGTTCAAACATGATCAAATTGTTATAAAAATGTTTAATATATTGCATGATAATGTGGTTAGTTTTATTTTAAAAGCATGAAAACAAAAGAGGTATTGCTATTTTTTCTGGGAATGGGAAATGGTTAGCCCACAGCAGATATGAGAAATGATTTCTGGTGGTCCTGCTCCTTTTGCTATGTTGGAGTAAACATCTGCAAGCTCTCTGAAAAACAGAGAGAAATGTGGACAACATGAACACAGCAGACAGATAGAAGCTCACATTATCTTCATTTAACATTTGGTTTAAATGTAAGTAGAGGAATGGAGACTGGTTTGTGGGGGTTTAGAATCATAGGTTTAAGATTATTAGCTTTTTTTTTTACCCCTTACACACACAGTTGCATCACATCCTGTTATATATAATGACAAAGTGTTGCAACAAAGTGGAAGTAACATTAAACAGAAATGGCTGACTTTAACTCACTTCATGTTTCTCTGTGGTGGTGTGAGCTTTCAGTGGTGGCAGAAGACAAAACTGCTTCTACATTTTAGGTGGCTGGTTGTTGGTGGTCAGTATTCTGTGGTCAGATCTAGTCAGGCTAATGCAGCTCCATTTCTAACTCTTTCTAAAAGCAGTTGGGATAAATGGTATTTCTTCTTCCATTATTGTTTCTTGTTGAAATAAAATGTAAGTGTATCAATCCAATAGAACAAATGTAGTTTGGACATACTTTCCCCTTAGATTTAATGGGAAAGTGTGTCTAAACCGTTGACTAGTGCTTATATATATACAGTACATGTGCACACACACACATCCTACTGGATTGTCAAACCCAGCAAAACACTCACTAAGACATTTACCCTTGGGATAAAACGCCATGTGTTTCTACATATATTAGTTGAAGGAGATGAGATTAAATGGATTTTGTTGTTTCATTGCAAGCTAGTTAGTCTAAATGTGAGGTCTTCAACATGTTGTTCTGGACCCCTGGGGGCTCCAGGTTCATGTGTGAAATTCTGTAGATATTAGATCATTTCTTTTTTTTTTTTTTTTTTTTAATCATTTTTAAATTTTCCACAAATTAAAATATCTTTAAATAAATATTGGCATGATTTGAACATACTGTGATAAACAGATAAATGTAGGAGTATGGTGTTTTATTTCAGTCACAGATGGACACCTTCAGAGGCAAACAGCTCTCTGGTTTAATCATTCAATTATTGCACAAGAGGAGCTTAGACCCGTGCCTCCAAGCTTCAGGCACACAAAAAGGAGAAGCTGCCCTTTTTTTGCATCAGTACCCCACATGATGTTTCATGTTATTTGCTGCCTCTGTCTGATTCGCTGTGACTGGCAAAGAGCTTTTTCAGTCCCCAGCTGGTTACAATCTCAGACAGGACATACGGTTCAGTGTCATTTGAAAAGAAGATACCTTTGTAAAATAAAACACATGCATGAAATAAATCAGTTACTTTACCTGCAAGTCCTTCTGTCATTCTGGCTTAAGCACTGCAGCTCTTATCCATAAAAGCCAATCACAGAGTCCGGCATATTATAACTCAAACAAAAACAAACCACACGTACCACAAGTATAAGAGAGATGACCTGAACCTCAGGAACCACTGGTGAAAATGGAAATGGAGAGGTGGTACTTGCTGCTGATGTAGCAGCTAACAGGAGAAGACCCAAAGATTTACATCTAGTAGAGACTTTCTGCTCCATTTTCCATCAGTTTGGGGGTGTTTGGTCTGAAGAATGTTCTCAAACACCTTATTATTTGAGGTCAAATTACCTTTATTAGATTACAGATGATTAGTTTACCATTTATTTCCTCTTTGTCTGGAGGAAATAAACAGATCATTGAAAAAAAGCTTTTATTTTTAATTAGATTCTTTTCTCAGATTCTTAGTTGTTGTTTTTTTTTTCTTGAAAGATTAGCTTTTATTTTTTCTTATTTCTTTTCTGGTTTGATTGAACTAGTTTAAAACAACAATTTGTTTTCCTGCCAGCTTGTTGTGGACAGAAACTATCGCCCTGCCTGTCCCAGGGTGCTCTACAGGGCCATCACTGATCATCAAGTGTTTCCCAACATCCATCTGGATCCAGTGGATCAGAAACATGTGTATGTGCCGTTTAGAGACCAGGTACTTCAAATACTCAGTGTTCATTCATTATATTATGTATATATTTTTGATTGTTTTATTTTTTATGTACATCTAAATATGACTCCTTTCCTCCAGGTGAAGCGTGTACCTGTATCAAAGTGCAGCTCATACAGAAATGTGCAGGACTGTTGGTCTGCACAGGATCCATTCTGTGTCTGGTGTGCTTCTAACAACAGGTTAGGGAGACATCATCGGTATCTCACACTTTTACACATTTAAATACATTTATAACATTTTCTCTTCTTCCAGCTGCACGTTTGAAAGCGACTGCAAGGATTCATACTGGTTGTCCATCCCTGATGGTTTGCAACAGAAAATGGTTTCCCACAAAGTTGAGACGGACCCCACTGGACAGGTGGATTAAACACACTTAGTACTTCTTTCATTTGGAGCTACCATCAGTTGTTTGTGTCTCACATTTCTTCCTCTTTCAGATCAAACTTATCGTCCAGACACACCTGAATGGAGGCCAAGACGCCTTGTCAAACTTCGCTTGTCAGTTCTCTGCAGTCAGCAGGACTTTAAACCAGATGTCTTCTCCTCCAAAGTTTCCACAATGCACAAACATCCTTTCTAATCAGCTTCTTTCTGCAGGCGGTCAGTGACTTACAAAAAATTATCTCAGAATTTAAATGACAGGAATTGTATAACGACTGACCTGTCCAGGGTGTTATCTGCCTCTGACCTAGTGACGGCTGGAAGAGGTTCTTGGACCCCCAAATTCTGCAAAGAAATTTAGATCAAACTAAAAAGCACTTTGCTTTACACAGTGTAGTTAACACACAGATATCATCTGATTTCAGAATAATCCTTCTCAAGTCCTGTGTAAGTTACTGTCATGGCATCTCAAATTGTCACAAATAACACTTTGTTTACCATTTCTATCAAACTTAATCTCTTCAGGTGGATGGCCTAATTCTGTGTAGTTTTTGGAGAAGTTTAAACATAAAACAGAAGTTCACAAATGTGTTAAATGTTCAGTGCTTATCTAGTGTGTTCAATAAAAACAATTCTGATCTTTGAAAATATTCTGTAATTGTGACTTGCATGAAGATCAGACCTGATTATGTGTTGTAGCCATGACAGACTGTCTTTATTTCCCAGGTGTGGATGTCACAGTAAAGATCAGACTTGGAAAGACGGTACTGACCCTACAACTAAATGTAATCAACTGTTCTGACATTTATGGAGAACCAGGTTCTGTTATGTAAGTGTGATCATATGTTCATCAGACCAGAAGTGAAGATATTCACTGGTCACATGTGTCGTGTAAAAGCGGTGAAATGATCAACATCTGACACTGTGCTTAAACTGAAACATGCTAAAATGCTGCATTTTATATGATCTGTACAGGTGGTGTTGAACAGTATTAATGGACTAATCTCATGTTCTCTTCAGGTGTCAGAAGTGTATCAAGGCTGGATGTGGATGGAGAAACAATGTCTGCTCCTGGGCCAACGAAGGGGTGCAGAATGTTATAATGATTTTTTTTTTCTTATGTTGCATTTAAAAGTTTTATTTATAAGTATATACATATCGTACATATTCTTTATTTTGCAAAACCAAAATAATCCAGTCATCTTATTAACTATAATTTATCAAATAATGGCTTAAAATTTTCTATAGTTTAGATATTATACATGTTTAAACTTTAAAATAAGATCAAATAAATGGTTTCCTGTAGTTTGAGTTACTGAGCACGTTTCCTTTATTCCTCTTTTTTCCTCTTGCAGGACAGTTTCTGCCCAAAGATGGAGGCTGAGAAGAACTTCTCTGTAAGTCTGAACCTCAGTTCTCACTCGTTTTATTCAGTAAAATCTCAGGAGAGCAACTTGTATTCATTGAAAGTTAATTGTCTGTGTGTGTGTGTGTGTGTGTGTGTGTGTTGTCAGAGGCCAGAAATCTCCTCCATCCAACCCAGCGCTGTGTCTTTCTACGGCAGAAATCATGCAGTGTTGTCAGGTCGTAACCTCCGTAATGTGACTGGAGTGAGGATCCAGGCGGACATGGACTGCTCTCCACGGGAGTGAGTCATTCTGCAGAAAACTGCAACCACCCTTAGACTAGAAATGACATTAATTTCTGAAAATTACAATGTCACAATCTACAATGTTGAATGTATTGATAATGTTGAGCAACGCTTTAATCCAGACATGTTTAGTTCTTTCACTAAACTGCATCTTTGCTTGTAGGAAATAGAAAAAAGTGTCCTTGTTTGCACACTTTTTCGGAGGAATCCAGTCTGAAAATGTTGCTGCTGCTTTCCAAAAGCTTCTGTTTCAGTGACACAGCTGCTGACCTGCGAGATGTTTGGCTTTTAGCTCTTTAAAACACCTTAACTGTGAAAAATGCAGCATTTCCTTTTTGCTACATCGTCATCATTTATATGATTCAATCTAACTCTAAATGCAGAAGCAGTGTATGGCAAGTTGAGTAACTCCGTTATTTCTTCTCGAAACAATCTTAGTTGCAATAGCTTTCACCAATCATCGTCCAAGCAACCCTATCAGTCTCTCACATCATTTTGGTGGAATTTTGTCCAATCTTCTTTATTGTGTGGCTTCATATTATTGAGATATGAGCTCTTAAAGTTACATCACACCATTTAATCAGGTTAAGATCTGGATGTGGATTAAGTCATGATCAAGCCTTGATTCTGGTCTATGTTGTTTGGCTGTAGATTTGCTTAACAGCTGTATGAACAGTTTTATCCGAGCTTTAGCTGTCACACAGATGATCTCTTGCTTGACTCTGAAATACTTTTAGTGTTGATTGGAGCTTAGGGTTAGCTAAAATGTCTGCAAGTGCCTATTGATTGTACCCACTGTGCTACTCACTGATCTTGGGGCAAATTTATATCTTTACTCCTTGGAAAAGTGGCAGTTTAATTTCTCTCCATATATTAAAAATATCCTTACTGTATGACTAAATGTACGTTTTTTTCTTAAAATATATAACCTTTCTGAACATGCTGAGCAGTCATGGTTGTCTCTATCTTTGTTGACATCTTGCCTCTTCACTCACACACACCAGTTACAGACCAGCAAGCTGCTAAAACTTCTGCTTTTACGAAAAAGTTCACACTTGCTGATGATCATGTTATTAAATTAACTTTTCTGCGGAATTAAGCTGCTACGCTACTTCCCTTCTTGTTTCCTACAGAAGCAGTAAGGGCGTACCTTTGGCTTTGTTCCTGTAAAATGAATAATGACACAGTGTGATAGCTCATGTCTGGATGTTCATCTTTGGTTTTGTTTACCTAGAACTGGGATGTCCAGATGATTTTAAAACGCTTTGAAACTTTGTCATTGAAAGAGAAAAGATGTCCACATGACAGCATGACCATGTTGGTGCCTGTTTTGTTTTTTTTTGTCACCGTGTGTTTTCTGGTCAGATCTCCTGTTTGGAACAACACTGGTGGGACTCTGACCTTCCACATCCCCAGTACAGATACTAAAGGTGTGGTCAAAGTGTGTCTCCTTCTCCCAGATGGTAGCTGCCACGGTGATGCTAAAATCACCTACAAGTCTGCACCAATCTGCACCAGCGTTACACCAAGCAGCACATGGATGAGGTATTTGCTTAAAATGAACTAAAAATAACTTATTCAGGTGAATTTTTTCCAGAAATGTAAAAGAAAAAGAAACATTTAATGAACGTAGCACCTCTTCAATTTATTCAATTTAACAGAAAATATCAATATAACATTATTTATTGACATTTATTCACAATAATGTGTAACTTGTATTTCTTGGCAGCAAACAAAAAAATCTCTTTTTGGGTCACACTTAAGTGCTTTCTTTCCAGAGATAAGAGCTTTCTCTGAAACTTATTCTAGGCAGCAGGGTCAGCCACTCTTACAGCCTGAATGTGGTTAGGTGGGATTATGAGAGTCACTTCCCAGGAGCATTTTCTGTCACAATGAGAGCACTTCCCTTTTTCAATGCACCATTTTATCTCTTCTGTTTGCACACAATAGTTTTGCAACACATCTCTAAGAAATAGCTCTGAAGGGAATCACAAACAACTAACCATTAAGTGCGCAATGGATCATTTCCGTTGATTTAGAGGCCAAATGGCTAGATGTTTTCTACACTTTCAACAGGTTAATGCCATCATAATGCTTCTTGTAAGCTATCTTGCCATTTTTCATTTATTTGACATCATTAGTTGTGATGATTTAAAGTTAATGATTTAGCTTCACTCTAAAGGAAATACACAACCTGTTCAGATCTGGTGCTGAAGTGCACCCATGTTGATATGAAATGGACAGGTGTAAACATACGTATTATAATTTTAAGGCTATAGATTGGTCCTGAATCTAAGCCACACTTGAATAAAAGCTGAACCTTCACCAATAATGCGCAGCTTTAATTCATTCAACAGCTGATCTCCTTTAACTTGAAGCCTGCATCATATGCATTTCTTTGTGTGAAATGCATATTTCCTGTGACGAGGGGGTGTGCATGAAGCACATTGTGACTCAATCACCAGTAAAATCCATAAACAAGCCAGTTCCCAAAAATGTTGTGTTTAAAACCACTGTATCAAGAAAGGTTTGCATACAAACCAAACTTATGAGAGAGTAAATGAAATATGAAGTAGAGTTGCCAACACGTTCAAAATGCAACTGCATTCTGTGGAATTGAGCTGAAAACAATATTTTTAGGATAAAGGTTATACTGACCTGGATCATCATGACTCTTACAAATAAAAAAAAAAAGTTGGTGGATTGACAAGTTTTTTGTAAAGTTTTTTTTTACAAGTAGGCTTTAGTTTGCTAAATTATTATTTTTTAATAAATTTTAATAATAATTTTATCTAAAATCAGATCATTTACATAGCTGACCTTATTGAAATGTTTGTATATAATTCTATCAATGTGACTCAGGTGAATCTGAAACCTGAAAACTGAATGACTTTACAGAAACATCAGCAGCGGTGTTATCCTGTTTTTTGCTCATGTATGATGCACACCGAGATCTGATCACATGTACACATCCAGGGAAACATTGCAACAACATAGAGGGTATGTCTGTCATCAGGTCTCCCAGGATGGATGGTAAATGGACTGGTAGTTCTATAGCGCTTTTCTAGTCATGCGGACCACTCAAAGAGCTTTACACTACTTGTCACATTCACCCATTCACACTCATTTAACACACTCATACCCCGATAGGCACATCGGGGGGCAGTTTGGGGTTCAGTGTCTTGCTAGGACTGAGCTACAGTCGCTGTCGATGATAACACCATATGTAAACAGAGTCACAGTGAAATCAATTTTTTGTTTTAAAGCACCTTGCTCAATAAGTCACACATTTGTCACACATAATTGGCTGCTGCTCTGTGTCCTGCAGTGGGAAGAGGACGATAACACTCGTGGGGTCTCACCTGGACTTTGTGGAAGACGTCATACACAGCCACAACCCAAAAGCTGCGATTCCCAGAAACAGCAGCTATCAGGTGGTTTTTGCAGACACATCCTATCTGATTGTTCAAAAACAATCTTGTATTTTGTCATGAAAGTATGTTTAATTGTTGTTTTAGTGCAGAAATATTTGTTATTTTCAAACCCCTTCTCCCAAAAATGTTGGGATGAATGAGCCCATAGGGATGATGTGTAAAACCAAAGTAAAAACGGCATGTAATCATTTTCCAATCCAATAAACCAAAACTTTATTTCATAAGAACATAAAAAGCATAAAGTGATGAAAGTGAATTATTTGACTAATTAAAAAAAAAAAAGTTGACCTTATCTTGAGTTTGATGTGAAGTCTTAGAAATGTTCTATGATCTACAGTGCATAATACCTTCAGATGACTCTAAAGATGTGGGATATCTGTGCAAATGGGACAAAGCCTAAAATCAATCCATTAATATTGATAGAACTGACAACTTGCACGTCTGGAAAGACTATTAATGCTGAAAGGAATATACAGTTTGTAGAGCAGCATATGCTCCCACCTACACTTTATTATTGTCAGTAAGGCTTTTCACATGATATTGAGATTGTATCCTTTGAAACAGTACGGCTTCAAAGTAGAACAGCTGCACTGGTTTACCGAAAGCTCAGACCTTCACCAACTGAAAACATGAAGTGCATCCTGTAATTGAATGAACAGCAAAGAAGATGTTAAACTGTGATAAGCTTTGGTCTTTCCCAACATGGTTTAGATGTCTTGCTGCCATCAAATTCAGTATTTTTTTATTAATTTGTCACTCTCTCTTTTATGAGTGTTTTAGTTTCTACTCTTAATAATATATAAATAAATTACTAGATTCACAAATCATTGCATTATATTTACATTTATTTATTTATTTACATTTTCAAAGCAACTATACTTTGGTATGTCACATGACATCTTACATCATCACACCCCTCCATCCCCTTCACATGTTATTAGTTTGACTTTTGTTGTAATTTGTAGTATTGTGTTGAGTTGTCATATTATAGTACCTAGATCTCATTGTCATGATAGATTCTGATAAATAATACAGCTGTTGTTTAAATTCCCTGCAGAATCTCATCTATGAAACACCTGCAGCTGAAAGCACCAGATCTTTCTCCAGTATTGTGCATGTGAAAGTAGCCAATCAGACACGGAACTGCGCCGGAATCACCTACTATCCAGACCCAGTGTTCACCAGTTTCACATCTGTGAAAGTAGGGGATGATGTCCATGTCACTGTAGAGGTGATTTTTTTTTCTTTCCCTTTGATTTTGCTTGATTTTTTTTCCACACATGTGAAACAAGTGACATTATCATATAAAATGTTAGAATTTACTTCTATTGTTTTTACAGAAAGAGAAAGATAATATGAACATAACAGCTGCAGATCTCTCAATCTGGGGTGTTTATGAAGAAAAGCTGTATCCCTGCGTCAACATAGACAGAAAACCCAGTAACAACACAGAGTCTTTCATTTGCAAGATTAAAAATGAAAGAGATAAAGAGTTTCAGCAATTGCAGGTAAGTCTGTAGGTCATGTTTCACCAAGCTTTGCAGCATTATGAGCCGTCAAGCGATGTTTCCACTGTAGCGATTAGTTCTCCCTGACAACGTAGTATCTGGTAAGTTCAGATTTCTCAGAAGTGGATAATGAAGCGATCACTGAGGATCCTCTCAATAATCCAGAACAATGCTGACTTAAACAGGAAATATTCTCATGAAATGAGATACTGGCAGAGCCTCCTCAATCCCAGCCAGGTTTTTTGTAACTGAAGCTCAGACAGTTCAGGCTTTGCTGTGATGCTGCATCAGAATTTCGTTTTTACAGTGCGTAGCGTTGTTGCACTCGACAACGTACTGTATTGGATTTCATACAGTTTGATAAGATCTTTTTGGTGTTTTAATGAAAATATTTAAAATACAATGTGATCATTGCTATTTCAGATAAAATATGGAGACAAGACCATAACACTGAAGAGCTCTTCATTACTGTTACTTTGGATATTGCTTGTGATTCTGTCAATACCTATCATCATTATTGGTGAGTTCACTTAAATTATATACCTTTATATAATATATATCTCTTTAGTTCTTTATAGCTTTTAATGAACATACAGATTCAGTTGTCTATTTTAGCACTTCACTCTTTTGTTCAGGTCTATCATAGTTACTGTTATTATTAGTTAATTTTTTATAGATTGGAACCTTTTTCACACATATTCCAGTTGATGTAAAAACTCTTGAAAATAATGAACAATTCAGATGCAGGTAGTAAAGCAAGAACCAGAACCAGAAGGTAGTCAAATTCTGACCCATCCTAGTTCATCTGTTGTGTTCTTGGGCATGAAGCTAGCCTCCATTGTCTGCATTGTTGGCGTATGAATGTGTGTGAGTGTGTGGTGATGAGAGGCCGTCTGCGCAGATTGGCTGCCACATTTCTGTCGGTCTGCCCCAAGGCAGCTGTGGCCATACATGGAGCTCACCACAACCTGGTGTGCATATTGAATGAATGAATAAATAAAGCATTTTGTGTGCAATGAAAAATTCTATAGAAATCTAATCTATTAATGATTCCCACCAGATGGATATTGAGTCAGAGGTTTCTTCATCTTTTGCAACAACAAAAGTCAAGGAGGGCACCTCACTATGCACATTGATTTTTTTTTTTTTTTTTTAAATGACTGATGAGAAATTACTGCATTATTACTGATCCCATACGACTAAAAACATGTCATTTTGGGCTGAATGAATAAACAGAAAAAAACATGTGACTTGTGAATCTAAACCTATTGGTTTCATTACCATTTCTCCATCCCCGCAATCTACCATCCTGCAACTTTTAGATAAAACGCGGTTGAATCAAATTCCCTCTGCGGTGTGTCATTCAGCTCTGCAGAAACCAGGTAATGAGCCATTCATTTGTCTCAGAGAAAGGCTGTATCTAAACGTTACAGGATGGGCAGTCCTGCTGTAGGACCATGCAGGGGGAAATTCTGGGTGATGAAATCCCAGCTACACCAGTTGTGTTGTATCTTTTGAAAGAAAGTACACATAAAAGGTTTTTTTAAATGACACAATCATCAGTGAATTTTAGACTTGTAGCTTAAAAAAAAATGTCACTCTGCTTGATTCATTGCAAACCTCTCCTCCTTAACTTCTGTTTGGTGAAAAAGAAACTTTTTAGAAATATAAATGCAACAATGCCACAAGCAGAGGTTAAGGGGTTAACCTACCACTGCGCTTTAATAATAATAAATAGACTGACAGGGTTTGCACCAGCTGCACAGAAATGGTAAATCTGACCATGGGTGTGCAAGATTCAACAAGTTAGTGCTCTCACATTTGTTTTCAGTGGTGATGATCGTCTACAGAACCAAGCAGAAAAAACTCAACGATGAGTTGAACCAGAAAATAGAAAAGATGGAGCTCGACATCAGGAATGACATCAGACAAGGTAAGGAACGCAGTCTAACACTCTTACCACCAAGCATCACTACAATGGTTCAAACTGAGCACCAGCCTTTACTTACTCTATTTAAGTGGAAATGATTATGGTTCCAGTGGAGAAGAGTTTATTGCACACAGTGCTTTCTAGAGAGACAGAAAACCATACGTAAGCTGCTACTTCTAGCTCCTTGTTGACTAAGTTTCACACACAGTGCTGCAAAGCTTTCCTTCAGCTTATCTCAGGCATCTGCTTAAACAGGATATCATCACCACTCTTACTGCAGCAATTATTTCTTCATAAATTTTAAGGAGTAACTAAGTGTGTACAGCGAAGAGCCTTTCAGGCTTAACTTCAGCTAATGATGATTTTTGTTTGGAATTCTAATCTGGAGAACGTTTCTGCTGACACATTAGTGGAACTACGCGATTCAGTGCTTTGCAGCATTTAAAATCAAACAAAAAGCGAAACATCAACTAAGGTTGCTCTGCTGGTGGTTGCCATGGCTGCCAGAGTGACAGGAAACATCACACAGCAAAGAGGAAGGAAGAATGCCCTACTGAAAGAACAAATTAAGTATGCAGAGGTCACAAAGGTTGAAAGAAAGACCCAAACTATTGCTGAACTTTGACTTCAGCGTTAGAGAGCAAAGTATCAAAGAAAAATGAGAAAACCGTTTTAAATTCAAATACACCCTGAAAAAAATGTGTGGAATATTTTTGCTGTTCTTATTGCATGTGGTCAGACAGCTATCAACCAACATTGCCCCAGATCACTGCACACTTACTTGTTCCTCTTTTTTGTGTATATGTGGCTTCACATGTTTCATCTAATTTAGTAATTGTCAAATAATAGCTCAGATTTTTTTCAGTTTTGCAAATTTGACTATTGTATTTTAAGAGGTATCTTTCTAGTTTCTTTTTTGCCATTTCTTCTCATTTTAGATGTATTTTAATCATAAATGTCTCAAGGGCTCATAATCCCTCTTGCTTGCAGCTGATTGATACTGGAGTGTCATCTGCATGTGATTCTTTTTGATCTTTCACAACCTCATCACACTGACCCTCTTCCGTTACGCTGCTATCTTCCGTTGGTTTTTATCCACACAAGCAGCTTGTTTTAGTACCATAAAATTTTCTGAACTGGTTCAGATGTGAGACTCTCCACCCAAACTCAGCTGATGGTAATAACTTAACAACATTTCTCTGTCCATATTTTCATGTGTTAGCACTGGTGTGTTGATTGCAGCATCATTGCACACATTAGCAGACACTTCTACATCCTCTTTTTGTGAAAAGCTTGCTTCACAAGTTTCTCTTCACCTTCTGCATTTTTCCTCTGCATGTTGACTGCAGCTGATAACACAGCTTCATTTAATTTTCCTCCACAGGTTTTGTGGATCTGCAGACTGACAGAGATGAGCTGTTGGAGAATGTCGGAACAATTCCTTTCCTGGACTACAAACACTTTGCTTCAAAAATCTTTTTTCCTGAGGTGAACTGAAGCGATCATGGAAAGAAATTTTGACTATTTTGTGCTGTAAATTCATTGCTTTTACACAACAACTGACTATTAACCCCTGTGTTCATACCTGCATCAAACATTTTGAAAATAATAGTTTGTGTCTGGGGTTTGTGTAATATTTTTATGGTGCCTTTCTGCTGTTTGGGTACAATGTATATTAGTTCAGATGGCCTTGCAAGTTTGCTTTAACAATGGTGACAGTGGTGTTAAGTAGGCCTTGCTAGTGCCTGATTGGACCCGCTTTTGTCTTCAGATCAGCATCGGTTCCTCCAGTGGTGTCATGGTCCCTCAAGAAGTGTGTCTACTCTCAATTTTTGTCCTTAAAAAAAAGATATGGCTGCTATATATATAAACATCTTTATTATGTCTATGTTCAGGGTAAAATTAATGCAGCTGCTGGCCAACTGGACCATTGTGGATTTGGTATCATTAGCTGAGCTGCTGTACATTCATGGGGATGTTTGTAATTGTAAAACCAGCATCACAGATGCTTTAGAAGTGGGTATCCTCAATGCTGACTGAAAAGAAGTCTGTATACTCCATATACCCATGTATACCCTGGACTACCACTGAGTTCCTCAGAGATTTTAGTCCATTTTGACATGATGGTATCACACGTTTGTTGACTGCACATCCATGATAACAATCCCCTGTTCCACCACATCCCCAAGATGCTCTGTTGGATTGAGTTCTGGTGACTGTAGAGGCCATCGGAGTAGAATGAGTTCATAGTCGCCCTGCGATGGACTGGCTAGCTGTCCAGGGTGTACCCTCCCTTTTGCCCAAAGACTACTGGGATAGGCTCCAACTTCCCCACGACCCTTCATCGGGTTAAGTGGTTAGGATAATGAATGAACCAATGAGTTCATATTCATGTTCAAGAAACCAGTTGGAGATGATTTGAGCTTTGGGACATTGTGCATTATCCCATTAGAAGTGTCCATCAGAGGATGGTTCACTGTGGTCACAAAGGGATGGATATGGTCAAAGACAATACTCATACCACCAACCTTAACTGTTGATACCAGTCAGGATAATGTCATTCTTTCAACTTGTTTCCACCAAATTCTCACCCCGCCATGGGAATGTTGCGACTGAAATGAAAACTCAAAGATCAGGTGACATTTTTCCGTCGTTTTGTCCAGTTTTAGTGATTCTGTGTGATTTGCAGCCTCAGTTTCCAGCTGCTGTGGACATCTGCCTCAAGGTTAGACATGATGTGCGTTCAGATATGGTATTCTGCATGTTTTGTTGTAATCAGTGGTTATTTGAGTTATTGGCTTTCTTTCAGCTCCTACCAGTGTGTCCAGTCTACTCTGTCCTCTGTAGATTATATAGTCTGTGTACTGTACGTGACTAAATACATTGAGTTGCTGCCATGTGATTGGTTGATTAGCTGTTTGTGTTAGCAAGCAATCAAAAAGGTGTACCTGATGAAGTGGCCAGTGAGTGTGTTTTTTTTCTGTTGTAACTGATAAAATGTATGTGTGCGGCATTTAAGACGAAGACAAATTTCTCTAAGAAGACAACATCAGAGTGAACCTTGCTGTATTCTACTGTATCATATTGAATAGTATTGTATCCTGAATTCAGAAATATGTAGTATGTTATGACTGTCAGTTTAACAGAATAATTTTCTTTGCTTTCCAGAGTGAAACCTTGATGACATTGTGTGTCAAAGACATTGGTCAGGTAAGGTTTCACAACAGCACTTTTCTGCTGATGTTTAGACAGCTGCGTCAATATCAGTGATGTTTTGCTTTGTCTTCTCTGGGATCAGGACGGAGAGATGGTTCAGCTCGATGAGTGTTGCCAGGGTTTCTCCCGTCTGATCCAGGACCAGCTCTTTCTCACCTCTATGGTGCACGCTCTGGAAGAGCAGAAGAGCTTTACCATCAAAGACAAGTAAGTTTGCTTTGTTGTGGGGTGTGTCGCTCACATGTAACATGTCACAACTTTTCTTCTTTTTACAAAGCTCATTTAACTTTTTTATGAAGTTTTATTTAGCATCACTTCTTTTCTTCTTTAGAGTTGATGCACCATTTTGCTTGCTTCTGTTTCAGGTGTGCACTGGCATCACTACTCACTGTGGCACTTCACAGTAACTTGACATACCTCACAGAGGTGATGAAGGTTCTTCTAAAGGATCTGATGGAGCGACACAGTAATACACAGCCCAAACTGCTGCTACGTCGCACAGAGTCCACAGTGGAGAAGCTGCTGACCAACTGGATGTCCATCTGTCTCTACGGCTTCCTGCGGGTCTGTTTCCTCTAAATGCAACTGATGATGATAATAATCATTTAGAGTTGCTAGACTAGAATTACATCATCCAAAACAGGTTCAGATTGGAGTGGTGAATTGTGCAGGCGATTTATGAACTGCTAACAATTTGCTAAATAACTGAGAGTCACAAACAAGCCTGCTTGTTTCTAATCAGACATGGCTATTTAACAACCAAGGTATACTTGATTGTGAGAATTATTTTTACAATTTAAAGGATGTCGGACTCATTCCAGTGAGGGTTGGATTCCACCAAGGCTGCCCTTTATCACCGATTCTGTTCATAACTTATATGGACAGACTTTCTAGGCGCAGCCAAGGGGTTGAGGGGATCTGGCTTGGTGGCCTCAGGAGCGGATCTCTGCTTTTTGCAGATAACGTGGTCCTGTTGGCTTCATCTTGCCGTGATCTCCAGCTCTCACTTGAATGATTCACAGCCAAGTGTGAAGCGGCTGGGATGTGAAGTGGCTGGGGTGAGAATTGGCGCCTCCAAATCTGAGACCATGGTCCTCAGCCAGAATAAGGTGGATTGCCCTCTCCAAGTCGGGAGTGAGGTCCTGCCTCAAGTGGAGGAGTTTAAATATCTTGAGGTCTTGTTCACGAGTGAGGGAAGGATGTAGCGTGAGATTGACAGACGGATCCATGCGGCGTCTGCAGTAATGTGGACTCTGTGTCGATCTGTCGTGGTGAAGAATGAGCTGAGTCTAAAGGCAAAGCTCTCGATTTACCAGTCGATCTATGCGATCTATGCTCCTACCCTCATCTGAGATGTGGTTTGTGACTGAAAGATCTCGTATACAGGCGGCTGAAATGAGTTTCCTCCGCAGGGTGGCCGGGCTTTCCCTTTCAAGACAGGGTGAGGAGCTCAGTCATCCGGGAGGGGCTCAGAGTAGAGCCACCGCTCCTCCGCATCGAGAGGAGACAGTTGAGGTGGCTCGGGTATTGGGTCAGGATGCCTCCTGGACGCCTCCCTGGTGAGGCATTCCGGGCACATCCCTGCAGGAGGAGACCCCAGGGGAGACCTAGGACACGCTGGAGGGATTATATCTCTCGGCTGGCCTGAGAACACCTTGGGATCTCCCCATAGAGTTGGCAAATGTGGCTGGGGAAAGTGAGGTCTGGGTTTCCCTCCTTAGGCTGCTGTCTGTGCGACCCGACCCCGGATAAGCTGGGTAGAATGGATAGATGAATGGATGGATAAAGGATTAGTGTGAGAAGATTTCAGATTTAAACTGAATCAAATTGAGTTATTTGATGCTACCTAGATCATGTTGAAATTTAATAAAATTCATTTACAATCCAAATGGGAAAGTAGTTTTGCAGCATATAAAGCAGCAATAATTTTCGGTTCTGGTTAGACATCAATTTAAAATTTATCTAATTGTGAACAGGTATTCCTGAGTATTCCTGTTACAAGTTCTTTCTCTGACTGAACTCACCTGTTGTTTATTCAGTGTTAAAATGAAGATGTACAGTTTTGTCAATTATGTTGAACAGCTTTTGCAACATTCGCCTTTAAAAAGTATCAGCTCAAAGGACTGCAGATCAGACCCCTATACATAGAGCCGGTTTTCTTGATCAGCTTGTTCTGTTTTGTTTTTTTTGTTGTTTTTTTTTTTTGAGTCACTGGCTCTGATGCCGCTTCATCAACAGATGGCTATGAAGCATGTTGCATGGTCTGTCGGATTCCTGTTAACTCTGCTAAATCAAAACTTCCTCAGGAAGTAAAAGAGAGAGGGTTGAATGCTGTGTTGAAAAAAGAATTTACACCCCATCTAAAAATTTTTAGAAAATGCATGTGACTTAAAATAAACCTCCCTTGCATCGTCATACAGGTTCGTCGAGATGCTTTTGAAAATTGAGAAACATAAAACACTTAATATCGGCTGTAAATACTCAGAAATGTCTGCCACTGAAACCGACATGTGGTGAAAGAAAAAGGAAAACACAAAGGCTTAAAACAGACCATTTTTTTTAAGCGCATGACACTCGCTCCTTCTCTTATATTGTTGACTTTGCTTGGTTTTATTTCCTTATTGAAAGTAATTCCTGGCACTGCCAGTATGTTTTATTAACGTCTTTTTTTGGAGATATGATGAAATTAACACAAGTGCAGAAAAGTTTTTCCTACCACAAAAGATCAGATCAGAATTAATCTGTATTATCTGTATCCTTTAACAGTTTTGAGTAGCATCAGATGTATGGGTTATGTGAAGCTTATCAGTCCAGGACTTAGAAATTCTTGACACGGATTCCTTTAAAACCATCATCTGGTCAGTGTATTCTAAAAAGCTGGTCAGGATCAAATCAGCTCTCCCACAACCCAAAATAACACAAAGCAGGTAAAGATTTAATGCAGGAGAGGGAAGGCTAACATCAGATCAAAGAGTGACGACCAATATATTTTCATAAAATATTACATGCAACTGACGTGGTTTTCAAGTTAGCATGTTAACACACACACACACACAAAAAAAAAACTTGTTCACATTTTATCTAACCGGTTATTATATTCTATTTATGGATAATACACGGTTAGCATATAATTAGCATGCCTGCCTGCTCATTTCTTTTTTAATTTGTCTTGTCCAGCATCCTGACAGCCGAATGGTGGTCCGGCTGCCAAGTTGTGCTCAACAAATTTAGTCTTTCAAGAGGAAGCTGACCTTCATTCTTCATTTTTGTTCTTGATTTTATTATTTACATCATACATTTTTGTTGTTATTGTTTGTTTGTTTTTTCTGTTTATAACTACTGGACCGGACCAAAGGGAGAGAGACAGGAGAGGAAAATGATGAGAAGTGGGGAAAAAAAAGGGAAAGAGGATGGGGGAAAAGAAAAAAAGAATAAAAAGAGTGGAGAAAGAAGAGAAAAAGGGAGAACAGAACAAGCAGAAAAGTAGAAAACAAGCAAATACCACACAACCTCAACACACAAACTAAGCATCATCTGCACATTTAGAGAAACATGAAGTATCTAAAGGTTCAAAGAAAACAACAGAAGGAGAAAGCAGTGTATGTGCAGGGGTGTGGCTGTGTTTACTCATATTTTGAGTGTGTGATGCTTGTCTGTACTGGTAGAAATATTGGAGAACTTTGTGTTGATGCAGCTTGGAGCATGTTGTAAATGGGTGCAATTCCTGTAAAGTGGCTAAATGATTATGTAGCTACACATACAGATCATGCAAGTGTCAGAAGCAAACAGTCTGGGTCATTTTTTCAGAAAAAAGATCCGCTGTTACCGGGTAAACTCTATTTTGCAGGGACTATATTTACAATGCTAATATAAGTCATGACAGTTTCGTTACAAAAACAAAAGAAACACCACCATGGTTACGAGTATTTTCTGTAACTTAAAGAGGAGAGTTATCAACATCATCAGTACGATCTTCATTTGGTTCTGCTACTGTGTACCACACACAATTTATTATCATTTTAATGAATATGTTGTTGGTTATAATGTAATCATCTGTCAGTTTGTTTATTGTGTAAATCCTGGTGTTTGCTACAAATAAGAAGCAAATTAATTGTCCATTAAGTACTTAAAAGAGATTTCTTTTGAGTTTCTAACAAATTGTTTGCACAGTCAGCTGATGTTCACATGTCTCACACTCTGCAGGAAACTGTCGGCCAGCACATGTTCCTCATGGTGAGCGCTCTCACACAGCATATCGCCAAAGGGCCGGTGGATAGTGTGACGGAAAAAGCTCTGTACACACTCAGTGAAGACTGGCTGCTGTGGCAGGCTCAAGATTTCAGCTCCCTGGTACGCACAAACACACACAAATAAGGCACCTGAGCCCAAATAGAAGTGTCTTTCCTGTGTGGAGGTTTACATACATTTATACATACATACATGCATGTATGCTTACATACATGCATACATACATAAATACATGCATACATATACACATGCATGGATGAATGGCCTGGATACCTGTCCATGTACCTGCCTCTCACCTAATGATTGCTGGGATCGGCTCCAGCTGCATTGGCTGCACACAATGATTGATAATTTACCACCTCTGTGTGTGTGTGTGTGAGGCTCTTTTGAACAGGTAATGCAGAGCACATTTAATTTAACACAATGTAGCTTTATTTGCAACTTTTATTTTTTGCATAATTACATTTTTAAACCTTGTTGAAATGTTCAGACTGCCAGAAACAGATGATCAGATTGCTAAATCTACAGCATAATACAAGGATTTTGTTGTAAATAGACTTCAAGGAACTCAGCTCACTCAGTCTGCGAAGCAGGAAGGAACAATCTTGCTTCAAAAATTAAGACTGAAAATGACCCAATATTGTTTTACATCTGTGATAGATTTATTTAGTGGTGACAGAAATTGTGACTCTCGAGCCATTTAGCATCAGTGGTGTATATATACGTACGTATGCTTTTTCTTTCATAAATTTCCTACCAAGGTGCGATCTTCTCTGTTCTCTTTTTTCCGTCTCTCCACTACTTCCCTGACTTGACGCACAGCACAGCAACCATGACAATTTTATTCCAATCTAACAAACAACTATCGCACTTTTCTGTTCATTACCATTCATTAGATGCTGTGGGCATCGTTCTCTAAAGTGTCGATGGAACTAAGATCGATACAAGCTTTTATTCTCCACACCTCTCTGGAAAAGAAACTGCAGCTCATGTTGTTGTGAGGCTGTGATAACTAAAGTGAATAACGGTGGTTTTTCCTCTTTTGTGGGCCTGTTTCTAGATGAATCAGTGCGGACTATGCAAGCAGTGCATTCACATATTAATTCTGGCGTAGAGTCACTAATCTGTATTTGTCTGAGTGTATAAATGATGAATGAATTGTGACATAAGGACATAAATAAAAAATAAAGTAAAAATTCTGGTGTGCATGTTGTTTTTGCTAGTAATAAGAAAATGAGCAATCTGTGGCTTCCGTGTTTCTGTTTCCAGAAGCTGAAGGTGCTGTTTGGGGTTGGCAGCGATAGTGAGGTAAGTGAGCCTCTTGAAGTGGACGCGCTCAGCTGTGACACCGTGGAGCAGCTCAAAGAGAAAATCCTGACCGCTTTCAAGGCTAAGTTTGGCTTCCCCTACAATATCACCCTCCGAGATATTTGTGTTGGTAAGTGATTTAGCATGTGATAATCAGACATAACTGCTTTATTTTCATGATTTTTAAATCAGTGTGCTTTAAAATATCTGAAACATCTGTGTCAGAAGTCTTTTTTTTTTGTCATTTTTATTTTTAAAAAAAGACAACAATGTGGATTATATATAATACACACACACAGCTGTGGTGGTTTATGATGCATGACTGTAATTAATCCTCAACAAATATACCATTTTCATCTCTTTCAGCTATATTTGCTAAAAGCTACAGCTGTGTCAGAGAAACTATGAATATGTTGAACCTGAAATTTAGTACTGTAAGACTTATAGGTGTAAATTCTTAGTCATCTATGTCATGATGATCCTGAAAGTTTAAATGAAAGACAACACAACTCAGTGAGTGGTTAATCATGTTCACTATAGAAGGCGTTAAAGTAAGCCTGCTGCCTCCTCCAGACTGTGCTGAATACTTAGTTTCAACACTGGGGTGCACCGGAAACCAACACATAGTGCTTGCTCTTTGACACACACCAACCCACTACAACACAAACTGGATGTCATCAGAACTGTCCCCACCAGGAAGGAAGGAAAAGGAAGGGAAGACAAGTGTTTCAAGAAGCTGGACTTTTGTCAAGTCAGCAAAGAAATCCAGAAATGATTCAGCACCAAACAAGCAATGCTTGTATGATTTAAAACACAACAGTTTAAACTTGTTTACGATTCATTTGAACTAATTTGATTTTACTTAGGTAAATAAAACATTTGGATTTGATCGACAGAGAATAAATAAATCTGACTTAATTTAATCAACATATCTCAAATGTGTTATTTTGACTTTATCAAGAATGGGTTATTGTACATAATACATACAAAGAACACCTAAATAACCTGCGTTTGATTGGAATTGTAAAAGCCATTTTTCTCTTTTTCCCACTAGAGTATGAGAAGGATGGATCATTTATCCCCCTTCAGGAAGTGCATGCCAGCTCTGAGGTTATTGGAGAGGTGACGATGCTCAACACACTGGAGCATTATAAGGTTAGATGTTCTAATAGATTAATAAAAGTTAAAACCACGTATCTTTACATCAGTGACCAAAAACATGAACACGTTGCTATTTTTCTGAAAATGGAATCAGTATGGTGGCTGGGAAGTGCAAAACTAATTAAAATTTCAAAATAAAGTTACATTTAAAAAAACAATTCACAACATAAAAAACAAATTTCAATTTAAAAAACCAAGTTTAAATTTTAAAAAACAAATTTAAATACATTTTAAAAAATTCCCTCTTTAAGAAAAAAATATACATTTTTAAAAACAAAGTTATATTTCAAGAAACATTTTTACATTTTTTAGAAAAAAATTAAATTAAAAAAACAATTTACTATTTGAGGAAACAAATTTATATTTCAGCAAACACTTTTAAAAGAGCCGAGACAGTTTGCAATTGGCAGAACACATTTATAAATCCCGAAACAACTTAACAAAAGGCAGCTCTACACGGAAAGGGAGGGACTTAAACACCAGAAATGGCACAGTTGTGACATTGTTTCATAGCAGAAACCAAGATTTTGTAGTCTGCTTGTGAGAGAAGAGTCAGTAGTGTAGTGATTTAAACACAGGGCTTTGGTGCAGTTGTTTGCAGGGTTCAATACCTGCTTTACTATGTTGAAAAATCATTTCAGATTGTTGCGCTTTTTCTTCTTACTGTCATATGTAAGTTGCTTTGGATAAAAGCATCAACTAATGACAGTAGAATAGAATATTTTGCCCTTTTTGTGGAGCCAACTTAGGGCATTTTACACCTTTATGCCAAAAAAAGTCATGAAATGTCCCTAATTTGTATTGTCAAAATGCTAATTAGGCTTATTTTATGATGTTTTTGGCATCTGGACCACATTGGACTAGGTCCTGACAAAAACCTACACTTAAAAACTTAACTTTCTCTTCAAACCTGGACTGAAATATCACAAATAGAATAAAGGTTTCACAGATCAGAAACTCAAATCTGAAAAATAATAAGTCATTTAGCTGATGCTTTTATCCAAAGCGACCTACATATGACAGTAATAAGAAGAAGCACTGATCTGAGCAATGATCTGACAAGATTTGTCAAAATGAAAAAAACAAGTGTTGAACCCACAAACTGCACCACAGCCCTGTGATTAAATCACGACACAACTGACTCTTCTCCCACAATGATACCACAAAATCTTGGTGTCTACTATGAAATGGTTTTTCAAATGTAATTTTGTTTTTGAATTTTGAAAGGTGTTTTTTGAAATTTTAATTTGTTTTGCACTTCCCAGTCACCATAAATCAGAGATGAGCATCTTTCCTTACTCTGTTTTCAAGTTTGGGCTTTCTTTCTGGTACCAGCAAATTGAATTTGAGCTGATGGATTCATGTTAGTGGGAGGAAATGGAAAGCTCATCTGAGTCTCACTTTGTCATCACAGCTTGTAAGAACAGAGTATTTTCATATGAAGAACAAAAAAACTGATGCAGAGAGTGGTTTTTAATGGCTCCATAATGGGATCATGGATCATCTTTCTCTGGGAAAGAGAGACTCTTGAATCTGAGTTTTATCACAGCCGGGTGATCTGCACTGTGACAGCCAAATTGTATCATCTTATTTTACATCTCCTCAGTTCCCAGATGTTTCCTGGCTGGTAAGAGGGGAAACAGATGCACTACACAGATTAAAATATGGGGCATTTCCAATTTCTCTTCATGTTTTCTAATGAACTTGTAAAATGGGTTACTTTAAACATTTGCTTTAGTAAGTATTTGTGTAAGGCTCCATATGGCCACGTTGTGAATGAACACAGCCAACTGTGCGTCGACTTCTTGGACCTGAGCAGACACCATGAAGATTTCTGATACAGAGAGCAGAGAATATTTGTGAGGCTGCACAATTTAAAAACAAAGACTGTCAGATGTAAACAGATGGTCTAATGGCAAAATACATGCATGTATGTCTCTTTAACGTGTCACATCAGTTGGTGCATTAACGTCTGTTCTCCTGTAGGTTACTGATGGAGCAACGATTAAAGTGCTTTCAAAGAAAACTCATCGTCCTCTGAGCCCACAGGGGAGTTTGAAGGGTAAAAAGCTGTCTTCGTAGAGCTGGAACATGTTGTGTTTTTGTTGCCCCAACTTAGTGGTTTTGTTTGTTTTCCTGTAGACGAAGAAAACTTCTGTAGAAAATACTTCCATCTGGTAATGTACCATTTGTTTTACATTTGTAAAAGTGAATCATATAATCAGTTTGTTCATTTGCTGACTCGTGTTCTGATCCAGATTGATCCAGATGTAGACGAAGACCAAGGGAAGAGCCCAGAGAGGAAGAAGTTAAAAGTGAAAGAAGTGCATCTCACCAAACTTGTCTCCACCAAGGCAAGAGGAACCGAGAAGTCACATGGCTTCATTTTGCTGATACAATCTGATACAATCTGTAGCAGAACTGATACCAGAATATCTGTCTCTTATGTGGTCATTTTTCACATTTCCCACTTGACATCAGTGTTAAAATGGTCATATGATACTTTACACCTTGCAGACAATTCAAAGTACATGGATAGAATTTATCATTTTTATCCTAAATATTGAAGTGTATGATTAACATATATATATATATATATATATATATATATATATATATATATATATATATATATATATATATATATATATATATATATATATATATTTAGTGTAATGACTTAACTGCTTTCCGTATTGAGGACAGAAGAAGAAGAAGAAAAATAGATGACTGGATAGTCCTGCAGAGAGTTAGGCAATGAATAAAATTTAGACTAACTTTGAACCTGAAGCTAATCCAGTCACCTTCTCTTTCTCTAAAAGGTTGCAGTGCATTCATTTGTGGAGAACCTCTTCAGGTCCATCTGGGGGATGTCACAAGGCAAAGCTCCACTAGCTGTCAAATTCTTCTTTGACTTCTTGGATGCACAAGCAGACAACATGAAGATCTCCGACCCAGATATTCGGCACATCTGGAAGACCAACAGGTAAAGCCGGGTCTCACTGTGAAAGGTCAAAATAAATCCAAGGTCTTCTGATGTCATAACCCCGACAACCTGTTTCCCGCTCTGTTGTGATCCTTCTTCCATTACCAGTTTGCCACTTCGTTTCTGGGTCAACATCCTGAAAAACCCGCAGTTTGTTTTTGACATGGAGAAGACTCCACATTTGGACGGCTGCCTGTCAGTCATCGCTCAGGCCTTCATGGACTCTTTTTCTCTCAGTGAGATGCAACTGGGGAAGGTAGAGTGCAATATAAATCTAATAAGAAGCACAGGAAGAATCCTGACAAAGCAGAACTGGTTTAAATCATGCAACAGATTCTCTGCTACATTGAGGTCTGATGTTTGAGTCAGTTTTTCTCACAAACTTAAACATTTCCCTTAAAACAACTTAAACGCTTCTTTAGCATTGTGTTTGTCCAGCGGTCTCCAACTCAGCCCCTTGAGAGCTACCGTCCTGCAGGTTTTAGTGTTTCCCCGGTACGACCTGCTTCATTCAAATGAAAAAGTCCCCAAACAACTTATCATCTTCTGCACTTGCCTTAATGATCCATTGATTTGGGTCAGGTGTGTCACAGTGGGAAAACGCTAAAAACCTGCAGGATGGTAGCTCTGGACTGGAGTTGCAGACCCCTGTGTTTGAAGGTGTTTTCCTGTCAGAAGGTAAACTTCCACCTCATTTTAAATCAATAAGAATGAAACATCTTTTCCCCGATAATTTCGTATCAATCATCACCAGTTTCCCAGTCACTGCCTATGAAAAACATCCAGCAGCATGATGCTGCCACCACCATGCTTCACTGTGGGGATGCTGTTCTCAAGATGCAGAAATTATTATGTGATTATTATTTATGGCCAAAAAGTTCAGTTTTTGTCTTATCTCACCAGAAGACCTTCCAAATATTTTAGGGGTCTCCCAGTTTCCCTCTGGCCACTTCTCCCATCATTCCAGTTCTGTGGAGTGTACAACTTATGAAGGTTCAATGAACCGATAGTCACTGCTGTGGAAACTTCCAGCTCTTTCAAAGTTACTCTTTGTTGCCTCTCTGCACTTCTTGCCGGGTCTGGAAGAGAAAGCTTGGCGTGGGTGTCAAGGTTGTTTTTTTTTGTTTTTTTTTTCCATTTTTAACACAACAGTGGACACCTATTTAAAGGCTATTTTCTAGTAAATTCATAAGTAAGGATGGTATATTTGCAATTTGCCACTTCAATGGACATTAGGAAAAATATATAATTCATATATACACAAACACACAACATACTTGACCTCAGCCGTTAACAGGACACGAAAATGATACTAGTCCATTTTTAAAGAATATTTCTATAACATAAATATGACCATATATTTTTTTTTTTATAAATATTGCCATAAAATAGATAAACTGAATAAAAAGTAGAATATTTAAGAGAAAGGAGTTTCTGTACATGTCTGTAGAAGTAAAATATTGCATATGAAAAGATGTGGCAGCTGTAGTTTTAACTGTGATCACTTAGATTGAATACAGGTGAACTTTATTAAACTTATTATCTGACTGTGATGGTAACTGGTGGCATCAGAGCTTATTCAGGGGCTTCATCGCAAACAGGAGAAATCCATATTACCACTTTTCTCCTTCTTAAAATGATAGGTTTTTAATTTCACTTCACCACATTAGACTTTGATTTTTTTTGAATAAAAGAAAAGTCTCTACAAAAATCGAATATAAATGGCAGGATTTAGCATAGACAGGAAAAAAATAGGATTATCAGGTGAACTTCTGCAAGCCCACTGCAATTTTCTTCTCATACAATGTTGACCATGTTCTGCTGTGTTCCAGCATGCACCAACCAACAAGTTGCTCTACGCCAAAGACATTCCCAAGTTCAAACAGGAAGTGAAGATGTATTACAAATACATCGGAGAGCTGAAACCAATCACAGAATTGGAATTCAAGGAATTCCTGCAGGGAGAATCAAAGGTAAAACTTATTAAGTTTCATTAAAATCATCATGAACATGAATGTCAGCAGGTCTGGTCTTTCAGTGATTTCTTTAAACTGTAAATTGCTTTTTTTTTTTTTTTTTTTTTAACAGAGCAGTGTACCTGTAAAACTTTGTAAACCAAAAGAATTGTGCACATTTTAATTAATTCATTACTTTTCTATACTTGTTCCAGTGGGTTAGGGGGCTTGAGCACGTCCCCACTACATTTATATTGTTATATAGTGTCTATGGTCCTCGGCTGTGGAACAGCCTTCCTGAGGGCCGCTGGGAGTGTTGATATCTTTTACAGGCAACTTAAAACTTACCTTTTTAGTAAAGCTTTTTGATTAATCATTTTTCAAGTCATAAATGTTTTTATTATTTATTATTTTTACTACATGTTAACTATTATATGTTTGTATTTATTTAAATCTTGCAATCTTGTTTTATTGTTTTTATTAGTCTTTTATAGGACTATAATATATCTTTAATATATTTTCAGTGTTTAATAGGCTGGTTCATGTCATTTTTCATAAACTAATGAATCTGCCCCAAAGAAAACACTAAAAGCTCAAAGTCGATTGTACAGCCTCATATGAAAACCTGCAGTCTGCTCTAAATGGTTTTTGGAACCCTATATATGACTATTTTTTTGTTTTAGAAACATGAAAATGAGTTCAATGAAGCTGCAGCCCTGAAAGAAATCTACAAATTCACACAGCGGTACTTCACAGAGGTCAGTGCTTCTTCGCAGTTTTTCCTAGACTTCTTTACCTTCATGTTTTCTAATGTGCGACGATTTTCTCTTCGGTACAAAATCAAACTTAATTTGTGTGTCAACAGCTGTCGGTACTTGATATACATTTTTGTTGCACACGTTTTCCCATCCAATATTTTTGGGTAATTTACTAAACAATGTTTAATCAGGCTGAAATTGTGGGGAAAAACTTGAGAAACTTTGAGCTACAGTGATGAAATATTGAGACAGAAAATTAGCTTAATTAATCTTATCTCATCCGCCTCTTTTTTTTTAAACAACTTAAAGAGGGAGTTTCAACATGCTAGAAGTGTGTTGTGGCTTCTGATCTGATTATTTGTCTTTCACTTATCACTGCCGTTTTTCCTCATTGCATCTGAAATGTTGACAGAATTCTCTTGTAAACTGCTCGTCAGACGTTGAGTAGTTTGCTTGATTCGCAGCCTGTCATCATTTTAGCCGTGTGTTTGTGATTCACATGTTCAGTTTGACTTGAACTGAAAAGCGGTAAAACATTTTTAATTACTGCTCATTTTTGGAAAATAAACTTTTAAAAGTGACACTATTTTGTGTATTTTGTGCAGATCAAAGAGAAGCTGGACCAAAATGGTGCCCCTGCTGAGCTGAAAGAGCAACTCCAACATGTTAAAGAATCATTTGAAAGACTGAAAAGCTGTTCCTGGAACTGAGTCATCTGCTCCTTAAGCTCATGAACTTTGACAGAAGTCGTCGAACAGCGGTAGGACTGATGAGGCAGCATTTGCCATCCGGCTTCTAACATGGAGCCGACTTTCCCGTTCTGTGAAATAATTCAGGGGAATTTTTGAGAGGTCTCAGGTAAAGTCGAGAAATTAAAATTGGAAAATTGAATATCGGGATTTTTTTACTTCACAATTTTAAAATAGATTTTTTTTGTTTAAAAAAAATATCCTTTTTATTTTTTTTTTCTTTTTAAATAAAAAAAAAAAAAAAAAACCATTATAAAATTAGTCATTTTTGTTTTTATTGATCTTTTTGTCTTCTTGGGCAATATAGCAGCAGAATGATGGTCTGGCGACTGTGTTGTTTTTTTCCTCATTAAAATCAAGAAAATGATGAGCAAAAAAAGTTTTGTACATTTTTTTTTGTTTTTAAAGAATAGTGAGAATTGCACTAAAAAAATCGGAATGGAATCGGGACGAAAGCACATGGTCACAGCCCTAGTCTCTGGGTTTTCTAAGTTAGCGCTGCAAAGAGCGATGTTTTTGCCACATCAATAATGTCTAAAGTGAGACAGCTTTTATAAATGAACATTATCACGGAACAGATTAGTCTCTAAAGGATTTTCACTTCCAAGATTTCAAGTGTACACTGGAAAAAACAGGACATTTATGATCCCACACACTCTAAAGCAAAGACAACTGATTTCTTAATATTTCAATGTGTATTTTACAGTTTTTAGTGTTTTTACAGCACCTTTTGTTACAATGGCTTAAAAATCAATAGAAAATTTAACCTGAGAACAACTTTTTTTTTTTTTGTTGCATCACAACATTTGGGGGACATGTAAACTGAAGATAATATAAATATGCACAATCCATCTGTCCTATCACTCCATCTTAATAACGGCATACCAATAAATGCTTTTGTATGCATAAAATCATCTCTGAAATAAGTTGCAGGGGTCAGAGGTCTGGCTGGGAAGTTGCATTCCTTTCCTTTTGCACCAGAGATCCTAGTTCTTCCAGCTGCTGTTGCTGAGCACTTTCCAGATTCTCCAGCCTCCGACGTAGCAGAGAGAACTCGCCGTCCTGCAGCACAGAAAAGATGTTCAGAAACATCGGGACACTTTGACCGTCTTTGTTCCGCATGCGCTGACACTAAACACAGGCCTTGTTTTTATTTTGCATCCTGAGATTCCTACATGGTTTTACTGCTCCATTTCTCTGCAACCACTCTCATGCAAACCCAGTTTTTCACATTTAAGAAGAGGATGCTGTGACTTGCAGATCTAATCATCTCATATTTTATTTCCAACAGAACATAAACAGCAAAGTGAAAATCTGAATTTATGTTGAATTTGATGCAAGTAAGGCATATAAAAAGTGTCAGAAAAAGGCCAACGAAAGGCTGAAAAAGTAACTGGAGGAGTATCTGATCACCAATTAGATTAACTGGCAAAGTTTCATTTGCATTGCTGGGAAGAACAAGAGCATTTATGCCCAGTCATGTTTATTACTAGAAAATTCTCAGGACTTTAAAGATCCCACCACCTACAATATATAGTCTGAAAGGATTTAGAGAACTAGGAGGGCTCTTTGTGTGTATGAGACAAGGCAAAGATCAAGCCAGGATACTTTGAGTTCTCAGCTGGAACTGTGTTAAAACCAGACATGATTCTTCACTGGAAACCACTATAATCGACTCAGGATGTCTTTCAGAAAACACCATTTATGAACAAAGCTCACTCTCTCTTCTACACACACATCTGTGAAGCCTCCATCAGTGCTGAAAGAGTTCTAGGAGCCGTTTACGGCTCTTTCAGGGATAGGCCTTGCACATTTCATTACATTACTGCATCCATTACAACGCATGGCTTCACAGGAGAATAGTCTTGATGTGAACTGGTCTGCGTGCAATCAAATTCTAAATGAGCCAAGATTTTCCACGTGCGATTCTCAGAGGATTTTTCCCCGTTGCTCAGCCTGCTACAATACCTGTCCAGTGTAAAGCTTACCGGGTCATTACATAACAGCCCTTCTGACCCAATGAGTGGGAAAGGAGAAGGCGAGGAGGTCAGGAGGGCGGGGCCTCCACTGAAAGGACCCTGGCCTCCCAGGAGGAGTCGTCGAAACTCATTGTGTCGTCGCTGCAGCTCCTTCAACCGTCGGTGGAGCTGAGCGTGCTCCTCTGAGAATGCTGAACGCCTGCAGTAAAGGAGAAGTTTCGATTCGTTAACTGATCCGTCCGGGATGGCTGCTTCATAAACTGTCTAATACAGATAAGAATCAGTCATAACAAGGAAAGTCGGAGCCCAACCAGGTTTTTGTGAAGTGATAAAAGGTGACATTTACTTTTTAGCTGCTGCAGCTTCCAGTTCCAGCTCTTCAACTTTGGCCTCCAGCAGCTGGATCTTATCCTGGAATCTCTTCTCTTTGTTTTCTGTCTGATTTTTCCTCTACACAACAGAAACATCTGTATCAAGAACTGTGTGAAAATGACAGCTTGTAGATGTTAGAGCAGTGGAGGAAGTGCAGGAGCCATACCTTTTTCTGGGCCACTGCTGCTCTCTGCAGTTTCTCTTTGACCTGAGAGTATTTCTGCTGCAGCTCAGCCTCTCGCTCCTGCAGCTTGTGCTTCTCTTCCAACCACTCCACTCGACGGTCCTCCACCAACCTGAAGGAAGAAACCAGACTGTTTCAGACAAGGTGCGGATGGAAACTAGACCTTTAGAATTGATCAGACTGAACCTCTCTGCCTCATGTTGGCTCCTCTCGGCCTGGGCCCGGGATGTCCTCAGCTCTTCTCTGATTCTGTCCAGTGATTCTTTCAGTCGCTGGTTTGACTCCATCAGGTCACTTTCAGAGTGCGACAGTGCACCCAGCTGGACGCCAAGCTCTTGGTTGTGCTGTAATGTGAAACAAACATACGAATTTATTGATGGTGAAAAGAAACAAAGAAAAACAAACGGCTAAAATAATTTTTGACTTGCCCTTTGTAGGTCAGCAATCTCTGCTTTCTGTCTCTCAAGCTCCTCCAGCTGTGAGCTCTGCTGCTGCATTTTAGTTCTAAGAAACAAAACATATCAAAGCAGGATCTAGCTGAACTTCCTTTTAACTTCAACTGCCATGTAGAAACAAGTCTTTGCACCTTGGGTAAAATGATGCATAAATTTATGCTAACAGCAAACCACAAAATGGGAACAGAAATTAGCAAAGGAACATTGAAAAAAAACAACAGCAACAAAGCCTTTCTGCACTTTAACAGATCAGACCACAGAGAGCAGCAGCTGCTATCTGCAGTGCACCACTTCGCAGCGTCCTCTTTGATGTCTTCCAAATCTGTTTCATTTATTTTACAGTGACTTTTGTAGGCAGACAACGTGGAACATTCTCAGATCTCTCGGAGTTAAGCAGATCAAAAAGCTGACCTTAGGTTCTGCAGCTCTCTGCGGGCCGACTCTTCGCCTTGCTGAGCACTCCGGAGACGCTCCTCCCACTCCTCCTTCAGAGCCTGATCTGAAGCATCCTGCAGCGCTCTCTGCTGTTCAAGTGCAACCAGGCGGTTCTCCAGCTCCAACCTGACGTGTGGCATATGAGAAGGTTAAAAATGCTCTAAAAGTTTTATCTATACAGAAATTACTAGGGAAAAAAAACTACAACTGAACTAAAATACATTGTTTTCTCTCCAAACAAACATACTAAACCCTGATTCTCACTTTTCCTCATGCAGGGTTGCTATTTTGGAAAACTCCTCCTCCCTGGCAACCTGCACCTTCCTGACCATCTCTCTCTCTTTTTCCACCAGAACTTCTTTGTGTCTTTCCACAGTCGTCTTGAGCACCTCCACATCTGCTTGCAGACCTGAAACAAGAACAACGAGGAGCCTGAGGGTGATGCATGATACCGAATCATGTCTGTAACATGAAGACTACAAGGTGCCTTTGTGAACAAAGTGAGTTTGGTGTATTTTATACTAACATATGTAATATATACACATGTATATATTTAATGCTTTAATGATTCAGTGTGGTTGAACTTCAGTTGATGTAGTTATAGCTCAATCTGACCATTTATTTGGACCTCTACTATAAAGTACATATACAGTATACAGGAGGGTTTTTGGGTTATGCACCTAACTTATATGTGAGGTCCAATACTGAAAATGTCCAGTGAGAGAAACTTGTGGAAATAATGATAAAGAGCTCTTAAAAAAGAGGATAACAAAGTCTGGAAATACTGTAACTAAATATAGACATGAAAGAACCCTGATTTCTTGAATTTTTGTTATAAATGTGACCTTTAGGGAAGTACAGCATGAATCCAGCAGAGACATTTATGACTGACTTCATATAAATCTTTCTCTGTAAGAGAAACTCAAATAATGAGACAAGCAGAAGTTAAACATTTGTGGTGTGTGTGTGTGTGTGTGCATATGTGAGAAAGAAGGATTCCTACCATCAATCTGCCCCTGCAGTGTGTCCCTCTCCCGCTCCAACTCTCCTTTAGAGCGAGCACATTCCAGCTTGACATTGGCTACCTCCAGTTTATGTGAATGCTTCAGGCTGTCGATCTGGAACCAATTAAAAAAATGTTTATCATATTAAACCGACTTCCTATTCGCACTCTTCAACATGTGAAGCGAGAGATTCTGATTACAAATAAAACTAAACATTCAGCAGTGTCTGAATTTATAAAGCATGGATTAAAGTACCCCTCCTACTCAGCTGAGAGGATGGATGTTGATCTGATCTTTGCTTGAGTGGCATACCTGACAGGTGAGGGAGTTGACTTCTCTCTCGGCTTTGTGCAGTCGTCCCGTGAGCTGACTGTTCTGTTCGTGGCTGAGGTGAAGCTCGCTCTCCATCCGCTCCAGCTGAAGACGCAACGACTGACGCTCTGCCTGTCACAGCAACATCCATTCAGATCCATCAAACACTGAAGTAATAACGACAAAAGGTTTTATTGCAAGTAACCATGACAACAGGACAGCAGTTATATCACCTCCAGCGACTTCACTGCAGCCTGAGACTCGGTCAGCTGTCTGATCTGGATGCGCTGGACATTCTCAGCCTGCTGGCCTGAGTTGTCTTTCTGGGCTCGGAGCTCGGCCACCTCCGCCTCCAGGCTTTTCAGCCGCAGGTGGAGCTGGGCTTTCTCCCTCAGCAGAGCCTCCACACGCTTCCCATCACGCAGCGTGTCCGAACTCTGATACTGAGCCACCAAATCCTCCCTGTCCTTCTCCAGACGAGATATCTGACAGCAGAGCATCACAACTTTGAGAAACCTTCTTCTACTCATTGAGATATTAAGATGCGAACCAATTAAAATCATGCCACACGCACGCACACCCACCTCCGCCTCATAACGGATTCTCCTCTCCTCCAGCATACGAGTATGCTCTTCTCTCTGGTGCTCAAACTGGGATTTGATGAAGGTGTACTCATACCGCAGCTTGTTGTACTCAGACCTGTACTTCTCCGCCTCCTACACAAAAATCGCACACCACATTATCAGCTAATCAGGGAAAGACGAGCAATCAAGCAGAGAACATGAAAGCACACTTCCAATTGATTTTCAGCGCAGCTCCGTGTTCATATCTTAACTGATGCTGTGGATTTAACACTCACAGCTGCTCACACCTTATGTAGTTTATTTCCTTTAAAACATATTTGATGCGCATGAAAGCAGATTATATGGGCAGATTTGGCACTACTGTGTTTGAATGAGTGTACAAAGGCATCATGCAACAGTGACGTGGATCAGCTATCAGTGTTTCCTCAACCGTTAGACAGCTCAAGTTTGAGAATGCAACATGACTTCATAGCTGATTTTAGCTATCAGACAAAGTTTAAAAAAAAAAAAAAAAAAGGAAATAATTATTGCTATTAATGGAATCCATGCATTTGTATCCTCATGCTTTGACCTCACAGAGCGTACTAAATGCTGCAGCCTGCCTACTGACTAAAATAAACGGTGTGAGCAAATGACCCCTCTCTTGTGCACCGTACAGTGGCTTTCTGTGAAATTGAAGGTTTTGCTGATTGTTTTTGTGTTTGCACTCTATGGACCTATTTTATTTGAGTGAGTTGTTGTCTATACAATCCACCCAAAGCCCTGAGGTCAGCTGACCTGCTCCTATTAGCTGTCCGTGAAGCCAGACTAAAAACCAGAGGTGATGGAGTCTTGTCTGTCCTGTCCTGTCCTGTCCTGTCCAGAACATGGAACAGTCTGCCTCTGTCTATCAGCTGTTTTCAGTCTAGTCCAGTCTCTCTGGAATTCAATGGCAGGTAAATACCTTGGCTTCTTATTATTATATATGATTATATGTATGTGATTCCAGTTGTTACTGTGAAGCACTTTGTCTTGTTTTTTTTAAATGGGCAAATATAAATACATTTAAATTGAATTTTGTCATGTTTATCATAGTCTTACTGTAAAGATGTGATCATTAGGACACAGATAACTACAACAAAGTTTATGAATACATGATTTTTAGGTTAATATTTTCATCCAGTTGGTTAAATCTCCTTGTATGTTACATGTATGAAATCAGCACTAAAACTGACATGGATACCGTGTCTATTTGAATCATCAATCTTTACCCCAGCAGTCCTTTTAAGTGTTTATGTTGGTTCAGCTACAGTCAAATATAAGAGAAAAAGCTTAAGCTGTTTTTTTGTTTATTTTATTTTATTTTTTTTAATTTATTTCTCAGAATTTAGTTTTATGGACACACAGACGCTCCATGATTGTTTCAAGAAATGTTTTAGTCTTACATGCTTTAAGAATTTTACTTTTTTTTAAACTTTTTTAAAAAAGTAAAGACTGACCAATTTGAAACTGAAAAATGGCTGCTGTACCTCTTCCAGCTTGCTGAACCTCTCTCTCACAGGCGCCTCCATTTCTTGCTGCACCTGAGCTCTGAGTAGTTCTAGCCGCTGAGGAGTCATCACCTGAACAGATGATGCACATATAAAAAAAAAAAAAAAAAAAGTGGGATGGCTAAATTTATTTAAAAAGTTAAGCAAGAAATAAATATGTCTACACTGTTCAGATTTGTAAAAGCAGGCACCAACCACTGGATAATCAAGTTCAGGTACAAATTTTTAAAATGATACAAAAAAAGCAAAGTGCACCTGCAGTCGGAGCTCCTCCAGGTCTCTGGTTTTGTCCAGTAACTCTCCTCGCAGCTCCGCCAGCAGCAGCTGCAGTTTCTCCTGCTGAGACTGTTTGTCACTCAGCAGGCGCTTGAGTTCACCCTGTGCCCGTGTGAACTCATCCTGCAGGCTGCAATAATAAGGACAAAATAAAAATAAGAAAAGACAGTAAAACATTACTACATAATAAAAAGTCTAATTATTCAATATTTTGTACCTGGTGTGTTCAGCCTTGAGTGTCTGGTAGTTGGTCCTGTGATTTTCACATTTGATCCTCTCATCAATAAGCATCTTCTGAAGCTCCATCTCTGCTCCACCAAGTCCAGCAGACAACCCCAGCATGGCTGCAGACTTCCCTATTCCAGGTTCCAGGTTCGGGACTTGAGTGGAAGAGGTCATTTCACTTTTGCAGGAGCAGACAGAAAGCGGGGTAACAAAAGAAAACTGGAAAAACTAAACAAAGCTATTAATATCTCTGCACAGAATGGTTACTCACAATGAGTTCTATGATTTCCAAAGAGGGAGGGGGCTAAAAAAAAAAATCTTATATCACTCTTGTGACTTGTAGTTAAGAGATTATGAAGACAAAAAATTGACCTTAGCTTTGTTGTCAGTTAGTAACCATGGCTGCTGTAAAAAGAGTCCCCAAGCCACTTGTTATAATAACCTCTTGGCTGTCAAGGCAATGCTCGGAATCAGTCTCAAGTGATTAAAGCTCCTCTCTGGCAGCTGGCTCTGTTATCTACAAACACAGTCTGTGTGATTGTAACCATTGTGGGTTGATCGGAATAGATAAGGCAGCAGGATGCTTGCGACAAATATCGCAGCACAAAGTGTCACATATTGCCTTCAGATTCTGCAGAATAGTGAAATTAAAATATGAACCGAGTACACTTCAAGGAGGTTTGTCCTTTCAAAACACAAACTATACACAAAACAACGTTCTTACCGTGCATGCTGGGTTACCGTGTTTCACAATTAACACCTTTAAAAGACTTAATCTAAACTGAAACAGGTGATGATGGTCAAGTTTAGGAAAACAGTCTCGATCTATCCCGGATTGTTTTTAAATGTCGCGCCCCCACGTACCAGTCGCATAGTATGCTAACTACTCAGTTATGGGACACTGTTCATTTGCTATTTTCTTTTAAAGGTAGTCATTCCCAGTTTAAATATTAATTATTAATACGGACTGTTGTGTTTTAGTACACACACACACACACACACACAAACTAAATCATTCAATGCAGGGAATTTAATATATACCAACAAGCTAACTTCAAATTGAGCTAACTAGCATAGCTAACGTAATGTACGAGCTGGTGCGTACAGGTTTGAACATTAACCTATTATGAAAGGCTATAATGCAAGTTATTGGTTTTTTGTTGGGGGGTTTTTTCTTACAAATTCGGGGAATTGGGCGAGAAAAAAAAAACTTGCCTCATGCACTGAAACCCCACTCTTTCCTGCTTTCAGATAGCTAGCTAGCTAGCTTCGGCTAGCCTTCTGTGTAAACAACACTGTGGAATTATGGGTAAACATTTCTCAGGGCCTGTTTCTCTCACAAAACAGTGTCAAAATATTAGTTATCACGTTTATACAACCTCCTTGTGATTTAGTGTTTAATTATTTATTAATCCAGATACTTCATAATGATTTTGTAATAAATGGATCAACGATGTCTCAACACGTTTAACCAGATTTAATTTCACTTCAAAGCATAAGTGCCTTTTAAAAATCAGATAAATGTAAACATTGTATACATACATACATACATATGTTTTATGCATGAACCTACTAAAGCAAGCTTTCTGAACTACTCTAAACTATGCAGAATATATATTTTGTACTACATAAAAGAAGCTTAATAAAGGAGTAACATTAAAAGCACACTATGTGCATAATTTCCACCACATAAATAAATACAAAAAATGTGCACTTTAGCTGAGACAATACAAGATAACATGAAGGGACCATCCTGATTTCTATGCAGGAGATTGAGCTCAATCTTAGTGCTTTATAAAAAATAAAAAAACACATTTCTCTACTGAGAACCAATTTAAATAATGTTTATCATATCAAACAACCTCAGGTTATAAGTTTTAACCTGAATAGCTCAGGTTACACCATATATATTGTAAGCAAAGATTTCCCACAAGGATTGTTAAAATGTTCAGTCTACAGTTTGACCAACCAGACTAAAAGGACACAATATACTTTGTGACCAAACTAGAGCTAAACCATCAGCTCGTATGGAGCTTCTCAAAGTCTATCCACAAAGATCCCCCTTAATGCAGATGTATGAGATGTGATAATGGTAGTGTGCCATAAACAGAGAAAATGGGGTTAATGCAACTTTATCATTGCATATTTTAAGCAGGGGGATTTGAGTTGACAGTTTTGTTGATCAGGTGAAACACTTGAAGATTAAAGTCAAAATGTTCAAAAAGACACAATTTAGACACCAGTTACTTGTCTAATGACAAGAACTTCTGCGGCAGAACATATTAAAGCAGTATCCTTGGTGGTGTGTTGAGGTTGGCAGCAGACCTTAACTTCTGCATCATTTGGTTTAAATCCTGCGACTCGTACCCAAATAATTAGGTCCACTCGTCTTTTTTTGTTTTTATGGTTTTATAGCCCAAAGACTACTTTGATGGCTACATGCCTGAAGCGTGTGTGGACATGAAATCAGTCTGTTTATTGTAAGACTGCTCAGCTAATGTGGGTCTAAAGCTTATGTTTGATGGAAATGAAAGTGTAAGAGATGCTCCAAAGGCACCTAAGCTGAGTGAGAGAATAGCTCAGGATGATGAAGAACAGGCAGAGAATGTAGAAGCTGCAGCTTCAATTCCATGTTGGGGAAGTGGGCAAGTTTGAGCCTGCCACTCCAAGAAAATAGAAATGTCAAGATGAAAGTGTATCCTGGAAGTCTTCAAAGTTTGTTGCTTGCAGTCAAGTTTAAAATAAAGAGTGGAAGTCTTCATATTGAAGATATGACATGTCAGGAAGATTAGCCGAGTCTGGAAGGAGAAAGATCTCTGCTGTGGAAGACTTGGATTGGGTTCAAACCTGAAGATTTAAGTGATCGGTTTTCACGTCCACCAGCCTAGATTAAAAAAGATTAAAGCACCAGGAGAAAGTTTACATAATTGAAGGGTCCTTGGTGGGGTTGAGAGTAGACTTTAACTTGTGCATCAGCTGATTCAAATGCTGCTACTAGTATTCAAATACTAAAGTCCACTTGTGTATTTTTTTTTCTCACAATTTTATTGCCCAATGACTAAATTGAAGGTAAAAAAAAACTTCCTCGATGGACAGTTCTAATGTCTGACTAAGTATCTAAAAGGTTAGAAGAATAAGGCTACACACCTGGAGCGTGTGAACATTAGATCAAATCTCCTAACTTTAAGACTTTAGAACGTTGGATGGTAAATGAAAGAGTAAGAGATGCTTCAAAGGAACCTGCACCAGCTGTGTGAGCAGATGGCTCAGGTTGATGAAGAACTGGCTGAAGTTGTACAAGCTGGAGGTTCAACTCCCTATTAGGTTGGTGGGAAAGTTTCTGAAAGTCTTAGTTGTGTGAAGGGCTGTTGCTTTCAAAGAATCAAAGTAAAGAGTGAAAGCCTTCATAGTGAATGTGCAACATGCCAGGAAGATTAGTTCAGTCTGATTGGAGGATACTCTTGGGTGTGGACAACAAGGGATCAAACCTTATTAAGTTTTCAAGTCCACGGGCCCAAATGAAGAAGATAAAAGCACAAGGAGAATGTTGAGAAGCACGGCGGGGTTGGCAGAGAACCAAGCTTGCTTGCTTTGGGTGGACAGGAAAATAGATGAAAGGAAAAGAGTGAAGCGTAGGAACATATTTGTTGTTTTGGTTAGTTTAGTGATTCTATGACTATCCTTTTGTGTTTATCATTATTTTTATTCATGCGGGTTGTGCTGTGGTTTTAGTAGTTTTTATTTAAGGGCAAGGCAGCTAATTAGCAATTGGCAACACCTGGTATCTCCTCTCCCTGCCATGAGACTGGAGTGTGGCAGAAGTAAATGGAGGAGACGGACACCTATCAAGAGCAAGAACAGGATGGATACGAAGCAGCTTGGGCAGAAGAAAATTACTGCCAGTGACAGACTGGTGGATTGGAGTGGTGCTGGAGGAATTGCCAGCTGTGCGAGGGAGAAAGAGGAGTAATTCTACGAAACAGATGAGTCTAAAGAAAAGTCTACACATCTTGCCTTGACATCCTAAAAGTGTCTTAGTGCCTCTTGTGTTTTCTAACAGCAACCAACCAGACCAGGGCAGACGATGGTGTTGGTACCATGGCACTTTAGGGAGGACATGTCACTGGATCTTCTGGAGAACATGTTTAAATTTCATTTGGTTTGCAGCTCAAATGAAGGACGGCTACAGTTCAGTCAAAATGTTTCCATGACTAAATGAACTACTTTATAATGAAGCTGCATTTGTTCTGCACGAGAGAACTTACTTTTGATCACGATAGGTTCCCAAACATTAACCTTTAAAATGACCCTTCATCTAAGATTGTCTTCACCAGCTGCTACCTTCATGTGCTGTTTTAGCAGACATTCAGAGTCCATCAGGGCTGAAAATGCTATGGATTTGTAAGAAAGAAATTACACTGTTCATTTGAATCTGGCCACTGATTCACTGTTAATAGTGATAAAGCAGTTTTGTTTTATGCTGTGAAAGCATCTGTTTGGCGGGAGCTCATGTTTGGTGTGTGTTGTCCCATAAGATGATTAAAATGTGAAGCAAAGCATAATTGGTGTGTTCAGCGGCTACAAACCGAGCTGTGACACCCGTAAGTGTTTCTACTAATGTCAGCATAGAAATGCAACAGAGAAAAGCCCCAGTTATAGCAACAAAAATCTGGAACAGCCTCCTTCTGTAGGTTAGACAGGCTAACTCCCTTGCTGTTTTTAAAAGCTGTTTAAAAACATTTTTATTCTTTGGCATTTTAGCAAGACTGAGTTGTCATCTTTGTCCTTGTAGTTTATTTTTAACTGTTCTTTTTCATGTATCTGTCTTGCCATTTTATTTTCTAAAGCTGTTTAAAAACATACAGCTGACCAAAGTGCTGTAGAGATTCAGCAAGTGAATTAAAAGTGCTTTATAAATATGGTAAAAGACTGGAAGTTGGACATAGCAGGTCTGATATGGTTAAAATCCACTGTGCTGAAATGAATTTCCAGATATTTTTATTGATCTGATATTTTTGAATGGTTGTCACATTGGTCTGTTTTTCCACACTGAGGTTTTCCAGACCATGGCTGAATGAGAGGACATAGTTTTATCTGGCAGTGATAATTTCCTCAAAGTTGTCATACAGTCAATTTGAGGCAACCTGAGGTGTCAGACTGCAACAACACCACCAAAGTCTGGTTCATTTGTTAAACCTGGAATCTGTTCTCCATCTTGGAAGATGGATATGCCTCAAGTGGATACAAAGTTTAAAAAAAAAAAAAAAAACTTTCATGTCTCAGTATCAAGCCCCAAGAGAAGCAGAAACATTGGCAAGGCCACCAGAATAAAAGTGTCACTTTCCTTCTATGGGTTTGGAATTTACTCAATTTGTCAACATGTCTCTCCTGCAGTGAATTGAACTAGTGGAAACAGCTGTGGATGATTGAGGCCAAAAGGACTGTCCTGCTATTCATTGATCTTTTCTGCATCTGGGTTCTGGTGCCGCATTAAGTCTGTGGCACGTAGCCACCTGTGTCTAGCTACCACAAGGATTTTGATCTGCTTTTGTGAGCGTGCTGGTCTCTTGTGCAAAATGAACTGTGTGGACTTTAAGATTTCAGCCCGTAAGGTTGCTGCTGGGTCCAAGGACCCAATTGATACATCTGGGAGCCCTCTGACCAGCCTCCATGTGGAGGCTGTGAAAGGTTCACTGCAGCTGGAGCTCCAACCAGTGTAGATGAAGGGAACCAAACAGTCAATAATGGCAAAAGATTTATAAAAACTATTGTGATACTGTTGGCTCCAAGCAGGTAGGTTTAGTCTACTTTAGTTTGACTTTCAGGGTTGTCTCCAGCCTTTAAGGACACCCTGGGCTCTGCCCAGACATAATTTGAAATGAGAACTTCAGGCACTTAATATAAAGTAGCTAATAACACTACTATCCAAGCCTGCATGCTGGAGACGTGCAGAACAATGCTGTTGTGCAGGTTGAAAGTGTTTAAGATGCAAGACCTCATTTTACTGCATTTGTGTATTGAAATTGTAATGAGGGATCCTTAAGGACACAAGATAATCAGCCACATCCACACACAAAGCAATGAAAGTCCAAAGCAAGGTTTTATTAAAAACAGTCTGGTTCAAAGTGGCAGTCCTGAAAAGCTGTTGGAATACAAGATGTGGTTGTTAGACAGGCAGGATACAACAAAGACAAATCAATTCCAACAAGTGCAAGACAAGATAAATCCAGGTAACAAGCCTGGTTTAAAAACAGGAATGCAAAGACTAAAGCTCCATGCTGTATCAAGTTGAGCTCTGCCAACCATCTAGCAGGGAACCAGAAACAGGAGGTTTAACAGTGGAGTATGTAAGATTTTCCCTGTTAGGGTGCATTCATTCCTTTCCAAGTTTCTTGATCTTTCAAAGAGCCACACTTAAAAAACAGTTAAGTCTTTAGTGAAGCTGTATCATGCTAGGAAGAATAGTACAGTTTGATAAGAGGGTGTTCTCTACTGTAGACAGCATAGATTCAAAACTTATCCTTTACAAGCAAATGAACAAGATACAAGCACCAGGACAAGAGCTGGCAACTAAAGAGTCCTCAGTGGTGCAGGTTGGGGTTGGCAGAATGTGCATAGGTCAAACCCAGTGGTGCAGGGAGTAGTTCAAAGCCTGCCTGTTTGCTGGAACCTAGAACTAAAACAAGCTTCCCTCTGTTGTAGACTTAAAAACTAGACCTTTGTGATTTGAACAATTAGGTTTATCAACTCAAACAGGCCAAATGAAAAAAAAGTACCAGAATTGAAAGTTGACTGAAAGCATGCAGGGGTAGTCTCAGTGGTGCATAGGAAGAATCATCCAACAAACAGGAGCCATGGTGCAGGGACTAATGCATTGTATGTGTCTAATGTCTGACTAGTGCAGTTAGTGGCATTAAGGCAGATGGAATACAACAATAACATGCGTCAAAGTGTGGCACCATCAAACTTTAATTTGTACTATACTAGTGTATATACACTAGTATGTAGCATAGATATAATCATCTAGTGTATACAATAGTGTCAGAGAAACTACAATGCAGTTGTTGTGTCCTGATTCATAACCCCTGCTATACAGAGTCCCAGAATTCGGGGAGGGGACACGGCCCCCTCCCCTACCCACATCAGTGAGAAGGTTTTTTTTGATCCAGGTTCCAGCAACAGGCAGGATTCAAACTAGACCATGCACCTACTGGCGACTTACAGATCTTCGGCAATGCCACCATGCCACCAAGGACCCTTCACATTTCTCAATTTTCTCCTGGTGCTTTTATCTTTTTCATTTGGGGTGTTGGCCTTGAAAAGAAATGGTTTGAATCTTAAAGTGTGTTGCCAGGTCACAGGAGAGGGAAGCTTGTTTTGTTCCAGGTTCTTGCACCAAGCAGGATTCAAACTCATGCCATACACCATTGATGACTTGTGCACACCTGCCAACCCCACTACACCACTGAGGATGCTTCAGCTGATAATATTCTCCTAGTGATTTTATCTTGCTCATTTGGGCTGATGCAGTTGAAAAGCAATCGCTTAAAGGATAAGGTTTGCACCCATGTTGTCTACACTACGGAGCACCCTCCTATCAGACTGTGCTAGTCTTCCTAGCGTGAGATACCTTCACTATAAAGACTTTTAACTGTGTTTTAAATGTGACTTCTTGAAACATCAAGAAATTGATAAGGAAGTTACCCTAACAGGGAGTTGAACATGTTTCTAGAACAGCCTTTTCTTCATCACCCTGAGCTATCCTCTCATGCAGCTGTGCTGTCTTTGGAGCATGTTACTCTTTCATTTGCTTCTCCTCTTGTTTGTGTCATGATTACTTCTCTCATCAAGTTCATCTGCTCCACCTGAGCTCCTTGGTTGCTCATCATTTTCACCTGCTTCCTGCTCTACTTAAACCTTCTCCTGTTTCTGGTTCACTACCAGATGGTTGGCAGAGCTCATCTTGTTGATACAGCGTGGAGTTTTTGTCTCCAGATTTCTGTCATCATCCTGGGATTGTTCCCTGGATTTATCTTGTCTGGTACTTGTTGGAATTTGTCTTGTGTTGCCTTTGTTGTATCATGCTCGCCACATGGTCTTGCCTGGGTTTGGACCCGTGCTCAGAACTACCACAGACTATTGCCTTCTCTGCTGGGAAGCAGCTGTTTTCTGCCTCTTGTAATGACCCATGCCTGTCTAACAACCACTTCTCTGTATTCCAGCAGCTTTTCAGGACCACCACTTTGGGCCAGACCCTAATTTTACACTGAACCTCTGTTTTAATAAACCTTACTTTATTAGGACCTTCATTGCTTTGTGTGTGTGTGCGGCTTTTTTACTTTTTTTTTTTTTTTTTTTTTTTGCTTTTTCGCAGGGGGAGGTCCTCAAGGATCCCTCCATTGCAACTTCAATATTTTTTTTTTTTTTTTTTTTTGTCTTACTAAATGTATTTAAAAAAAAAAAAAAAGTCACCTGAAACCTCCACAGCAACACTTGACGCATCTCTTGCATAGAGGCTAGAATAGCATTATTGGCTATTTTATGGTGAGTGCCTGAAGTTATTTATTTAAACAAATATAAAATGGTAGAACCAAACTGCAGACAAACTTGATATATCTGACCCAGTATACCACAGCTCACCACTTTCCACCAGAAATTGTTTCTCCCACCTCTTGCACTGGTGGCCGCCTTTAATCTCATCTCCCGCATCCTATTAACTCTCATCAACCTGTGGCTGCTGAAAAATCCACCACCACCAGTGAGCGTTATTGCAACACATTTGGCTAAATTTGCCTCAAGGGCTGGTCTTGTCAACTTTTTTTTTTTTTTAAATCTCACTTCTTTCTGACGTGAAACCCATGGCCTACTATTGGGACAGGCATTGGCCCTTGGTTGTAATTGGTCCAGCCAAGGATCGCTATGCTGTTCACCCAGTCATGATCACCTTCCATACAGCTTTTCACTTTTTACTTGTTGACCTATGAACAAACAAAACAGGTAACCTGCTCGTTACAGTACTGTTGTTAATGTGATACATGTAACGACTAAAGTGTTCAACAGGTGACTGCCTGCTGTGAAGTCGTATCGCAACCCCAGACTTCGACTGCAATGCTGTGAAGGAAACGTTTAGGCAGAGAAGTTTCTAAATGTTCTGGTGAAAGAGTTTTATTCAGTCCCTGCGCATATTCGTACAGTTAAGATCCCAAATAACGTAAACCCTATAAAGAGTGGATTCATTTTAAGCTGTAATACAACCTAGAAATAAATACAATGGTGGTAGATACCTGTCCCACTGTGTGGAGAAAAAGTAGTTTCACCTCTGAAAAAAAACATGAATGGGTTAGGATCATAAGGTACAGGGGTAGGTGTGTCTTCTTAGAGTCAGTAAGAAGACTTCAGGAGCCTGATTGCAGTTGGATACGGCTGGATACAGATTTATTCCAGTATTCCTGTACAGAGGTATGACATATGTAAGCATGGTCTAGGATAAAGAATAATGCAGTACTCAGTACAAATAAAATACTGATTAAGCTATTTGTATTAAACACAATGAGGTATACAAATGATTAACAAGCATCAGGCCTGATCTGGTGTACTTTGAAATAATAGTAAAACAATGTTGCCATCTACTGGCAGACTTAAACCGAGTGGCCAGATTAGCAAAGTTTTAAGCTAATATTACAACAGAAAAAATAACCTATTTGACTGCACGTATGATGTAGATACCGACGAGTGTAAATATAACGCACAATCATATAAACAGAACAGTCAGAAAACTAACTGCTGCATTAACTATACAGGCTTCAGGAACCTAGCGAAAATACCAGCTACATGCGAGTCAAACAGATAACACAGGAAATTACAAGAATGGTTTTAACTTCCTGTAGGAGATACTGAACTTACATATCATCAGTGACGCACTTTGTGATGTACGCTTATAAACAATACTGCTGAGTGAACTAAGCTTCTGCTTGCAGACTACGTTCACTCCACAGCCAGGTTCCAGACCACGGTGACGCTGTCTCTCTCTATCTGCAGTAGGGTGAAGTGCAGTGCGGTTACAGATTAATCCCTGCCTACAAATAGTTCTGTCTGCTTGGAACATTTGTCTTTCCAACATCACTGCCCCCACATTGGTATGCAATGTGCACTATTCTGCTCCATTGGTCTAGTCACTTGGCATCTCAGGCAATGAGGCAGACAATCAGCCTGCTGTATACTTTGTCTTTTATCTGAATATCCTCTGTCCTGATATGGTCATCGGGTCCTGGGAATACTTTCAACTACTTTCTAATCTGCCAAAGAGATTGAGGTAACTGCGGCTGCACCATCATTACAACTGATTGAACTGTAACAGCAGAAGCAGGAGATCTCCATTTGCCTCTTGTCTGCAAGTTGGGGAAGTAATTTGTTGTAAAAAACAGTCCAAAACTTGTCTGCCAAAACCTGTGAGTGTCTCCGCCTCTGACATTCAAGGATCTCTGACTGCGGTTAAACAACTTGTGGCAATGAACCATCAGGCCGCCCCCTAAACAGACAGTTTGGGGTTACCGGGTCCAAATCAGCTACATTGGCTGATGTGTAGCCCAGGGGCTTGGAGTTGGGTATGGCCTAGGGCTGGGCGATATGACCTTTTAGTAATATCCCGATATTTTTATGCCATGTCACGATGTACGATATATATCTCGATATTTACCTTAGCCTTGAATTAATGCTTTGGTGCATACAATCACATCAGTAAGATGATTTTGTGTCTCCATTAAAACATAATTGTTCATACTGCATTAAGATGTGCTGATTTTAAACATTTATGCCAAAAGGATGAAATTGTAACGAAGCAAACTGATCAAAACCGCATTTATTGAACAGTTAAAGCAGTGGCAGAAACATGTCATTTTAAAACAAAATAAAGTGCCTTTGCATGATGTAATAAATGCAACGTATGAAAATAGGTGCTCTAGGGGGGGACTTTTCAAATGATGAACTATTATAAGGCTTTGCTTTATGGATACGTTTTTGAGTTGTCGTGTATTTTTTTTAATCGCAGAGTTTAGCATAGAAATCAGTCTTATAATACAGGCAGAATGTCCTCGTGTCGTCTCCAATAAACGGCTTCAGCCAGTTTTTAATTCAGGATTTGATTCCCACTGCTTTCTGTACTTTCTAGAAACATGACGAGCTAGATAAATATGCTCGTGTCACACACACAGTGGATGAGGTGAGTAAGTGACAGAGGTTGTGAATGTAAACAAATATAATTAATTATTTTTGCGTGACGTGAAAAACTTTGCAATTTACATCCCGCTCTGCAATCCAGAGCGGGATTAGTGGCGGATTTGGCTGTTCATTGTGACTGTAGGTGGAGTCGTGCAGGTGTCCTCTCTGCTCCTCTGACTGGCTGCAGCTGCAGCCGGAGCGACTGAGTGCTTTAGGACGGGGAGAGACTCTCGTTCTGACAATAACTTTCCAATATGTGCTCTAAAGTCAGTCGCCAAAACACCAGGAAAGTCTCCAATAACTCCTGTAAAAGTTGCTAGATTTGTCGCTAGTCGCTTTTCACAAGAAGTCGCCAGATTTAGCGAGAAAGTGGCTACACGCTGCCTCTCACGACATAGCTCACATTATGTACGTAACTAGGTGCGCTTGCTTTAACTCTCCGTGCAAAGCGGTGCAGAGTCAAAGAGGAGTGAGAAAACCCCGCCCACAGCTAAAAACAACTGCGTGACAACAGGATACTCGAATGTGGCAAATATAGGCATTTTCTATATCGCGCAGGGGACTAACCACGATATCTCGATTATATTCGATATATCGCCCAGCCCTAGTATGGCCTCTGCTTCAATGAGGATCGTCATAAGTACCTCCTCAATTACTGCTTGTAAAACCAATTGTAATATAGAGAGCCGACTTCACCGAGTGGATTTCTCTTTCCTAAGTCCAACCAAAGTTGGGTGCAGCCAGTGGGTTGAAGTGAAATGAGATCAGCTGAGTAGCAAGCTGTTGCTGGAGATCAGGACTTAGGTTGTAAAAAGCTTCTTTTAACTCTCTTACCTCCTCTAAAGTATGTTCCTTGATCCAAGTATAACTTGTACGGTTTGCAGTGTCAAGCTATGAACCTTTGCAAAGCAATGAGGAAGGCTTCTAAATCAAGGGAACCCTTTCATATGTACAGCCGGAGTGGTGAGCTATTTAAAGATAACTCCCCATCTCTTCTCTATCCTTCAGCCCATCTTCACTTGAAGCGGACCAAAGCAGTCAATGCTGCAGGAGTAAAAGGCTGGTTTGAATAATCTAAGTCGAGGTGGTCGTAGGTCAGTCATCACTGCCGTCTTAGATCTCTATCTGTGACGTTCAGGGCATCTGTGCTGATGAAATTTCACTACCTTTCATCCTCTAAGGATCCAAACTTTGCGTCTCGGTTCAGAAAATACCCGTTCAGGCCCAGGATGGCAAAGTTTAGCATCGTATTCCTGGATGAGTAGCTTTGTTAAATGGGGTGCACAGTAGCAGGATCTGGTCTGCTCACACGGCACAACTTTCCTCCCGCTATAATGACTTGATGCGAACATATCAAACTTGGCGAAAAGGCAAAGTAGATGTAGCCTGTACCATCTACGACTTGTAGATGGTACAGGTTTGCACTTTTTGAGGAGTTTGCAGTCATTTGCAAAACTGTCCTGCTGGGCTTTACTGTAAGCGAGCTTCTCTACTGCCTCATATGCACCAGCCGTTGGAGGTACAGTCTAATTAGTAATGCAATTATCTCCCGAGCTAATGATTCCACCAATTCTTGCCATGTGTTGAAAGCCTGGAAACTGAGGGGTGTATTGACTCCACAGAAAACTGAACGCTTGAGTTAAGGTGTGCCCTCAGTGTTATTTAATGAAAGGAATTGTAGAAAAGCCTGCCTAAAGGTTGACACGCTGGCTCTTTAAGGGGCGGAGCCTGGACTACCGTGAGCAGCTTGCCAGGCCAGAGGGGAGAAAAGAAGAGATGAGAAGAGGATTTTCTTCCAGTTAAAGTGTAGTTCGGCACTTTAAGACTTTTTCAGTTTGTTTGTAACCCCACTTGGATGTTTTTGTGCGTGAAGTCCAGTAAGTCAAGTCTAAGTTTGTAACGCAGTTTATTTAGTGGAAGTCTATATTCTTTTGCTTAATTGATGCCATGCACTGTTCACATGAGCAAATCATCCATGGCACAGAGGCAGCTTCATGCACATATAGAAAGCCTGTTTGTGCATTTATGCTAAAACTGTAATATTTTGCATGATTATTTAGTTGCTGATATTTCATTTTTGTCCTTGAACCATACAAGACATGTCAAGTGTAAAGAGGACAAATTGGAACCTTCAGTTGGTTTAATAAACGCTGTTGAAGTTCAAGTGACTCGTTCTTTGGAGTTCTAACCGGACTCACAACAGTGGTTTGAACACTCCAACCAGCACAGCACCGTCACTATCTTTTAAATGGTCCTTCGAGCCGGAGATGACAATTCACTGTTTAAAGATGCAGAACCCAGAGTCAACGGCAACAGACACACGACCTAAACGGAAAGGGGCAGTTCCTTCCTACTTGTATGATTATGACCTGAGTGGTCCAGGATCGCAGGACAAAGTCCGAGCCGCAGTGGAGCCAACAACGTTGGAGCAGCTAACTACAAGATCATCATCACCACCAGCTAGTCAGAGCTTGGATATGGTGAACTTGGAGGATGTAGAGGATTCTTTGGAGTTCTAACCGGACTCACAACAGTGGTTTGAACACTCCAACCAGCACAGCACCGTCACTATCTTTCAGGAGTGCTGGCCACTCCTGAAGAGCTGACCCCAGGAATTTGGGCCCGCAACTCCACTCATTGGGTTCCAAGAGCTCATGCAATGCCTTGCCTCAAGTGAGCTCATCAGCGGGGTTACTTGGAGACTCAATATCTCGCCAAGCAGTAAGATCTGTAAGCTCCTGTATCTCTGCCATGATGGTGTCCATGAATACCTTAAACCTGCATGACTCTGGAGCCATGAGAGGACAGCGGTTGAATCACTCTACGGTATGCTGTGACAAATGGCAAAGGTGAGCTTGGTCTTCAGCAACTTTATTTGGTGAGCCCCTGTCACTGCTGCACACAGCTCTAACTGAAGTATCAATAGTTGTTTCTGAGGTGCTACTCTTGAGCGTGCAAGGAGGAAACTTACATGTACCATCCTGTGAGAATCGTCCCACTGTAGATAGGCGACTGCTCGTTAAACACAAAATATGTGAACGTCTCTCTTGGTCTCAGTCCAGTCCATGTATCACAGAGAGATTTTACTTGAGGCAAATGGTTCAGCTCCTCCTCCCAGCTGTGCCAGGAAATCAACAGATCTTGGGGTAGGTTAATGTCATCCCAGTCTCTCTGTCTGTCCCAAAGCTGTTGGACCAGTACTTTTGCTCATGTGGTGGAGGGAAGTATGTACCCAAGAGGGTTGTACTGACCAGCCCAAACAAAATAGATGTTGCGCATGGTGACAGTGTTACAGGGAACTGATCTGTGCTTGAAGCCAAAGGTATCGGCATCACATTGCCAACTTAGCCCTCAAGTTGACTCAGATTCTTCTGACTTGTTGTGTGCCAACCACAGTTCTAACTCACTTGACCTGATATCTTTTTTTTTTTTGTCATTTAGGTTTTTATTAAGTGTTTTCAATTTCTCAATCAACAAACCAAACAATGATAACAACAATAAATAATAAAAATAAAAAAATAAAAAAAAAGAAATAAAATAAAAGTAATGGCACAATCATGGTATTGTAATCACAGCAAAGTCTTGATTTTTAAGGAATGACATGAAAAAAGTCCATGTTTTGTTAGCTTTGTCCTGGATGTTATGTACCTTAGAAATGAAGATCTCATATGCAGCCGTCTCAGTCATCAGTTTGATCCAATCCTCAAATTTTGGTCTATGAGGACTCTTCCAAATCCGTAGAATCAATCTGAGCGCCACTACAAATGCAGCCACCACAAATCCAAACATTTCCTTTGTAAATGTAGATGGCATAATTGTCTTGTCTCCAAGCAAGCACAACTGTGGCACTGCTGGGATAGGCAAGCCAGTCCATTTTTTCAAATTGCTGATAACCCCCATCCAAAATGGATAGACCAGAGGACATTCCCAGAAACAATGAAGGTATGTCCCAACATCAGTTCCACATTTCCAACATGTATCACTCTGTACTAGTCCCATTTTAAAAAGCTTTGATGGAGTAAAATAATAGCGATGAATAGTTTTGTAGTGAATAAATCTGCTTCTAGTGTCTCTAGTTGCCCAACCCAAATTTGAAATAATGTTGCTCCACACCTCTTCACTAATTTCAGTATGTAAATCTTTTTGCCATGTTTATCTTAGACCATCACATATTGTGGCTTTACTACTCAAAAGATTTTTATAAAACATTGATGCCGACTGAACATTACCTGGCTTATTCAACCATTCTTGTAATGTACTCTCTGTCCGTAATTGATTTAGGCTAACAACTGAGCCCACACTACTTCTAACCTGCAAGTATTTCCAAAAGTCTCCCTTGTCAGTCAAATTAAACGTTTCTTTTAACATACTAAATGACAAAGTCATTATCTCTATACAGATGACCTATTTTATGCACCCCTAGTTCAAGCCATTTCCGCCACAAAATAGGAGACTTTCCAATACGCACTAGAGGGTTATTCCAGACAGAAGAGTAAGTCTGTTTATATGGAGAGAGTCCTAACATTTTATGGGCTTTCGCCCATGCCCATTGAGAGTGTTGTAAGATTGGATTCTGTTGTATTGAATTTGTTGATTTCTGAGAAAGAAACTGGATGATATTAAAGGGATGTACAATTTTCTTTTCAATATTAACCCACCTAAAGTTTGAACCCCCTTTCCAATGCTTAGACAATTTATTCATTTCAAATGCAAGATTATACAGCTCCAGGTCTGGGAGGGCCAGGCCTCCACAAGCCTTCAAAGCTGTGAGTTTTCTTACTCCAATTCTCGCTTTCTTACCATTCCACAGAAATTCCTTGATTAGTGAATTGTATTGTTTAAAAAAGGCATTACTTACTGTTATTGGTATCATCATTGATATGTAGTTAAACTGTGGAGCAACCAGCATTTTAATAGTGTTAATTTTACCCCACAAAGTAAGGTTAAGTAATTTCCACTTATCCAAATTTGTTTTCAGTTTTTTTTTTTAGCAATGGTTCTATATTTATCGAGATGATGTTAGTCAACTCGGAACACAACTTCACACCAAGGTATTTCATTCCCACAGGCACCCATCTGAACTGGAATGGAGAAAGAAGAGGTTGGAAACATCCCTTTGATATCGGCATGGCTTCTGACTTTTGCCAGTTAATATTATAGCCCGATAGTTTTGAAAAATTTTCAATTGTTGATAAAACCTTTGGAACAGAAGAGGAAGGATCTCTAATAAGAAGCAAAATATCATCAGCATAGAGAAACATTTTGTGCTCTTCCGAACTATGTATAACACCTCCAATATTCTTGTTTATTCTAATTGTGGCTGCCAAGGGCTCAAGGAATAAAATGAATAACAGGGGGCTTAACGGGTCACCCTGCTTTGTCCCGCGCTTCAGGCTAAAAAATGGAGACCTGAAACCGTTTGTCAAAACTGCCGCCCTAGGATCTGAGTAGATAACACTCACCCATCGAATTAAGCCCTCTCCAAATCCAAATGCTCTAAGAGTATATTGAAGGAAGCTCCATTCTACTCTATCAAAGGCCTTATGGGCATCCAATGATAAAGCGACAACTGGAGTATGATTATTTTTGTTTAGCCACATAAGGTGCAGAAGACGTCTAATATTATCGGATGATGTTCTACCTTTCACAAACCCTACCTGGTCTGAGTGAACCAAGCATGGTAATATTTTTTCCATTCTAAGGGCAATAACTTTAGTCAATATTTTACAGTCTACATTAATCAGGCTCACTGGCCTATAACTACCTGGATCAGTGGGATCCTTGTCTTTTTTGTAAATAAGAGAGATCAGAGCCTCATTAAATGTATCTGGCATCTTTCCCAATGAAAAGAATTCCTTATAAACTTCTGTTAAAATAGGAGCCAATTTGTCCACAAACTTTTTATAATATTCTGATGGAAACCCATCTAATCCAGGTGATTTTCCCGTTTTCATTAGAGATATAGCCTTTTTCACCTCTTCCACAGTAATGGGACTATCTAAACCTTCCTGTTGGTCCGTAGTCAGTTTTGGCAGGTTAAATTTTGAAAAAAAATCATCACACTTCTGTTTGTCAAATATTACCTCAGATTCATAAAGTTTCTTGTAAAATTCTAAAAATACTTTATTTATGTCACCAGTGCTGGTCTTGAGTTCACCTGTCTCATCTTTAATAGCAGGGATTGTATAGCTCGCCTCTTTTTTTTTAAGCTGTCTTGCTAATAGCCGTCCTGCTTTTTCTCCACTCTCGTAAAAATTGCTATTAAGTCTAAATAGAGCATATTCAACTTTCTTATTGTATATTTCATTAATCTGCAATTTTAAGTCACAAATATGTTTCAATGTAACATCTGAATATTGTAATGATAGCTTCCTCTCCAGTTCCATTAGTTCACTTTCCAAAGCTAAAATCTTTTTTGACTGTTCTCTTTTTTGATTACTGGCATAAGCAATAATCTTACCCCTAATGTAAGCTTTTGATGCCTCCCAAACTGTGGCAATCCTTTCTACTGAACCCATGTTAAATTCAAAAAAGTTATCCAACTCGCCTTCCAATAACTTAAAAAAATTAGGGCTTTGAAGCAAAGACACATTGAGTCTCCATCTACCCTTTTTGACAAGGTCTGGCTCCAAAACTACACCAAAGTGCACAGGGGCATGATCAGTTAAGGCTATAGGTCCTATCGTGCAATCAGAAATATTCTCAACCATATTTTTACTTATTAAAAAATAATCGATTCTAGAGTGTGATTTGTGCTTATGTGAATAAAATGTATATTCTCTATCCCTTGGGTTGACAGTTCTCCATATGTCAACTAATCCAAGGTCTTTCATCATTAATTTAATAGCCATTCTATCTTTCGGTTTGTTTCTGGAGAAAGCGGTTTTATCTATTGCTGCATCTAAAACTTGGTTAAAATCACCGGCAATTATTGTGTTATCACCTGATATGTCTCCCATTATTTTGTTTATTTTATGGAAAAAAATTGCGTCGTCGATATTGGGAGCATAAATATTACATAAATTAATTTTGACTCCATTGATTTTAGCTTCCAAACATATCACTCGGCCTTCAGAATCCTTTTGTTCTTTGATAAAGGAAAAATTTACTTTTTGTGTACTAAGATAGCCACACCATGCTTCTTACTTGTATATGAGCTGTAAAACACCTGCCCAACCCAATCTCGTCTCAACTTGAGCGCCTCTGAATCTGACAAATGTGTTTCTTGTATGAGAGCTATTTGTGTCCGCTGTGATTTTAAATAAGCTAAACATTTTTTAAGCTTAATAGGATTCTGAAGACCATTTACATTCCAGGACGTCACCTTTATACAATTAGCCAATATAAATTACATAATATAATTATAGACCTTGCTGCCCATGCAAAAAGTGAATTGTGCCAAAATTTCGGTGCCAGAAAAAACAACAAACAGAAATAACAACTGACATATACAAACAAAAGAAAAGAACCAATAACTTTGAACATCCCCAAAACTCTCTTTCTAGAGAGAAACCTCCCATAAACACGGCCCATGTGACACACGAGTGGTCGCTCTCAGAGATCTCCTATATCCCTCCATCCCAAACATAACGTAACTCTTCTTTGGTAGCTTTTACCAAGTAATCATAAAATAAAAAATTGGCCCACGGCCACAAAAAGCCATTAATAAAATATAACCATGAAATAAAAACAGCTCGAAAGAGTAGTGTACATATATCACTTACATCTGTATCAAACATTCACATATTCAAAGGAGAGATATAATAAATTGAACACTTTTGATGCTATTGTTCCTCCTGTGAGTGAACAAATAAACGCAAAAAAAAAGATAAAATAAAAGACTACTCACTGTAGACTGTCTGATATGTCCACGTCCAAAATCTCAATGCGAGCAACAAAACTGTGAAGTTTAAGAGTAATTTTGTAATTGCCAGAAAGCCAACTGCTACTACTGCTCCGCTGCCGTGTCCTCCGTTGTTTCCTCTTCATCGTTGTTGTTTAAAAAGGACATGACTTGGCGATGATCGGTAAACTTCATTCGTTTACCTCTCCATGTGAAGCGTAGCTCGGCTGGATATGCCAGTGTAAAACGCACATCCAACGCATGTAACTTCTGCCGAGCCTCGGTGAACTTCTTCCTCTTTTCCGCTGTTTCCCTGGTCATATCAGGAAAAAATGAAAGCTTACATCCCTTCCAGATGATGTTCTCCTTCCTCTTATACTTCTCCCTCGCGGCTGCCAGGACTCGCTCCCGTTCCAGGTAGCTTAAAAACCTCACGATGATAGGCCTCGGAGCCTTGTGGTCCTCTGGCATCGGTACTGGGGTACGGTGCACGCGCTGTAGCTGCACTGGGTCAAGCTCAACACCAAGCACCTCGGCGATTATGTTGCGCACACATTCCCCCACTTTTCCATCTTCCATCTTCTCTTTCACTCCAATCAAACGTAGATTTTGACGCCTGTCTCTGTTAGCCGCGTCTTCGATAGCCTGGTGAAGTTCCACGCATCTTTTAGTGCTTTTATCTGCAGAGTGGCGGAGCTCTCTGTTGTCATCTTCCAGCTCGGAAATGCGGCGCTCTGCCTCGTTCAGCCGCAATAGGACCCCATCCATATCGCTGCGCAGCTCTACTTGACCTGATATCTGCAGGCAACTGGATTATGACATCTGATTCATTGCTGGCCCACTGCCGGATGTTGAATCCTCCACCGTCTAGGAGGCTTCTGAGGTGAAGGACCAACTCCTTTGCTTCTTGTATGGAGGACAGACTCTGTAAACAGTTGTCAATATAGAAACATCTTTCAACAGAGAAATGTTCTTTACTCTCAATGCAAGGATTCAAATTTGAGGGGTCTCATCAGCTCCCCTGAAGTACTGTTGCCAGGTAAGTGAATTTGGGATTATGTTTCAAATCAACCTTTCTCTTCCCATCTAGCTTGTTGTCTTTGAGGCTTAATTGGCTCTAGCTGTCTTGGCACTAGGTTCTCTCTGTAGGGCAAAATGGGGGCATTTTGGGTTGCTGAGGCATATCATATGAAACACTAGGTGGCTCATACTTAGGTTAACACGTCAAAGGCAAAGGTGATGGCTTAATAACTAGATGTTCACCCTGTACAGACCTTGGAGGGTTTCTGCTCAAAGCAGGCTGTGGTGGGGGGTCATGGATTGGGAGTTGGTGACCTGCAGCAGGAACACAGAACCTCATTGGATCTAATGAAGGTGGAGGTTGTACTTTGTGGTTTCTCAAGTGCACAGGTGAGACTGGTGCTCAGGGCATGCAGACAACACTGCAGTGCTCCCATCAGGTAAAGGATGCTGCATCCTGAAGGCTCAAAAGTCCAAAAGGACAACTAATCCAGTTTAAAGGACCAATGAAAAATCCAGAAATGGGTTAGTATTATAAAGCAAGTTTCAAGTGTGGGGGTGTTGTCTTGGAGTGTCAATAAGAAAACTTCAGCAGCCTGATTGCGGTTGCATACTGCTGGATGCAGATTTTTTCTAGTATTACCGTACAGTATATGAAGTACAGAGGTATGATGTATATGTAGGTGTGGTCCAAAGAGGATAAAGAATAATGCAGCACTCAGTACAAATGAAATAATACATATTAAGCAATTTGCATTAAACACAATGAGGTAAACAAGAATTAAACAAGCACCAGGCCTGATCAGGTGTACTTTGAAAGAATAGCAGACTTCAACTGAATGGTGAGGTTAGCAATGTTTTAAGCTAATATTACAACAGAACAAATAACTTCTACTTGACTGCATGTACATTATAGAGATTGGCAGGTGCAAATATAACACACAATCATATAAACAGTGGAACAGTCAGAAAACTAACAATGTACAATAACTGTACATGCTTCAGAAGCCTAGTGAAAATACCAGCTACATGCTAGTCAAACAGATAACACGGGAAAATTACAAAAAGGGGTACTAACATATCGACAGTGATGTCCACCAGCATAAACAATACTGCTGAGTTCACTCAGCTTCTGCTTGCCGACTATTTTGTTTAAAAGTCCACAGGTAGGCTCCAGACCAAGGAGACTGTCTCTACATGCAGCAGAGTGAAGTGCAGTCACAGATTAATCTGTCAGAGTACAAAACAAAACAGCACACAGTCACTCCCAGCAAAAGCCCACCCATCAAAAACAAAGTGTGCGAAACAAAACTAAATACTGTCCAAAATGTGGAAAAGACTCCAAACACAAGTGGAATCAGGGAAAGTGTCCAGCAAAAGGCTCAATATGCTCCTGTTGTAATAAACCAAATCACTGGGCGTCTGTTTGCCGCAATCGCTCTGTAAGTGCAGTTAAAGTGGAGAATGACACAAGTGAAGAAGAAATTCTGGACATTAACTTGACAACAGATGCTGTTTCCATTTCAATGGTGGATGATAAGTGGTTAGTGGACATTGACATTCTGTCTCAAAAAGTGCAGTTTCGGATAGATACAGGTGCAAAGTGCAACACACTGACTCTGACCTGTTATCAATCAGTTGACCACACAGGTGATCTGAAGATGTCCAAAAGAGTTCTCAGAACCTACTCCAACCACAAAATAAAGCCTGTTGCAGCAGTTGACTTCCCACTACAGTACAAAGAGCGCAAGGCCAAAGCTGAGTGTGAAATAGTAGACATTGCACAGGAGAATGTGCTCAGCGGCACATCAGCAGAAGTCTTAGGACTGATTTTGAGACTGGACTCCTTACAAGACAGCAGTATAGCAAAGAAGTCGAGCGAGATTTGTGATACTCCCACAAATCCAAGCACACCTGCTGGTCTAGAAAACTTCCCGGGGCTCGTATGCACCACAGGAACTCTGCCAGGTAAATACACAATAAAAATTGATCCCGATGCAAAACCTGTTGTTCATCCAGTGCGTCGACAGCCAGTTGCTCTGCGAACCAAAATCGTTGCAAAGCTTCATGAGATGGTGAAGGACGGCCACATTGCAAAAGTTGACCAGCCAACGGAGTGGGTCAGCTCCATGGTTGTGGTCACAAACAAGGACAAACTGAGAATCTGCATTAATCCTAGTGACCTGAACAGTGCCATCAAACGGGAGCACTATCCAATGAGAACAATTGAGGAAGTTGTGTCGACTATGCCCAATGCAAAAGTGTTCTCTGTGCTTGATGCAAAGTCAGGATTTCTCCAGATTGAACTAGACGAGGCTTCATCTTTCCTGATGACCTTCAACACTCCAATAGGAAGATACAGATGGCTGAGACTACCTTTCGGCATAAAATGTTCACCAGAGATTTTTCAGCACATCATGGATCAAATGCTTGAGGGCATCTGCGGAGCTACCGGCATCATGGATGACATCCTCATAGCAGCGCCAACCATCAAAGAGCATGACCAAATCCTCAAAAGGGTTGTGGAGAGAGCCACAAGCTATAATCTGAGACTAAACTTCAACAAATGCCACATTCGTCAAACAGCAGTGCCATATGTGGGACATTTGATAACAGCTGATGGACTAAAACCAGACCCTGCAAAGGCTGAGGCTGTAAGGTGCATGCCGCCACCTACAGACAAAGAGGGCGTACGTTGCTTTCTGGGATTTGTTACGGATTTGTCCAAGTTTATTCCCAACTTGAGTGACATCGACGCCCCACTCAGACAGCTTACAAAAGGTGACGTGGAGTTCGCATGGCAACCTGCACAACAGCAGGCATTTGACAAGCTCAAGCATCTGTGCACTCATCACCCAGTACTGAAGTTCTATGATGTGTCCAAACCAGTGGAAATCTATTGTGATGCCAGCAGCACTGGACTGGGAGCCATGCTGGTACAGGACCACCAGCCTGTGGCCTTCTCATCTAGATCTATGACTGACGCTGAGACGCGCTACGCGCAGATTGAGAAGGGAATGCTCTCCATCGTCCATGCCTGCACCAAGTTTCACCACTACATATCCGGGAAACATGTCACTGTGTTTAATGATCACAAACCACTTGAGGATATTTACAGGAAACCATTGCTGTCTACTCCAATGCGCATCCAGAGAATGCGTCTGCGACTTCAGTGGTATGACATCTCTGTCAAGTACAGGAGAGGAAAGGACATGGAGCTTCCGGACACACTGTCGAGAGCACAACTGTCAGACAAAACACCAGAGGCAGGTACATTAGAGTGTGTTTCTATGCTAAGCTTCCTGTCTGTAAGTGATGAGAAATACACTGAGTTACAGCAACACACAAGCGATGAACTGGGCATTCTCCAACAGGTGATACAGCAAGGCTGGCCAGACCACAGGAAAGAAGTGCCCATTCCAGTTCAGCCGTACTGGGACTCAAGAAGTCAACTAGCTGTAACTGATGGAGTTGTCTACAAAGGGATGAGGATTGTAGTTCCCCCCACCATGAGAAAACACATGTTGAATTTCATACATCAGTCTCACCTAGGAATGGTGAAAAGCAAGCAGCGTGCACGTGAGGTATTATATTGGCCAGGTGTGAGTGCAGAGATTGAAAACGTGATCAGAAACTGTGCCACGTGTGCCGAACTTCAGAACAGACTTCCTAAATTGCCTTTAATGACTACAGAAACGCCTGAGCTCCCATTTGAAGTTGTTGCTTCTGATCTGTTCGAGTTTGAGAACAAGCAGTACGTGTTACTAGTGGACTATTACTCTAAGTACATCGAAGTTGACTGGCTAAAAGATCAACGCTGCCACACAACTATAGAGACTCTGAAATCTCAGTTCAGCAGGCATGGCATCCCTGCCATTCTGCGGACCGACAATGGCCCACAGTACATGTCAGAACAGTTCAGAGAGTTCTGCCTGAGCTATGGCATCCAGCACAAAACGTCTTCACCTCACACTCCGCACTCCAACGGTGAAGCAGAGCGGGCAGTGCAAACGGTCAAGAGACTGTGGAGCAAAGCACCGGACAAACATCTTGCACTGTTGGACTACAGAACAACACCACTTGAGTCAGTTGGACTATCACCCGCTCAGCTGCTTATGGGCAGGAGGCCACGCAACAAACTGCCTACTGCTCATGCACTACTCAAACCTATGAACTATGACCCTCTTCAAGTTAAACACCTTGTGGACAAAACCAAGTGCACTCAGAAAAACTACTATGACAGAAGAGCAGCACGTCCCCGCCAATATCTACAACCCGGAGATGAAGTCAGGATGGTACCATATCCTGGAAGTCAGAAGTGGTCCCCTGCAGTCGTTGTACAGCGACACAGTGCTCCTCGGTCCTATCTGGTGGACAGTGGAGGCAAGCTTTATCATTGCACCACCCAACATCTCCACACCAGCACTGCGACTGCCAACCAGTCTCGTCACATCTCAACTGATGAAGAGCCCTGGCAAGAAACACCACAGGTACCAGAAGCTGAGGTGCAGCCACCCTCTTTACCACCTATAACACCCCAACTCTCGCAGGCCCGACCAGATGAACTCTATCGCACCAGGCGTGGCAGAGCAGTGAAACATATGGACAGACTGAAGAAGTATGTGCTAGTAACCTCTGCTTCCAAGTTTAGCTGTGTTATTGGGGGGGGGGAAAAAAAAAAAAAAAAAGTTTGTTTATAGAAAATGTTCAGTCATACAAGCTAATGAGAAAATAAAATTTATTCGCATCTCTAAAGATAAGCTAAATAATAAAGGAAGAAATGTGTCATTGCACTGTTCTACTGTTAAAAAGCTAAGCAATAATATGGGATGGGTATTGAAATATTCTTAGATTATTTTTATTACTGAGAAAGGGAAATGTAATGTATGCATGTAAAGTCACACCTGCCGTTTGGTCCCTTGCCGCTGCCCATAGTTGGGACTGTTCATTAAATGCTTCTTGCTAAAGCCACACGTCTCCTCCGGCTCCCGTACGTACAAATAAGTACATTACACTACATACCTAACAGGTACTTAGGCTACTACAGTATGACAAAATAAAATACCAATTAATCAAAATAAGAGAGTAAAACAGGAAACATACAGGCCATGTTGAGTTGCAGTTCAAAAAATAACATTTTACTGACACCAAAGCCAAACAAGTCAAACCAAATCAATAAACCACTTCTCCCCCCAATTTACCTGTACAAGCTAAATCACAGGTTGCCTTTACTGTTCAAATATGACTGAAATCCTGACCACATCCAGATGTCAAGATTTTGTCAGCCCTAGTCCCACGCTCTGAAAAAAGGAAGGCAAGCCTAAATGGCAGAAGATAATTGCTGTACTGCCTCATGTAACTCATGATTTTGAACAGTTACAATAGCATTCACAAAAACTGAAATGCTGTATTTACTATTTTTCTCTAAAACGACCAAGTACAAAAGACAATACAGTAAAATTGTCATATTATGCCCTTTCTCAATCGTAAAACTATTATTAAAAAAAACACTGTAATAACTCTTCATTCCAGGTTTTCTGAAAGAAACTGAAATAAACATATTCTCAATAAGACCATTTATTTTGTACATTGCAGTAGCTTTTTTTTTTTTAAAAAATCACTACTTGAAATGAAACTATTTCACCTGTCAGTGCGTGGCTGAGAGATGAACAGGCGTCAGGGATACCAGGTCACTATTATAAAATTTGACTCACAAATTGTTTTTGTTTTTTTTTCTTTCATATAACTTTGACAAAAGTGTCTGTTATTGCCGTTTAAAAGGGACTACAAGACAAGAGAGAGAGAGAGAGAGAGAGAGAGAGAGAGAGAGAGAGAGAGAGAGATATGCTTTATTTTGAAATCCGGAAGTAATTGTTGGTGGTGGAGTTGGCTGTGCCACAATATTGATAGTAAAGGCGCACTTGAAATACAGCGTTTTGGCAAGGCTGGCTTTACCACCGATACGGAAGGTATGAAGATGCGGTTAGCATGCCAGTCCGCCCATGTTAACGGCACCAGGTACATCCGTAGATAATTACAAATCAGGGCAATAACTGCATAATAAAGCTTTTCCTAACTATTTATAAAGGTTGCATTTAGTTTTAAATCTACATAACCAATGGTACTTTTCAACCTTAGCTTTTAAAATCTTTAATTTCTGGTAACCATAAATTTAATGCTGTCGAGAGGGCAACTTCTTCGACTAATGCGAGCTGCATTCAAAATCATTAATTGTCCCATTCCCACAATAAATTATAGCTGTTGAACACATCGGAACGCGACTTTTTTTCTGGCGTCTTGAATGTACCCTAATGTAGCGTCACCAACCGGTCCGCTACTATGGTTGCATTTCACCAGCCACACATTCGTTTAAAAAAAAAAAAAAAAAAAGCAGCTCATCAAGTCTTGTGTTTATAAATACCAAATAAAGTAAAATAAAATAAAATGTAAGGACTGACATTTGTAGTTTTTTGGATTATTTGTCATTGTTAATATTTTACAACAAACGATGTTAGTGTGTGTCGAATGTTGCAGACATAAATTCCAACGTTGGTTGATGACATCATCCAACGACACGTCAACCACACGGAAGACGAGGCGACTTCTGTACAGAAACCTGTCAGAGTTTTGTGACTCGTGGATCGTGGTCTAACCGAGATGGGTGAGTGATTTTAAATTACAACTCTCAAAAGTATGTATTCTCCATAGGTACGAATAAACTTGTTAAAAAAATATTAAACACTAAAAATTCCCTGTTTTGTGTCTGCTAATGTTTAACATGAAGAGCTGTTCCCACATAGCCTGCTAATGCTCGCTATTACTAGCGTATCATTTTTTAATGTTTATGCTAAGCTTCAAAGCACATCGGCGCGAAACACTCACAAAATATAGGTGCCAGTATTTAGGACATAGCTATAATTTTGCAATATTAAGAAATAATTTTACAATAACATCGTAAAGCCACTGTAAGCCAACCTCGGCTAGCTTGCTCAACTACATGCTAAATTCTGATTGTGAATCAATGACTTTTTTTGTTTTTTTTTTAATGTTTTTGCGTTGTTTTGACATGAGTGGTTACCACAGATCAGAGTGATTTATTCCAACAAACTTGTTTTGGTCCATCCATTTGTTCAGTCTGTTTCCACTGATTTTTCCACCCGTGTCTGTCCTCTCTAGGTGGCTTCTTCTCCAGTCTCTTTTCTGGCCTGTTTGGCACCAGGGAGATGAGAATTTTGATCCTGGGTTTGGACGGTGCAGGAAAAACAACCATTCTGTACAGGCTTCAGGTTGGAGAAGTGGTCACCACAATTCCCAGTATGTACTGGTCTCCTCTCCTTTACATATTTGTCTTATCAGCTGTTTGATAATCCGACAGTCTAACTGATATTTAAAGCCCCTTTCTGACAAATACCTGATAATGCATGATAATTACAAGCTCAAAAGATAGACAAGATATACATGAAGATGGCATACTTTTTGGGATTCTCAGGAATTAAGTTTTTAGTTTTCAAGCATTTCTTTTTGTCTGAAATACTGCTTGAAACCACAGATTATCTATTAGTGTTTTATGGATTACCAAACTAGATTAAATGAGTGAAGATCAGAGGAAGTTTGAAAACTACAACAGAGACACTTCACAAATAAACACTGATATGGTCATGAGCATGTCATGTCATCTGTGACTATATTCAAGATTAACTTTATTCTCCTACTAGAGGACATGTGTCTTAGACTTTCCCTCTTGCTGCAGACATGGTATTGACAGTACTCGAATTACACACATAGTTACAAGTCCAAGAATAACAACAGACTAATACAATAAATGTAATCACATGTGTAAATGTGTTGTTAAGTAACTATAAAACATCAATTGTAAATGATTTATAAACAGTTGTTAAGAACTAAATAACTGATCTGTCCATGAATGTATCTGTTTATACTTAGATGTTGAATTAACGCATAGATAAAAGATTTCCTCAGTCTATTAAACTTGCAACAAAGTACTGTATCTCCTCCACACCAGAAATTCTTAGTTTTATTATTAGTTGCTGTTTGCTGCAGAAGCAGTCAACTTGAGTGCTCTTTGTAAATGAGCTATCAATTAAAAACAAAGACATTTGTTCGATAAAGCTTAATGCTCTGTATGATACACAAGGGTGAACTGCTCTTTGGGTTGTGGAGCAACATGGCATTATATTTATCATTTAAATGTTTTAAAACCAATGTAAATATTGATCATGAGTTTTGAGCTTTCTAAAAGTGTGAGAGGACACCATGCACTTTGTCATGTGTGGACAAAGTTGTGCAGAGCAACAGTTTTTGTGTGCAGTAAGACAGAAGTACGAGTCAGCATATTTGCTTCAAGCAAAAGATGGCAGGTCTTTTCTGTAGATCAACGCTCTGCCTCTCCTAATGCATGGATAAACTTCTGAAAATGCTTTCTACATGCAGGATATCAGGGCAGATTGTTGTTTCAGTAAGACTAGTTATACTGTTTACAGTGGAGAGGTTTTGGATGAAAATGTGGAAATGATTTGTCATGCTTCCCATAATCAGTATGGAGCAAAAGCATTGTGCACCTGTTAGGCTGATGCCAGCTCATCAGAGGATGTAATGGCAGTGGGATTAAGTGCACATTTTGCGCTTGTGTAGGCTATATTTCTCTTCACGGATTATATTTGGAGCTGTATTGGTGAAGTATGTAGGTAATCAGCTGCACTATACGTAGCTTAGCTGAATTGGAAAAACTGGTTCTTTTACAGGTATTTGAATGACAAATTGCATTCTCCACTAAATCTCCATCCTAAAGTTTCAGGCTTACGAACACTAATCTGGTCAACATTCCTTTTTCAAAACATGCTTTTGAAATGGAGAGCAGCCAAACACGGTTCACCAGTTCTTACTCTGCAGATTTTAATGCATCTAATTTAATATGTACTGTAATGTCAATACCCTGGGGTCTTCCCAGCAACTGTGAAATTAAACAAACCTCTGTTTGACAAATGTCAACAAGGATATCTGTGGTTACATTTCAGCTATTTGTGTTACCTAAACATTTATGTAAATTTAAGTGTAAAGTTGGATAGGTGCAGCATGCTTTGTTTAGCTTGAAGAGTGAATCATTTGCATCGTTTTAATAACCTAACCTTCCTTTTTTTGAGTGTAGCTGGCCTCACTTATCTTATACTTTACAGTGTTCTTGTGTTTGGTAGATGCTACACTGTCGACAAAGCTCAGATCCTTGATGTGCATGTTGTCACAGAGGTTTGGTTCATTTTAAAGTGTTTGCTGAACTCTGTGTTGAATTTCCCATTAACGGTGTGAATCAAGCTGTAGTTTCTCGGCAGAAATAACAAAATAATATCACAGTATTTGCACCACTCTATTTCTTTATTATATCCCTCATGAAGTCATCAGCTGTACAGCAGAAATTAAGCCGTGTTTTCTCTTCACAGCCATTGGTTTTAACGTGGAAACGGTCACATACAAGAACCTGAAGTTCCAGGTGTGGGATCTGGGAGGTCAAACAAGTATCAGGTGGGTGGTAGCTTCACAAACCATCCTGAAGGTTTGTCTCTTACTGGGAATGGCAAGCTTTTGTTGACATTTTTAAACTGTCCAGTTTTGTTTCAGCAAGTTGTCTCCAGTTGATATTTTTCCTCACAAAGAAAATCTCCTTTCATATAATTTTATTCTTGTATTACTTGATTCTCACACCGGCAATTCTTTACTTTTCTGTGCTTCAGACCCTACTGGCGGTGTTATTACTCCAACACAGACGCAGTTATCTACGTTGTTGACAGCAGCGACCGGGACAGAATGGGCATATCAAAGTCTGAACTGGTAGCCATGTTGGAGGTATCCATCTTTTTTTCTAAGCCTCTGTATATTTACCATTGATAGTATTTAAATATTCCATCTTTTTAGGGGTTCATTTGTAAATTGGACCGAAAAAACAGTAAACTTCTCAAGGGATAATTTTGTGATGCCTCGATTGCAGGAAGAAGAACTGAAGAAGGCGATCCTCGTGGTGTTTGCCAACAAACAGGACATGGACCAGGCAATGACGCCAACTGAAGTCGCCAATGCTCTGGGTCTTCCTGCCCTCAAAGATAGAAAATGGCAGATCTTTAAAACCTCGGCGACAAAGGGAACCGGCTTGGATGAAGCTATGGAGTGGTAAGCTACACTAGCTTTAATGGGGTTAGGTTATTAACATGTCTAAAATAAATGGAAAAGGCCAAGGAAACATTCACATTGCTTTTTAATGACACTTGGAAGAGATAGATCTGATAGATCTTGCAGGACCAGCTCACATTTCATTCATCTTCTCTCCTTTTGTATTTACTTTTGCTGAATTATATTTGCTCTGTCTCTTTGCTCATAGGTTGGTGGATTCTCTGAAGACTCGGCAGTAAAGGCTGCCACCCAGTCTGTATATACTCGACCTTTTTCCCCTCTGTCTGACTGACCCATTCCCATTGCCCACTTTCCTTTGGACCAGTTCTTGCACTCCTCTTCTGTCCCAATCTACCTGAAGCCTTGGCTAAGTCCTCCCAATGCCCATTGCCTTTCAAGCTCGGGACTGAGAAAGAAATGCTGCAGTAACGTCTAAACCACAAACATATGAAGATTTTGAGAGAACTGTGCAACAGCATCAGTGGATGATTTGGAAATAAATCCAAGTGCCAGTTGACACCTGCAAACAAACCAGTTAGATCCTGTTATTTTTACAAATCTGTCATTTAAAGAAATTCTCCTTGTTTAAGAAGAATCAATACAAGTCGGATGCATGACAAACAGTAATCACCAGACATGAATGAATATTTTCATGCAGTTATTTGCATTTGGTTTGTACTCGCGTGTGTGAAAACTTGCAGCCAAAATCCATCAGGAGGCAGCGTTTTGCCACGCAAGCACAGACAGGTTAGACGGCACAAGTTTCAGCTCTGCCTCTGAGCTCACGTGTTTGTAATTCTGAGTTGTCAGAAATAACTACTCCGTTTATGTGCAGTTATAGTTTGAATTGATGAAACTTACTTTGTAAATTATACTCTCATTTTCATCAACATATTGCTAAGTTTAAAAAAAAAAAAAAAAAAGCTTTTTTTTCCTCTGCTGTCCTCTAGCCAAATGTTACTACAGCCTGGACTGTTTGTTTAGATCTAGTCTGTCTTGATCCTGTTTTTTTCTTCAATTGATTTATTTGAATAATTACGTGGTAATTTGTTTTTTTCCTTCATTGAAATCCTTGAGTGCAGCTTTGGCATATTAGTGAATGAGTTACTGAACACGAAGTATATGCTCAAAGTTTGATGGTTGCATATTTATATCTGCTTGTACAGTAAAATTGATTCTCAGTAAAGAATGCAATTGTACACATTTTGACACTTGATTTTATATGATATTGGAGGCAAATAACCGAGTCAAAGACTTCACACTCTGCAAGTAAGAATATCAAAGTGGTTTATCAGGAAACCTGTCTGATCTTATTGAAAAAATGATCCATTTAACTGCAGGAATAAATCTGTCGACAATCCTACAGCTGGTTCATGGCAGGGAAAAGTTCAGTTTTAATAGCAATTCACATAAATTAAGAATGAAAAATAAGCTTTCACATGATGTACCATTTCTCTTCTTACACAAGTTGGTTGGATCTCGAGCATGTCTTTTCCACAAACTGACAACCACCAGGGCAGAGTAAGTCTGTGTCTTTTAATTTTATTTCCATTAACCTGGAAATTATTTGGAATAGTAAAACTCATAATGTAACATCATAAGGTAATATCCATGGAAAATGCTACTGATTCACACCCAGTGTCCACCTGTGTCACTCACTGAACCATGGCTAGATCTTTGAGTGCGTGGCTTCGATGCTTCTTGGCTTTATATCCAGGCCGGAGAATCTCGATTTTTCTCTTTTTGGCTTCAATTTTATTCTTGTGCTTCTTGAGTTTCTTCTTTGCAGCGATGTCTGGGTTCGCCACCGCCTGGAGGGAACAAGGACAAAGGAAAAAGCTTGCCATGCCTGTCCATCTTGACACCAATATGTGACTGGATCATAGACCGTATATGAAAGATGGACGGAGCCTCCGGCAGTTTAAAGTGAAGCCTATGAGGAAGTGCATAAAACTGCAGTTCTCCCTTCATCCACTAGGGGCTGGCTCCAAAACAGAGCAAATCCCAATAGACTCCCATGTTAAAAAGGCCAACTTCACAGCAGAAATAAACATGTTTACAGCCTGGTTCAAAAATCCATTTTCCGTTTAATAGACCAGGTTTACCTTCATGACAACTGTGGGGGGAGTGAATTTTTTTCTAACTCACCCGTTTAAAAATAATCTCTAAATTTGGCACATTTAGGGGCGTGTCTTTTTGATTGACAGGTACACAATCTACTGCTTCAAGTTTTTAACCGGTTAACAATGTGATTTAGCTTTAATCTGCTTACCTCCGTTAGCTGGTTAGCTCCTGTTATCTCCAGGTTAGCGCGGTAAGCTCTCAGCCACAGAAAGGTTGGAGTTCACTCGATGTCAATAATCCACCATGACGCTCACATGCCCCCCCCTCTCAGCTCTACCTCTTTGCCCATATTTGTATTTTCCGGACAAGACGACATGTGTGCCCCTGTCAAGGAACCGTAGGAACTGGTAGGAACCGCCCACGAGCTTCAATTTAGCTCTTCAGAAAGCTACAGGTGACGTCACGCAGGCTCCGTCCATCTTTCTATATACAGTCTATGGACTGGTACATGGGAGCTGTTGCTGTTTGGAGTCTGTGTGAACCGTACCTGCATGGCTCTGTGTCGTTTCCGTGCCACTCGCCTCACTGTAAACTCCTTCTGGACAGCCGAGAAGGCCAGTGAGAATCTCTCCAGGCCCACTTGCTTTTTGAGCAGCTCGATCAGTTCCTGCGCCAGGTTCTTCAGCGTGGGATCTGGATGGAGAAAACACCAGTTAAAATCCAGATGAGGAGCTTTTCCCAACCTTTTTCCTCCATGCATGCTCCATTAAGACCTTGGTCTGCGTATGTGCTGTCCAGCTCTCTGTAGAGAGGGGTGATGATGGTTGTCAGATAGGGGCTGAGACGTTCTTTCCCAAGGTCTATGGCCATTGCTCCCAGGAATTTAAACACACATGTTCGCTGTAAAACACCACAAAAAATGATCAGAACAAGGGATCCTCCAACTTGGACACTAGAAAGTCTGGAGTTGATGAAAAGTGGAAATCTTAACTCCTGATTTCATTGCCGACCTTTAGGGGAACTTTAGGAGAATGCGCCGCCTCCCTCTTTGCCATCAGACACAGTTTTTTCATTAACCACAGAAGAGACGGAAGCCTGTCTTCTTTGTCATCATCCTCTTCATCCTCTTCCTTTTCTTTCTCATCCTGATCTTCATCTTCATGCTTCCTGTGCTCCTCTTCCTCCTGCTCCGACTCATCTTCCTGAGCAGTGACTTGAGACTCGGGGGAAATGAGGTAAATTACCTTCCCGACAAACAGCAGGTTCTTGATCACCTGCAGGCGGAGCACAAGATTCCCGTCACATGAAAACATCTGCAGATTTGAAACCATGCTGGGTTGCATCTCGGAGGTTTACGAGCACCTGCTCTCCTGACGACGTGTCTAAGAACTTGGACTGCAGCTGATGGCAGAACGATAACGCCAGCTCTCTTATCTAGAGAGAAAAAGGGGAAGAAATAAGACACAGAACTGAGACTGTTGCACAAAAACAAGCCATCTTTGGCCTTACTTTCTTGTCCAGGTTGCTGCTGATGAAGTCAGTGGCAGCTGGCCGAGATGAAGCATCTCCTCCTCCTCCTCTCCAAATGGAGATCAGCTGCTCCGCCTGCTGAGCTGCAAACAGCTGACCAAAGAGCTGTGAGGCGGTCAGCCACACCCAGCAGTGGGGGTGTCGCAGGTGGGCTTCGATGTGACCTGAACAAGTCAAAGAAAGAAGAGGAGCAAAAATATTTCGATTGTGGAAAGTGGGTGTGTATGAAGATAAATAGGTAATGTGTGTTTACCCCAGAGCCGGCAGAGTGTGTGGTTCGGCTTGCTGAACTCCAGCAGCCTGCAGTGTGTGTTCAGTTTGGAGATGAGAGTCAGATAACTGAACAACAGCCGGTCGGCTCCTTTCTCATCCTCCTCCTCTTCGATCTGAGAATGGCGCATCTTTAGAAATGTTCTTGCTTTTCATTGTGACCTGACTTTGCTTCTGTGGTTACTCACATCTTCATAGTTGTCAGGGTTGAGCTCTCTTTCCAGCAGAGGAAGCAGGTCATCCAGTCGACCGGTGAACTTTTCTTCCTCTACCTCCACAAACAGACCGCACATCTGAGCACCGAGTCGCCGCAAGCTGACCTGGAGCGAAGGGACATTTCACAATTTAAAACTTTGACTGATAGTCTCACAAATAGGGAATAACATTCAAAATAAAATCCCTTTTTCAGTACTTGAAGCAGCTTTTTGATTCTATGATCAGATCAGTCTTGTTACATGCAGTCGAGGGGGTTTGGGGTTTTAAAGTTGTTCCTGAGTGTGATCGAGTTAAGAACAGAGCAATCGGATCTTTTCTTGGATTGCATAGGTTGACCCCGAGAGCAGCACTAGAGGGAGACATGAGCTGGGAGTCTTGTATAGTGAAGCAAAAGATCTGAATGGTTAGATTATGTAATCATTAGGGATGTGACGATATGCTTTTGTCCTGATTGGATCAGATTTTTTCAGTGCCAATTCGATTTGAATTGCGATTCTCACAATTCTTAGTTATTGCTGATTTTGTAGATAAGAAAAAAAAAATGCATAAAACTTTTTTGCTCGTCATTTTTACTTGATTTCCATTAAGAAAAAACAACACAGTTGCCAGATCATAGTTCTGCTGATATAATTCCCAAGATGACAAGTAAAAAGATCAATAAAAATGCTAAAAAATGACAAATTTTAGAATGGATTATTTTGATTTATTTGAAAGAAAAAGAAAAGTTTTTTTTTTTAATTAAAAATTTTTTTTTAAATTTAATTGTAATCATCTTGTTTACCTGAAGATAGACTGTCAAAATCTTTTGATTTTTTTTTTTAAAAAGTCACATGTATCCCTGATCAAGAGAGGTTCTAGAAATGGATCTCCTCAGCAAACGGACAGTATGTATTCAGGAAAAGTTTAACTCTGCTCAGACAGACTGACTTTTAAAAAGAGCAAAAGAAGTGACAGGTATTACAGAAACCCAAATTAAGGAGTATAATTCAATATAAAAATGCTTTTTTTTTTTTTTTATAAACAGAGCCCTATAAAAACTGATATAAGAGTACAGAGTACTGAGTAGGTGTACTGCCTTTGTGGGTGGAAGTGGGACGTTATAAAAGCATCCCAGAAGAAGACAGAGGATGAATGACATTTTCTGTTTTATTGTCCTTCATATCAGGAGATCAGAATTGTGCTGTTTGGGAAAATTCAATGTAAAAAGCCTGATTTGTTCAGGATGGCTGATTCTAGAAACTTAGACAAAGGAATCTGTATCCAGATCAAAAACGATTTTTTTGAGTGCTTTTGTGGTAGTTTCGAATTTATATAGCATATATGGTCATCTTCTTGCTTTGAATGTTAGTAGTGTCATGTAGGCCTAGCGGGCTGGGCACTTAAATAAATTCAATCCATCATGAAGCAGATATACACACCAAAAAAACTCATAACAGGACTTTTTTAGGCCTCCAAGCAAAATATTTAACTGAGGCCATTTCAGCAAAGAAATCTTCATCTCCATCCAAATCTCTAACAGTGAACAGTTAACATTTAATGGTAAAATCGAACAGCTGAGCCCAACTTTTATGGAGGCTACATGTGATGTAATGTGATTTTGGTGTGTCTCGCATAAAACATGCTTTATGGTTACGGAGTGCAGTTTGGAGCCAAATTTTATACTTCCATGAAAGCTTGGAGCTGTTAGTTCTCATGTACCTTTTTTGCATTCAGCCAGGTGTTGACAAAAGAGAAAAGGGTGTTTTGGTGGTTCAGGTCCAGCTTGGTGAGAAGGGTCTTGATGGCCATGGCAGCCATTTTCTTACATCGTGGAGAGTTGTCATTCACCACGACAAGAGCCAGCGGGGTGAAGAACATGCTGCTGTATGTAAACAGCAGTTTCTGAAAGACAAAGTAAACAGGATGCACCGCTTTAAACTGAACAACCGAATCATGTGATATGAGCGAGGGGTCAGAATTTACGAGGCTGATTATGGTTCCTCTTATTTTGGTTGACTTGCATACCTGGGGGAAGGTCTGGAAGATGAACGCCAGCATCTCCAGCGCAGACTCCCTGCCTGTGTCATGCTCATACTGCAGCTGAGCCACCACAAAGTTCAGGTGCCCATTCAGTTTCTTCCCAAGTGGGTAGTCCAAAAGGTACTTCAGATAGATCTGAAACACACAAACACTGGGTTTTTTTCTTTCTTTCTTCCCTTAACCATTAAGAACCCAGCCTGACATATACGATGCATATGTGAGACATTTGGCATCACTTTATGGTTCAAACTTTGCTCAAAATCCTGTGGAACACAATGTTTTTTTTTTTTCTTTCTGTTGACTCCTAATGGACACCAGAAAGATAAAGAATACACTATAAAAATGTTAAAATATCACATGGAAATAAAAACAGTAAATAAATATCCCTAAAAACATTGGTACTTTTTTACTTGACATTTTTGTTGAAGGGACTAATAAAGACGTTCAAAAATTGGACTTATCTGATCATTTTTTTCATGGGTTGGGTCTTTATAGTCTATCAAGGCTGATGTATTGATTTCAGCGTTGCAACCGATCAGAGAAGACATCTGAGTTTTTTACCTGTCGACAGTGGATTCGGATCATAGCGTTGCTGCCGGTCACAGACATATTGGCCACCTTTTTCAGCACCTCCTCCATCTCTGGGACGATGAGCTTCCTGGACAGGATCGCCTGGTGTTCATATAAACACACATGTAAACATACAGCTCATTGGGTGGGACCTTTTATCTTCAGCTCTGCTGGTTACCTTCAGCAGGCCGAAGGCAGTGGCCTGGCGGGACTGGTCGTAGATGTCCTCCTCAGCGTATCCTAGCAGCACTTGAAGTTGGGTCTCAGAGATCTTGTTGCTTTTGATGTTCTTCACCAAAATAGTCATCGTCTGAGAGACGGAATGAATGATAATGTTTCATTTCATGAGGTTTCCTGAATTTAGTGACCTGCAGTTACATGCAACATCTTAAACGTACGAACATCTGTTATAGGAACTGGATTACATGAGGTACCTTGAAGCAGTTCTGGACCAGGTGGTAGTTCTCCCCACGCGCAGCTCCAGCCTTGGAGTAATCCTTCAGCAGGACAAAGAGCTGCTTTGTCATTTGGCCAGCGTTCCGCTCCACAGCTGGCAGAGGGAACTTTAACAGCCAGGTGAATGCCACCAGAGCTTCTGTGATCACCTGTGGGAGTGGGGTGAAGATGGAGAATATGTTTATAAAAAGATAAGCGAGGCTTTAAGCAACCAGGTCAACATCAAATGCTTGTACCTTGACGTGCATGGAGTCGAGACATTCTAGCAATAGCAGAACAAAAGGATCCAGCATCTCCAAAGATGACGCCTCAGATGAATTCACTTTGGATTTCTTCAGACTCAGATGCAGCAGCTGAGAAGCAGATCAACAAATTAGCCTGAAAGATGACAATACGGATAAATAAGTAGTTCTGAAGGAGTGTGCACCTTGAGGCCGGCATCCACCAGGATGTGCATGTTGGTTCGGCTGCTAACTGGAGCTTTCTGACCTCCTCTCTTTGGAGTTGGAGGAAGGAGCAGGCAGCTTGGGGGAGGCAGTCTGGGATTTGGGGGAGGTTTCGCTGATTTCTTATCTCTACAAACAAACACACCACAGGGAATTAGTCGTGCCAGAGCTATTGTGGAAGCCGGTGTTTGCTGCTGTACGCACCGGTCTCTCTTGGTGAGGAGCGGCAGGCTCTGGCTGACCAGGCCGTGGCTCAGCAGTAGGATATCCTGAGATGTCATGCCGCTGTTGTCAAGCAGACCTGCAACCAGTCGCCGCAGTACAGCAGCCACTCGGTTACACACCTTCAAACTGGATGTTGTCTCGAGGATCTGGAGAAAGGAAATGGAAAGAATTGTCATAAAATCTAATATGTTTATTTTTCTAGATCTTTTTTTTTTTTGCTCCAGCATGCCTGCTTCAATCTAGCCTCACCTCTTTCAGTGGCAGGATGAGCTTGGTGATGCTCTCCTTGCTGCAGAACCGCGCCAGAAGCTCATACGAGTCCATGCTCTTGCTGTGCCGGGCCTCCATCAGCTTGGAAACGATGCCCTTAACTTCCTTCTCTTCAGCCACCGACCCAAACAGCTCGTTGTTAAAAATCTGCAAAAAGTAGCAAAGAAAAAGAGGTTACAGATGATAAAGATGGATATAAAAAAGAAAATCTAAAGATTTAAGTTCTAAGTTCTTACATCTATAAGCATTTTCATGCAGGGGTCCAAATCGCCGCTCTTCAGGGTCGGACTGAGTGCGCACAAAAGCTGGTAAACTGTAAATGTCAGCACGTGGACCTGATTAAAGGGAATGAAGAAAGACACAAATGTTTCATTGAGCACTCATTTATGATGTTCTTTGTGACAGTTTCCTGTTTGCGTGTTCCCACCTGATAGCCTTTGACCAGAACAGTCTGCATTTCTTTGAGCAGATACTGCAGATACCTGCAGCCTAAAGTCTCAATGATCTTCACTAGAGTTCCTCTGGCTACGTCCCGGACCTCCTGGAAGCGGTTCCTCAGTATCACACAAACCTTGATCAGAATCCTGGATAAGAAGAAGATGCAAAAGTCATTTTTACCCAATGATCACCCCCCCCCTACTTGGAGGATTCTGCACATGCACAACAGATTCAGCATCACTTGTTATTTTTCCTCCTCTTTCTTGCATGAAATAAAACACACGGACACACACACGGCTGCATACCCGGGCAGGTTGGCCTCCATGATGTGTGGAGGCAGAGTCTGCAACAGTTTGACCATAGCGAAAGCGATTGGTATCCGCACCACCTCTTCATCCTTTACATCCTTTGACTTCACTGCCTTGTGCTCCTCATCACGCTTCACCTAAAGAGAATAAAACACTCCACTGATTTACTGCAGATTAGATATTTTAGCACAACTTCAAATCTCTGAGTGAATATTCATCCTACCTTCGCATTCAGACACTTGTGCAGGCGAGGCAGCACGCTGTTGTTAACAGTCTGGTGGATCATACTGATCAGACTCTCCAGTTCCTCTCTGCTCTGCGGCAGCCCACACGCCACCGCAGCTACCTTAGGGGCTGTCCCTCTTCTGGTTTTAGCTGTGGCCGACCCAGCTGAGATGTCATCCTTTTCACCTTGTGCTGTGTCCGTTTCCATGGGGACGTCAGAAGCAGCAGCCTTACCGTCAACTTCCATGACTTCTTCATCATTACTGGAGTCCAGTTCGTCGGCTGCAGCTTCATTGTCGTCATCGGCTTCAGTCGCAGCGGTTCCAGCTTGTCAAAGAAAGTAGTTTTGGAATTAAACAAAAGCTTTCAGTGATAAAAGACAATAAAGCTGTAAGCAAGAAAAAAATTGAGCATGCAAAGTTATTTAAAATAAATACACAGCAGACAGAAAATGATAAGACTAAAAGACACACCTTCTCTTGCTTTGGCAGCTTCCATTTCTCTGCTGAGAGTTTGGTGGTCGAAGTGGAAAGCCTCCAGCACCGTCACGAGCAAACTGGAATAAAGGATGTGTTGGAAATGACAGAAAAGAAAGCAATTAAAACTTATTTTTTAAAAAAACAAACAAACAAACAAACAAGAAAAGGTAGAGTCATGAAATGAAACACAGAAATAATCCTTTAATAGCAGGCATCCATAAAAAACCCAACCTGACAGCTAGTTTTTGTTCCGCCTGTGCCGTCTGCAGGATGTGGATGAAGTGCTTCAGGTAGTAGAGGTATTTGGACCAGGTCAGCCTGCGGCACACCGCTCCCACCAAATCTACCGACGCCGATGTCATGTTCTCATGCTGCAGAGTGGGAGGAAGGAAAAGTCTAAGCAGTCGAGCTAAGAAACAAGACATAACCTGCACTTTGAAATGAAAAAGGCGTTCCACCTTCAGCATCTTTTCATCCATCAGCGCCGTCATGGCGTATGGCATGATGTAATTCTGAAGAGACCGCGGCGTCATCAACACCGTGCCCTCGGTCAGCTTTTTGGCCAATTTCCTCAGGGCACGACCTCGCCGGTGGATCTACGCAAAAAGGACACATCCACCTGTTAGCACTCGGATACATGAGGGAGAGGAAGGAGGAGCAGAGCCTCATACCTGGATGTGCTTCATGTGCTCAAAGAAATCAGACTCTGGGTCGTTGTAGTCGGTGAGCTGCACCAGATCTCGAAACTCTTTCTTGGAGGGAAAAGTTTTCACAAGGCAGGCAAGGATGGTGGTGTATTCATTCTGCACAGTCTGCTCAAAAACAAGAAATTTTGTTGTTGCTTTTTTTAATTAAAAAAAAGAAAAAGGATAAATTATTTCTAATCTCGGTAAAATGTGTGTAATTTTACCTCGGTCTTGCTGCGGAGCCCCTTGTGGACAGCGTCCAGGATGGTGTGCTGAATTAAATCCTTGTAGATCTTCTCTCCAGCACCGACCGCTGCCAGCTGGCTGATCACTGCAGACATGCACAAGGTGGCATTGTCTGCCAGTGACATGTCACCGATCTGCATCAAAGCAATGGAGAGAGGCAGAAAGAATAAAAAAATAAACAACATGAGGTTGTAGCCAGTAGTTCACACAGTACAATGCTGTATGAATGTACTCACCTCATATGTGTGGAAACTGTTGTATATGACAGTGCTGATGTAGTCCAGGTCCAGACTCTGCATGTCTTTGACTCGCTTGGTGGCATCTTGGAAAGCCATTAGACGCACATCAAAGTAGATTTCATCCAGGTGTCGACTATCGAAGGCGTTAAGCTGGAAAGTGTTGTTGCAGATTTATTACTCTGACTCAGTCTCATAATTTTTTTTGCTAATCTCTTGCATAAATGTCTAAATAACAGATTTTACATGAATGGAAAGAATGAGCTTACCTTTGTTGCTAAATCGGTGATGTATGTGAGCGAAGGGTCCAGATCTGAGAGAGTCTGATAACAAAGCAGTGAAGACAACAGTAAAAAAAAAAGAGCCTTAATTTGTTCATAATTTCGTAAAGTATGGAAAAAGATATTAGTTTAAAATTAGGTGAGTAACTTACAACTATATCCTTTCTCTAAAATCAGTGCAAGGCTTTGTGTCATTGCTAAAGCAAGTAATATAATTGACACACAGACCAAGTGTAGGCTACATAAGATCATTAGAATAAAGTATAATCTTTATAAATCCTGAAGTACATAATAATTTGGTCTTAAAATGTTTTGAATAAACTCAGAATATCAAAAAACATCATGAACAAGTAGGGCTAGCTTGGAAAGGCTGCCTGTTTCCTCTCAACATGGTTTCATGGCTAGTATCTGAATAAACCAGATGACTAGTGGAACAATGTTCTCTGGACATATAAGATCAGAACGGAGATGTTTGGTCATTATATAGAACATTATGTGTGGTGAAAACCAAGGAAAACACACAAACACCTCATGCCATCTATCACACAAAGTAGTTGAGGAATGATGATGCGATGATGAGTGAAAACACGTCAAATCTCCCAAAAACAGAAAAGTCAAGGTGCTGCAGTCGGCTGATCAAAGTCCAGACCAAAAACCAACTGAAAAGTTATGGCAGGACCTTCAGAGAGCTGTGCATAAAAAAATGATGCAAACCTTTATGAACTGAAGCAACACTGTGAGGAAGAACGGACCACAAGTCCCTCCACAATGATGTGTGACTGATATGATCACAGAGAACATGATTACTTCAGGGTACTGCTGCTTTTGGTGGTTCTTCAAGCTGTTGAATCATGGTTTTACCTTTTCGGCATATTTTTTGCATTCTGGCTTATTTTGTGGATATATAACGGCACAGTATTATAAGTCACGTGTTGCTGTTCTACCAGAGGTTGTATTAACCTGATTTTAGCACCTGGAAAAAAGCTAAATTTACATTTTTCTTTTTATTTATTCTTTACTTTTCCTGATAAGTAAAACATTACAACTAAAAAAGGATTAACTTTCTTTTTTTTTCTTCTTTTTTTGAACGACTTTACATAAAGATGAACACGCTGAGTGACGCCGGACTGTTGGCAGAACTGAGACTCCACAACTTTACTTTCAGCTCCACATTTAATAACTTGAATAGAAACTCCAGAAAATACAAGTTCCCTGCCGTACCTGAAAGGTGGTAGTGAGGGCCTTTCTGGGCAGCTTGTTGTGAATGATGGCAAAGAGTTTGCTGAGTGGCCGCAGGAAAGCGGAGGGCTGCTCACACCGCCGCAGCAGGTTCTGTACAGTGGCCAAGATGTCGATCTCCGTCTCCTGAAGAAAAACACACAAAAAAATCTGCTTTTAGAGATCATCTTTAAGCACACACTCAACACCAGACATACATTTGACCCCATTTTTAATCTTTTTTTTTCATGAAAAAATGCTGTAAATTTTTTAAAAAATGAGAAAGTGTGATGAAAGACGTCTTATTGTCTGTGTCGAAAATGAGACGGCAAGTCTTACTTGGGGGTTGTTTCCTCTCTGGAGATAAGGGAGCAGCAAGCTGATAAGCACGGAGCTCTGTTCCTTGTCACTCACAAATCGACTTATCCTGACAGGAAGAGGGAGACATATCAAGCACTGGTGAGATGAGGCATTATGTTGAGCTAGTGCTGATTCAGGAGAACATCTCAGGAACAGTCAACCCAAACTATACATCTCTTTTCTTTTTTTTCCTTTTTTTTTTTAAATAGATATTTTAAATGGCCAAAAGAGCAAACAGCACAGGTAAGTCTGATCCCATCAAGCTGGCGCAGTTTGCTTCAGTGTCCTTATAAACCAGAGGTGTCCAAAGTCGATCCTGAAGGACAGCTGCCCAGCAGGTTTTTGACGTATCCCAGTTCTAACACACCTGCCTTCCATTAAAATGGATCCAGCAGCCAATCAGGTTCTGCCTAATGTCTGATTCTTTGAGTCAGGTGTGTTGGAGCAGGGATGCATGAAAAACCTGCAGGACTGTTGACCCTCGAGACCATGAGAACTGACCAACGTGCAGAGCTGCAGCACCTCTCCCAACGAAATGCAGCAGTTATGAACCCAACATTAAAAACATCTGTGGCCGATGATAAACTCACTTGGAGAGGATGTTGAGCTCTCTGGCCACCTGTGCTCTGAACTTCTTCTTCTTGAGCCGGTCTGTGTTGCATACGACTCCGCCGAGGTAGCGCAGCAGGGTGGAGATGTGAGGCAGCAGCAGTCTGGAGCCTTGAGTTATTGATTCTGAAAAGAAGTAACAAAGTGGACATTTAATAACAAGCAGCAATACTGAGCTTAAAACTGAAGTCGGGGGTTATCTGCAAACCTTCATTGACGACAGCTCCCTGTTCAGGCTGTGGGAACACACAGGCGTTCACAAGGAGCTCAGGCTCGGACTCGGAGGCGACAAAGTCTTCAGTTGTTGCTAGGGACTCAGCTATGTCCATGACAACAGTGATAGTAGCTGGGGATGCGTTTTTAGCGGAGAGGAGGGCAAAGACGTTTAGAAGGATGTCACATTCTGGGTGGTCCGGTCTCTGCTTGGCGAGGAGCGGGAAGTACCTGAAACAGACAAGAAAACGGGAGCAGAAGTCAAACCACTGTATATACTGGTTACCATCTGTAGAAAGATCCAGAATAGATGGACAGATAATGTGATGGAAATAAAGCAGATTTACACCGACCTGGGATTTTTGCACCATACGTGGATGAGTTTGAGCAGAGGTGTGGGGGAGTAGGGGCTCTCTGTGGGGAGGCGACACACCTGCAAATCAAAGAAATAAAAGGTTTTTAGTAAAACTAAGCTGTTTGGTTACAGACAACAAATGCAATGACATCTAAAGTTTAACTAAAGGATGCACCTGAGGCCAGATCACAGCCCGGAACACGGCATCAATCTCATCCGGGCTGAAAGCGTACGAGTCAAAGCCGTCAAAGAAGTCTTGGATTCTCAGGATCCCGAGTCTCCTCAGGTTCTTCAGAGGACTTATGCATCCCGCTCGCAGCTGTCAGAGTAGACACGATGCTCTTTAAAAGTTCATACTGTACAGAGAAGAATAAGGAATAAAAAAATAACCCCATTTACCTGATCCCTGGTGTCCAGGATGGTGGATACAGAAGCAGTGACACACAGAAGGATCTGCAGCAATTTGGGCAGGTAGATGTGGATCAGGTGGCCCAGTTTCTCGATCAACACATTGATGATGTTCAGCAGGCTGTGCTGACGGCCCAGTGGCAGAACGGCAGCCATGTCTGTCTCAGATACAGCCCTGTCCACTGCAGCCAGGCATGAACCTGGAGATACAGGGAGAGGAGACTATGGATCAAATGTGGATTTTTTTCTTGTTTTAAATTTTTACCATATAAGCCAGTAAAGGACTTTAATTACTACATGAAATAGTTTGCTTCACATCTACAGGAATTTATAAAGAGTAAATATTTGTCCTTTTTTTTTTTTTCTTTTTATATGTTAAATTTTTAGCCTTTCATAAGTTCTTGAACCATTTGATCAGTTCCCAAACTGACTGCTGCATGACAACACACATCCTTTCCAACACACAACTCTTTCCTGTCCTCTCCACCACAACCGGTCGAGGCAGATGGCTGCCCTCCCTGACCGGGTTGTGCCAGAGGTTTTTCCTTCCTGTTAAAAAGGAGTGTTTTCTTTTCAACCGTGACGTTGTGCATGATCAGGATGAGGTCTTGGATTGAAGTCAAGATTTAATGCAGTCTGTTGGGTTTTCCTTAACTAGGCTATTTATCATGAACTGGCACGAACTGACGTGTTTGTGAAGGTGTCCTGAGACGCACTGCTGTGAAGTGGCGCGATACAAATAGAGCTGAATTGAATCCAGTCATAAAAAATCCAATACAAACACACAGTAGTTGTAGTTTCTTGAACAAAGTGTTAATTTTCTACCACCAAAGTGTCCTACCTTGGCTATGATGGCAGACGGGCTCCAGAAGTAGGTCAATGAACATTCCCAACTCCTCAGCCTGGCAGCCTGCCAGGAAACGCAAGATGATCGAGGAGCGGGAGGCAGAACTTGCCTTTCCTTGAAACTTGCTGCCAGCTTTACTCCGCAGACGGCCAAACAGGATCCTGTGTCACACACAGCAAACAAGTGGCTGTTAAAAGTTTTAAAAACTATAGCTATGACATTAATTTGTTTAAATAAAAAGAAAAAACAAAGGGAAATTACTTAAATGTCAATGATGTATAATTAAGATGATCTAGAAATTATCTATTATTTATCCGGAACAAAATGTGAAAGGGGAGGTAATGTTGCCAAAGATATTGAAAAATAAAGTAAGACAAAAACAGCTATTTAATCATTTCAAGTGGCCTCATGAAAAGCTTTCTATAAAAGTAACAGCAGCAGCAGAGGATGAGATTGACTTTATATAAGCTGTTAAAAAGTCTATATGACTATAGGAAGCAATCGAGGCTGGGAAAACAACTGCAAGACTCATATCTCCAACAAAAAAAAAAAGCCATAAGTAAAGTGAATATACTTAATATATGAATTTGGAAATTTAAAGATCTATACATTTTCTGTACAAAATATATGCTGAAATAAGGTCCATCGCATCTTTTGTAAACAATGCTGCTTCTCACGAGTAGAACAAGTTAATCTATGAGCATGCTTGTTTTTTTGTTTTTATTTATGTGTAACTTGAAAGGAGTTATTTTATAATCCAGTAAATAATAAACAACTTCTCATGTTGCTATGGTAACTATGACGCTACAGCTCACAGCTAGCTTGGTATAGACTAGCATAGCAACTGGAAATAAGTGAAATTAGAGAATAAGTGTTATTAGAAAGACTAGAATGAATAAAAAAAAAAGTGTTTAAACTCAGAGGTAAAAGTTAAGGACAAAGTTTAATAGCCATTTATCCACTTTTAGCTTTTACACTGGTATAGCTAACCAACTGTTAGCATTACTTTTATATTTGTGTTCATGTTAAGATTGGCCAAATATTTTACATACATATTTATTTTTACAAATCAGGATCTGACAGGTTAGTGTGCTATAAAACAAAAATAAAAAAAATAAAAGTGCTTCTCCATTGGATCCTCCCAGTTACCCACAGGGAGTTTAACAAACTGCTTGGTGTGACATGAAAGCAGAACTTTATGTACAGTCCATGTTTTCAAATATGTACTGTACCTCATGAGAAGTGGTATAAGTCTCTCCCTGTGGGATGCATCAACGACTCCGGTCTCCTCAGAAATGTTAAAATGAACAATCTCTTCTTTGAAGTGCTTATCTTCAAGTAGCCTCTCAAGGTTCTCCCTGTACAGACAGAAACACAGATATGAAGGCTGAAATACTTAGGTCTCAAAACAGTCTTCCCACGCAGTCACCATCCTGAAAGTAGGTCGGTGTCACAACAAGATCTGGAACAAAGCTCAACTCATGGAGGAATCAGTGACGGGAACCACTCTTCTGTCTCCAGCTTGGTTAATGTGTGGTAAAATGATAGTTTAATAACATTCAATAGAGGCTGGAATCCTTGACAATATGAGTATTCAGGTGGGAGTTGGCATTCCTACATCTGTAATCATAGAGGGTTGATGATAAGAGCCATAAGTTAGCAAAGAGACCAACAATGACTCTACTGAAGTATAGAAGGAACTGTAGATCACTGCTGCCAGTGAAATAATACTGTACATTTGTTCTCCTCGATCATAGCCCCTGAAACATTCGGAAACAGACTCATCAGTAATGCTCTGGCAACCAATGACTGTGAAATTAGAAACATAAAGAGCAAGCAACAGAAATATGTCAGATTGGTTGCAAAGAGCCTGACAGTGCTGCATCAAATACCTCCTTTCATTAGTTTGGCTGCAAGCATGTTTACATGGTAGTGCTTCATTTGTATGGAAGTCAGTGACTCTGGCAACTATAGTTGACAACCTAACCGGGATCTTTGCATCTGGTACAGGGGTGGGCAACTCCAGTCCTTGAGGGCTGCAGTCCTGCAAGTGTACAAACTTTCCCTGCTGCAACACACTGGACTCAAATCAATGGCTAATTAGCAGACCGGAGCAGAGATTAATGTAAAGCGCTGTACTAGTCTGCTTATAAGATCTGATGGGAGTCAACTGTGTTGCAGCAGGGAAACACCAAACACTTGCAGGACTGCAGCACTCAAGGACTGGAGTTGTCCACCCCTGATTTGGTTTAAATAAACATCAAATTTGCCCTGGTCAACCTTTTTGTTGTTAGTTGTGTAGCAGTATGTCTCACATTAAATCAAACTTTATTTGTATAGCACCTTTCATACACAAGCATATCAAAGTGCTTAACATAAAAATAAAAGCAGTTTCACACTTAAAAACACACACACACACACACAACCCAACCCTCCCCCTGACCATTAATGCCAAAACAAAAAATAACTTTAGGATTTTGTCATCTGTATCTGGTTTACACAACCTCCTGTCAAAGAAAAGTCCTGACCACCAAACCACCAATCTGCCAGTAATAACAGGGAACAGACAACAAGTCAGCAACGACAAACAGTGTTGATCTCTGATCAACATCATTTGACAACCTCTTGCAAACATTTAGTGCCAGCATGCTGACCCCTTGTTTACTGTTGCAGAAACACACACAACCTGATGTGAGCTGGTTGCCAAACAACAAGCCAATGAAAATTTACATTTCAGTTGCCTAGCAATGTTGGTTGCTAGTGGTAACCAATCAGTCTACACTCCAGTGACTGAAGCCTAAAGTCATTTTCTTACTTGTAAGGTACAATGTTAGGATCTTTGTATGTGAGAACACAGTCCAGTGCTACTCGCTGAATTTGCTGATCCTGATGGCAGATCAACTGAAAACCAAGTCAGAGAAGAAGAAAGTCATTATGCTGCTTTTATGCCTGGAAAATATTCAACTTAGTGTGTTGTAATTAGAAAAATGATGAGATTTATGTTCAAGCATCTAGTTTGAAAACAGGAAATGTGTGTTATAAGCTGGAGGACTACCTGGTGATAAAGCTCACTAAGGCTGCTTTCCAAATAGAGAGCCCGAGGGTTGGTGAATTTGGCAAAAACCTTCAGATGGGAAATAAGCTGTCTGTGGAAGAGAAGACAAAAACAAACAATCGAAATTTTTGCGGTGACGCGGCATTTTCACATGCAAAACACTGATAGGATTAAAATGTTTGCAACCAAAAACGCAAACGAGAAACTGATAATGCAAAGTTTTTTTTAGCTTGAAGAAAAATTGAAATGATGTTGTAAAGATAACAATCAGAGTCTTATCACTCAGAATAATGAAGTTATTGTGTATGAAAAAGGCTTCACTGGTTTCAGATGTCTCACTTTGCAGCAACCCTTCTTGGAAGCGCCTTCTTCTGTTCTGCACTTCCCTCCTCTGCATCCTTTTCCTCTTCCTTCTCATCTTCCAGCTCCACGGCCATTTCCGAATCCTCCTGAGCAGCATCGCTTCTTTTCCTCAAGTCCTGAGTGGGAGCCACCAGCAGGTCGGCTGGGTAAAACTCGTTCCTGTCCAAGAAACATCCACATCCAATACTTTGCACCACAGTTCAGGAAATTACATCTTTTGCCCCCCCCCCCCCCCCCCCCCCCATCCTCCCCCCTATATGGCAAAAACTCAATACTGACTTGATAAATCTGAGCAGCAGCGGGCTCAGTTCTCGGCTGCGAGGTTCCACCCTTTCAGGGAACTGGGCCATGGCTCGCCACAGCAGGCTGCGGAAGTTAGGGAAGTCGGTTCTTTCATTGGGATCCGAGGTCAACTTGAGCTGCTCTAAGAACAGCACCCCCACATCGCCACTGTCAATGACATCACAGCCTGGCTCGCTCTGCAGGTTTAACTCCTCTTTCCTCTCATCTTCATCGTCCTCTTGCAATTCCTCTTCTATTGCAAAAAGCACAAAGGGAATCTGGTTTCAAAGTATTCACGACTGAATATATCCACCAGGGTGACATGAAAGATAAAGACTTAAAATCTAACTTGTGCTGCACCAAAGTACAAGTCATGCAGGCTTCCTTACCAGCCAGCCCTGCCACCATCTCCAGATGTTCATAGTAGACACTCCAGAAGTCCTTATTCTCCATCCCTTTGGCATGGCTCCTGTTGAGAAAAGAAACTCATTTATGCTAATTATAGTGAATGCACACTATATTATATTAATATCTGTACAATAACATAAGGAAATGTTTGTAAAAGTGCTGCGCTTTCCCTCTAAGTCCTATTAGCACTTCTTCATAAAGATCGCTTTGGAGCATGTTATGTCTCTTACTCTTGAGATTGCCCCATGAACACAGCCTCTTTATTGTTTCAGCATGCCCTTGCATAATAAACCCATTCACTCTGTAATTTTGTTAGTAGCACATATTTCTTTGTTGTTGTTGTCGTCCCTTTTTTTTTTTTGTCTGGTTGTTTTTGTTTTCACTCTTGTCTCAATTTCCATTTTATTTTGTTTTAATTTTTTAAAAAATTTTTTATTATTATTATTTTATTTTTATTTATTTTTTATCTTTTTTTTCTCCTCTTTCTTTCTCTTTTGTTGTCCTGGTGTATGTATCAGATGTGTATGATAATACTTAGTATGTGCAGCTATGCGCCCCATAACTTCTTCTGATACTGTCATCGTCTTTCAATGTTTCATATTTGTACTTGGAAAAAATTATAAATAAATCATACATAAAGATCGCTTTGCTCAAATATAGAGAAAAAGACAATGCACAGCACTGTAAATACTCAGTAATGTCTGACATGAAAAGGCATGAACAACAACCATCCTGTGATGCATTTAAACATTATGAACGTGTGTGTACAGGATTCCTTAATACTCACACAAGAAGTTCAATGACTGCATCCCACAGAGGTCTGAAGTTGACAAACAGCATTGCAATAAGATATCGCAGCGGCACCTGAGGTGGAGAAACATCGAGAACAGCCTGAGCAACGCTGTGTGCAGCGGAAACCACTGGATGGGATCAGAAATGCTTCACAGTTTGTCACTTTATTAATTAATGCAAGTCAACATCACAAATTTTTAAAAGATACATAAAGTCATGTTACAACAGCAGGAATTTGGGTGATCAACTCTCCTTTAAAAGAATATATTAGACGTCACATCAAAGCAGCAAATTGTCAGTGTCTTCTGCTTGTCTGTACCTGCTGGAAGGTGCCCGGTGGTCCCTGTGGAAGGCTGCGCTGAACCAGGTCGTGTCTCAGTTTCCGCAGGTGAAGCAGCTTTTCTCTGTAGTCCTGCACCGAGGCTGGGACCAGCTCCGCCTGTAGGCAGACTGCAAACACTGGCTGCACCTCCACGCTTTCTTCACCCTGGATGGATGCGGCAGACATTTGCACAAATAAATACACCGGCTGATTGTTTATCACCACCAGCTTTAATGAGAGCGAGTGCATGGAGTATCAGACATACCTCAGCCTGTGGGGGGAGCTTGGCTTCAAACTGGGAGAAGATCCTCAGAGTCAGCAGGCGAATCTGAACGGGAACAATCAGTTCCACAACATTAAGCAGCAACCAAACAAAGTCCAGAAAAGGTTATAGAAAATAACTTGTCATTTCAGTAAAAACATCCCAACTTTGAGTTTAAGTGATGTTGCTCCTTTCCTTTGACCAACCTTTGAAATGTTGGAGGAGAGGTTGGTTTGAAGCATCTCATGGAGTTCCAGCAAGGCACTGTGGGATAGGTACTCGGAGACGCCGCTGAGTGACAGGCGGGTGTAGTACAAGTCTCCCAGAAGCAAAGCCGACAGATCAGTCGGGAACTTCCTGTAATGATCATGAAGACAGTGACTAAAAGTTAGAGGAACTATTAAGGTATGGTCGATCTGAAAAAAAAAAAAAACAACAACAACAATTGCATCAACACATTTCTTACCGTAAGATTGAGTTGACTTTGTCCACAGCAACCAGTAAGAGAAGCTGGGCAGAGCTGTCCAGAGAGAGGAGGCAGCTAAGTGCCTGTCTGGCTACAAAAAGAGCAGCTGTAGGGCGGAGGGGAGCAGAGAGAAGTTTTCATCTTAGATACATTCATTTTATTTCCAACTTCATATCTTTGTTGAATTACACCCTTTTTTTCAAGGATATACGATCAACAATGATAAATAATAAACAATCTGCCAGTACACACATTGACACAACCCCACTGGAAAGTGCTGTAGTGGAACAATAACTGTGTTTGTATTGTGTGCGACAGCAACTTTAACAGTCTACAGTATTTTTATCATCGCCACGCTGTCACTGGGAGACAACTAAACACTATCTGCACAAAAGCTGCGGTGTTCTAACGCAGAAATACAACCGATCATTGGAGATAAATACATCCCTACACATTTCTACTGGATTATAACACATAATCGAGAGGGACAACATCAGGGGTGTCCAAAGTCAGTCCTCAAAGGACGCTGTCCTGCAGGTTTTCCATGTATTCCTCCTTCCAGCAAACCTGGCTTTCACTAAATGGATCCAACAACCAATCAGGTTCTGCACAATGAGTGATTAATTTGAGTCAGATGTGTTGGAAAAGGGGTAAAACCTGGGGGATTGTTAGTCCTCGAGGACTGGAGCCGGGGCATGCCTGGACTACATAGTCACAGACCTTTAAAAAAAAAAAACAAAAAAAAAAACACAACATCAAAAAACAAAACAAAACAGGAAATCACAAACCTTTCCCCATTTTCCCAGTCTCAATTTCACACAGGAGGTGGTTTAGGAAAGCTGCTACAGCAGGAACAACAACAGAAGGAGGCAGAGGTCTGGGAAAGGAGGAGCAGCAGGTTCAACAACCAGAAACAATTTTTCATACATTAAAATATAACAAAAAAAAACCATTCTGTGATTAAAATGTGACCACTATAAACCAACATCTCTTCACTTTAGTTCGTAATATTATGTCAAATGATACATCATGGATATATTATGTATCTAAGTATTAGAGGGGTCTTACCTGAGGTGTGGCAGTAGCACCAGCGCGGCCCACGGCAGCGACAGGTTAGTGATGGACTGGTTCTGCTCATCTGGAAGCTTGATGAGTGACAGCACCAGCTCTGGAACAGCTGTTTGCTCCGATGGTCCACTGCTCGCCTCACCAGACTCCTTACAGACTCCTCTGCAGGAGGAGAAAATATATTCACCACACAAAATAACCTAATCATGCTTGTTCTTTTCTTTTTTTTTTTTTAAGTGGGTAAAACAAAATCTCACCCTGCGGTCTGTCCTGTGAAGAGCAATGAGTAGGTCTCAAACGCCATGGAGCCATCAGTAGGGGGTGGGGCTTTGGCGAGGATTAGATTGACCAGCACATCCAGACCACAGTGGCGAGTCAGATCATCACCACGAGTAATCAGACCAGTGGTGAAGTGCAGCAGGCTGGGTAGGAACAGCTGAAGGAGAGAGAGAGGGTTAGTCAGGGGCAACACAAGAAACTGATAGTGTGAACCATACTGGTGTGGACTTACCAGTTCAAACTGCTTCATGGTGAACATCTCCTTGGTAAACTCCAGAATCAGATCATGCCCCAAAGAGCTGTTAAAGACCTGATGGAGAGGTAACCAGAACGTCAACAAAATTACTAGGGGTGGGAAAATTGAATCGAACAATCGGAAATCTGGATTTTTTTCCTTCACAATATATTTTTTTGTTTAAAAAAATTATTATTTTTCAAATAAAAAATAATCCACTATAAAATGTGTCATTTAATTGATCCTTTTACTTGTCTTCTTGGGCATTATAGCAGAATGATGATCTGGCTACTGTGTTGTTTTTGCCTCATTGAAATGAAGAGAAATGACAAGCAAAAAAAAAAAAAAAAGTTTTACACATTTTTGTTTTGTTTTTAATCTGCAAAAATCAGCAATATTCGAGAATTGTGAGAATTGCAATTTAAATTGAATCGGCACCCAAAAAATTGGAATCGGATTGAAACAAAAGCATATTGTCACAGCCCTACAAATTACACACTCATTTAAAGCTGATTGTGTGTGTGTGTGTGTGTGTGTGTGTGTGTGTGTACGCTGCATAAGAGGTCCATGCAGTTTCTTACAACTAAGACTCTGATTGGCTACCGCAGCTTGGTCTCAAATCAGCTGTCGACCAAATCAACGAGCCAGACGTGAGCACACAGGGTCAGCTCTGTCAACTTAAGACTGGATGCACAGTAAAAGCAGCAAGCTGCTTCAGAGCGCCCACAACACACACACACCTTTTGGACAGTCTCCTGTATTAGCGCTGTGGGCAAGCTGATGTTCTCCCCCAGCAGCAGAGAGGAGGTGATCTGAAGGAGAAGGCGGGAGCAGGAGGCTGACAGCGATGAGTTCTGAATCAGCTGCAGCGCTGTCTGTAGATTGAACGATGCAGAATTTTACACAAGCTGCATGAGGCACCATTGCAGCTTCAATAAGAAAACACACCAGCTGCAGTGAAATTCTACACATCTGGAGTTTCCTCTTACCTGGCAGACCGCCTCTGGCTTGGTGACTTTGGTTCCATCCCTGTGGGACACTAGGGTATGGAGGATGAACAGTAGCCTCTCCAGCTGCTCCATGGCAAGCTCAGCGTCTTCTCCCTTCGCCTTTACGACAGCCAGGACCTCCCCAACACTAATCTGCACACAGGGGACATCAACCAAGACTCAGACGGGAGTGATCATGAGCAGCTATGTAGCTTTCTAAGTGCTTGTCCTGTTTTCCTAACCGTAACTACAAAAGCCAGACAGTTGTTTGTATGAAGCCTCACCTGTAGGGATTCCCAAAAAACCAGGAAGTGCTCCCTGTCCACATGACTCGCAGCAGCCTGTGCCATGTGATCCAGAGCGTCCCTTACAGCATCCCAAGGTAGAGCGACTCCTTGGCTGGTTATTGGACCAAGCTTGCGCAATGCAACAGAGAGAGCCTGGAAAGATTTACAGCACAGAAACAAACATTGTCATTTCACACCGTATCTGATCAGGTATTCAAAAAAAAAAAAGCTGTGTATCAAGGATCCTCGGCAATATTACAGCTGGGTTGGAAGGATCAATGAATTGATCTGCATCCATTTAAAATTTTTACAGATGGGAGGTGAGGTCTTCCCTCTAAAATCAGCTTCTCTCTCTCAGAGTTAATATCAAATTGTGTTTTTTCATTTACCATTGGATTACATTAACCTGTGACGTGTTTAGCAGCTTAATACCCCTCATATGATCAACCACCGCTAAGACACTGAGCTCTGCCATGGTACATAAACACAGAATGATTTCATGTCTAAATAAATCGATGACAGACTGGTAAATGCAGACAAGGCTCTTTGGAACATTATATTCCACAAGTGCACATCATATCAGATTATTATAGTAATCTGATTACTCCCAGATATCTGATCAAGATGGCTGTGTAAACAGGCTCAGTGTTTTTATAAAAATGGTTATTTAAGAATGTCTTTATTATTCATAAAAAATTAGAACAAATCAAATTAAGCCATTCTGAATCAAATCCATCTATTGTCAGAGCTGCTTTGTCCATATCAGGGTAGCGGGAAAATAGAGCCTATCCCAGCAATCATTGGGTGAGAGGCAGGATACACCCTGGACATGTCACCAGTCCATCATAGTGTGAACAAAATCAATGCAGAAAAATTAGCTCTACACAGTTCCACTGTGTCATTTACACAATAGATTTCCACTCTGCATATCAAAAAACTCACTGCTGCAGTACAGGAGTGGAACATATTTCGGACTCCTTTGCACATCTCAAACAGCAGCTGACCGGCTCCCTCGACCTTGTCAGGGTGCTGCTCCAGGTCTGAGAACACGTCCGTCAGCAAGGTGTCAAAATCTGGAACCTGAAGGACGACATGAAATGTTGCTTTAACAATAAATACAGACACAGTTTTATATTTTATACAAAAATAATTACCAGACAACAGCTGCACACAATCCAAACTTACAAGAAAGGAAGCCATTAATTCATGATTTCATTATATCTGATCAGGGTTGAATAACCCACCTTTCTCATCAAAAAGGAGAAGCTCTCAGCTGCAAACTTGCGGATGTGTTCCTTCTTGTGGGCCAACAGTGTGCTGTACAAACTGCAGAGAAGATACATGCATTCTTTTCAAGGCATAGTCACACATTTTGCTTCATAATTTCCTTCATCTACAAACAGTGTACACTGCAACACAGACGTGTACATCATGGAAAAATGCTCACCAGGTGTCTCCACTGTTAAACTCACCTGTAGATATTGGTCATGTCCTTCACCATGACCCTCCACAAGTACTTATAGAGGTAGGAGAGGCAAGTGAAAGCCCACTCCAGCAGCTCTGTGTCCTTTGTGTCGAGAAGTGAGGTGATCAGAATGAAGAAGTCAGGGAAATGTGGGTAGAAGTCTGTCTGCAGGTCCCTGGCCAACTGAACTACCAAGCTGGGGGAAGAATAAACCAAACTTTACCACCATGACACAAATATTGTAAAATCTTCTTGGTAACTATATAAAAATGAACGACTGAAAAAAAACAAAAAAAAAAACCCCAGCATCGATATGAAAGACTTACTCCAGCAGGGGTTGGTAAGCCAAGCTGTTTTTGACAGCCAGATGTGTCTTCAGACTCTCTACTATGGCCTTCTGATGGAAAACCAGCATGTTGAATGACTGGCTCTTGCTGGATACCTCTTTCAGAAAGGCAGCTATGAGGGGGAAAAAAAATGCATCAGATTTTTGAGAAGCAAACACAAACCTCCCCTCCTGTTCTGCATGCTGCCTACTTCCAGGTGAAAACATCGCAAATATGCGGCATTTATACATACTAAAATGTTCTGTCAGGTTCAGGTCTCTCCATTTTGTCAGCCCTTCAGAAAAATATGTTTCTACTTCCTGCAAAGGGAGAAAAACCAATCTGCTTCAGGAACACAGAACATGCATTTACCAGTATTCCCATATTAAAGAGAAGAGCAATAGTTTACAAACCTCGTCGTAAGATCCAGTTCTATCAATCCGATGGATGACATCAATATTGACATTGGCAAGTCTTTCAGCAAAAGTGAGAAACTGATAGAAACAAGGCAGAAGTTTTACAAACCTGGATTACAAGTCATGTCTTCAGATTTTGTCGAATTAAACGCAATTTTATCATAAAAAGTACATCAGTCATCTTGATATCTTTTTTAATCTGTGAGATTTTATTGGCAACATCACTTTTTATCTACATAGGTTTTAGTATAAGGCTGGATTACGTTTCTGAATCCTCACCCTGAAGGTGTTCTCTGACTTGTGATACGAAGACTTGGATTTAATCTTCATCTTTGCTTCAGACCTCAAATGGAAGAAAAAAGTATTCCGAAAACCGGCGCTGGATTTAAAAAAGTCATGTAAACAATAGTTTGTTGCTTCTTTATACTGTGGTTAATACTACAACTGTTTATACACACGCCGACACACGGGTGTAGCCATGATGAGCAAAGCATCATGGGAAAATATCACCGCGTGGTTGACCCACCAAAGAAGAAAGAAATAGAGAGAAGACGCTTCATAGTACTTCCGGCTTCGTTTTCCAGCTTCCGCTTCTCGTTATTTCAATAATTTACCTGTAAAATTGATAAATAAATACTTATATAAATAAACGCTGACATACATATTTGTGCATGTTAAACATATGTGAAAAAAGAATTGGTTGTAATATTGGGTGTCATCCTGCATCAGGGTAAATCAGTCTTTACGCTTCAGCCTACCAACCCCACATCTTGATCGATGGAGTTGAACAAGATTCCCAGTACACTGCAATTAAAAGTCCCATTTCCCACTCGATTACTCAGAGGTTTGTGTCTTTCCATGTGAAAGTGTTGAACTATTCTATTTATATTTTGTTTCAAAGAAGGCAGGATATACTGTTTTAAAGTCATCCAATAGTTTTCGATGTTTTCTGAAGGTTTTCTCCAGTATTTCTTCTTTACATTTCTTAGACTTTTTGCACTCATTTCCAGTCCAGTTTTTAACACTCACTATAATCTTTCATTATCATTTTTTTTATTTTCTTCATCTTAAACTATTGTTTTGGCATAAACTATAGAGAGTTTAAAACACACACACACATACACACACACAATTGGAGCCACTGCTAAAGAAGGAAAAGATGTCTAGTTTCGTCAAATGACAAGAATTGGACAGGGACAGCAGGGGTGACTGGTGTTATGGAGGGATAAAACCTTTTCCTAGGCAAACACATCAAATACGTCTTGGAAAGTCCTTCAAGAACTCTTGAAAACTCATCTTGAAGGTGAAGAAATGACAGGAAAGATTGTCTGAGATGCTTCAGACTTAATGAAGCATCAAGGTTTTCATTTCAAAAACAGATTCTCAAGATAATCAGAAATGGAAGCAATAGCTTCATATTATGCATTTCATTCACAATATCCTTTTCAATAAAGAAGCATAAAGCTTAAGAGCTTGATGCAGCACTGTTACTAGAAAGTAAATACAAAAGTACCTTAATAAGATTTATGTTACAAACAGGCTTCTTTTAAATATTTATTCCAACCTCTTTAAATAAAGGCATGATTTGTAAAACTATTTAGATTATTATTGTTAAAAAAAAAAAGCAGCTGATATCCCAAATATTTTCTGCCCATTTGGTTACACATGTACCTTTTCTGGATCTCTTCCCTCTCCTTCTTTCTCTCCCTCACATAAGAACACACACACACACTTAAAAGGTTTCGGTCTGTGGTCCTCCTCTCAGCTCAGTGTTGAGTGAGCAGGTGATGTGCCAGGACTTCCATTTAGTTACAGTGGACAGTTTGAGTTGTTTTTTTCAAATAGTCTGATTTTATTTGAAGTTTTCCACTAAAATGTCAGGGCACTCGCCGGTCGTTGGCACCTTTGCCATAGCAGATTATGTGGTTTTTGCTCTCATGTTAGTGGTGTCTGCTGCCGTTGGGGTCTACTACGCCTGGACTGACAGGAACCAGACAAGCTCTAGGGACTTTTTAATGGGGGGCCGCAGGCTGACAGCACTCCCGGTCTCACTGTCCCTGAGTGCCAGCTTCATGTCAGCCATCACTGTGCTCTCTAACCCTGCTGAGGTAAGAAAGACTGACCAGACACAAAAAATGCTAAATCCTAAATATCCCATTCACTGAACACAAACATTGCATCAGTAATTCATTATTGCTGTGTAGGTATACCGTTATGGAGCCAACATTGGATTTTATGCTCTCTCGTATACAATAACAATGCTGATCACCTCTGAGGTCTTTCTCCCTGTGTTCTACAAGCTAGCCATCACCAGTACTTATGAGGTCAGTATGGTTTGGTTTTTAAGATGCTTTGTGTTAGTATGTGTCTGTGAGTGTGTATGGTGTGTAAATTTCAAAAGTTTTGCAACTCCATTTAACTTAGTTTGTGTAAAAAAAAAAAAAAAAACAGTTTACGGTCAGAGATACCGAGTTCCAGTATTTGACTGCTGTTTTCTTACTGTACAAATAATAGACTGATAATAGTGTTGGCAAAAATGTAACTCAAACACAAAAGAGCTTGGAATGATCTGCCTGATATGAAATCAGCTAAAAATATGAGAAAAAAGATCGAAAGAAAAAAAAAGAAAAAAGTGGATGTTATAGAGTGGGCTATGAATCTCCTGAGTCATAAAATAAGGAGTAAAAGCAGTTAAAATTAGAGTAAGAAGTGAGATAATCAATGAGTATAAAAAATTTTTTGCTAAAATTATCAGAGATATCTTGTGATTGGCTGCCTAAGAAACAGAGACTCAAAGTGGGGTTCCTATTTGAGGTCAACAGCTGGTCATCAAGATTTTGCAACTAGAAAAAAATGAATAAAAACAGTAAAGATCAGAAAGACTTTCTGTATATGAATGTGAGAAATAAGTTTACATGCTAGTTTGACAATGATGTCACAATTGTAACCACATACTGGTAACTGACTGGTGTCTTTCCAGACATGATAAAATATCCCAGATATTACCTGATACTATCTTTAGCTAATAACTTTAGATATCATCTCTAGCTTTGAACATGTTCACTAGCTAACTTACCTGAAGTCATCAGCTACAGTCATTAAACAATTAATGCCCAATTAATGTGGTCACAATTACTGAGACCCTGAAGTTGAGTAAGTAAGTATATAAGGTGGATGGATGGATGGATGGATGGATGGATGGATAACACAATGGTGACATAATAAAATGACACCTGAACAAACTGTACAAACTTTTCCACAACTTCGTACATTTTAAAATATCAGTTGTTCTGTTTGGTTTGCAATTGAATGTAAAAAGACATGAAAAGTGTTCATAGATGTTCAGACTGAGTTCATTACAAAGTAAATAGAAAGTATCATGTCAACCTACATAAGAGTGTAAACCACAACAGAATATTAACCCTTTATTAGACAAGTGACTGTTTTTTGTCACTTTGTTTTCTTTCATTTTCAGCATAAAACAATTTAAAAATGTAACAACAGAATGGAGGTCTTGGTACATACCAGAAGGACGATTTTAGGTTAAAATGTCTAATTTCAAGGTATTTCATTGAGTATTTCATTGAGAAGCAGCACAAACTTGAACAACATGAGTTGTTTTGACTTATAGATGTAAGCTGACCTAAATATATAACTGAGTTGAATTTGAGATCCTACTTTGAGTTACCATCTTAATTTAGGTTCACAACAAAGCTCTTATTTGAGTCTGCTCAAAACATTCTTTGCAGCTGCTTGTTATAATTTTACAAATTCACTTGACTTTTTTTTTTTTTTTTAATTTTGAATTGCAAAATGGCTGATGAAATTCTTATCTTTCTGATTCTGTCACATTGTCTGTTCATGTTGGTCTGTTTCTACCAAGTATCTGGAGCTGCGTTTCAACAGAGCAACCCGTCTGCTGGGAACGGTGCTCTTCATTGTTCAGACGGTGAGTAAGAGGCCAGTCATCAAATAATAACAGCACTTTGACCTCTGAGTAAAACCACAAAACTTGTCACCTGCTGATGTTTTTTTTCTTATCTTTTGTCATAGATCCTCTACACAGGAATTGTCATTTATGCTCCAGCTCTTGCTTTAAACCAAGGTATGCTGGTTTCAATCCACAATGGTCATACATTCCCACATAAAGATATTTTAAGCAACTTGGTTTTGCCCTGTTGACTAAACCATGATTTGTAATATTTCCCCCAGTGACTGGCATGGATCTGTGGGGCGCGGTCATTTCAACTGGTGTGGTTTGTACCTTTTACTGCACAATGGTAGGTAACAAAATTAGCAAGTGAACAAAGTTAAAAAAAAAATTTAAAAAAAAAGTGATACCACTTTGTGCGCTTTAACCCAGTACACACATCTCATGTGGTTTACTTTATTGCAGGGTGGTCTGAAGGCAGTGGTGTGGACAGATGTAATCCAAGTAAGCCTCAATATGGAAAATGCCATAATGTGTGGTTGGTGCAGTTAAGCCATTTTCACAGCAGATATTGTGACTTACAGTCGTGGGACAAGCAAAGATGTACTTTTAAAGGTTGCATCAATGTGGTATGTTTAGTTTTTTTTGTGCAGGTTCTACAACAAACATCTGCAGGTACAGAAATAGAAAGAAAACCTCATTGATATGCCTCAGATTATTTTACTACTTCTAGTCAAAGTCTCTGCTATAAATAATATTATAGCCTATGTTACAATAAATTATTAGATCAGGACTTGCTGATCTCCCCTTTTTAACGACACTGCAGAACTTTTGTCATTTTCTGCGTCACGCGCCCCCTATCTACGACTCATTCAGCATCCATCTCCCATCCCTGCCCGACCTGTTGTCTCTCTCCGGCCCGCAAAAGACGATCTTACACTGACTCTCATTTAGTCTCTTTCTCTCTTTTAATCTTCTTTCCTTTTTTTTTTTTTTTTTACTTAAACTGCAACAGTGCGCATTTAAAACAGGCAGTGTGTTTACATCCATTTTCTCGTGTGTGAAGTGAAACTCTGCTGAAAAAGTTGTATAGTGTGATTTCCCAGCCTCGGGACGCTGCAGAAATGCATATGATAGATGTCACTGTGTCTTTAAACAAATCCAGGAATCACAATGCTTAACATGGTATCGTTTTGATTGTTTGAAGCAAGATTTAAACTGGGGCATGAATCAGATCAAGTATAAATAATTACTAATTTTCCCTTTCAGCTTGATGTCATGCTTTCAGGCTTCATAACTGTAATAATCATGTCTGGTCGGACAAGCTGGGTTAGTGGCTCTGAAACTGTCTAGCTTTGGGACATGGGGCCACCAGATTACTTTGCAGAGTGTTACAGTAGCTCTTGAAGCTTTCACTCCGAAAGACAGCTAGAGCTACTATCGTCCAAATGTGTCATACTGCTTGTCTGGAAGCTCCCGAAACCACCAGGACCTTTAGAGCCAGCCTCCCAAGGCTCACATGAGCTCTTACGTCTCAGAAAATCCAAGCAGTTTTGATAAGCAGTCAATAATAAATAACTTTCCCCACCAGCTTGGTGTCATGCTTGCAGGTTTCATAGCTGTGATCATCCGGTCTGTGGTCTTACAAGGTGGAGTCATCAACATAATCTCAGACTCTCAACATGGAGGAAGACTAAATTTTTGGGAGTGAGTATGTCAGAAAATACGAAATTGAATGATTTTATAAAAGAGCTTTATAGAAGATTAAGGCGTGCCATGCTTACCATAACAAGATGTTTGTACTGAAACCCAACCAGATAGTTTTTAATGTCTAACCAAATAAGGTGAAATTGAAAAGCATGAAAACAAAAATCTAATTGACAAAGTTCAGAGTTGCCGATACCATGTTAGTCCTTGACCCAATTTATAGACCATTGTTAGTGGCTGATAAGAGCCTTAAACATTTATATGATAAATTTGGTTACTTTTCACTTAACTACTGTCAGAAGTGGTCCACTATACAGTATTTACACTTTGACCCAAAGACCCACAAACACAATGGGCAGGAATGTCAATAATTCACATGTTAACTCCTGGATCTTCAAAGTTCAAACATCCCCATGAAGATCTGATTGTCATTTAACCATTGCATTAACCATTGCATTGTGCCACTGAACAATAAACAAAATGGTATAAGATTTCAAACATACATGAAAAAAAAGTACTAAGTTTACCTCAGTGATAAACAGGACAAGAAAATGATACCAGTCAATTTCTAAAAAATAATTATATTGCATAAATATGACAGTATAATGTTTTATACATATTTCTTTAGAATAGTTTAAGTTAAGTGTGTCTGCACATATCTATAGAGATAAAATATTGCATGTAAAAAATGTAACACAGATTTTTATTAATTTATTCATCAAAAAAGATTTTTAAAAAAATGAAAGACTAATGAAAAAACCCCATAGAAATGTGGAACATGCACAGACTTTTTGTACTAATATAACTGATGTACATTTCCTTGTTGGCAGGCTGGGCTAAAGGGAAGAATGCCGCCTCTGTAGCAAACAACCCACAACACCTTTGTGGATAACAGCAAAATATAAATCTTTTTTAGAATATGCCATAAAGTTAGTATTAAGTTAGTATTAAGTTGTTATTAAGTTGGTACTTAAAATAATGACACATTTGTGATTAGCCATGAACTAACCTCACTTTTGAAAATGCCCCAAACAATGCTCAAAATCCTCAAATATACAAACTAATCTTCTTTGTTTTCACCAGTTTTGATGCAAACCCTCTGAGGAGAAACACATTTTGGACTTTAACTATTGGAGGGACATTTATTTGGACAAGTGTCTATGGGATCAACCAAGCCCAGGTTCAGAGATACATCTCCTGCAAGACTATGACTCATGCCAGACTGTAAGTTCACAAAACAGGGTTATTTAGGTGACGCAACTCGTTCTTAAAGAAAAGACACACATACAGACAATAAAGTGATCAACTTCACATCAAAATATACTGTCATAAGAGACTAAGATGACCATTTGTCTAGGTTTTCATGTATGTTTACCATCCTTTACTATGTGTCCTTTATTATTTCTAGCTCCTTGTACATCAACCTGTTAGGCCTGTGGTCCATCTTGCTGTCCTCAGTGTTTGCAGGAATGTGCCTCTACTCAGTCTATAAGAGCTGTGATCCATGGTCCACAGGACTCATTTCTGCTCCTGATCAGGTACAAATCTGCTGGGACTTTTTTCTACATTAGAATTTCAGGTTTCATCTTGTGACTTTCAAAACATCAGCATCAACTTTAGTGATCATGTCTGCATGTCAAGAACCATTGAAGGAGCCGGCTTATTATTTACAGTTGTGCTCATATGTATTCATCCCCTTTCATTGAAGAAAAATCTGAATTTACAACAGTCCCTCAAATAACTGGAGACTTAAAAAAGGAACAATAACTAAAAATGTGCAAAAATATAAATATATAGAACAAAAATATAATATATAATATAATATATATATATCATATAAGACACTGTTTTTTCATTTAATTGAGTTGAAGAAAGAAAGAAAAAACAAATTGGTCCTGGACAAATTAGAGCACTTTTCTGTTGAACAGTGGGACAAAATACCTGTCAACAGTTGCAGAAGTCTGACTGAGAGGAACAGAAAACACCTGACTGTAGCGGAAACATTAAAGGAATGTTCAGCAAAATATTCATTTATGAGTGATGTAATAGGTAATAAATTATCTTATTTGTTTGCCTTTAAAAAGAAACATTTCTATTGAACCAGAATTAGAAAATAATTAAATGATTTTCAAAATTTTTTTTATTTATAATTGCTTTAGTCAAATTCAGCTTATTTTACAGGCAGCTCTTTTTTCCTTCTTCAATGAAAGAGTGTGAATAAATGTGAGCACAACTGTATGTAAACTCACTTTGACTCTTCCTCTGCAGCTGATGCCATATTTGGTGATGGACATCTTGGCGGACTACCCTGGCCTTCCTGGATTATTTGTCGCAGCAGCATATAGTGGATCCCTAAGGTACTATTTAAGATAAATGCTATTTATTTTCAACAAACCCACAATGTTTAACATGATAACTGCATTCCCTTTTACTTTAGCAGTTTGTGTTATTGCTATTTGCATGAGCAGGATGGTTGTATATTAGTTCTTTGACTAAACTGCTTTGGGGCAATTGAAACCCTCAGCACAGTGTCGTCCAGTATCAATGCACTGGCTGCGGTGACAGTAGAGGACATCATTAAACCGTACACCAGCATGTCTGAGAAACATCTGTCGTGGATTTCAAAAGGGATGAGTGAGTGAATAACCTGCATCTACAGTGTATTAACTAAATAATTTGTCAAAAGCTCACCTGCAAGGTAACAAAATCTCTTAAAGTCTTTCCAATGAATGTTGTTTGCAGGTCTTTTCTATGGAGTTTTGTGCATTGGGATGGCTGGACTGGCCTCCCTGATGGGGGGCATCCTGCAGGTAGAATGGATCTGGAACACATTAAATCATGGTTAATTATATATATTTTTTGTAGCTTTATAATTTTATGTGAGACTTGGTTTGCAATTCACATGTATTTCCTCACATAAAGGCAACCATCAGTATTTTTGGGGTCATTGGTGGTCCGCTGCTCGGCTTGTTCACACTGGGCATCCTCTGTCCGTTTGCCAACTCCAAAGTAAGTCTATCCTCCGTTAATTGTAGGTTTTAGTGTCAGTCGCAGCGACCAATGCCAAGATTTTAAAGGACATCAGCCTGCTCTCTCTCCTGCTGAATCGTTTTAGCATCTAAATTGTCTTGTAGGGAGCTTTGTCAGGTCTTGTGTCAGGGCTGGTTGTGTCTCTGTGGTTGGGAATCGGGGCCCAGATATACCCTCCCCCGCATACGATGAGCCGGCCTCTCCCGTTGGCCACTAACGGCTGTAACTTCACCTCAAGCAGCATCAACTGGACCTTCACCGCTCTCCCAACACAACAAAGCTCCACCACTGCAACTCCAGTTCACATTGATGCCAAGTCAGTGTCACAATAATTATGGTTATTAGTAATTAGTAATAATTATTAGTGATTATTGATTTGACGTTAACGTTTGAGCAGCTTTGGTTTAAGGACACTAATGTTAATAATCAGAGGTGTATAAAGTAGAAGTAAAAGTAAATTAAAAGTCAGACGTTGATTTTGGACCTACTTGTGTATCGAGAGCAGGTGTTTTCACTAAAAAGCTCACCTACTTTGCAGCAGCTGGATTATACACCTCTGTTCATACAAAGTAATTCATGGAAATTCTGCAGAAGTAGAATGCAAATTAAGATATCTGTGATAAAGAGTTAAACATATTCTTTCAAAATGCATCCTCAAAAAACCTGTTGTGCATTGAGTTTTTACCAGAACACTGATAAGAAACATTTTAACAGTCTGAATAGTTTGTTCTGTACTTGCAGTTTTCATTCCTTGTCTTAATGTACCCATGTCTCCCCCCACCAGGCCTTTATTTGCAGACTGGTACTCCTTGTCCTACCTTTACTTCAGTCCAGTTGGAACCATTATAGCTATTGGCGTGGGGCTGATAGTCAGTGCAATATCAGGCAAGTAACACTTTCTTAATAAACATTTGGAATCTCAAATAACACTGTCGTGCTGTTTTCTAATGAGCTTTATGTTTCTGCGTTGTTTTGTGTTTTAATGCAAATTCAAGGAGGCTGTAAGCTGAAAGTGGAGCCCAGGCTGACAATAAATAAAGAAGATACAACTCTTTATTACTTGATAAAGTGCTTCAAAGGCAGAGTAAGTACTGCTTTGGTGAACAAAGAACAAACATGACAAAGAATAACTTTTAAGTCTGTTTTGTGAACTTCCCTGTTTAGGTCAAGAGGCGCAGTGGGAAGCTTGATCTGAAGAACAGAGAGAAGAAATTCGGCAACACTAATCCTGCTTTCGATGATGTCGAGCTGGACTTGACAAAAAGCAGTTGCGCTCCATGAAATGTATATCATACAGCAGATTATGTAATAATGGGCGAAGAAAATGATTTTTCGCAAGTTGATAAAAGAACTGAAACAATGCTGTGAGTGTCAAAAACAAAACAAGAAAAACCCACAAAGCTAAATTCACCTTGAATTTTTCTTACTTTTTGTGTTTGTCAGGCTAATTGCACTCAATCTTTTGGAAATGTAGAGTTGTTGAGCTTGACTTCACAGCAGCGTGCATAAAGAATGCAAAGAGGAATCATAATTTATGCAAAGAGAAAGAAAAAAAAAGTCAGTAAAGTACAAATGAAGAGATTCTCAAGGCTCAGTCATCAGTACAGAAACTGCTGAAGGGGTTTATCTTGTGAGGAGCGTTTACTGGGAAAACAAATATTTTGTGCAATGAAACTTGAGTTATTCTTTGATGAAATGTACATAATATGACCATAAGATTATCACAATGAAAAACATGTCAGCTTATGCATGTTTTTCCATGTTTTCTGGTTTATCTGTCAAGTTTAAAATCCACAATCCCCTTCTACGACGTCACCCACAGGTCAAAGAAATAAAGATGTACAAGTTGTTTTTTTTTAGGATTTTCATTCAAAAAGAACACAACTAATCCAGTAATCTGGAATAATTTATGGGGATTTTTACAGCAACCTATTCTATCATGTTACATTTCGTGCATTTCCTTGTACGGTTTCACTTTCCGGGCTGTGCATCCCAGCCAGAGTGGGCATGTTTTCCACCACAACCATTTAAACTGAAACCTTTTGCACTTAAAAGAACTGGTGACCCACTATTACCTCTCAGAGGACAACAGTCTGCTTTTGTTTCAAAGATGTATCCATGAAGATGTTTAGTTGGACTGACAAGTTTAACCTATTTAGTTTCCCTAAAGATCCAGTTATCTTGTGAATTTATATTTCCATGCCAACAAGACAGTCCTAAACATGTTTCACATCTGCCGAGTACAATGATGACTTTGCAGGGAGACTGAAACCTAAAGTTTAGACTGATTCATTAGAGGATCTGAACCAAAAAAAGTAAGTAAACTGTTCTGACTTTATGCCTATTATAAGATTTTATTACTAACATCATGGGTAGATGTGTGGAAAGGGGATAACATACTTTGTGCTGATATATCAACAACTGCTCAAAAGCACAGTGCAAAACAAAAGCAACTATAGTTTACACACACTTCAAATGTTGTTTGCAAAGAAAAGCTATAAGCAATTTAGCCTTAGGCAACAATGGGGAAGTGTGTAAGCATCATTACGTCTTCAGATATTTGCAGAACGATATTTTTGTTTTGCTTAAAATTTTACCTCACTTCTTGCACCAATCATTAGGAGAGTATAAATAACCTGAAAGATCGGTGATATTACACAATGCAAGGGATAAGTAACAAAAAACAGCATTTTACAATGAGTAGAAACACATCCATCATCCTTTATCAAGTCCATGGAAATTCTATCAACCAGAAAATACTTGATAGAAACCATCTTGTTCAGTACTGCCCCCCCCCCCAGGAGGAAGCTGTGCTTCATTCTGAAATATTTACAAAATATTTGGATTCATGGTGGGGATAAAGCTAATTTAGAGGTACCCAAGATAAATAATAAAATGACTGTAAATCAAAGGTCCACTTTAGAAGGAGAGAGGGAGAAGGAGGCTAAATTGAGAGAAAAGAAAGACGTCTTAGAAAATATGACCCACTTTCCATCTGAGTCAGGCAACCTTGTAAATAGAAAACCTGTAGGTTGTACTTTAAGCAATTTGCCCTCCTGGTCTGCAATTGTGTTTGCTTAAATTACCTTCAAAAACCCATAAAACTGCATTTAGTACAAACTGTTCTTTTCCTGTCCGCTTTTCATGAGATAAAAAAGTGTTAAAACAAAGTTAAAATCTGGATAATTATTATCTAAGTTATACGTGTGTGTGTGTGTGTGTTTGTCTGTGTGAATGTGTCCAGATCTATACATGACGTACTGTATCCGTCTGAAATGCTAAGAACACACATATACAAATACTGTAATTTTGATGATGTAGGGGACCGCCCAGTTAAACACGTTGAAAAACCAGGAGTGCTGCTTTCAGTGTTGCAGTAACTTCTTGAAAAATGTCAGGGAACACACAGGGAGCTCACCCCCTTGGCATCGCTGACTATGCAGTGTTTGTCCTGATGCTGGTGGTCTCTGCAGGCATTGGGGTCTATTATGCATGGGTGGACAGAAGGCAGAAAAGTTCCAGCAACTATTTGATTGCCGGCCGCAAACTAACCGCCCTGCCTGTGTCTATGTCCCTGACCGTCAGCATCATGTCATCCGTCACAGTGTTGTCTAACCCAGCTGAGGTAAGGTAACAGGACTGAAGCTTTCACCCATCTCTGGATGTGTGAGTTGATGTTATTCCCTGCTATTTTCTTTTCTTTTCTTTAGACATAGAGAGGCAGCTCAGTATGCTGCACTTGAAATGCTCAACAGTTGCTTATCACTAGATCTGGTTAAGGATATGTTGTTTTTAGAGAGATTTGGAAAAATGGGAATAATACTTATAGATACTAGATTGTTTTCTGGTTTTTACACAGCAAACATTAAAGATAGATGAATAAACAGTCCTGTTGCAGCTCCAGTTTAAAGCGAGATACACATTCTGATTTTTTTTTATTGCAGTTCTCAGTTGTCTCATAATTTATTCAACTTTCCCTTTGCCCCCACTTTTGTTTCATTTGATTTTTTTTTTTTCACCTTGCGGACTTTTGTACTGGTCCTACATACTGGTCCTGTGAATCAGTCCATGTTTGCTTTATGTTCCCAGGCTCTGTTACTTTGTGACTAGCTTTCCAGGCTTTTACTCACGTATTTGTATTATAACATTTAATATACCCTTTAATATTTGTATTGTAACCAGTTTGTTTTTGTTATGTTTTTTTAACCATTGCCTCATCTTTGACAGCATTGTTTGCTTCTGATTTTTGACATTCCCATTGATTTATTTACTTCAGTCTTTCCTTTAACAGTAATTGTTTCCCCTTGCTGAATGTTTTGAATCCAGCTTCACTTAATAAACGACAACTGTAGATGTGTTTGTTGTTTGGGTCTCACATTTAGTTATTACATGGTTGTATGAAATCATAAAGATATGTAGCTTAACATACTGTAAATAACTTTTAAATATACAAATCCTTGAAGCATGATTTGTGCTTAAATAACGCTAATATATTTTTATTTATTGACTCATTAATGTCATTAATATCTGAGACATGGACATGGCCATTGGGTCTGAAATGATAAGCCGCCCTTGATGTGATAAAACTGTCGGTCTCTATTAGACTTCAAAAAAGTCTCATTCTCTTTTAAAATAAATTTTGTCCACAGGAAAAAAAAGTTATGAAATGTCTTTTGTGACATTGTTCTTTTTGAGGAATTTCACAAAAAGTCTGTGACAAACCAAAAAACGCCTTTTCTTTAGGTGTACAGCTTTGGAGCTATTTATGGACTCATCGGCATCGCCTATGTTCTTGCAATCGTGATCACATCTGAGACCTTTCTCCCCGTCTTCTACAGGCTGGGCATCACCAGCACCTATGAAGTAAGTACGTTTCTGTTTCCAGGTTCAATCTCACAAAGAGGAAACTTGATAAGTTTTCATACTTTGCATGTTATGATGTGAAGGGATGTTGTACAATAACAAAAGCAAAGTTTACATTACCATTAATGTTTTTTTTTTTTTTTTTTACCTTTTCCAAAGTACCTGGAGCTGCGTTTTAATAGAGCAACCCGTCTGCTGGGAACTGTGATCTTCATCTTTCAGACGGTGAGTGACAGCCAGTGTCATCATGAGGCTACATTTCCACGTCTAGTTAAAATCTACCAAATCCTCGTTCTGTTGATTATTACCCATGACTTTCTCTGTCACAGACCCTCTTTACTGGAGTCTGTATTTATGGCCCTGCTTTAGCTTTAAACCAAGGTATTTCTATAATACTAAACTGCAGCATTGACTCACATCTACAGTTTTCATCGCTCAGTTTAGTCTCTCTTCCTCTCTGGGCAGTTGTAGGTATCAACATATGGGTTGGAATTACTTCAACAGCCTGCGTTTGTACTTTTTACTGTACATTGGTAAGTAGATAAATATGTTAAAAAACACACACACACACACACACACACACACACACTGAGCTGCTGTAATTAATATGCAGTATTTAAATACTATCTAGTACATTAACTGGTCAAAAGTTGAAGTACCAGTCAGAAGTTTGGACACACTTTCCATTTAGATTTAATGGGAAAATGTGTCAAAATGCTGACTTATACTGTATATTCAAGTGGGATTTGAATGTCAGCATAATTTCCACTTCTGTATTTATACCCTCTCAGTTTTGTTATTTGCTTTAAATGGACACGCTTTTGCAGTGGTTTTTTCATCATCTATTGTTGCAGGGTGGGTTGAAGGCGGTGGTGTGGACTGATGTGTTCCAGGTAGGTTTCCTGTATTACAGCACAGCAGTGTCTTTGCATACACAGACACATTTAATCAAATTTCTTCAAATCTATGCACATTATTTTCACTTATTGTTACACAGCAACATGAAAAGAGCATAGTGCTGAAAAAAAGAAAAAAGGACATAAAAAGAAACTGATTAATAATTAATTTTATCCTTTAGATTGGAATAATGCTCTCAGGCTTCCTGGCAGTTATCGTCAAAGCTGTGCTCGTACAAGGTGGAGTCTCCACCATCATTTCAGATGCACAACAAGGTGGAAGACTCAACTTTTGGGAGTAAATTTATATTTATAATTAAAAAGAATTAATACACAAATTTAGTAGGATATTTTCAGGGGGAAAAAAACCAACTCTTTCCATCATTCTATCTTTTTTCTCCCAGCTTTGACTTAAACCCTCTGAGGAGACACACTTTTTGGACCTTAGTTGTTGGAGGTACGGTTGTCTGGACTACTGTGTATGGGACCTCGCCAGCTTCCATTCAGCGATATATCTCCTGCAAGAACATCACTCATGCCAGACTGTGAGTTGTGCTTTTAGAGAAAGGAATTCATTACTATGACTCGTCTCTTCTGAGATTTATTTGACCTCATTTCAGTAATTAAGTAAACTTTATTTGTATAGCGTGTTTCACAGACACAAAGTGACAAATCGCTGCAATACAAACATAAAATGTTTTAAAGACCTAACAAAAGATTATTGTTTTCCATCCTGATAACCTAAAACCAGCCAGTTGAAAAAGAGACCATGCTTCATTTTCATATCTACTTATGTATTTGTTTATTTATTTTATGTTTATTTGCAGAGCTGTTTTCATCAACTTGTTAGGTCTTTGCTCTTTCCTGGTATGCGTGGTGTTTGCTGGACTATGCCTCTACTCGGTCTACAAAAACTGTGACCCATTGATGGCTGGTCTGGTTTCTTCTAATGATCAGGTACTACACTGAGTAGTGTTTGTTTTCTCTTTTTCCTTTTCTTTTGTAAAAGATGCAGCAAACACACACATATGGGTGTATGCGTGGCAATAGATGAGTTTGAATGCTTCAATTTTGTATTTGCATTTATGTGAAAAGTTTAATCCTGTAAGAGAACTGAGGATTTTTTTCAAAGAAATTGTGAAAATGTTTCTGGAATCCAAAAAGGATGTTGCCTGAAAGTGGTCAGAGATAAAGACGTGCAGTAAATAAGAAAAATGTCACAAGGTTTGACCAGCATTTGTGATGCGAGTAAATTTACACATCTCATTCAAAAAATGAAAAGGTGTAATACCAGCCCCCCTCCACCTTCCCCCCAATAAATCTTTGCTAGGTCAAGTGTCCGTAAACTGGAGGTCTAAAGTTTTGGTTTTCTGGAGAAACGGGTCTCAATCAGTTAATCTACTCGGTGCAGTATTGCTACTTTGGTGCGAAGGAAGTTAATTTACTTTTTTTTTTTTTTTTTTCTTTTCTTTACAGCTGATACCAAATCTGGTCATGGAAATCTTGAAAGGCAATCCTGGCGTTCCAGGACTTTTCCTTGCTGCTGTATACAGCGGTTCTCTCAGGTTTTTACTCTGCTACTTTCATGTGTTACTCAATGTCCAAATATTCAGCAGGAATTTTAACCTGTGATATAATGTTTTGTCCTTGCTTCAACAATTATGTATAATCTCATAAATGCTGAGTCAGACCTTCAAAATAAATTAAACATATTTTTTCATTCACTGCCCCTCCAGCACAATTTCCTCCTCCATCAATGTCCTGGCTGCAGTCACGGTCGAGGACTTGATCAAACCGTACACCAAATTATCTGAGAAATATCTGCTCCTCATGTCCAAAGGGCTGAGTAAGTGGCTTGTAATGGTTTCTTTTAAATATACACAATGCATGAGAGGATTTCTCAATCTGAAAACTAAGCAAAGCTGATGATAAATTCTTGGTACGGACAGAAATCTCAGTTTTGACTTTGTGTTGTCGCAGGTTTATTTTATGGGATTTCCTGCATTGCCATGGCTGGACTTGCATCAACAATGGGACAAATGATGCAGGTTGTTTAATGCTGTATATTGTTTTCAAATTCATATGTATGGAAAACATTGGAGGAATCATTTTCTTTAAACTATTCCAACTATTTCTGAGACAAAATTTTGTTGATTTTCTAAAACAGGCAGTAACTATCATTGGTGGAGTGACCGGCGGTCCTTTGTTGGGCCTCTTCTCTCTGGGCATGCTCTGTCCATTTGCCAATTCTAAAGTAAGTCAATCCTGCTGCTGACAAACTGGTTGAAATGAGAACCACGTAAATCAAATTATTCCTCCACAATCTTGAAAATGACTAAAAGTCAAAGCTCAGGTTACATGTAAAATATCATCAAATATAAAGAGCACTCTTACCTCCTTAATATAACATCTGAGATGAGAGCACAGTGTTTGTGTTCATGTCATGTGAAAGAGAAAGTACATTTTAAGTCAAGACGTTGTGCAAATTCATTCGTCCCTATCGTAGAAAGGAGCTGTGGTCATGAACACCTGTTGAGGACCAAAACACTTGAGTACATTTGATTAGCGGCAGCTGGCTGCTACTTGCGCTCTTGACTCCTGTAGAAGCAGGAAGGTTAGATGTTTTATCACATTACTTCTGCATTTTACTTGTTTTTATAAAATGTAATTGCTGTTCATCTGAGGTAGTATTTACGGGATTAAACAACTTTGTAAGGACCACATGATTTATATCAACGCTTAGAAATGACAGATAAAAACTTTACTCCATGTGTTTTGGTCACAGGGAGGTTTATCGGGTCTTGTGTCAGGGTTCACTGTGGCCTTGGGCATTGGTCTGGGAGAAATGATATCCCCTTCTCCTCCTGAGATGACCCGACCACTGCCACTGACCACTGAGGGTTGTAACTTCACCATTGCTGGTGGACACAACTGGACTTCGACTGCTGTTCCAACAGAACAAAGCTCATTTATCACAACCCCTTTGCAGGACGATGACATGTGAGTTTGTTACTTTCTGTGATGAATGACTGAAAAAATTGTCTTTTTAACAGAAGTGTATGTTCAATGTATTCAAACATTCTGTAAAATCCAACTTGGCAGAAAGTGATATGTGTTTATTTTTCTCACCATGAGGCCTCTACTGGAGGGTAAATGGCACTCTCCCTCTTACCTTTATTTCTGTCTTATTGGAGTTGTTGTTGCTCTGACTGTGGGAATGACAGTCAGCCTCTTGACAGGTAAAGAAATAATCTTTTCATCTATTTCAACACTAGTTGTAGAAACGAAGCAATATTGCAGCATAACTGCCATCACATACTCCCGCTGGATATTTCAGGAGGCTGGAAGGAGAAGGTGGAGCCAAGACTTATGTTAAAGAAGGAAGACACTGCTTGCTACAACCTCTTGAAATCCATTAAAGACTTTGTAAGTGTTGCAGCGGAGGAGATGTATGAAAAGTTACTGGTTTTAAACAGCGGCTGACTTCTGATTTTTCCCTTTTCAGGTTAAAAGAAGATCAAAGAAATGTCACCCGACATTACCAGGAGATGGCAACATAAACCCAGCTTTCTGCGATACAGAGAAATGACAAAAACTAGCTGGTTTGTCATATTTACGCAAAAACTCAATGTTAGGAAAAGATGGATTGGAAAGAGCAGCTTTTTTTTTTTTTTTTTTTTTAAACAAAAAAAGGTGATGAGTATGTTTTTTTTTTTTTTTTTATTATTTAATTTCCAATGAACTATTAAATCAAAGATATTTTATGTTTTCACATATCAATTTCATGTCATAGGCACATCCATTCCCACAAAAAGTCTCAGCACGTTGCCTGCAGGTACAGTACAGTACAGAATATGGCCCTGCATTTTTTTTTGGTGTAAAAAAACAAAACAAAACATAGATGTCCTTGGAAAAATGGTGTCACAAGACAATGGACATTGTTTTTAAACCTCCTTTTTCTTTTGGATTATTGCTGCAGTAGCTGAAGTGTAAATGAACTTGACTAGAGCACTAAAACAGCCAGTACCATCAGAAAACCTCCCAGTGTTTTATCATGACATGACAAAAAAAAAATAGTTGCACTGTATTTCTTGTCAAATGGTTTCCTACAGTAATCTCCAAACTATGTGGTTATAAGAGCATTTAATAAATGTGTTTAATGCTGTCAGACATCTACAAACACAACTAACTTTGGCTTCAGCCACTGCTCTTTACACACAAGCATCATGAATTTGTTTTATAGATGCAAATTGACAAGTATAACCAAGTGGACATGAAGAAAAAAAAGTCTCAGGTTCATTCTGTCTGCATTGTAACACATATTCTTCCATCCTCCTTAACTTTCCATACTGTACCCTTCTTATGATTTAGGGATGTCATACAAAGAGCATGACTGGGTAATATTTCTACACGTGTAACCTCCATTTCAAGATGAAAACATTCGATAAAACTTGACCCAGCTGGTAAAAGTGTGGATGAAATATTAAAAAATAAACCAAATGACTTGTACTTGAATACTTTCATCTTGCAGTTTTTCCACTTTCACAAGAGAAAACTATACAAGGAGACATGCATTGCTTTGCTCATCACCAAAATACTGCTTACATAGATTTTAATCAGAAAAACTTAGCAATATTTGGCTTTTTGTAAGATCACAGAACGTACATACAGGTAAACCTAAATTAAATTTCTCTAAACCTCTGAATGCACATGTACAATTTCAGTATTTATTGCAGAACATGCCGCTTTATAACAAATTAACCACACAAAACCAAATCTAAAAGAATAAAAACAAGATAAAAGAAATACCGTAACCAGTTTTAGAAAAATTGACTTTTTTTTTTTTTTTTACACCATATATACTCTGTATCATGAAAACATGATCACTGTGGAAAGCGTAAAATGAAATGGTAAAAAAATTTGTGAAAAAGGACATTTGTTCAAACATTTTTGTTTTATTATGATGGAGGATGTGGACATGAATAAAATCTGTAAATATTTATAACATGTTTTCTAAATGGCGCTGATGCACAGTCATGTACACTTGCTTTTCAAAGAATTTGACCACATATATACAAATATATACAGTTAAAAACATTTCAACGCTGGAGAAAGTCTGTAGAACATGATTAAGTCAGTTGAACAAAACTTAAGCACACAATCACCTACAGATCCAACAAACTGGATTTGAGATGGCCCAACCTGATAAAAGGTTTGTTTGCACCAGAATAAATATGTCAAAAAGAGCCAATTAGGGTCTCCTGTCTCTTTTGGAACGATGTTTGCATGTAAATACAAAACACTGTTTAAATTGTGTTATACTGTCTAGCACTTAAATATGGAACACAAATTCCCTTTTGAGGCAAAGAATTGATTTAGGCTTTTCTGTATTTGGTAAAGGACTTAAATAAATGTATAAATGAACAAGAATGATTTGCTGAATACCACTGACTGGTTATACTATGGTTCACTGGCAACGCGTCACTGTGCATCTTATTACTTTTCAGGCTCATAGTACCTCTTCTTCATGGCTCGGTATTTTCTGAGGAAATAGAGAGCTTCTAGCTCCTTGATGACAAAGTCCCCTCTCGCCACCAGCTGTTTGATTTTTTCGGGATCGGTGACGTCTCTGTTCTTCATGAAGGCAGATTTTAGACGCTCTCTGAAATAAGCTGCTCCTTGAGGATATTCACGACCAAGATACAGCAGCTGCACGAAGACGAGACACGCATCAAACAGCTGTCGCACTCTGAAAAAACGGAGTTTTATACTTTCACTTTACTCACATTTTTGTACAACCTTATAACTTCCCCCCTTAAAGGGTTGGCCATGTCAGGAAAGGTGGGCGCCCTTCACGTTTCTGAAACAACAGAGACCTGAAGTTAACGTCACTGAAGCTGGGTAAAAATCCCAATATGGCTGGCTTTCAAGTTTGAATTTTCTCCTCCACTTTATCTGACATTCTGTGAAAACTCACACTAACTTAAAATATATACTTGCATGTAGTTTTATCGACGCTGTGAGCCACTAAAGAAACGTCTCCTTCTCACTTTGTCCTTAGCTCAATATGTACACACTGCCGTATATCGCATCGTTGCGTCGCAAATGAAAACAGAACAGCGCTTGCGCATGGATTTCTATGGTAACTAGATGCTTGGGTTTGTTTGAGCGAGAAGATGGTAAGTTTTTTTTTTTTTTCCCAATAAACGTCACCAATCTGATCATGTTGAAAGGCTAGTTCTGCAGCTATATAACTTGGTTTTTATTTTTAAAGCTATCAATTTATTTATTCTGTAGAAGCAGGATATATTATGCTGGGTTTTTTTTTGTTTTTTTTCTTAAAAACTCGAGTTAATGTTTTTCAGCATGCTTTACTGTAACTTTGTCCGTTTTCTCCTTTAAATGATAGCCACCCAAGAACAAAAAGGTATGAAAGGAAGTCAGCACATTCCCTGTTTGCTCATTTGGATTTATGAAGGCAGTTAAGTATTTAGCTATTTGTAGGAAGGAGAAGAGTTTTTACATGTTTCTCTACTTGTCAGCAATTTCCCAGCAATTAACCCACTTTCTAAGTAGTCCAGACTGATCGTGACCTGTTGGTTAAACACTAATTTGTAATGTGTTGATCCTTGAAAGTCATCCAAAAAGGGACGCAAACTTACCAAGGCCCAGAAGGCACAGCTACAGCAAGAGGAGGAGGAGAGGAGGCTGCGAGAGGAAGGTCATCCTGACATCTCTTATTATTAAACCAGAACTAACTAGTACTTACTGGACTCTGCAGTGATACAGTGAAGATGTCTGTTGATATGGTGTTTGTTTATGTGCAGAGGTGATGCCGTGCGTGTTTTGTGCTTTTCTACAGAAGAAGCCCGACTGCAGGCAGAAAGAGAGGAACAGGAGAGATTAGAAAGAGAGAGGAAGCAGAGGGAGATAGAAAGACTGGAACTGAAGGTAACAATCCAGTGAACCACATCCTAAACTGGCACTGTGGCCTCACAGCCAGAAGGTCATGGGTTCAAGCCTCTGCTGGGGGAGAGGCTTGAACTGTGGTCTTTTTGTGTGGAGCTTGCATGTTCATACTGCATGCAGTCTGGCTCTCTCCCACGCATGTTTGGTTAAATGTTTACTCCTAATTACCCATAGGAGTTAGTGTGAATGGTTGTTTGTTTCACTGTGTTGACCCTGTGATGGACTGGTAACCTGTCCAGGATGTACCTGCCTCTCAGGTACATCCTGCCTGGGATTGGCTCCATCTTCCCCTCAACACTTAGATTAATTGGTTCAGAAAATGACATGACACACCCCAAAACTTGAAGATTATCTGCTCAAACAATTAGGTTATCACTGCTGTTGCTCATGGGTTGGTTTTGTTAACAGGACCTGGATCGCAGAGACGATGAGCTAAACGAACTGCGCCATCTACTGGAGGAGAACCATGCTGCAGTCAGCAAATGGAAGCATGATGCTGAGGAGACAGCCATGGTGTGTCAAAATATTCCACGTTTTTTTCCTTAAATAAAATCATGTCTAGACTTTACTGTAAAAGTTCTGTCTTGGTAGTTGCACTTGTGCTAAAAGTGACACTACAAGTGTCCCACAAAGATTCCTGGTGTCTAATTCTAACAATGCTTTGAGGGTCAGTGGGAGCGATACATGCGTTGTGATGGTGCACCTGACCCAGCAGTGCAGCGTGAGATCAACACATACATCAGCTTGTGGAAAGATGACCCAGAGACCAATATCATGCAGGTGCTCAAGGAATGCAAGCTTGCTCTCCAGGTCCCTGTTGTTTGTGCACTAATAACCATATGTTATATAATCATCACGATGTTTAGTCGTTTTCTTTAGAGGCAAATTGGTCAGTCGATGTGCATCTAAGAATTCAAATACATGAATTAAAAAAAATAATCCATTGTCAGTGCATTTATGCAGAACACCTACTGAAACAGAAAATGTCCTTTCCATTTTTTTAAACAGTTGGTTGAGGACCTGGAAGATTTGTTAAAAAAGGCTTCAGATCCATTAGATGTGCAGAAATACAAGGAGTCACTCATAAATTTGCAGGAGCTAATCCAGTCCAAACACAACCTCACCTCTGAGGATATCCTTAAGGTGCAACAGACACAAACTTGAAGTTCAGTCTCAATCTAAAATGTGTCTTTGAACAGGACTATTATTTTGTGTCGTGAATATTTCTGATCACAGAGAGCCTGTGAGAACATCGACATGGAGACGGGGAACATGCAAACTGTGATCAGAGATGACAACATGACACTGTGTCTCTGGGCCAACCTCAAGAAGAATCCAAGGTGTGTGTGTGTGTGTGTGTGTGTGTGTGTGTGTCAAAGGGTGTGAAATCCAATATTAAGGTTTGCTTTCTCTTGGACTGCACCTAAACGTTCACTCCAACTGACAAACACAAACTGTCATCTAGACTCACTGAAGTAGTATTTCTCTGATTCATCCAGGTTTAAAGGATTAAACTTCGAAGAGGTCGGTCTTGGTTTTTCACTCCCCCAAAAGCTGGCCGTCAGTGGAATCGCTGTACGGATCCTTCATACACACTACGACCACCTGTCTATGCTGGCGAGGATTACTCACCAGGAAATACACACACGCAGTTGCAGGTAGAGGGAGTTTTCTTTATTGTACCAAACAAACTGCTTTAGGAATACAGAAGAGTTGATAACACAAACTATTTACTTTCAGGTGTCTTGTAGGAGACAAGGAAGAAATGGAAGATGTGGATTTACCTGATCAGGGGGAGGCAGCAAAAAGCGTGGGAGGAGTGGAGGATGATAATGCCATGCAGCAGCAGCAGCAGCAGACAGCAAATGAGGAGGTTCAGTCCATCCAAGAGTCAGATGGGAGGAAGGTAGGATGAATAAATTGCCTGCTGTTTTGGTTTCTGATATATTAACCGTGATGCTTCGCATCTTACTGTTTATATCTCAGAGTGCTGCAAGTATACGGTCAAGTAAGAGCAGTCCACAGCTTTCAGAAAGCAGAAGGAGCCAGATACTCACACAGGTGGAGGCATTAGGTGGTAAGTGGCATGTCCTGGCTGTCCAATAATTTAAAAAAAACCCAAAACAAACAAAAACAACAAAAAAGAAAAAAACGGGCAAAGATTATATATCTGCTGAAATGATTGTACTTGTATCCACTAATATTAAAATTACTATGAGATGACTAGTTGTAAAAGTTGTAAACAGTCTTTTCTCTCTCTTTCCAGCTGAAAGCAACCTGATTACCCCTGAGTCGCCTCAAACATTAACAGACCATGGTACCCAGATAGTTGATCTGATGCAATACACGCCTCTGGGAGGGAATTTCTACTACGACGCGTTTCACCTCCCTCCTCAAGCTCATACGGTTAACAGCTGGGAAATTAGACAGGTGAAGAGGAAAGAGTTTCTGCCTGCACCAGCACTGCTAGCTAACGTTGACTTCACAAAACAACACTCTGAATGCTTGTTTTTTTTTTAGCTGTTGAACACAGGTCTGAGGGTGTTCGAATACCCCCCAAAGGATTTCAACTCCGATGACACGGCTCTGAACAGCCCCCTTGTTGGGGTGTCTGTGACACTGCCTGAATTTGTTGTCTTTTTAAAAACTCCACAAGTAGCACGCTGGGATGCTGCAGGTACTTACACCGTGTACTATGTAAAAGTATAAATAAAATGAAATAAAATTTGAAAGATCTGGCTTTTGAAAACAAAGTTCACAGACATTAAAACAGTTTTTTTTCCTTACAGGAAAGCAGTGGAGGATGGATGGTATAACTGATGTTTCCTATGAGGAAGCTGAAGCTAAAATCTCCTTCAAGATGGACTCTTTCCAACCCTTTGTACTGATGCAGGAAACGTACGCTAACCTTCCCTTTGAGAGCTGGGAGCTCTGTCCACTGGGCCAAGACTCTGCTGTTTTCACCATTTATGGGGCATTCATCAACCTCAGCATCACCATTCAGGCAAGGGACTGATATTACATGTAACACAAGAACTAAACAAAATATATATCAAGAGCTTCCTCCTGACTAACAGTTTGTGTGTGTGTGTGTGTGTGTTACAGAATAATCTGTGCATGCTACAGTCAGAGCCGGAGAAAGGCCTTTCCCACCTCTTGGGGAAGTGGATGAGGGGACATGTCCTGCAAAAAGCCATGCTAAACTCAGGGATCAACATCTTTGTGAATGATTACACAGACAAATATATAAGCAGCTGTGACAAGGTGTGCATCTTTTGATAAAGTCTGAATTTAAAAAAAAACCAGAATGGTCTTCTTGGATTTGGTTTTATGTGCAGTTGCACACAAAAATCTGAAAAAAGTAACATGCAAAACATGTTAAAGCTGTTGAACCAGTTTCATTGGACACAATGTATCTGTATTCTGTATTTGTGCGACCTCAAGCATTAGCAATACTGACATTTAAACCAAGTTATTTTGAACTGAGCGGGAACTCAAAAACTGTTTGATTTTGCTCCTGCACAGGACCCTCTTACAGAATATGCAGCCTATGAACAGATGGCCCTGTTTGCCTCTGCCTGTGCTTTTTCATGGAGTAAATGGAATGCCAAATGTGGACCTGAGCATCTGGTCATGCAGGTAAAATTATTCATTTTTGCATTTTATTTTCTCCCAGATGTAGAATAAACTGTAGTCACACACAAAGTGAAGGAGGATTCTAACCTGCTGCAGCTGAACAATTAGCTGCTGACATTTACTCATGCATGGCAGGAAAGTTATCTCTGAAATAGGGAAGAATGCAACTGACACATTGTCAAGACAAAACTGAACCTCGATCTCTTTTCAGTCAATGGGGAAACAAACAATTCTCCACAAATATAAATCTTAATTTTTTCTGTTTACCAATTTGCCGCTGTCTCTGGCAGGTATGCGAGCATCTCGACTCCACTTCTGTACCTGAAAGTTCATGGAGTCTGTACCTGTTTGGTGCTCAAAGGTGTCAAAAACTGGAAATCACAGAGAAGAGTGAAACTTTCTCCTCTGACTTTCACCCTGGCAGCGAGTTTCACTCCACTTTCATCCACATGCTTCAGGACAACATGAGCCCTGACGGAGTCGCCAGAACCAGAAAATCTCATCACTTGTTTGTAAACACAGTACAAAGCCTGCTCTGTGCCACTCGACCTCTGGTTTATTCCAAATCTGTGTGATTAACCTAATGAATTACCATAAAGGCCTCACTCTGAAATGGTTTTCTGAACTGATGCAAGAACACAAATGTACTTTAGAATAGGCTACTTTATTGGTGCAAAAATCCACGCATCATCTTTGGAACATACAAAAAGTGTATGACATTGAAAACTGTGACAACCACAGAAAGATAAGACTTTGGTTTTAAAACTAACGTACAATTTTACAACACTGGTCTAAAGTTTGGACCCACCTGAATATTATAGTGTGTTCAAATTTTAGACTGGTATTGGTCTACTCTGGCTTAAAAATAAAGATACATCTTCTTACTAAAAACTGAAGAAACTCATATATATTTCTGAAACAGACATTACAGGTTTATTACCAGTGTTGACAGATTTGGGTTGCAACACATACGCTTTATCCACCGAGTTACTGAGTGTAAAATTCCATGAAAAAGGCTGGCAGACCCCTGTATCCTCAGGTAAATGAAATGTCTTAAAAAGCCTGAAGGACTGAGAGACGACTCGGTGCCATTATTGTCCACACAGCGACGACATGATCGGGCAGCAATGTGCCAACTTTCATGATCAAACCTGGTTTGAAAGATTGTGGTAGATCCATGTAGCAGCAGCCCTGACAGCGTCACTTTAAGGACACTGGTCTCTATCACTGCCCATCTGTTTTTTTCCTTGTAAACACAGACATGCATACACACAGACTAACTAAAATCAGCAAATGTGATGTGATGCATAAAATCCTCAACAGGGTGAACTACCTCTCCAAAGCCTGGCCTGTGCTGTTGATGCAAGTCTTGTTTTCAGGCACCAGTAAACATCCCAACAGTCTTTGCTCATGAGTATCCCACTCCCTTCCCCCCAGTCATCTCCCCAGTGCACAGGCACTCTGCAGAGGGGTGATGGAAGTAGCACCACCCTCCCCACTGGACTTGGGTTAAACAGGGGGCTGTCCGTTATGCCGGAGTCCAGTGTACGGCCACAACAGCTGCTGAAGGGTCATCCAGGAGTCCCCTGTCCCCACGGGGGCTGCATCGACTGCTGGTTGCATCACCAGACTAGCCAGCAGTGCCAGGAGACCTATGCAAAACAAATAACGACATGCAGCAACATTTTGAAAGTGGATTAGTCATAACTAGAAACGGTCTAAAACATGGTTGCTAAAGTCAGTCCTCCAGAGACGCTGTCCTGCAGGTTTTTTTATGCATCCCTGTTCAAACACACCTTTTTTCCCCCCTCATTTTATTCATTTATTTTTCCACAGGTTAGAACTCCATGGACTTCCCTGGTATTTGCCCAACTATTTGCCTTTAAAAGGCTCTTGTGGCATCAGGTGAATAAAGGGTCTTCTAATGTTTTATTTAAAAGAAAATGAAATATGTTCCACAATAATGTTTTTCATAGTGATGGTGTCCTACTGTCACTTTGCCAACAGCGATGCACTAATTGTGGTCTAATTCACAGATTCTGGTCCAACAGAATCTGTCACCAACAATAGATTTTCAGTCCTAACAAAATGCTTTACGTAACAGAAGAATCTTGACTTGTTTATCATTTAGAAAAATGATCAAATACCACAAGTCATCACGTGGAAAAACTAAGAAGACAAACCTAAACTGTTTATCTGCAGTTTGCTAAATGCCATGTGGACAAACCAGTCAGCTGTGAGGGAAAGGATTGTGGATGATCAGATTGTGGATGGAAGTTCTTGGTTTTAAAGAGAAGTGATATTTGGAGAAGGGAAATCACTGGACCACAGTAAGCTTGTGGGTAAAACTGTTTGAATAAGAACAGGAAATATAACATGTCTGAACAGATTTCAGCAACTTGACTTTAACGCCACCATTATCAACCATTCCACCCTAACTCGTTTTTTTGGAGAAGCATAAAGTTTATGTGAGGAAACCCAAAGAGACCTCAGAGATGGGATGTCAATGTGACTAATCAGTTGGTGTTTAGTTTATCGTTGTATAGCGGGTTAACACTATGCAATAAAACACTCTTATTCAATTATGCAAAAAAAAAAAAAAAAAAAGTGACCCAAAAACAGAAAATATCTGAAAATCATCAAAATCATCTAAAGTGAGTCCTTTTATTTCTATAAAATTGTACTTGTAATTATGTTTACTATCTACAACAGTTAAAAAACAAAAAAAAAATGGAAGCGAAAACATGAACATACCTGCTAGCACGATTACAATGGCCAGCCAGAGCCACAGCCCCCTGCTTCCCCTGGCTGCGGCTGCAGTTGTCGCCCGAGAACTAATCGCACTATGGGAAAGAGTCTGGGCCATCCCTGGATCTGTAGATGTGGGGCTGGATGAAGGACATGGACTGAAGCAAAGAGAATAAAATGTGACTTCAGGATCAACAGAAAATGTGATAAGATGGTTGGACATAGAAAAAGAAAAAAAAACATGTTACAATGTAAAGCAAGCATACAAGTTACCAAAAGCGAGTTGCAATGGGAGTCCATATTCACAAAAAATTGTGTTAAAAACTGAACACTCGTTTGTGGTAACTTATGCAATCAACAGCAAGCAGTGAGTTAACTGCGGCTTCAATTAAAAACAAGAGGCAGATATATTGAAGCTCTGTTAATGATGAAAAAACATTCAAATGATCGCAGTGGACAGCACAATGAAAAAGCTGTTAACAGCAGTTGGCTTGTAGATTAGAGGAGGACTTGTTAGGCAAAGCCAGCAGACACTTTCAGCCTGAAAGACTTAAGTGATAATGACAGTCAGTGCAGAGTTGCAAGCAGCCTCTCACCAACACTCTGGGGATCAATTCAGACATTTTGCTTGTTTTCACATTTAATCTTTAAAAAAAAACAAAAAAAAAAACAGGATGCAGAAGCACTTCCCACTTTGCCGTCTCCTCCCTTCACACTTACAGCATTACAAAAAGCTCGTCCTGACTCCTGAGTGATGTGGAGCGAGGAAAGGAGAAGATGATAGTTCAGATTAAATTTACTTGCATAGAACACTTAGTTCCCCCACATAACAACACAATCCAAGGGGATTAATGTGCAACAACAAAAAGAGACACAAATAGAAAAGAAAGAAATGGTTCAGGTGGCTGAACATGTTAGTAAATGACAGAAAAGTACGCCAAGTAAAGATGAATGGGTCATTAGATGGTTTGCACAAGCAAGAAAGACCTTTAGCTCCGTGCACCACACTTGAACTGCAGTTTGCAAAATTTTTGTAACATTGATCTGAAGCCAGTAAACATATGTTTTTTTTTTCGCAGTTAGTGCAGTCAGAACATTGTGATGACAAGATTTGAAGCCATTCAACCCCAAGAGCAAAGAAGCTGGCCAGCCAACATAACATAATGAAAGAGCTTTGTCACTTTGGAGGTTCCATAGTTTCACCCAAATTCCTGTTTCAAAAGTAAAACTCTTGCATTAAATAAAAACAGACTTGTATTTCTATTCGATATTTAACATTTTCTGACAAACTGGAATTGTGGCACATGGAGCGCTAAATAGCACAGCAGTAACTATAGTGCCTGAGCAGATGCAGGATACCTGTAAAATTAAAGCAAAGTAGCAGCTATTGGTGGTGTAAAACTGTCAGTAACAGCACACCTGTGTTTTCTAAAACAGTAATATGTCACGGCTGAACGCCAATCATAATAAAACATTCAGGTTACAGCTAGTGGAACCTCAGTGCGGGGAAGTGAGCATCTCTTTCACTATGCAGTCAACCTTGTACTTTTGCTGGCAGTGATGCTGCAGCAGGGTGGTGGTGGGCTTTTGGTTGGACTAACGTCTTTAGGGGCAGAATGAGGGAGGTGATTTTGCTGCCCAGCTCACTGAGACTGGACCTCCTCCTTTCTACCACAGACTCCTCTTTCCGCTCGTCGTCCGACCAGCAGCTTGTGCTTCTGCAGGCTGTCCTGTGGGCATGCATGGTCAGGCATTCACAAACACACTATTCAGTAGCTTATTCACATACATGTACACTTACATAACCACAGTGACGATGCAAGCACATGCACACATTTACATGTCACGAATGTGTACAAACAACAAAAAAAAAAAAAAAAGAAAAAAAAAGAAAAGCTGGCTGAAGCAGATACGACACCCCTGATGTACTGAGACAATTATGGAAAATAAAGTTCATAGCTTAGAAATGAGTTTTTGCAACATGGTGCACTCCCAGCTGGGCAAAATAAACACCTTAGGATTAAAGCATGAAGCTGCAAAGCAGTGTCAGAACCTGGAAGATCTTTAGAGTTTAAATGCTTCAATTTTTTTTAAAATCTTTACTAGAGCTTTAAAATTTCCTCAGAAAAAACAAAATAAACGAAAAAATAAAACACACTTCTGTGGTCCACTTTTTTTTTTTTTTTTTTTTTTTAAATAGCACCTGGTGCCATTAACACATAAGGATGGAATGAAATAATCAGAGTGCACCAGCACTCAGGTTTTAATAGGTTAAAAATGACTAAACACAAATGCTTTTTGTGCATCTTCATACAATACAGAGAAATATAGAAATGTAGGCTTCTGATAGACACTTCCCCATGCAAAGGTTGATGGACCAGATGCATCAAAGATAGCTGCCATGTGGTTTTGTCTCATCATCACTGCTTCTTTTTCAGTTTTACATTTTTGCTGACCAACTTTGCTTTTTTTGTGCATCGTTTCAGCAAAAATATAAATCTGCCAGAATTCTTACAGCTTTTCATGCTGTTCCCTTACATGATACTCCCCACTGCCAATCGTCTCATTGGAGTAAAATATACATATATATAAAAAAACATTAGGAATAAGAAATGATGCCATTCTCTTTTTCACTACAAATTATTTCCCCACAAACATAGTATACGCCAGTATTTCCCAGAAGCAGTGAGTGAAGATGTTGCACCTTAATGCTGCCATCGTTGTGCACCAGGATGAGTTGTGAAAATAGACCAGTGTAACGCAGCCAGAATGCTATCCATCTCCTTGGCATGTCTTACCCCTTCATCATGACAGCAGGCTCTTCAGTGTCAACCCAGGCCGCAGAGCTAACAAAGCGTTTTAGTGGGGGACGTGTCGTACTCTTCCCAGCCACATTCCTGAAAACCACCGTTATCACATAGGGGTATAACAATAACCCTCTTGTCAAAGTTCACCAAGCCTTGATGACCTGAATTAACGGCTGTGGCCCACAACAGAAGAAAATGCGTCAAGTACAGGAAGAAAAACAGTCTTTTTGCCTTTACTGTATTCACACTGCTCTTTACTTGGAGACAAAAGCCTTTTCAGTGTTGTATGATGCGATAATCCAGGACACAGCATGTTAGAGAAACACACAGACAGAATGACACCTACCATGGGGATCGTCGAGTCAGTCTTTCCGCTTCAGCCTCGGAGCCATCTTGTGTTTTGGCCTATGATAGCAAATATGACACTAATTAAACAAATATTGATTTGGCAAACATGTTTTACAAACAAAACTCAACAAGCCCTAAAAGTACACAAATCTGACCTATGTTTAACATACTGAATCTAATTGTTTTTGGGCTTGTAGTTTAAGTACAATCTGACAAATTTCCAGCTCTCTATCAGTAGTTCACAACCTGGGACCTGCTGCCAAAGACCACAGGGGCATCTGGCCGTTGTGTTTCTGATTAAACTAAGTACGGCCCCGACTCTATGTAGAACTGAATTTTTCCACAACACATTTCATCTTGCGACCGTTAGACTCACCCATCATCAATCTATTGAAGTGTAGCTGGATGTTTGAGCTGTGTCTACATTATATGTATCTACACTCTTGACTGGTTCTCTAGGTTTTGGGGTTTTTCCTCCCCCGTTTCTTTATCCCATCAGTCTTTGGAGCAACTAACTGAAAGATGAAGGGTTTAAGCTCAAATAAACATGATTACAGCAAGCTTCTGGTCCATCTACTGTGCTGTCTTTTCACACCGCCTCATCTCTCATGACAAAAACGTATAGTTTAGAAAAAAAAAAAAATCAGGTAGAAAAAAGTGCGAAGTGATTAATAATTGACGATTCTTACCAAGTCAAAGTGCATGTTGCTGCCACCAGCACGGGGAATCCCTGCTATGCTAACTCGCCTTGCTGATGACTGGGGGGGGGCACATGTACAGGACAAAAAAAAAAAAAAACTTCAGTGAAACAGATCTAGCTTATTAAAACTTAAAGCCCACATAAATCTTAAGTAAATGGTGCACCATAATGCAGCTAACCTTGTAGTATTGTGATGAAGACTGCTTCTTGCCACGGAAATCATCTAGAAATAGGAACATAGTTACTTTGTGTGCAGGGAATTTAGGTGTACAATATGCATCACATTTTCCACACTTGCCTTATTAACAAATTGACAAGACATATTTAATCGAATTTGATAAGAGGGATTGCTAGTACCAGTATTGCACTTTATCCTAGAAACCATCTGTTTAGCTTCCGTAATACATATCTCATCATTCATAGCTTTCTGTGATGAAAACTAGAAAACCTGAAGTCCGAATGGTTATAATAACCAAATGGTTCATTTCAAATGCAACACATTTTGGTGGTCTCCTCATAAATATTGACACTTAATAAAAGCAACATTAAAAGTTTGAAACGTCATTTAGAAAATGAAGGTTTCTGTGGGAAGAACATTTCTAACCTTTTTCTGTTTGTGATCCAAAGGACCTCTCATTCTGCATGAGAGCTTCTCTCAGCTCCAGAAGCTCGGCGTGCTCCTTAGTGTATGTCCTCCTCAGGTTCTCCACATGCTGAATCATCACCTCCACCGCTTTGCCGATACGATTCTCCTGTCGTTTCCGAAAACAACAACATTGAAATCATCGTTACAGCTTTTCCCTTTATCCTGTTGTACAAAATAATTACAAGGGCAAATTTCCGGTAGTCACACAGAATGTCATGGTAATCCACAGCTGACCTGATGAATAGCTCCTAACATTTCAGAGCGACTGGACACCCTGGTCATGGACTGGTTAAGAATTTCTAGGTTTTTCTGCAGCCTCTGGATGATCTCCATGGACTGGCTGTCATCTTCACACAAAGGAATCAGAGCCTGAGGACATGTGAGGAAACGTGTTATACCAGCATCATGAAGTCATCTAGGCTGTCGTTTTACTCCAACATGAGGCTTCTGCAGTCAGCTGTCAAGTCATTTATAACCAAAAACCATACATTATCTTGCTAAACATCATGTACTTGTCTGCACTACAACATATGCTGAAGCATTTACAGCAGTATGAGAGCTTCACACTTCTAGCACATTTGTTTACTAATCTAAACAATCCAACATATCAGGTGGTTGAAAAATCTCATTTGATGAATCATTCATCTCATCATAACTTAGGAAAATGTAAAATAAAAAAAATTTAAAAAAAACGGTAATTTTTTCAGGTGTTTGTAAAAAGTCTTAGCTAATAACACACCTGCAGCAAGCCCTGGCAGCTGGACACTTCTCTGCGGACATTCTCCTCAGCAAGGTCGCGTGACCTCTCCTCCAGACGGAGCCTCTTCTCCAGGGTAAACATGTCACACTTGAAACCCAGTGCCAGCCGCTGGAACTCTGCCTGATAAAAAGTACAAAGGATTCAGTTTGGTACACTGACAAACAACTGCTGTCTGCAGACAATATGGGGCATTTCCTTGATTTGTTAAGATAGGATTCCCCTCTTTAAGATCACTTGACTGTGCTAGTAGACAAAAGGTACACCAGTTGATAAATGAATAAAATCCCTCAGATTTGAAGACATTTTGCTAAACCAAGCGGTTTATTAGCTGTAAATACTCAATTTACATGTATGGATTTCTGATGTGTTTGATATTTTCAAGATTTCCCCCCCAAACTGTGCTGTAGCGACAATAAAAAAATTTAAAAACTGCTTTTAAATATAACACGGTCTTCCCTATTCCTCTGAGGAACATATTTTAAATGTATATATACCTCAATCTCCTTGTCGCTCTGTGACAAGCTGAAAAAACAAACAAAACATTAAATCAGACGCATTCTCAGAAGTGCACCTGAAAGATGGACTTAAACCAAGTTCCAGTAACAATTCACCATCTTACCTGTTCTTGTTCTCTTTGCTAGTGTCATTGGTATCAGCTGATGCGAAATCATTTGCAGGTAAATCAAGCAGAAACAAATTACTAAGATGACCATAATTTCCATTTAAAGACAGAAATCGTTTCTGATATTTATTTTGTACAAATTACTTCACAATGAACATAATGCACATACATTTCCTCTCGGGAACAATGCTGGTTTCGCTTTGTTCATCCTGAGCCTTGTGTTTCTCCTTGACCTCCATGCTGGGTGTCAGCTCCTGAAAAGAGCGCACAAACATTTCCTTCTGTGCCTCAGTCTCCCCGTCCTGCTTCGATATCTCCAATCCAACATTCCCCTCAGCATCCATTCTGCTCTTTCTCTTCCTTATCCTCCACTTGTCTTTACATACTGAGGACTTTCAGATCCAAAGTATTACTCTGCATACGTTTCATGGATTCAGAATGATCCGATCTTTAACTAGAGCTAAAAATCAAGTTATGCTTCCAGTTCTTCCCTTATTCCTGTTTTATACACACGCAGTCACACAGCAGGAAAGACAACATTTCTCTTGAGTTTGCAATCACGCTCAGGTTTCGAAACGCCAATCGCACAGGCTTGCTGCAGACACAGGAATTTAATCATATTGCCTCCATCTCAACCTACACTACAAATCTTGGAACCTCATCAAAAGGAACTCAGACGTTTTTTTTTTTAGACAAATCATATCAGATGAAAACTTAGGTTTTCAACTTCACTGTCATGCAAGTAAACCTTCCACTAAATGAAAGCTGAGTATTTTCTTTCAACGCTATTTTTAAAGAAGAAATGGCATTAATCCATTTTAGCAACATTTTGGATGGATTTTAAGTGAAACTACTAATCAAACAATTGGCTGAATATAAACTGGGAGAAAAGTCAGGTCTTACCAGTTCCTTTTCTATTTTTGCCACTGAAAAAGCTGCCCTGTTTGGACACTAACCTCTGGATTGGTGGGATCAGAGGTTGAGCTGTTCATTCCACTCCCTGATTGGCTGTCAGCTATGAAGGATGACCCTGGCGGAGGCGAGCTGCTTTCAGAGGAGTCTGGACCACTCCGGATGAACCCGTCTGTCCCTACAAAATGACTTGCTGAGTGAGTGGGCAAAGTCACACATAGGCGTAAGAAAGTGTAAACAAACTGCCAAAACGAAGTTACCAGTTGCTCTCTCTCTCTCTCTCTCTCTCTCTCTCACACACTCTCACACACTCTCACACACACAGATCTGAAAGTGTGCCTTCCTACCTGCTACACTGGCTGAAATTGTTGGAGGCACAGCTGTGTTGTCCTGTACACTTTCTTCTTCCTCCACCAGCACAGGTAACAGGCTTGTGCTGAAAAGAATTGCACCACGGCTTATTATAGCATTTACACAAAGCAAACCTTACGCTTAAAACAAGCATTCGTTTGCTAAGAACCGGAGTTTAAAGCTACCTGTTCACAGTGAACAACTCACCTGTCCTCTGCTGCTGATCTGTCTGTAGAATGGTCCCGGGTTAGTCTCTGAAAAAGACAACAAAGGCCGAACAAGATGGCACTGATGTGAAAACAAAGATTGTTGTGCAGTGTTTTCTGTTCCGAGTTACAATGAGTAAAAGAACCCACTGATGTATATAAGATTCAGCGTACCTGTCCCATGGCAGTGAAATCGTGTCTAAGCTGTACAGAATGTGAGAGAGATTGGGCTGATTCCTTACATAATGTGGAGTTACATGAAGAGCTCTGCAACTCTGAGTGTGCATGGCTGAAAGGGGGGCTCAGTTCACACTGGCACAAAGCTAAGTAGTGGAGGCGGACTGAGTGTGCATGCGGTAGTATGAGCACACACACATTGGAGCTAGGTGCTCAGAGCAATGCACTAGGATTTTGTCTAATGAGTGCAGGCAACATCTGTTCTGACACCAAGTTATTAAACTAATTTATTTCCGTCAGCACAATCAAATAACTAGTCATAACCCTAATAAATGTTGTGAGATGAAAGTAACAAGTGACCCTTGACAATGTAAATCTACCATGACAACATGATTTCATTTCCTGTCTTTCTGCTCACTTAGACAAGCACAGCTTGTAACATCCTATGTTACACAGAATAAAGTTATCTAATAGATAATGTTTTCTCTCAAGATACATTTGGATGAAACACTCAAGGCTTCTTCATTTAAATATTAAAACAACAATTTGAATACATCCAAATAACCAGCTCCCAAATGGCTGAACTGCTCCAAGCCAGGAGTTGCTTGGGAACTATCAGAGATTCTTCAATTGGACCTAAACCTGTTGGTGACTACGCTTCCTTGAGCATAAAAGACCATTTGCTGACAATTGAACACACACACACACACACACACACCAGGATCTGTGATCATTAGCTCTCTAAAAGCCATCTTTGGGAAGGCTGGCGGCGCAGTATATCACCATTATTCAGCTAAGGTTCTGAATAAAATAAGCTCATACATTTAGTGGTGTGTGCAAAGCTAGCAGTGGTCCAACAATATCCAGTCAGGCAGGTATGTTTTCTTTTAAATGTCTTCCTGCTTATTTCTTATTTCAGTTGTCTTAGTATATTTTCTGAGTCCTGTTTCAATGTATGTTTGTATATAAATATTTTGAAATAAAAAAAGTTGATCACAAAACAGCTCAGTATTCAGAATAATCAGTCCACACAGAAATCCACGAGATTTAAAATAGCTAAATTAGTTAACGGAGAGAAAACTTTAAAAAAAAAAAAAAAAAAAAAAAAAAAAAAAGCGTAATTTATGAAGCAAAATATTGTTTTCTATTGTTATTCCTATTTCAGCCCCTTTGGTTTATGGGGTATGAAAAAATCTTTTTATTGCTTACCATACAGCTCTACATAAAACTGAGGAAACCTGAAGTAGTTTTAAGCCAACCTGGAAACTTTAGAAGTCACAAGTAATATCACACGTACTGTACTTGCCTCCTCCAACAACAGCGTTCAGGTATGGTGACAACTCATCGATTCTTTCCACAATTTCCCATCTTCCGTCTTAATCCTACCATCCTTACCTTCACCTCAAAGGCAAGGATTCCCTCATACACTGAAAAAATCCTGGCCACGCCTGGCCCATTGAGACACCCCCCTTCATAAGAACACACCTACCCTCACTCAACAAAGACACACACGAAGCAGCAACTGAGGCTGATGTTTGTGCCAAAAAGAGGAAGGGGAAGCAGCGGGGGCTGAAGAGAACAGAGGAAACTGTAACCCTTTATGCATTTTAACACTTCTCTTCCGATACTAACCTTATGATGGCTCATGTCTGCTTCACTCTGGTCTGCCTCTCCTTTCTCTTCGCTGTTGTGTTCTCCACTGATCGACAGGTTGCTGACCACAGTTGAAAGGTCAAAGGTCAAATGTCAGGCACTAGTCATTTTGATATTTTTGACTCATAGACGCAGTTACGACACATCTAATCAGCTGTTACAGAATGTAAGTGAGAATATGATGAGCAACAGCCTCTCCGTTTGGAGGTGGACTGTGCCTATGCAAAGCATGACCACACAGATACTTATTAGCGTTAGCACTCCTCCCACCGCCAGGAAAGCACTAGTTTGACTACCAAATGTGGTCAAAGTCATAGGGAAATGATGAAACTCAGTAAAGTGGTAACCTTGGTTGTGAGATATCAGCATGAAATTTAGCAAGACCAGTTTGTAATGCAATAAAAATTAGCAAGACACTAGATTCTATTCTATTAGATGGTGGTGCACGATTAAACACTCAATGCGGCAGATTTTTTTTGTGCCACAAGTTGAGATTTTAAACTTGGATTGCATGTCCAGACATTTAATGACCTGTAGGACATAAAAACAGAGCAATGATGTAGGATGTCACATCTCTGTCTTGACTTTTAACACTGCTGTAAAAAAAACAAAAAAACAACACACCAGCAATCCGATTCTACAGTTTTTACACACATTTTAAATGCCCAAAATTCAATTAACATTTTTTTTTCCCCACAGGAAACATTGCTTACTTTGGTGTCCTCTAGTGGTACACAGAAAAACACACTTCAGTAGACAGCAACAAAAAGGTCCCATCCCATTTCCTCCCTATGGCCATAAACTGTAATTTTGCACTATGAGCTGCTTCTTTTCTTCAATAGGGTTATTTACCAACCAAAATTGTCCCAAATACCTATATCATCACTAACCCCTGGTACCTGAAGGAACTATGCATCTCTGCAAAATGTAGAGGTGATGACAATGTATCAAACTGGGAATTGGCTGAAATATTTGTTCTTAAAAAGCAGATTCACCTCTCACTCTGGGTCAGTGTCTCATCAGGTCCATGTGCTGTGCTGTTAGTAGACACCATTTCAGCTTCTGTGGGTGGGATGGCAACAGGTTCAATGGTTTGGTCCTGTTCAGATGATGTACTCAGACTCTGTGCTGGATCACAGGAGTCAAACCCAGTCCTCATTTCACCTGCTGGAAGAAGATATAAATGGGTTCAGTCAAGAGGAAACATCTGTAGCTAACTATTACTGATGAGAGTTAAGTTTGTGCATTATCGCATTGAAAGTCACCAAATTATGATTTTCCACAATTCACCCACATTTAAAGTTTAGAAACAAACCAAAACAGAACAATTACAGCTATATTCACACATACCGAAAAGAATTACATTTCCATTTCACAAGATGTAGAAAAGCTTCATCACCTCAAACAAACGGCTTAAAAATGAGTCAGGAAATGACTCACTCTTGGGTGAAGTAAATAGACACATTAGAACTGCAGTCAAGCTGACAGAAGCGGCAGAAGAAAGTGAAACAAAGAGGAGGAGGTCTTACTGTTGTTCTGTGAGTAGGACAGATCAGGGAGAGCATCCGCCTCTGGGTGTCTTATGCTGACAGCTTGTGAGTGGGCGCTCAGTGGTACTGCTGCCTCCTCCTGAAAAATCACACATGCAGAAACAAGAGAAATATGAACAGGAATGAAGAAATCAAATAAGTAAAGCACATAAAATATATGGCAAACAACCAGCAGAGAATCAGTCAGCAGAAGCAAATCTTTGTCAAATAAGAGGTGCTTGCACGACACGACAAAAAGCTGAAAGCTGACAGCACAAAGCTCTTGCCTTGTCAGTCATGAATCTTTTAAACGGTCCCGAATTACCATCCTCTTCATAGAAAACCCCAAAGAAAAGCCTTTGTTACAGCATTTATGCAATATAAACACATCAACTTTGACATGAAATGATCTGAGCAAGTGAGAGCAATTTATAAAATCCAAAAATAAGAAAAGATCACAAGACATTGAGACGAGGTTCCCCCCCCCCTCCTTTTTTTTTAATTTCAGTGAGTTAATGGTTTCATCACTGACATTCTATATAAGGAAGAAGACAGCTTCAGTACAAATATGCAGCCTGCTGCCTGTGTGCAGAGGCTTATGATATGTGAAAAGCTATTTGGTAGGCAAATGACTGAAGGAAAAAGGAAAAAGACAAACCATGCTATAGACACTGAAGGAAAACACATTGGAATTATTGTTCCCAAGGGCAGAAAGGGTTTGAAATATGTAACTTGACCACAGAGGTGTGACACAGATGCGTGAGACATGTGAAAATGCGAACCAGCGTTAACAAGTTACACGTGATCGACAAGTTTCAAACTCAATTCAACTTCTTTCTTTTTAATCAATCTCTTTTTCAAGTGAATTGTTTCAAAATACCACAAACATGGCAATATGTGTATCAACTTGTAGAAAAATATTTTCCGTTTGGCCCGTGGAGGTTGTTAATTAGAGCTTTAACAACTTCCTACTTCCTGACTGCAACTGTAGGATGCTGTTGCTTGGAATGATTGTTTTGTTTGCAAAAGGAAGCTTTTGCAACTTGAATTAGACTCAGGAATTCTGCATCAGATCATTTTAGCAGCAAGTTTCTTCTTGCCACCGCACATTTGCAAACCTGTCTGTTGCTTCATAAACTGTAAAGCAGTCTAAGAAGCTGGTGGTTCAGAGCCTTACACAAGAAACTGTCAGAAACATTTGTTTCAGAAGGATTTGACTGATTAAAAAAAAAAAAATTAGTTTCAGCTTTCATATTATTCCTGAATAAATCCCAAACGTATAAAATGTCAACCCCAGCACAACTTAAAACCTGATAAACACCTCGTACTTCATATGCAGCTCAAACTACAACTTAAATTTCTTACATTTAAATCTGTGTTTACCTGCAGAGGCTGAAAATCCACCTCTGGCTCAGATTCAGTGCAGGCTGCAGAGTCTGTAACACACAGTAATGATAAATAAATGAGTTAGGAAGAAATTAAGGATTCCTGACAGGCTGGAACTGATAAAAGCAAACAAGTGGATCATTGAGAACCTAAAGCTCAATAAATCCAGGTGCTAAAGGTCACAGGAATTCCCCGTTACCATAAAAGGGAAAAGTGATTATGTACAGAACTGGGCTGAAGGAGGGGCAGAAAGGTTAAAACATCCTGCATGGCGAAGGTGGCATTAATGACCACATTCACAGTCTTATTTTCGGTTTCTCTGCTCCCCGGCCACTCATGCAGGCAGAGAATGGGGATTACTGAGCTCACTTCATGGCCTTAAGACCACTCGTCCACCTGGCCATAGAAGGACCTTGAGAGGAAAAGATTTCTCAAACTGTGTTGACACACACACACTCACAATCTTCGGAGGCTTTGGACCACAACAACCATAGAAGGTAGGGGTCTACTTCCCAGGACCACAGAGTGTGCGTATCCTTTCAGCCAGTAAGAGAGTGTGTGCGCGCTTTTCTGAGCTCCCCAAAATGGATTATTGAATCCTAATCCACTCACTCCCTCTCTTACACACAAACTTGTGTAATGTATTGTGGAAAAAAGTGAAACATTGACTGCTCTACTGTTCCCATGTAAACATTGTGTCTTTATAATTATGTTTTTTTAAAAAAGTATTGCTGTTAATACAAACAAGTCATCACCTAAAGTGGAGTTGTTAATAATAAATGCAGTCACACTGAAAGTTGCATAAGCCACACACACACACACACACACACACACACACACACACACACACACACACACACACACACACACACACACACACTCAGTTTTAATGTGGTGTCCATTTTTACTGTTTGAGGTAGATGTCAGAGAAGCTGTTTGCTAAATTTACAGTAAAAACATGTTTCAAATTAATGTCACATTAGCAACATTACACCTTTCAACGTACCATATTCACTAAAACTAGAGCTTACCAGTTAGGATTAATGACATTTCTACATGATTCCTGCAGCTGAGTGGAACTGCTCATTGAAGTTGCAAACTGGATCATAAAAAGCCACTGATCGCCACCAGTAGAACAGAAACGCATCCAATGAGCTGCAGCACTGCCACAGCAGAAAAGTTGATTTGAATTAAAATATTCAGCCAGGATGCAGGAGCTGAGTGAAGCACATGCAGTGTTCACACCATTTTCCTGGTGTCAGGATGACCTCAACCCAAATGGCTTTGAACCGAAGTAGAAGAGTGAGCACAGACATCACAGCACAAATCAACTTCAGGCCATTTTGTAATTTCCGTTCAGAGATTAACTTTCATCATTTCATCATGTTTCTGCATACTGGATATCAACAGATATCAAGGATGATCTCTCTAAATAAGGTTGGTCTAATTATTGATTGGATGGCTTACTGCCATTGTTTGACAGACATAATTATTAAAAGGCTAAGTACTGGGATATTCCCTCTTCTAATACTCAGCTTTCCCTAAAATATCCCTGGACACTTAATATGCTAATAGTCACCTAGAACCTACATCAGCTCCAAAGCAGTGTTTCTGTTTTAACTTTTGACTATTTTTTCCCCTTAAATCAGAGGCTGCAACACCTTCATTAATGTTTCCACTCACCTGGACCTCCTTCCACGATGCCCTGTTCAGTCTGGGCCTCCACAGAGACAGCAAATAGAGGAGTTGATGCATCCCTTACTTCTCCATGTCCTGCTGTGTCCACCACCATCCACTTCTCTTCTCCATCCTCCTCTTCCCCTCTGTTTGTAAATTTATCCACCGTTTCCTCAGTCCTGTCCTCCACCCGACTGTTCTGTGTCCAGCAGTTTCTCTCTGACAGTTCACTCTTCAGAAAATCTTGAAGAGCAAACTCCTCATCCCAGTCCAAGTCATCTCCAGGCTAAAACACAACAATACAAGGTTCAAACAAAGCTGCAAGGCATTTTAGAACTCTACACGACCTAATTTAAAGCAGGAATATTTGCATTTGCAGTAAAGGATAGTGCCAGATTCTTCAGAGAAGTGGGGGGCATGTTTGTTTGTTTTATATATATATATATATATATATATATATATATATATATATATATATATATATATATATATATATATATATATATATATATAAAATGAATTTTCTTATGTGCACTGGGGAAGGTGGGAATTATAAATTAACATTGAGATTGCAAAAGAAGATGAACTACAATCTGTCCAGTTTTATAAGGTCTTTCCCAAATACAGATAAATATTAAGTAATCTACTTTTTTTGAGCTACTATTACTGAAGGTGACCTCCCTGTAAGCAAATCTGTTCTCCCACCAAGCTGTTTTTTTCCTCTAACAATAGTGCTGTAATATTCAAGCATACATAAGTGTATGTAGAGTTGTGTGCAGCATGTAGGTGTGTTGTCTCATGAGATTCTGTTTGTGTGTACGGGGGTGCTCATGTCCACTTCATCCACCAACTCGCACTTTACATTTCTCTACCAGATACTCCATCTGTTGGATCGCAGTACAAGTTGCATAACTGCTCTCTAAGTAAACCAGTTGATGGCCTTTTGTCAGAGTATCCAAAAAAAAAAAAAACGGAAGGTAAAAATCTGATGTGCACAATCACAGCTAAAATTCCTCCAAAGTTAGTTTGACTTTGACACCAGTGACGAATTGCACAATGAAATGATGTAAGATACACTGTCCTATTTCAGTATTACAAACACAAAAAAAACGATTAAGTAATTATTTAAAGTAGTTTCTGCAGTAGTTAATGCAATGCAGAATTTTAAGTTGAATCATATTCAAGCCAATCGCGCCCCCCCCCCCCAGCGTGTCAGACCTCCTCATCTGGTGCAGGTGTCTGGCATGAGGCCTCTCTGCTGTCCTGAGGTGTCTTTAGCTGCTCCAGCTCCTCACACAGCTGTCGCTGCTGGTTCTTCTGCTCCTGCACCCTGCAACATAAAATACTCTTTACACCAAAATAATTACTGGTATTTTAAGAAACAAAAAGGTGGTTCATGCACATAAATGATCAAAGCATTATTAGCTGCACAAGCTTTACAAAACAAATGCACAGACAGCCTAAATGACAGTACAGTGGACATACTGTACCCAATCCGCAGGCCCATGCAGTGTCCCATTCTGTTGCCCAGGGTGACCAACGCCAGTTCTCTGACTGGCCTCGTACTGGTTTATTTCACTTCACTTTTGTAGATCCTGCTCTTAACCTTACACTGAACACACCCTTAAAGTCAAAGTTATGATATCAGGGTTATAATATAGTCCAGACTTTCAACAATCACCCCCAAAATCTCCAGAACAGGAGAAAAAAACAAAAACAAACAAACTACACCTCCCACAAGCACTTTTTTCAGTTTAATATCAAAGCTCCAGAGATCACCCTGGCAACAGAGGAGTACATCCCATCTGGACAGTCTGAGCACCTATCCCTCTATGGTTTGATACCACAACAGTCTGGCTCTTTTATACATCTGAAGGGGGTGGCCGTTTCCATGCTAACACATCCAAACAGACACACATACAGCACAAGGCAAATCCATCCACACACACACAGTCAGTCCAAAATCCAGGAATGGCCCGGATCCAAATCCACTGAGGCGGGCCTTTTAAGGTCAACAAGGTCAAGTTGAATGAAAGGCCTTTCCCATAGTCAGTGCAACTGACTGCCCAACTGAGACACAGCACCAGCAGGTAGGGACACTCAGCTCAGAGGCAAAGCAGGGATACTGCATTGAGTAAGATCTTTTCATATATAGACAGTGATGAAGCTCAAAATGTGCAGTCCATGTGTTTAAGCAGTTAAAAGAACAAAGAATGTAACAGGACAACTATAGGCTACTCAGCGTCTGAAGACACTGCCGATGTGTTTCTGTGTGTGCAGACACCTTAGAATAAAGGCTTTTAACTTTACTTACTTATACTAAAGAGTTTAATTCAGCCAATAAGATAAATGTCTTGGAAAAACATCTATTCCTGTGGAATGCCACTTGTCATTTCCACAAACAACAAACCACCAAACACTGCAGACAACAAAGATCTACTTACCTGGCTGACAGGTGGAGGATCTCAGTCCGGGACCTCCTCATGTTACTGGCCATTTTGATCAGCTCGTGCTCTAATGAGTCTGTGTACTGGGAGAGCTGGTCCAGGCTGACAACCCAGTCTGCCCTTCTTGCGTCCAGCTCAGCCTCCACAGTCTATGGGAAGATAAGGCTGGGGGTCAGCCTCTTGCTTGGGTGAAAGGCCTCAGGCTGCTATACAGCAACTGGGTCTCCCCCAAAAGTTATGACCCCTAACTAACAAAATCATTTCAGCCAGCAGAGTGAAGTACCAACAGAACACAGTCTTGTGCCGTTACAGCTCAAGTCTAATTGTTTCTGTCTCATTTGGTGTATTTTCTGCTGCATGGCAGTACGTGGCTGATGAATGTGGAATGGCAATAATGCAAGAGGAGGGGGAAAGAGAACATTCACAGAGAGAGAGAAATACAGAGAGAGTGAGGGAGAAGGGGAGTGGGTTGTGTTCAGAGAGCAGCGCTGACTAAACAGCACCGCTTGGACGGGGCGCCTGTTAGAGAGTTATATAAGAGAGATCTCTAGAGGAGAAATAGTGGGCGGTAAGGAGAGAGAAAGCAGACAGAAAGAAAAAGTCCAACCAGTGGACTAACAGGAAGATGATCATCAAATATAGAATTGTTTATTATTTGTGTTAAATTAATTTTTGAAATGACAGATTTACAATCAGATTAATTAGGATATTCCACTAAAACAGCATCAAGTTTTCCTTTTTTTCCCCATTTTCAACTATTTTTTTAGTAATCTGGTTGGATTCTCATCGATTCTTCTAATTGTTTTTGGGAAGTTACATGTAGAAAATAAGTGTTCAGACATCAGCCAATTACAGAATATGACTGTTGAGACAATAAAAACTTAATTTCCAATCGCCACCTCCTCTCCTGCCATGCATGTCTCCGCTAAAAGCTTTTTACACTGCTTCTTCAGTACTGTCAAGATTTGTTCCTAAAATCCACTGACGCAACGGTCTCCTGTAGAGTCGTGCAGAAGTGTGAATGTGTGCATATGTTAAGTATCCCAATAGTGAGAGAGAATGACTTGATCTGCTTTTAAAAACAACACACAAGAATTCATGATACAAATATTTAAGGTTCATTTCTAAAGCTGGCATCAGTTAAAAGTGTGTGTCTGACCTGAAGGCCGGCATCATTGCTGACACCCAACAAGCCTCTTACAGTAGACAAAACAGAGCTGGTTTCTTCTTTGAAATCCATTTTCTAGAAGGAAAAGATGGAGCTTTGTGTTAAAGAAAAACCCCGAAAGAGAAAATTAAACACTTTTAACAGCAAACCCGTTCATTTAGCATTAGACGTAAAGAAACAAATTGATCATGTAAACATGAAAGATTTTTAACCTCATATTCCAGGCAAGATCTGTGGAAAACTGAAGATGGTGTTAAGCTCTTTGTGATACTCAACAATTATGTCTTTTATATATTTAATTTACACGAGAAATTCCTTGCTAATAAAGCAGACACATGCAAATAATTTAGACAACTCTTTAAAGCAAAATTCACTTGTTTTTCTTCTCTCTGCATCATTACCGTTGGGAAATGATTAACATTAACAAACCAAACACTACACTGGGAAGTTCTCCAGTCTGTGTTTCACATAAAATCCCTCTAAATTACCAGTTTATTGAGGACGCTTCTGAACTCCAGAGCCATGTGTTCAGGGTTGGGCCCCTGCAACATCACCAACACCTCTCTGTCCAGCGTTTCATCCAGTGGTGAAGCCAAGCTCATGGTGTTGGCCAAATGATCAACTCCATGGGAAGCCTGTGAGGATTATAGATCAATAACAATAAGCAAAAGATAAACAGTTTCTGTTTAGTGTAAAGTGTCTGGATTGTGCCAAGCATGTTTCATGTGGACGACTACATGTTGGTCATGTTCTATCAATCAGTTGTGACCAGTGCTCTCTTTTATGCTGCAGTGTGCTAACTGCATGAAACAACAAGAGGCTGGAGAACAATAATGGATAACAGCAACCCCCCCCACCCCTCCATGGATTGCTGTTGGAGCAAAGGAGCTATCGCAGCAGCCGACTTCCCTCGCACCACTGTAGAACGAAGCGTTTCAGGAGATCTTTTATTCCCACAGCCATTAGACTACATCATAAAACCGCCACATGTACATTCATTTACCAGAGAGAGAGGCATATTTTAAGAGTGACTTATGTTGTTTTTAATGTGATTTTATTATAACCTATGTTTGTGTGTTCCATTATTCATTTTTAATATGCACTTGGTGAGAGGTGGAAGAGTAAGTGTTTTTTTTGAGTCGCTGGATATTTTGAATATCTATCTATCTATCTATATCTAACTGTTAATACAATGCTTTGTATCGGTTTCTGAATATGTAAAACATGGGAGAAATTAAGCAAGAATCTTCTCTGAAATGCAGCTGGGATGAGAGCTGCTATAACTCATGATTACACAACACAACTCATTTTTAATCACTGTCTGGTGCAAGTGTGTTTAGACATTTACATTTTAACGAATAAAAAGACTTTTTAGAAATGTAGCAGCAACTCAGGTGACTGAAACAGTGCACTGAGAAAAGAATGTCTGAAAGTCAACATGAGAAAAAGAAGTTCAGGTAAAGAGACTACAGACCACAAGGAGAGAAAGAAATGAGCTTTTTCCCCACAGACACTGCAACATAATTCTGCAAAGAAGACATTCGTTCCTTTCCTCATATTAGCTGCTTCACACTGTCAAAAGAGAGGCGGCTTACAGTCATCTCAAGGTGTGCTTCGAACAACATGACAGCGTTTCCTATCAGACAATCCTGCTCCCAACCCGAGAATCATTGGAGTCTCCTGCTCCATTCTGCCTTTAAGTGTGCCTCACAGAGTGGCAAACTTTAACAGCCATAACCATTACACCTTCAGCTGACTGTGTGAAAAGAGTGAAAAAATATAAAAGAAGTTGAGCAAATGAAAGAAAGCAGAGGGGTGCTGACCTCCAGTGGTGACTGTGCCAGAGCCAGCTCAGTCTGCAGGGACCCCAAGCTGCTCTGGTTCAACCTGTAAGCCCCCGTCAAAGACAGACTGGTACTGTGGGAGACAGGAAGATGGGAATGGGGAAATATTGTTTGACGAATTTATAAATAAAAAGATAAACTGAGAAAGTAAAATAAAACTTCTTGAATAAAACCACAACCCTAAATGTCAATGTCAAACTTTTGGTTTCATGCTTTTTTTTGTCTGGTGTCCTCACCCAGCCAGGTCTGGTAGGATCATCTGAATCTGGTTCTCCAGCTTGCCTTTTTCCACTCTCAACAGCTGGAGTCAACAACAGATAACAGAACATTTATAGCCAATGCTTTCCTCATTTCACAACCCTGGCTATGAGGTCTGAGGTCAAAACACAGCAGGTGATCTATTTCTCACAAGCAGACTCTAAACTCAACTGATATTGATAAGGAGCTGCTGATGGAGTAAAACTAACACCCTAAAAACAAATGTATTCTCATGGAAAACGTAAAAAAAAAAAAAAAAAAAAAATCTATTTTCAACAAAGGATTTTAACGGAGGGGTGATGGAAATAACATGATTTTCTGCAAAGTTTTAAAGAAACAATCCTGACAGCCAAAGGTGGGAGGAACATGTAAAATGTCTTCTTTGGCTTGCGGCAAAAGCAAGCAGAGATCAGACCATGCAAAGCCAGTAAACAAGCCTGGATGAAAAGCAGTGAGTATTTTTGATGTGCAGCCGATGTGATGGAGCTGAATTCACCGACCTGAGTGATGGCAGAGTATTCCTCTACTGCTGCCTTCAGCTCATCTGTCTGTCTGTTCTTCTGCAGGAGGTAAGCAACGCAAGTTTAAGTTGCTCAGAAAAATACATTTGCACTGTATTTGCCTTCAGAAAAATAAAAAAAATTAGATGAATAAATTTAGTTTGGGTTCTTGGAAATGCAGTTTTAACTCATTCATGGAAAAAAAACAAAAAACACCAGGACTTTTACAAACCGCTTTACGGGAAACTAAAAAGAAGACTTAAAACATACAGGTCACTGACCTCTAATATCACAGATTCTTTTTCACTAATGATGGCATCAAAAGAGTGAATCTGCACCTGGAGATAGAAAAATAGCAGTTGAATAAAATCACAATACATAAATACACTAATACGCAACACTGCATTCATATTTAACAGTATTCCTGAAAAGGCTGAGCCACATTTTTAGTGATGAGGCCTTTTTTTTTTTTTTAAGGCAAATGGATGAATAAAGGTCTGAGGCAGCTAGATAAAAAAAAAAAAAAAAAGAGCAGAAATGAGGCATAATAAAGTGAAGCAAAGCATAATTAATCATTTTGGACAGAGTGAAGATACCTGAAGGTCAGCATTAATATCAAACAGCTCCTTTATCTTCCTCTGAAGATCATCTGTCTCCATGGTGATCTTGAAGTTCTGAGGAGCCAACGGAGGTGAGATGAAGCAGACAGATGCTTGTGACTTCATGCACTGCTCATAATCTTTGTATTTGTGGAGAGTTATGGTTTGTAAAGATAGGTTGTTGATTTCCATTGGTACAATACCTCCTCCTGAAGAGATGCAATCTTGGCAATAAGACTCTGATTTTCTTTTTCCTAAAAATAAATGAGTGCGATAATCATTCCATCCCTATTACCTGCTATCTTGCGTACCAAGTGGCCACATATTTAGGATATTAAAAAAAAATGTACTGCTTAAAAATACACCAATTACATTTTAGAATATGTTGTAATGTTGGTTAGAAGCTAACTGTCATCTGTAGCCATGACTACATGTGACAAGGGAGTTGAGCTGTCACAAACAGTTTAACTCAACCTTGCTATATTTTCGAAAAGTTTTCAAAACTATGATCCAACACGTAGATTTGAGTCAGCATAATAAAATGCAAAAGACAAAAATAGTTCCGTTTTAGTCCGTCTAGCTGTACTGACCACATTTTTGCTGTGTGCTGAGGCGCGTGCCCTGCTTTCTTCTGTGCAGCTCAGACTGGCCTTCATCTCCTCTACTTCCTCCTTCAGCATCTTCTCCTTCTGTGCAAGCTGTTGATTTCTGTAGCACAAGGCAGCCGAGGTAAACAACTGGAGGGTGTTTCTACAGGCGTCAAGCCAGATGCTCTTATTTTATTTCAACTTTTTACACTTGCAATGAGTGTAAAGTTTGCATAAATTGTTTTTAGAATGTAAAACACAGTGTTGCTCTGTGAATGAAAAGGGCTTTATAAATAAAATATCAATCTGTTACAGTACGTCTTTCAGGAATAAAACATCTTACACCCTGGCTTGGTTGCGCAGTTCCTCGTTTTCTTCTGCAAGCTTCTGGTTGCTTTCCTCCATGCCCTCCACCACCTGCTTCAGCTTTCTTACTTCCTCCTGAAGCTTCTGATTACTCATCTGAAGGTCAGTCACGCAGTACACCAGCTCTGATGTTTCACTGGGGAGGAAGACACAAACATGCATTTAAAAAAAGGCATGTTAAGAGTGGATTTCTATGAAGGACATACATGTGTTGGGTGTCTCAGAAACAAAATAGAAGGTGCTAAAACTGCATTTCTACAAGCAGGAGCAAACTTTTCCTTACAATTCTGCTCTGGATGCCTCCCCTCCAAAGGCCTCCAAGCTTCCTGAGGTCATATTTAGCAGCGTGGACCTCCTGGCTGAAGAAAACAAAGATCCCAAATATAAGATACACTGGAGCTTCATGGAGAGTGAGTACTGAATATATGTAGGGTTGGAGTGATTCCATGGACACACACCAGACACACTGTCTCTGAGTTTTACTGAGTCCTCCTGGTTGATGTCATCGGCTGGTTCTTCTCTAAAGGAAGGGACAGGGGGGAGAGAAAGCTACATTTTAAATGATTGAATACATTTTTTGTGTTAAAATGATGATTGTCTGCCACTTGTCTGTTGCTTCTACATTATGAGAATGATTGGCTTTATTTTTTAATGCCCAAAAAACTGAATTGCCAACAAAAACAGAAGAACTCTTCAGTACATTTCTACTAAAAACCACTCATCTGATGTACAACCCACCGGACTCATGACGATAATGGACCATGGTCAAGTCCTGAGGTATCTAAACATGGACGTGATATAGGTGGTGCAAGGTTAGCGGAAAAATCTCAGCTACACGTTCTGGCCATCCACACAGAAAGACAATCTTCTAAAGGACATCTCTTTCATACATCTGAGACAGATTCTGAACAGCTAAAATATAACTGCACAAATGCCACGGGAGCTTTTTTTTTATGGTTAACTGTGGTCAGTTTCCTTTTAGAGCTCTAAATAAGTGATAAAACAACAAAACAAAAAGGGAGTGTGGCATGTATATTTAGAAGCTGCTGTTGTGCAACTACAACATGTGATCACAAGAGCTCTCAATTCAAGTGCAAAAACAGAACGAAGGGCCAAATCTACCATTTGGTACAGATAAATGTAGATGACCACATCCAGTAACTGCAGTGGTTGATCTCAGGATCCTCTTTGTAATAAAAACATCTTCCTGACATCCAATCAGATGAACATCCAACGTTATGCACAACATAAACCAACTTAAAAGAAAAAAACAACAAAAAAAGAAAAAAAAAAATTCCCAGACCAACTCATGATCAGGATTCTTTAAAAGGATAAAGTTAATTTGAGGCTAAAAAAAAAAAAGGTTTAAAACAACTTATGGGCAGAAACATGCAACAGTGACAGAATGGCTGAGTGTTGCATTTGAATGCAGCAACTAACTGTTTCAGTCAGTGCACACAGATATACCAGGTGTTTAGAAAGTCTCTTTACATATTAACAAATCTATTAATAAGCAATTGAATAAGTGATTATCAGGAAATTATTACAAAAGGAGCAGATAATTACATTCATTTTTTATATCAGTTTCCTCTGACTATCTTGGTCGTCCACTCCTCCTTATATCAAACAAGGTCCCCGTCTGTACAAATCTCTTGTGGCATACACAAATTAAGGGACATGCTGATGAATCACTTCCATAATTATTCCCGTAGTTTTGATGATTGTGTGCATTCAAATTTGTTTCAAGGAACCAAAATTACTCATTTGAGGAGCAGCCATTTTTTAGGGTTTATTAAACAGACTGTTTCTTTAAAAGAGTACCTGAAATACACCAATGAAATGCTATTTAAAACCTTGATAACAACAAAGTACACAGATAAAAATTAGATGATTATGTCATCACTTGTCTTCGTCATACTTTTTTAAAAAGTGTAAAGAGACTTCATGGACATCCTGTATTATCTGCTCAAATGCAGCAAAACTAACTCAAAGGCACAGGTGGGTCCATAACATTACAAAACACTCAGCCAATGGACAAGAGGCTTCAAGTAGAACAGTGGGAAGGTCTGCAATGGCTAAATAACATAAAGCTACATTTCTATCAGTGACAAAACTCCATGAAGAAATGCCACAAACAAGCAGCCTGGCAAGATAGAGCTGTTTTTATCTCTACTTTCTCCACATAACACAGACCGAACAAGAAAAAGACAGCAAACAGAACATTACCCTTCAAAACGAATGGTATTAAAGGAAAATTAGAGCTTAACATTTCCTATCAAAAATGACTACTGTAAATACTGGTACCAAAATATGCACAGCTGTCCTGAAGTTAATATCTTAAACTGAGCCTGCAAAAGCCCCGATCTGCCCTCAAGTACCCGTTATTGCGGCAGTCATCAATCCACTCCCTCATGACAGCATGGTAAGTGTCCAGATCGATGGAGACATCTTTGTGTTCTGGGTCCAGCATGTTACAAAGCTCTTCCAGTCCACTGTCTTCTGAGGAACGACAGGTGGTGTGTCGCAAATAGTCCACAATATGAGACACATAAACCTTCCCTGGAAGAGCAAAGAGTATTTCAGAGAAAAATCATATCTGCTTCCTTTCTTTTAACACTCATATGTTGTAGAAATATGTTTTGTTACAGATGTAGGCGTAGAAGGGAAGTGCTGTGTGACCACGGTGATAATTGTGATCCACTGTTTTAGTAGTTGTGTTCACACATTTCTCTGTGCAGATTTGACTGTTTTCAAAGTGGTCTGCACTCTACCAATGCACTCCTGTCCCATTATGAAGCTACCAGACCCCTCAGGTCATCTGCATCTGTTTTTTTATTTTATTATTATTATTATTTTTAATCAGTTCCAAGAGTCAAAACAAGACATGGAGAAGCTGCATTCAGCTTCTATACTCATGTCTGGAACAAACTCCCAGAAAGCCTCAGATCAGCTTATTTAAATTGAGGTAAAAGATCCACCTGTTCTCCGCTGCATTTCACTAGCTTTTATTCAAAGTTATTTTAGGTTCATTTCAATTCCAAATCTGCATGTTTCTTTACTAAATGTCATTTTTTTCCCCCTTGCTTTCATGTTTTTACTTTTAAATTATGCTTCTATTTTTTTCTTATGTTTTATTGTCTCTGTACTTCAAATCACTGTTGTTGAATTGTGCTATATAAATAAACTTGCCTTGCCTTACCAGGAATGTTCCACTCCACTGGTCTGAACTAAGCGTTCAACGCCCTCATCTTTCACAGTTCATGAACATAGGTCAACAACATCAATAACATGCAAGCCCACAAATGAATTTCTGCATTTGTTTATCTAAAGTCTTCCACTCCAAAACAGTACAACACTAGTTAGATAATTCTCTTTAATATTGAGAAGCAAATATCTGACAGCTATTCTTTCATACAATCTCATAGTGAGGTTATTATTAAGAATGACTCAGAATAATCATTTAGGAGACTTTGGAAAGCCATTGCCTCAGTTTTGTATTTTCCTACTGAATTTTTTATATGACCTTGTTATCATGAAGGTGAGAGAACATTGTTTCAGTTCATTATACATCCATATATGAGGACTTGACAAATAAAATGTGTCTGAATGTTAAAATATTCCAACATGGCCTCCTACTTACACCTTGCAAGTGATACCCTCCGCTTCATCTGCAGGATATGGCTCAGTTCAGAAAAGCAATAAAGAGTTGGTAACACAGAAACATCAGAGCAGAGCAGCCCGTATTCCAGCTGTGTCTGAATAATTGTGCTTTCATTTTATTTAGTTGGGCACAAAAACTGTTCCATCAAGTTGGCGCTGAAAAGTCAAGTCGGTAATTACTTCACTCGCTTAAATCTCTGGAAACCTGCTTATTTTGTGTGAAAAAGGATTGCCTCGTGTGATTTGATCCCTTTGAATTAATTGGTGCTTGTTCAAATGTAATCCAACAAAGGGCTGACAGACTTTAAAAGTATTCTGTTATTTTCTTAATTTCTCAAAAAATTACTTGGAACTGAATAACAAATCTACACCAGGTATTCAGTCTATTTAAAACACTGACTGACTTGTCTGTAAAATTTCTCTCACAGCATCAGAGTTTCCTCATCAGCCATGTCTCCTAATGGGCTTCCGTTGTTCAGGTCACCTGTGTGAGAGGACTTTATATATTAATCTGATCATTCTCAACAACAGTGATCAGATTGCAACATGGAACTTTGCATATTGATAAGAGAATTTTAAATCATCTCAACAACAGCAGTGATCCAGATGGAACATCTGCATATCTAACATCAGGAATCATTGATATAATTAGCTGTCATGGTGACTAATTGTTGATAATGTCGATAACAGCTAAATTAATGAAGAGCATTAAACTTCAGACTGAATGAAAATATGAATGTTATTATTTTAAAGCTGTTAATTTCTGTTGCAAGTAACTTCCGAATGAGTGATGATGAAAGACTGACCCAGGTGATTTGCCTCAATCTCCATTGCAGCTGCTTTGTTGTAAACCCAAATCAAGCTGAAGTTGCTTGTTATGGTTTTGTTTTTCAGGCAGGGTAATGGGGAAATACCAGATTAATCACATATCACAGTTTCTGAAACAACCTTCTGTTTGCATTCCTGCCAAGATCTTCATATATTTTCTGTCTGAATGTCTGAGGATCATTTAAAAACACCAATGTTATCGCAATTGTTTCTTAGTCTTATTTGGCCTTTATCGCCAAAAACTTTCACTACTCACCTTTAACAACAAGTAACTCCTGAATTTTAACGGTTTAATCAACCTTTCATTTTTTATGTCTGGCCAGTTTTTTTAGACATTCTTCTACAATCACCCACAACAGGCGAAAATGCTCAATTTGGTTTATTCTTGGACTAAGTGAAACCTGAACTGGATCTTGACTTATGTCCAGACATTGTACAGAAAGTAAAAGTTAAATGGAAGGAAATGGAAATCCTTCATAAAACATTAAAATAATCCACCATCAGGCTGGTGTTCGACTTACTGGAAAACCATCACATGATGGAGCAGATGATAGCAAGCGTGTGGGTGTGTAAGCAAGAGTGGGCGTACCTCTACGCTGTGTGTCACAGGCATGAAATATGGTATCGAGCAGATTCTCTTCACAGATGAGACTGATTTCTGCCATATTCTTCCTGTTTTCAGAGGCAACTGAGGGTCCTGAAGAAGCATGAAAACAACACACACACAAAAAAGAGACTGTATCTAACTGTGCAGCACAGAAGGCACATGACACATTTTCCTTCAGGCAAAGTAATAACGAACAGAATAATGGCCAGACATCATTTATTAAGACTCAGTGAGGGAAAAGTCATTTTAAGGCTAAATCTATTCAGCTTTTCTTTATGATTATTAATCCAGCCATGATTTACTAAGATTTTCTTTATTCCCAGGAAAATCTTTCCACTTTGTTTTTGCAAAATCAATTTCCTCTAAGAGACCAAATCAGAGACAATACATAACAAATTTAGTTGTATTCATATAAAATACACATTCAGAAAATTACTGCTGGCTAATTCTGAGCGGTTTTTCTTCAAGGCCCCTAAAAGATCACGACAAGCCAGAAAGTAGACAAAGAAAGTCTGAGGGTGTCCTGGAGTATTTGAGGAAGGCTGCACGGTACTAGAAAAAAAAGAAAAAAAATATAGGGATTTTCAACAGATGACTTGAAGAGCAAATTAACTATGCTGCACTCCTGACATCTTATTGGAAATTGACCTGCACTGATCTTACCTTCTTTTACATTAGCAAGAAACAAACTGTGTGTCAGGTATTCTTAAAATTTATTTGAAAAAAACAAAACAGTAAAACAAATGGTAATTTGTTTCCTATGTTGCAGGACCTGCAGTGTGACGATTGCACACACATACATTGTGATGTATTGTGCAGCTCTAACTGGGAGTATAGCAACAAACCTCTGACTTTGTGGGGTGCAGTCTCTGTGGATTACGTTTCACTTCCCATAGATGCCACGATGTGTGATCATACAGATACCTGAGGAGTTTGAAGGCCAGGTAAACACCTCAGAGTTCTTATGTTCTTATTGTGAGATCTTACTAAAGAGTGTTAATGGGTCTTGGTGCAGTGTTGCTGGAGGACTCTGCAGCTGTATGGATGGATTTTGCCATGTGGAGCATGCGACTGGTCCCATAATTGGATGCAATCAGTTGGTTTCTTTTATAGGATATGTATGAATTGGCTCGAAATGATGTGTATGTTGATTCGTGTATGTAAAGTGCCCTGTGACAACATTGCTGTGAAATGGCGCAATACAAATAAAGTTGAATTGAAGTTGAATTGTATAATGTTAAGGTAGGTGGTGATAAAAGTTATATCCATGTGAATACTAGAATGCAGGTTATTCTAAATTAATATTTCATTTCAAAATGGGCAAAATTACTTTTCCTGTCAGTGGTTTTGGAGATGCAGCTCATCAGGGTACAAATATGTCATTAACTCTGATGAGAAAATATGGTTATTTAGTTAGATATTAAGCTTTTTTGTAGAGATTTTAATGCTGGCATAATAATTTATCCCAGTTTAAATTAAAAATTATTGCATTTGCCCATTTCATTAAGCGGCTCGATTCCTCCTCAGCATTATCATCTTTCTGCTACATCTCTGCAGCAGATCCAAATGCTCCTTATTTGAAAGGAAAATGTTGAGTAAATTACAGTGAACACTTTTAGGATTTAGTAAACATCCATATTATATTTAAAGGACTTCTGTCAAATACAAAATACTTTGCATGAGACTTATTAACTCCTGATCTGAAAGCTCAGGATCAAGCTCCTTCATGAATCACAGTAATTTTCTTTTGCTGTTGTTTTTGACAGTCAGGATTTAAAAAAAAAAAAAAAAGGCTGACCCCTACCGTCATCTCCCATGGAAAGCCTTTTCACCACCAGAGCTGGGTAAAGCAGCTCACATTCAGTTGAACTTGTTGCATCTGCAGAGCAAAAGTTGAGATTGTAGGAGATGGTGCTGTGGCTCGGGGTGAAGGTACGAGACAGAGGCGGGCTCTTTGTTGTGGTGTCACTTTCAGACTGCACCGAGTGAGGTCCTCGTGTGAATGTAAAATAAGGGGAGTCCTTCGACTGGCCTGCTGGTGTTGAACAATGCCTCTGCCATGTCTTAATTTGTCTTAAATCTTTCCCATCAGCACCCCTCCTCTCCCCTAGAGTGCTTGTAATAGTGTATGTGATGTTTGCTGCGGTGGAAGAGTTGCAAGTCGGAGTTGAGACAGGGGTCGATGGACCCAGGCCACTCCTCTGAGAAGCTGCTGAGCTCTGCATCCCCATCCCTCTCTCCTCCTTCACCCTCTCCCCCTTATCTCTGTGAAAGGTCCCCTTCTTCAGGATGCTTTCCAGGTTGTGCCTGAGGCCGCACTGAGGGCTGTCGTAACTGCTGGAGGAAAGTTTGGGAATCTGGAAAGGTGAATTAGGTTCTCGATCACCGCGCCACTGAATGGTCTGAAGCTTGCGGCAGATACTGTCCACGGGGTTGTGACGACGCGAAGACTGAGAAGTGTAATAGTCCATGCTGTTGATGGAGGGGCCGCAGTACTGGCTTCCTGACTAGAGGAGAGGCTGAAGTCTGCGGAAAGAAGAAAAGATTTATTTGCATCATGAATTTAAAGAAACAGACAAATGAACAGGGGTTTAAAGAAGAAAAGCTGATGGAAGTTTAGTGTAGAAATAAAGTGCCAACTTACAGATGATGCTAAGTTTTTTTTTCTTATTTGTTTTCAAACAAATATGGAAGCTTAGGTCATTACGTCAGGCATCAGATGGCTTCTTAGTGCTTTGCTGTGGCACTTCTTTGATAAACCTCTGCACTGTCACAAGATTTATTTCTATCCAGTAATGCATTAATTTTTTCTTTAACTAAAATTTTCCATTTAAGATGGATCCAACCATCGTACAATGCCTTCTCCAGCACATCCCAGGAATTCTCAATGGGGTTCAAGTCTGGACTCTGTGACGGCCAGTCCATGTGTGAAAATGATGTCATACTCCCTGGAGCACTCTTTCAGAAGAATCCTGACTTTGTCATTTTGGAAAATGTTTGCGTCACTAGTGAAGAAAAAAATTCATTGATAGAAGGAGCTCGTCATTCAGTATATTCAGGTAGTTTAAAATTATTTCGTTTTGGCATTTCTTTTACTGATATAATTGAAATCCTTTATAAAGACATAAATAGCTCTATAATAAATCAAACAAAATACAACAAATAGATTTGAGATAAAATGTGAAATGAGACCCAGTTTCTCTCTTCCCATTTCTTTTGGAAGGGACGGTCTTTGCTATGTGCAATGTGGGCAACCTTTTTGGTAGGGAGCGTCACCACTCCCTACGAGTGACGTGATTATGCATGTAATGAAACACTTTTTATCATCCTCTTGCTAATATGCTGCTACTTAACCACAGAATATATTAGTTTGTGTTTGCAACACAACATGTGCAGGTTCACATGTTAGTCTGGGACTTTGGTAAACAATAGTACATCCTGACTGGAGTATTTAATGCTATACATGGGTCTATGCCTACTTACATCACTAATATAACATTCATGTGATGTCAGAATACACTGACATGACATTTTGGAAGCTTTATGATGCTTTTTGAATAATTTGTAGTTTGTTATGCTTAGTTAATAATGTGATGTTAACAAACGATAATTTGTGCATTATTATGGTTTATTTTATTTGGGTAAATGATGTATGTTAAGTAAGATCTAATTTACATATAGTAACTTAATTGTAAATTCAGGGGCACTTCTGAAATATTTTAAAGCAGCTCCAACTGGCCAAATATGTCCAAAATGTCACAGGCATCTCTCTCTGGACTTGCCATTATCAGCATCGATCATACAACTGCACAACAGATATCATGATGATGTAAATGATGATTTTTCATCATCAAACGTCAGAAAAGTCAGGTTTTAGATTACATTTGCTCTTTCATGTGGTCAAGCACTGCCTGATGACCCAAACACATTTTAATGCAAGTTGTAAATAGTTGTAAACAACTTTTGCATTTAAAAATATATTGAATAAAACATCATCAATAATGTAATATGCTTGTGTTGTGTATGCATGTGTGGTGTTGGTGGTGGCATGATAGGTGGTTTGCCCAGGGCGCCAAACTCGTCAGGACCGCCTCTGTCTATTGGTCACAGAACTACTGGCATTAAGTGTTTTTCAAGATCACAAATTAAAAGATTTAAAGATTTTTGACAGAGAAATTAAAATTGCACAACTGGCAAATGCCAATTTTACTTCTGCAGGATAAAGAACAAGTCTCTCTTGCTTTAACATTGGATGAGGAGCTTTCCCTTGCGTCAGGTCTGAGGCTTAGCATCTCAAAATGTGAAATTTTACTAACTGTGAAACTTGTGGATATCTAGGAATTCACAAAACCAAAAATGCAACAGACAATAGTTAAATATACATCCAAGTAAGCCAAAAAAAAAAAAACAAAAAAAAAAACAAAAACAAAAAAAAACCCCAAACAAAATAAAAAACCAAACATGATAAATTCTTGGTTGCAAAGAGACTTAGGTAGATAAAACTCTTATTTAAGGCAGATAGTCTCATTTTGTTTATCTGTCTCTTTCACTGTTTATCAATGATAGGATATTTAAAGAAATAATTCAAAATTCTGCTAGATTTTATACGGAAAAATAAACCACATAAACTGAAAGGAATGAGGTTCTCTCAAAAATATCTATGTAGAAAAACTTCTCAAGGACCACATTGTTTTCAGCGCCATGGCAACTAAATGTAGAGACGTGCTGGAAAACCCAAACATGCGTTCATATGAAGAAGGAAAAACTGCGGAGCTAACTTGTGTGTCTCATGGATAATTAACACTGTAAAACTGTAAAAAGCTCCGAAAACATGAAACAGCCCCTTTAAGAGAGGTAAAAGGATGGTTAAGTCCTATTTCAGACTGCATACCAGCACGGAAGTGAATTAGAATAATATCCATATGTTCGTCTCATTGGTGAGAAAGAAGCAAGAAAGCCTTATTTAAATTTCTGCATTTACATTAGTTTTGTTTTTTTTTTTTTTTTTTTAAGAAAAAAGGAGGCACACACACAAATTTGTTTTCCAAATTAGGAAATTAGGAAAAACAACCAAGTAAGTTTTAAATGATTTAGAAAACATTGTAATATTTTCCGGAAGCGAGTTTGGTCTACCAAATCAGCAGGAAAAAAAAACAACAAATTATAAAAAGATTAAATAATCACAGAATAATTTTCATATTAAAAAATTTTTAAAAATGCAAAAACAGACATACCTCGCTGTTTTTCCTTCTCGTTTATATCTTGCATAAACGAGAAACAGTTTATTTAACTCCTTAATCTCAACTACGCAAACGTCCTCGCTGAAATGTTTGGTCAGACTCATAACGTGAGCACGTGCGCAGGTAGCGGCTGTCTCTGCGCGAGACGCCCGGAATTATAACCTGTGCAGGAGCTCCTGCCGGGGAAAATGAGCCAGCACCCCCTCCCTGTGGCTAGAGGAAGACATGACACCCTAAATAGCTGGAATTTTATTTATTTATTTATTCATTTTATTCATCTATCTATCCATCTATCCATCTGTCTATCTGCCTATCTATCTATCTATCTATCTATCTATCTATCTATCTATCTATCTATCTATCTATCTATCTATCTATCCATCCATCCATCCATCCATCCATTTCGGGCAAAAACCTGGACATGAATTTGAAGCAGCAATATTTTAACCAACTCCTCTGCAATATGTCGATGAGGCCTTCAACTGTTCACTCAAAACCGACAGAAAATCTCCCATATCACAACACCATGAACGTCCAAATCAATTCAAAATAAGTCAAAAGATCAAACTAAATTGGTTAATGTGATTTTTGGTGCCTGCACAATACAATGGTTCGACTGGTTTCCACCCCAGCGAGCAGTAAGCGGTTTAACTTAGAGGCGCAAAGCCTGCTTTAGTTCATCACAGTGCCTTAGGGTCAGACGTCTCCTCTGCTCTGAAGGTAAACCACCTAGTAGTGCATTGCTGCATGTATTGGTTGTGTAATATTAGTATGAGCAACTACACATTAAATAGCGTGTGTTAAAAAGACAATGTATTGCTGTAAATAGACATTCTCCTCTATCCTTAAGTCATAATTAGCTCTGGCAGTATTCCTCTTACACCTAGATTTTAAAATATATCTTCTGAGGTGTCATGTCTCCATCAGTGAAATTAAAATTATTTCCTTTTTTTATGGCCTTGTATGACTGTATTGCTCAGGATGATTCATTTACTTACAGGGAAACAACCTCCTCTGTTCACTATCCATATGGCTGACAGCATACAAAGCTTTAAGGTAATGATAGCAGTTGTGTTAATGTGTCCTGTTGGATTGCTGTATACAGTATCCGCAAAACAAGTCTGTGTGAAGATCACTGCCTAAATGATTAAAATGACTCCAATGTGTCTTACCCTCAGTAACTGTTCCAGGTGTAGCATCTTGATTGTTCCTCAGTTTCTTGACACTTAAAAATCCCCCCTGTTGCTCCACGTGGAAGATATTTCAGCACCACAGCTTGCCGTCATGCTACCAAGAGTGGTTGCTGTGGGGCTTTTCGAGCCACAGTCAACACCATTTCTGTTGTCACAACACGCAGATGAGAAATTAACTCAAAGACATGGCAGCACTTGATTCAATCTGCTTGTTGTTTAGGATTGGATTGAGCTCTCAGTTTCAATGTCAACACTGTGATATCCATCCTGGTCCCCTGTTGTTACAAGGGAAGGGGGTGGAGGAGGGTATCCAGCGTCCACTCTGGTACTTGTCCTCCTCTTGCTCCTGCACAGCCTGGTCAGCAGAATCCACTTTCCCAGCTCACGCTAAGTAGCTGGAGCTTTGCTTGTTTTCTGACCCTGAGCGTCTGAGCAGTAGACAGCAGGTTCAGATAGAGATTAGAGTGGACATGTGCAGCCAAAACACACACACACACACACACACACACACACACACACACACACTCCTAGGGAGGAGTTTTGGCTTTTGTTATTTTACATTTGTGTCCATACTTTTGCTTCCATTTAAATGAGTTACTGCATTGTTTTCACAGTAATTTACCTGTTATATGGACCACGGTTTAAACTATAGTGTTAAATTAAACCTGTTCCACGCCACTTTGATTAGTACATAAAACACATTTTATATGAATGCAGTGAACTTGATTCCTCCTTTACTTTACTGTTCTCTTATGCATTCACTCAGATTCATATTTACAGCCATATAATCCCAGTCAAACTCCACCTGCACTATGTGTGCATTATCAGTGATACGCAGTGAAAAAGGATTATGGGTCATTTGTCGAACAAAGAGCTCCGTCACTGTTCCATGACTGCCAGGCCTGCAGCGGTTGTTTCACCAGGTAAGAGGTCAAAGTAGCTGTGAAGTAAAACAATGAGATTGTCTGTGTGTCTGTAGATCTAAAAAAAGACAGGAAGTCACAACAAACAAACTAAATGTGAGTTTTCAAAAAAGCATTTAAAAAGACTGCGTTACTCTGACAGATGTCTTGTGGTACTGTATTGTACTGTAATCTGGGATTACAGTGCAAGTAAAGTTCTGCACCAGGAGGGAGGATATGAAGGGCCGGTCTAATCCGAAGAGATAACTGACTGCTGGGCAGCTGGAGGTGTCTCTTTAAACGAGGGATCACATGACTTAGTCTTGGTGGACAGCAGGAAAGAACAGCTCTTCCAACTGTCTCTGTTTTTCTTCTCTTTCTCACAGAGCATCATAAATCTCACACATCCCTCAGATTGGCACTTCTGTAACCTGAATGATACACATCCTGTGCTATTCTGCTCTTATATTATTAGAAAAAGTAGATGTTTCAAGACAATGGGAAGTGAACTGGTCACACTTCTGACCTTTGTTTAAAAAAGAAAAAAAAAAAAATCAGATAAAGCTGAGATAATTTGGAACATGAAAATGACAATATTTATGGCATATTCTTTAGTTTATACATCATTTCATTCCTTGAAGAAAGTTTGAAAAATAAAACTTTAACCAATTTATAATGTTTCTATTTGTTTTCACAAGATGCGAGAAACGTTTGGCATTGACATGTTTAAGGTGATAAGTTTTTTTTCTTTATTTTTGCTGAAAATACATTCTGTAAATGTGCAACAATACACAGTTATTTTGGTTTTATTTTTCCTTTCAAAACTATTTGTATTTCCTTTATGGGACAGGTCCGGACTGCATGCAGGCCAGTCCTGTACCCAAATCCTCTTCTTCCTGTGTCATTCAATTCAATTCAGTTCAACTTTATTTATATAGCGTCAAATCACAGCAATGCCATCTCAAGACGCTTTACAGACAGAAAAAAAAACATAATGAAGGCCCATTCATAATAGCCTATATAAGGAAACCAACAGATTGAGTTCGAGGGTCCAACTCAATCTCCCATCCTGAGCAAGCACACTGGCGATGGTGGGAAGGAAAAAACTCCCTTTTAACAGGAAGGAAACCTCCGGCAGAACCCGGCTCAGGACAGGCAGCCATCTGCCTCTGCTGTGTGGGGGGAAGAGGACAGAAAGACAACAGACAACAGGAACTGCTACTCCCAGCCAGGGAGACCTGCTGAGACAGGAGACATACATGTTAAGAATGCAACACTGTTATTGCGGGGGGGGGGATAAAAGAGAGAGATAAAGAGAAAGAAGCTCAGTGTATCAGGAAATGTCCCTCAGCGGTCTAAACCTATAGCAGCATAACTAAGGGATGCTAACCATCCCTAGCTATAGGACCTATCAAAAAGATAAGTCTTCAGCCTAGTCTTAAAGGTGGGGGGGCTCTCTTATTCCATAAGAGAGGGGCCTGATAACCAAAGGCTCTGCCTCCTGCTCGGCTCTTTGAGACTCTAGGAACCACAAGTAAGCCTGCAGTCTGGGAACGAAGTACTCTGCTTGGTATATAGGAACTATGAGGTCTTATATACATAAATATATATATATATATATATGTATATATATATATATATATATATATATATATATATATATATATATATATATATATATATATATATATATATATATATATATATAGATAGATAGATATATTGTTCCACACAGAAAGTCCTCGTAGCTTCACAGAGTCTGCTTGTGAGCTGGCCTGCTGCTTGTCAGTGTGGCTGGACATGCCCCAACAAGTTGCAACAACATTAATTCTCCACCAGCAGAGGGTGCTGTTGGACTTTGACCTGTAGGGCTTTCTTACACGGAGAGCTTTATATGGAAGGAGAAGGATTTTAAAATCTATTCTAGATTCAACAGGCAGCCAATGAAGAGAGGCTAAAATTGGCCTTGCATACTGTATAGAATGTGATTGCACATTGTCTTGTTGAAAAATGCATGGATGGTTAGGATGATTGAAATAAAATGCTGACAATGTTCTCTTTCTGTTCTGTGTTTTAAAACCAGGCAGCTGACCTGGTTATCCAGCTGTCCTCTGCTCCGAAGGCCAAATCCAGTGTTGTTGACTTTGGGACAGTCTTCACAGACCACATGCTGACCATAGAGTGGAGTGCAGCGGAGGGATGGCAGGCTCCGGTCATCAGGCCGTTTGGAAACTTGTCACTCCACCCGGCCTGTTCATCACTGCATTATGGCATTCAGGTGTAGAAGCGTTCAGAAGTAGACAGGAAGGGCAAGGCCAGAGGGATGGCCTGGAAGGTGGTGGGAAGTGGGAGTGGCTGTGATTTCAATGTACAGGCCACCCCTAAAATCTGACATGTTTTACATGATCACAGATTTGGTGAGCATCATTTTATTTGATGTTTTTAACATTTTTCTCTTCGTGTCAGTTGTTTGAAGGCTTAAAAGTGTATCGAGGTGATGACAGTCAACTGCGCCTCTTCAGACCGATGCTAAACATGAGCCGCATGGCAAACTCTGCGAGGAGGGCATGTCTACCTGTAAGATGGACACAAAGCAGAAACAAGAACTCAATCGACACTGATAACCACATAACACCTTGTTTTATGTTGTCTTTTGCCTTTTTCCCACCTCCAGACCTTTGATCAGTCAGAGTTGCTGGAGTGTATCAGGAGGTTGGTAGAGGTGGATCAGGACTGGGTGCCTCACTCAGACTCAGCCAGTCTGTACATAAGACCGACATTTATTAGCACTGAAGTGAGGACAGTCTCAGAATGCTGCAGATCTTTGAGGAAATGAAAAGTTTTTAAATGTTAAAAGAGCTTTCTTTTGTTTCTCCCCTTCATGTGACAACGACAGCCCTCTCTGGGTGTTAAGAAGCCTTCCCGTGCCTTGCTGTATGTGATTATCAGTCATGCCGGCTCTTACTTCAGCACTGAGGCAGGAGCCCTCTCGCTGTGGGCCGACCCAAAGTACACACGGGCTTGGAAAGGAGGAACTGGAGACTGCAAGATGGGAGGGTATTGCATTTGTTGGTTTATAATCTGCTTTATATACTTTCTCATTCAAACATATGTTCTAAATATGATTAGATCTTCCAATTATAAAGACAATGAATATGCTGCAGTCTAAACAACATTATGGCAGTAGGTGTTCTTGATTCTGCAGGAACTATGGATGTTCTCTTTTCGCTCAGTATGAGGCAATGGATTATAGATGCCAGCAAGTGCTGTGGCTGTATGGAGAGGATCACCAAATCACTGAGGCAGGAAGCATGAACATATTCCTGTACTGGATCAATGAGGATGGAGGTGTGCATCCTATGCATTTTACTGAGTATTGTTTGGATTATTTTTAATGTGTAAAATAATGTCTTGTTTTATTAGAGGAGGAATTAGCAACTCCACCACTGGATGGCATCATTCTCCCAGGTGTCACCCGACAGAGCATCCTGGAACTAACCAGGAAATGGGTTAGAAAGATAACAATTAGTAAAAAAAAATCATACTGCTCTGATAAGACAAAAAGAAACCTTATTCAGCACTGATGATACACCCTGTAAAGTCAACATGGACATTTACATTTTCTGAAATGTTGCGTTTAATGTTAAATGTTAAATGTTGTGTTTAAGGTTGAGATAAAAGTGACAGAATGCTACCTCACCATGGGCCAACTTTGCCTTGCTCTGGAGCAGCAGCGTGTCAAAGAAATGTTTGGCTCTGGCACTGCCTGCATGATCTGCCCCATAGGAAACATTGTCTACCAGGGAAAGGTAAGAAAGAGTCACAGGCAAACTTTTGTTGTCATACAAATAGGTAAAAAATGAAAGGAAAACATTTAACTGAATCCATCTGCAAAAAGATCAGCCAGCTTTGTTTTCTTTTCTTAGACTGAATGTACATTTTTCTAAAATAGCTATATACTGTAGTGTATTTTTTTTGCTGAAAAAATGGCAAATATAATATAATATAATATAATATAATATAATATAATATAATATAATATAATATAATATAATATAATATAATATAATATAATATAATATAATATAATATAGTTCCAAAAAAAAGGTGATCCAGACCACCACCAAAATTAAATCAGTTCTTCCTTTTTACATTTCCAACAACTCCTGAAAATTTCATGAAAATCTTTCCATAACCTTTTGAGTTATCTTAAACAAATATAGACAAACAGACAAACGTCGGTAAAAACTTAACCTCCTTGGTGAGGTCATAAAAGGAATCTTGAAGGAATTTTTCACCAGAGGAATGCTAAATGGCTTTTTTGACTTCAAAAGCTGCTCAAACAAGTCTTCATCATGCACTGCAGAGTCCAACTTGATCTCAAATAGACAGAAAGACACTGGGCACATCACTGTGGCCAGTCACTCCATATTTTTCAGCAGCTGTAGGCGACCATGAATGTCAGGTTTCTGAATAGGAAAGGAAATCTGACTATTATCAGTGTCGTGTTCAAAATGAATCAATGAATGCTTTATTTCAAACATGTGCAAGAAAGTAAACTGAAAAAAAAAGAAAATAATCAAAAACTATTCAACTTTACCAACTATTAAATCAACTATTAAAATGCATAAAATAATATTCTATTCTATTCTACAGTAATTTAGCAGACAGTTTTATCCAAAGCAATATCACTGTTTACAATAAAATCTAAAACATCAAGCACATGAAGCAGTACAAAATTTAGACTAAAAAATTTTTAAAAACAGTTTGTATTATAAATGTGTTTGCATGTCTGTATGTGTAGACAAGAGATGTGTACGTGTGTGTGCGTGCATGTGCACAGATCACTTTGTGCGTGCGTCATTGATTGGGATCTGGATTTGTTGCATTTAATCTTTACAGACCTGTTGCAGTTTCAGCCATCCCTCTACATGCTCTGTCACCTCTCGAGTTCACATGGTGTAATGTGTTCCGTAGCTTCATTCCGATCACTGAAAAGGATGGTTGACCAAATGCAGTTTGATGCTCTGCGATGAGCGAGACTTACTTACTGCAACCCTTGTCCCAACTCCTCCACTTTATTTACGCTTCCAGATACTATTTCTTGTGCAATATTAATTATAAGGGAAACAGACTGTCTTTTGCTTCAAGATAACTTAAAAAAAAGTTAAAAAAAAAAAAAAAAAACAACAAAAAAACCCCAATTAGTCTTAAGGTAAATAAATCATCTATTTAAAATATATATCATGTTTTGAAAATTTACATTTTGATAAATTAGTGGACTCATTCTCAGACTTTATGAAGTTTATTGCTTTGATTTATGATACTACTAACTAACTGTAACATGAACTGTTTTCTTGAAACTGCCAGAGCCCCGTGGCTTCTTATTTTCATAACATATTGTGTTTACTTAATATTCAGCATGCTCTTCTTATTTGTTCTATTAAGAAGATTACATAATTACAATATTAATGATTAAATTATTTAAATTATGTTTTAGAGCTTACAAATCCCCTGTCAGGATGATGAACTACTGCTGACTTCACGGATTGCAAAAGAACTGGCAGATATTCAGGTTGGTACACACACACACACACACACACACACACACACACACACACACACACACACACACACACACACACACACACACACACACACACACACACTCCCACAGAGGAAGCAATACAGAAGCACCTCAGCTTTGCAACAGCTGGTTGCACGTCTGTGTTCTTTACACTCCTATCACCTTCAGGATCCTCCATCTATGTACTAATATGTTGCTCTGATGTCTCCAGCAATGTGTCAAACTTGGTTTAACAGCATCTTAGAAAATACTAATCCAAGTGGAGGTGAGGTACTAGCAATGCAGAGAACAGGTTGCACTGAGGAAAAAACAAACAACAAAAAAAACAGAAAGTTCACGTTACTAAATTGAATAATGACTCCAGCTATGAAACCAACACCTAACCAACACCCCCCCCTCCATATATTAAAACCATCTTACATCTGCATTATTGCATTGCAGCACTGGTTATTATGCTCCTCGATAAAATTCTAATTATCAGTTTTCTGCAAGAACATCATAAGTCAGATATGTTATTAGAGACTGAGTAATGACTTGGTCATATGGCCCTGCTTACAAAAATGTTGAGTCTCCTCAGCACTGCAGGTTTATACAGGTTCATAATGTTTTTAGATGACGGCCTGATTTGTGTTAACGAATGTGTATTGCCATGCCGTGAACCTATTAGTTGACATAAAACTTTGAATGTGATTTTTTCCCTCAGTTTTATGAGGAAATGACCTTATATGGATGCGATTCTACGATTTGTGTAGATTTCTCATTAGTTGTATCTTTAAAAATTCTAGCTTGTGGTCTGTCCTCAGAGGTGACTTTTTCAACTAACTGTAATAGTCCACGTCAAAGCAATTAATTACAAATATTACATATAATGCCAAGCACAGAAAAAAGGTCTTGTTGGTTTTTAATACATCATGGTTAAAGTCAAATTGTTCCAGAAGAAGCTACGAAATTAAAATCACTTTAAGACCTAAAGTTAAAACGCTTTTAGCAAAGGCTTGTAATGTTGCATGTCTCACTCATGTAAGCAAAAAATAAAACTCTACACATGAATTTCAGTGGAGTAGGTGAACTGTCAAATCCATGCAATGTTTGAAGTTTTGCTTTATGTCACATTTATAAGAAAAAATTAGGACGATGAATTATTCCTGCAAATTGACGTCTTGGCAGTTTAAAGAGCAAAGTCTCACAGACTTTTTGCAAAACATAAAAAAAGAATTTGTGACAGATTCATCTTCTTGGGCATAGCTTTTTGTTTCATTGCAAGGGTGTGAACACAGTTTGATTCCAGCTCAGCACGTTTTACACTTTGACTTTGTTTTCAGCTGTTTGGTTTGTTTTCAGCATCAAAATGTACTTGGTTAGGGTTACTTGCTCAATGAAAACATAATGTCTTCCCTTGGGTGAAAAATGAAGTTTAGAGACTGCAAAAGCAAGTGTGCTTGTTACGCAGTGAAAATACTATCTTTAATTAACTAAGGCACTGAATACAAATACATGGACCCCAGAACAGACTGGTACATGGCAATGTGGAAAGAAGTAACCGAGGCAAGAATAAATGGAATCACTGACCACACGTCACCAGAATATCTGGCAGTGAGCTGTAAAACAAAAACAAGGAGTGTATATACTTGGGAAGGCAGTCAAAGCAGGTGGGAAGAATATACCAAGGGGACAAAGGCTGTTAGGAAAGTCTGTAATAAAAAAAAAAAAGGAAAAAAGGTGAAAATGAGAAAAAAAAATTGCAAACTTGAGGTAAGATGCAAAGAATAAAGGCAAAACACAAACCTTGAGGTATGCAATTTTGAATGTCTTGTGAGTTCACTGATGATTAATGAATGTTTTACTGTAGCAAATTACAACTTGTTTGAGTTTAAATTAGTGTTCAATAAAGACTCCCTATTTAATGTCTGTCAATCTGTTTAGTTAAATAGTTTGTCCCCTGATCTAAAGATTTTGTTTCTGAGGAGGTGAAGTCCCACTATTTCTCTCCTTCATGACGTTGAGATATGAACCGTTGGACACATGATTTTATACAAGGCTTTTGCTGCTTGAGCTCAAAGGAATTTCCTTCTTCATATGAATTCCACAAACTACACTTATTTACTTTCAATCACCCCAGTTTAGTTTGCTTTGGTTTGCGCAAAACAGAAAATATCAACAAGTTATTTCTACATTGTTACTGGATGTTTATGAAAGTCGGTTGCAGCAGCACAGTCATACTTTATTTTCACTATAATATGACACACTGGCAAGTTGTGTGTTCCAATATATCACCAGGTTTTTTCTATGTCAGTTACCCTTCACCTGGGACAGTCCGAACACATCTCTGCCTTTAAACCTGCATTCTATTAAATGGCCAATAGAGGGCGACGTCTTCACAAGGAAATTTTTCTAGCATCACAGCATCACTCTTCTTAGTACAGTTAGAGTTAATCGATCAACTCTGTAAGCAATTCTAAAATTTCTATGTTTTAAGTCACTTGTTTAGATTTTGCTTGCATACAACATGATTGTTATAAAATGCATTATGGTCCCATTTGAAATGAAATAAATAACAAGGCAGAGTAGACAGCAGGTAACTTGTAATAGACAAACTTCTTCAATTCTTTATCAGAGCTTTCTCCGTGTCGACCTCTCAACACTTAACACTTAAAAGAGACTGGAACCAGAACATCACACAAGAGTCAAATGTAAAACCTCGAACCAGAAACCTGCCTTTTTACAATAATTCACACATTACTTGCTAGACTGGGTTGTTCATTTAGGGTAAGATTGCTGTAATAGTCTGCTGTAAACACCATTAAGTCCTATCAGCAAATACATTTTTCCCATCTTAATAATCACCTCTAAACTCTTAGTTTATACGCTTATCGCTTAAACTATTTTTTTGTTTAGCTCTCTTTCTTCTTTTCTTGGCTTTCTGTTGTTTTATTTTCTCTGTCAGGCAATTAGCATTTGTACTCTCTTCATCATCGAAGATGTTTATGCATGTACAGGCTATAAATGCTGCACCTCCTAATGTGATATCATCTCCCTTTGTCCAAAGTACTTCAGAGCGTGAGCTGCAGAGAGCGACAGTTGTTGGCCTCATGTTGGAGCGTGCAGAGTGGGAGATAGGGGCAAGACAAACTCCTCAATTCTGTCTTTAAGCTTGTTGTAATTGCACAAACCCAATTATTGCCTCAGCCTTTTGTGATCTTCAAAGCCAAGATGCTGCAAATGAGGCCATGAACAAGTGAGAGAGGAGGCGGAGGAAGATTTGTGGGGGAGGGAGGGAGGGAGGGGGGCAGCGAAGCTTAATGAACAATAAAATCGACAAAATACTGGAAAATGCTGCGCTCCTTCTGCAATGCCGTTAAATCTGTTGATATTTCATTTGAAGAAAAGCAATAGTCCCCCCCCCCCCCCCCCCACCTCACACACATACATACACAGTCCTCCCTCCCATTACTCCCGAAGACAACATTGTGCAACAAACAAACGAGTGGTCTGAGGCAGCAGATGAAAGATGGGTTTACTAAGTCGCCCTGCTGTTCCTCTTTCAAGTTAATTAGAAATCACATTCTTTTGTTTCCCCTTCGCAGGCGTTTATTTACTTTCTCACTTCAACCATTAGAACAAATTTGCAACATGAGACACAAATAATTGGATTTGTCTCCTCGGCTGTCATGGATTGGGGAGCATTTTGTTTTGATTTTTCCTATAGTTCCTTCTTTTCTGTTGTGTTTAGTTCTGCTGTGACTTGAGTTTGCAGATTCGCTCGCAGATATTTGAGTTAATTTTTTCCATTTGTATTTTGCCCGCAAATAAGCATGAGATGCTGGAAAAGTTTAGTGCTTAGTGGCTTAAGTTTTTTGCTAATTTATTTATTTATTTGCCTATTTTTAATTGCTTGGAGTTGGAAGGTTTTAATGTAACCTTTGTGCAACCTTTGCTCTCTTACAGCATGGCCGCTCGCCAAGCAACTGGACCTTCCTCGTGTAGGACTGCATCAGTAGACTGAAATGACCTAATGGTTTGATATGATAAAAGACCAAAGAACCACAATGCATGTGCAGTAATATGAAAACATTGTGCAATAATTTGACTCTAAGAGCAACATGCAAGAACTTAAGTTGTTGCTAAAATGGCTTCAAGTGGCACATCATATTACATTTTATGAAACTTAAATTAAAGACAAACATGCAGCGCTCTAAAGTACGTAGGCTGATGTCTCATGCAATCTAACATAATAATTTCCAGTAACGCCGTCATCATTACTGGTTTATCCTACTTTTTGCTTACTTTTACAACCATCATGCAAGGGAGCGCTGTAGCTTTGAGACAAGATGCAGAAAAGAAAACAGGAACAGCTTTATATAATGTACAATACATGGAAGAACGGCAAAAGTGCTGGAAGGTGACTTGAGCTTGTGGGTCTGGTTCATTCTTTTTAAAAAGATGCAATAAAAATAATTTTCTCAGAGTATTTTAGAGGTGGACTTTTTTTCCCCACTGAAACAAAACTTGGAGGAGTTTGCTTCGCGTGAACACTAAAATCAGAGAACTTTGCAAACAAAGCTCTTATTAGTTTTAAGAAGTTTTCACTTCTCATGAAACTGCAGTCTGTGTCAAGCCTTGGTAAAAGCCAAAAAAAACTTCGACTGGATCCACGTTAGCTGTTATAATGACTCAAAGTAAACTGGTTGCAGTTTTAAATTCCACATTTAGACATTAAACTGTACATCTTATCTTCATATCATGATGGTCTGAGTGAGAGAGCGAAGACAAAAAAAAAAGACAGACAAAAGACAGAAAGCAACAGCTGTACAACCTGAACAGAGAAAGCAGATCAGCAGCTTGCTACACATCTAAAGAAACAGGACAGAAAACACCTTGCAGCGTTTTTAAGAAAAGAAAGCAGACAATCATCTGGAGCACCTTTACGAAGAAAACCATCACCACCATGGGACACCAAGAATACCCAGACCCAGCTGGACAACCACCAGGATTCCCCCAATCCTCCTTTCTGACCTTTGTTTTATTACAGTTGTTCTGTTTTATGATGCTTAATTAGTTTTTCTTGTTAAACTGCTGATGTAAAAGTGTAAAATCACATAAAACAGGGGTCTCAAACTCTGGTCCTTAAAGATCACTGTCCTGAAGGATATAAAGAAATAGGCTGTTATTTAGAACTCGAAGCAGGGAAACATCTAAAACAGGAAATAGGCCCTCAGACCGGGGCTGGAGTTCAACGACGTACAACAGAGTCAGTATTCATCAGTTGTTTTTAGATGGGAATTATTTTGTTCAAGACAAAGAATCTGTGCACTTAGATATCTGTATGTTGTGCTCCATTTTATTTATCTTGAGGAAACATAAAACAAATGAGCATTTGCTACTAAGTGGAAGCGAGACCTAATTTTTTAGACATGATGTCTGAAAGATGCGCCCTCGTTTCTACTCAGTAGCTTATTGTTTAAAAGTTTGAAGTTATGGAAGTAAAACTTTATGACTCTGGCTGTATGTTCGAAAATATTATAACACTGAAACATTAATCTTGAACCAGGCAGAAACAAGGCTGGATTATCCTATGGCCATTATGGGCACAGGCGCAGGGGCCCACATCCCGTAGGGGATACACCAGCAGTTTGGAAATTAAACAAAATGTACATAAAAGCCAGATAGTTACACCAAAGTGTCTAGTGTATTGCTACTGGTACCGCTGGCTGAGAGATGTTAGAAATGTGGTTTCACAGTGTATCATTCACAATTTTTACAATGTTATGGTGTGGAACGGGGCCCCAGGAACACTCTGGGCCCATGGGTCTGTGCACTTTTAATTCGGCCCTGGGTGGAAACCTCTCAGATGTATGACAGATCTAAACTGCTCTAAAAAACTGTACTTTAGGACAATGCAGCCCACAGAAATGTGAAGAAGCTAAGTCTATACAAAGCTATTGAGATTACTTGGCCAAGGAGTAAGTTTGACATGCCGCTTCGCCGTTCTATAATCCATCTATAATTTATTTTCCACTCGGATTCTTTCATTGCAGGTTCAGCCATCTTTATTCCTTGGTACATCATCTTTGTGGCAAACAAAACAGCATCAACTCATGCCCTTGTGGTCAAAACCCCTTGCTCTTCCGGACCACACATCTGACATACCCTCTTTATTTGCACGTCACCTGCCCAGGTAGCAATACAGCACCCCATAACAGCAGCAAGTTGAATAACAGTTGAACAATCAGCTCCTATAAAATGAGAAACAACTTTCTTCATCATTTGAAGACTTCATTGATGAAACCTCGCTTTCTGCACTCAGGTTGTCTGCAGTTTTTTTTGGTTGCATTTAATTGTAGGAATGATTTTGCCGGAGGAAGTCAAGTGGACCTCTGGAATATAAGTCCAGAATCCTCTCAGGAGTCAGAGCCAGGCTCTACAGAGACATTTCCACAATCCTTAATGATGTTGTAGAGAGCGTCCTACACACACATGTGCATGCACAGACACACACACTTAGAGAACCTGGAACAGAACCAAAGCCATCAGCATAATGGAGTCATAACAGTAAGCCATCAAACTGGAGAGCACTTGGCTGCACACACACTCACACACACACACACACACATACATACATGTGCTCAACATAATTCAGGACACACAGGACTATTTGGAAAAAAAAAATCATCTGAAGGTAAGTAGTATTCACAGTTAGACTAACCCCTCATTAATCTTGTTCATATCAGTGCATACCTTGAATGTGTGTGTATAAGTGTGTGTTCTTGTAAGGGGAAGCACACACGTGTGCTGGTTGAATTTAATGTCTTTGTGGAAACAACTAATTTTGGCAGCAGCTCCTTGTGTGCAGTGGCACAGCTGGTGTGGCACTAAAGCAAGACAACTGTACGCACACATACACACGTGCACACACACAACACTGAGTCTTGAAAATGCCAAACACCATCTAGCCTGCGTAATCTAAGCCACCTTCAATGTTTAAGACCGCTCTCCTTTCCTTTCTCTTGCCTCTATTGCAATTAAATGCTTCTAACAATTTGTTTAGTAATCATTAGTTATGGATTAGCGTCTAACGCGCTGTAATTCTTGCCCACAGGGATAATTAAAATTACATCTAATCTAATTTGAATATTATCTAGACAGGTGATTGTGTTGGGGCATGTTGGATGCTTTAATCAGAAACTGTCATGGGAGCGTCAAACAGCGAATAAGAATGGATTTTTCAGGGTCATTAACCTTGAGTTGACAAGTTTTTTGGAGAAGTATCATCAAGACCGATTGAATAAAAAGCATGCTGGCAATTTAGAGGAGTAGAGAGATTAACTTTCTTTGATAATAATTTCCCAGAAGTTTTAGTGCTTTCACATTGCGATTTAGGACGGAGTAGCATCGACACCCAAACAAAGCAATATCTAACTGCATGTATCAGTGTTAGCTTGATCCCTTTAAGTTTTATTATCGCTGAGAGTTCAGATTTGTTGCCAAAGAATCTCTCTTCCGCTCAGCTCGTATCTTTCCCAGCTCCTCCAGTTTTCTTCCCTCCCTCTGCCTCGCCGTCAAGCAGCCTAACACCACCACCACTCCACCCTCCATCACTGAAACCAGGGACCCTGTCAGGCCGCTCCCATTCAGCCTGAAGAAGGCGATGATGTTTTAATTGTCACTTCTCATTAAGGCAGCCGTGACATTCGAGCAGAGACAGAGGGGAAGCGGTGGGCATAATCAGGGGAAATTAAGAGAAAGAGAGAGGAAAGGAGAAAGAGAGAGATATGGCACCCATTCAGCCACTAAGAGTGGTATTTGGCTCAGAGCAGTGTGCCTCCCTCTCCTCCCTTTGCTCTCTCTCACCCGGCCAGGGCGTGATCTGATTTGACAAGCGCAATGGTGTCATATTGAGTTTGTCCAATTTGAAATTCTAATTAATGAACTCGGCGCCACTTTGTGTTTTTGTCGTTGTTGTTGTGTTCTTGGTCTTGTTCTTCTCCCTGTTCTCGGGTCAGTTTGTCTTCTATTTGTCTTTTCTTTCACTTTTTTTTTTCCTTCCCTCGCTCTTCCAGGCTCCTTTAATATGGATGGTATGGCCGCACCGCCGGTTGCTCTGGGTAATATTGTAATCTCACAGTACACCGCATGATATCAGTTGCTTAGGGTCACGCTATTAAAATCAAACTGTGTGTTTGTAGTTATTTTGTTTGTATTTGCCTCTTGAACGTATCGCACAGAATCTTAATGAAGAAACAAAAGGAGGAGCAATGACTTCTGATTGCTGATGCTGAAGGGCAGAAGAGAGGTCGTTTTTTCTTTCCAGAACATTAAACATTTATTATTTACTTTATATGAAATCCACCCATCCATTATATGTCAGTACAATGTGACAAGTTATTTTAAGTGCTGGACCTCCATAAACTAAAAATAGTAATGATAACAAAAAAGAATAAAATGAACCATTCGACAAATTTATAAGAGAATATTTCATAATAATGTCTGAATGTCTCTTTTGTTTTGTTTTTGTTGGGAAGTTTATACATTTTATGAAGATAAACTTCAAGATTTTTTTCTCTATAAATGATACAAATGATAATTCAGCGGTATCATTCTCAACCTGAGAAACCCGTCACATCTTTTCTCTCCAGCTGGTGGTGCTCTCTGCCCACAAACCATACACCTTGACACAGCTGTGTTCCACGGAGGGACAGATCTGTGAAAAAGGGAGAGGAAGTGAGTTTTTGGAGGCCCGCCAATCATGATGAAAAACCACTGCAGAACGAATCTATTTGCATGGCCATCTTAATCCATGAACACAACGGTGGCATCATTTAATCACAAAATCATCATGACTGCTATCAACATCATCCTCTTCTCCCTCACCTCCCCCTCAGCTGCGTTAATAAAATATGTATTTTTATTTTTTTTTTGTAAATAAGAGCTCATGATTAAGAGCAGATTAGCGCGCCTTCAGTTGGACAGACAGACCGTGATGGGTTTTGTTAACACGAGAGTAACACTGGGTGTCAGTTGTGTGCGTCTGACATTACATCATCATTATCCTCCTGCCGCTCATGTTATCGCTCATGGCTTAGAGTTTTAGGGTACTTTTTAACAGCAGCACTGCTTAAGAGCTTAGAGTGGATGGACGGGTAGATGGATGGATGAAGATCAGGCACATTCACACACATATGCACAGAGAGATCAGTGTCACTCACACGGCTTCAACACCAAAGCCTGATTTGCTTTGTGGTGAAAGCAGTTTTATTTCTCACCAGTGTTGTAATGGAGATGCTCCACTGTCACACAGCACTTGTGTTGAACAGGAGAAAAAAAAGCCATTTTGCTGTATGCTCAGGCACTACTCACTCATAACTAAAAAAGATGCAATACTGTGCTGTTAATAGCTGCATAAGTTTTGATGCTGAGAGAATTAGAGTTCGAATGCCGTAAACCAAAAGAGACCACTTTAAGTGCTTAAATTCTTGTCAGAAGAGGCATTGACTGATCCCAAATTCTTCCTGCGGAGGAGACTGTCAGCTTAAATCCATGGGAGCATTGTGAATACTCTCCAGGAGAATTAAAACAACCTTTTCTTTGAAGCACCAAAGAATACACACCTTTTAAAATAGAAGTTGCTTCAAATCTTGATTTAGTTGAATGCTTCTTTTTCTTTTTTTTTGTTTTTAGTTTACTTGTTCAAATTCACACTGAAAGCTTCCTTATTTCACTTTAAGTTTATAAAACGTTTTTTGCTGTACAACAAATCAGAACTTAATTATTCAGGTCATCATATTTCTCCACTGCAAACAGGATGATTGCTTGATTCTGGTTGTCATCCAATAAAATAGCAAGACGTTTCATCCCGCCTTCTCAGCAAAGGAACAGTAAGGAACATCTTATTTTTTAAGACGTTTGCTGTTCTTGAAGATGTCAAACGTGTTGTTATAAAAAGCAGCATCACTTGGTTAAAAACCATCCAGGATCTTTGCTTTCATTATGCCCCACTTAAAACTCCCACTCCATCCTCCACTCCCATCTACAGTGTCCCACTCAAACTCTGCATCTTTCTGCTGTGAGCATTGTGTCTGGAAAAAATAAAATGTTAAACTTCAAAAATATATAGGATAAGTTTGAATAAAATTTAACCCTGTATTTTAAAAGATGAACTAGTTACAATTTTGCATTTTAACCAATAAAGCTGCCAAAATCCTGCACCACGGCGACCAAATATAGCAGAATGTTTGACATGCCAGGAGATTATTGTGTTCAAACTGTACAGTGTGAATAGATGCCCTGAAATTGTTTCCCAAATTAATTTAAAAAGAAGTTAAGAAAGAAATAATCATGAATCAGCAGCAGGACTTACATGCTGTCACACAAGCTTCTAAAACAGCAAAGCTTTTTCTGAGACTGTATGACATAAGCGGCTCGCATGAACCCCTATTTTGATAGTCACATATGTGGTTCTTCGATTTTATTAACTACTTCAATATGGTCCTCTGAAAAAAAAAAAAAAAGAAGCCCCCCCCCCCCATGATCTACAATCATTTGAAAGTAAGATTATTTGTGTGTTAATTACCTTAGAAAAAGCTTCTTGCAGTCACAGATGACACAAATTGACTGACAGCGGGGGTACCATGGAAAGCTTTTTGTGAAGAAAGTGCTTCCTCATCATTAGGTGTGATGAGTAAGATCGATTGGAAATGTGGAAAAATTATGAGGACTTGTTCGCGTTGGGGGGTAAGCCTATTAAAAACAGTCAAAAGGAAAATCCTCAACTTGTCTCTGGAAGTAGAGAAGGTTTTTATTTGTCTAACATGCTTGGAAGGAAATTATTAGAGTTCAAATTGTCCTTTAAAATACCTTCATGCTTGTGCTTTGCTTCGGTTAGTCGCTGGGCATGGAGCATGAGCCTTATTCCTAGGTGGGCACATTCTGTCTTGTAGTGCAGGACACCTACTTATTATTCAGCGGTGTGCTGAATATTTGTGTGCATGTGTGTGTGTGTGTGTGAATCACATGAAGACGTTGGTCCTGACGGTGAGTAATGTTCTCCAGGCCCGGCGGCAGGCACTGCTCTGTCTCCCTGCAGGTGGGAGTGAGTCACATGCGCGCACACACACACGCGTGCAGTGTCACCCATTCTGTGCTCAGTGTGCCAGCCCAACAACCACGACAGCCAACTGGCCAATGAACAACTATCTATCTGTCTGTGGAGCAACTACACATATTACCACAGCAGCTACAGTCAGGTTTGCTTTCTCTGAATTTGTTTGTACCCCCTATCCCTTCTATTACACACACACACACACACACACACACACACACACACACACACACACACACACACACACACACACACACACACACACACATGCAGACATAAACACAGTCATTGTCTCTTATTACTCACACAAGTGTGACACATCCCTGTCAAATGTCAACTCAAATTAATGTGGAAAGAAGGTACCTTTCTCCTTCCTCTCTATGCCTCTACCTTGCCTGTGCGTTGGCTTTTCAAAATTCATATTTTACTTACAATCTTACTGTCACAAGTCTACATGCAAACAACATTTAAACAAGTAAAATTATGTTGGAGGAGGAGTAGACAGTAATAAAATTGTGCTTAATAAAAAAATGGCATATAATTTCCTTTGGTTTATTCTCATTTTTGTGGTGAAAGTGCAGAAGAAGCCATTGATTTCTTTCTGTCACCACATCATTTTATCTCCTTACAGTAATGTATTTTCTACCAGGACTGGCACAGTAACAGATTTTTTGCACAATATTATGGCCAAAAAGTACTCAGAAAAATAATATTCTCACAATATCAACAATAAATCTAAAAAATACATATTTTATTGTCAGAATAATTGACTTTTTAATTGAGAAAAAATTTAATTTCCAAATTTATTTACACATCACTTTGTTCTGGTAGCTTAACGATACTTCAAATAGGTCAAAGGACATTTGAAAGAAAAAAATCAATTTGTCATTGCAAAAAATTGTTTAATAGTAATTTTTTTTCCTAATAAATTTAAATTTAATGACATTATTGTCTGTATTATCAATGCAGTATAAAGAAATAATTGTTTTTAAAAAAAATGACAATCATATTATCAGCAGGGGTCTCAAACTCCAGTCCTTGAGGGTGCAACCTGGCAGGTTTTCGTTGGTCTAACACACCAGACTGACATGAATGGATCACTGTGAGGAAGATGATAAGAAGTTTTTTATTTCTTTTATTTAAATCAGGCGTGTTAAAACAGGGAAACAAACAAAAACCTGATGGATTGCTGCCAGTGAGGATTGGAATTTGAGAACCTGGGTATATAGTAAGAGCCATATTTTCCACAGATGTATTTTATGAAAGTTTGGTAATTGGTTGCCTGTTTCTGTTGTCTGGTAATGAGCTCTAATGCCCGGGTGTAAACCAGAGTAATTCACAAAGATGGACACAACGTAACTTCAGCTGCGCAGTCATCACAAATCATCGTAGCAAATTAAATGACCATCTCATAACTCTTAACTGATGGGTCTATCCATCAACTGTGGGCATGTGTGCGTGTGCTTGTGATGCACAGACTGCTGCATGAGCCTGTGCATGTGAGACGCCCCTTTCAATCATTTCCTAATCAGATATCATAATTTGCTCCAGTAGAATATTGAAATATGTCTGCCGTTATTTGTATCCCTCCATCATGGTTGGGTAAACGATGATGTGACAGGCATGAATAACCTACCAGACGCGACTTGACAGTGTGAGCGAGTGTGCGCGTGTTTGTAGATGTGAGTGTTTGCTTTCGTCTGCACATATTTAAGTGTGTTTTAATGATGTTCTGTGGAATCTGCGATGTATGGTTGCCTCAGAGCGCGGATAAAACAGTTAAACACAGTAATTGCCATTTACTCTCAGCTGTGCTTGTGTTCCCATGGGAAAGCACAACACTTAACGGGTAGCACACACACACACACACACACACACACATTCAAGCACACACGCACATTCATATATAGTACCTTCTTTTTCTTCTCTTTGTACAGTCAACTCAGCTTATTGTACAGGTTTAATATGAAAGGATTAGGACTTTTAAAGAAAATAAAATACATGATAATGTACTCCTCACCAAGTTTTAAAACTGCAAAAAGACAATCAGAAATTAACACAAGACATATTCCACAGTGTCATCAGGTATTTAACAAAAGCAAAGCTGAAATTCAGATGCAGTTTATGTTATCCTAAGTACACTCTTTCAGCCAGGTGCTGCAAATCAAACGTATTTACCTAAAGATCATTAGCAAGTATAATAAATATAAAAAGCAGAGGTCTTGGTTGTCTGGAGATTTTAAATGTGTTTTAATATGATGCCAAGGAGGAAAGACATCAGCAATGATCATACAGTAAAGTAGTTCAGTGTAGTGGCTGAAGTGGTAGAGTCGCTTGTCTTGTGACCAGACGGTCTGCAGTTCGAGTCCTGTTCCCCTAAGTTGCTGCAGCCCCAACAGGGATAAAAGCAGAGAGTTGCACCAGTATAGAGCATCCAGAGTAAAACATGTGCCAAAAAGTTCAACTGTGCGATGATTTGCTGTGAGGACACTTTCAACAGGACAAGACAAACAACAACTCTGTAGTTCTGATTGGAAGACAGTTAACAAGTTTCCTAGTAGCCGATGTCCGAGTAAGCTCACCTGAAGGTTGGACTATGCAAGCCTAAGAGAACATGTAAAAGAACAAGCACTACATGTTCGATTTCAGAAAATATTGAACAAGTATGGTGTGCTGACTTTTTTAACACCATTGCAACACGGTTTACTTTTACAAAGTTGCATTACACCACAAGACTTCCGGAACAATGTCCTTTGAACTGGCAAGACCAAAGGAGAGATGTCTGATCACAATGCAGAGCACCATGTTTAGTGAAAACCAGCACACGACAAACATACCTTACCAGGTGGAGGTGGAAAGATCGTTGACACGTTGAAGTCAAAGAGCCGAATCATGAACACCTCTGTATACCAGAGTATTCTGTTGTCAAATGTGAGGCCATCTCATTGACAGCGGAAGTTTGGCTTGATCCTTAACTGGAACAAGCAGTTAAGAAAATGAGTGGATATAGTTACAAACACTTAAACACTAAGTGTATATAATACAGTTGCAGTTAAAATGAGGTTTATTGGCAAAATGTACAAAATAGTGAAACGAATCAAACAAGAAACATTTAAATAGCTCAACACAACTCATACCATCAGAGTTTTCTCCAAATCAAACAGAAAATGCCACTTTCAATGACAACTGCAGTCCCAAAATTAATCAGCCCCTTGAATAGCAAATCAAGGGGAGGTCTCAAGCACACTGGATGCCACGAGTCAAGGTTGAATTCAGTCAAGTATTGGAAGTCCTGAGAAAAAAAGTGATGATCTCTGCCAGAATCTGGTGTCTGGCTATGCTTCACCTTTCCAGCAGGTCAAAAAAGAAAAAAAGGTGCTCTAGATACCAAAGATGCTTGTCATGAAGGGGTTAAATCATTTTGAGACTGCGATGGTCACTGAAAGCTGAATGAGGAGAAACCTCTCATGTTGTGCTGAGCTACTTAAATGGTTCTTGGTTTGTTTTGTTTCTTTTAAATTGTAGAGACATTTAGGACCTATTCTTTTTATCTGTGGAGAAATATATGATCTAAATGTGCATTTACAGATATCTTAGCATGTAGAAGGACAAAAAAAAAAATCTATTTTATTTTTACCCCGTGTATCTGTGTGTGTGTGTGGTGGAGTTGACTGAGTTCCTCAGTGTGTGATTAGGTGATCAGTGCTTTATATTCCCCACAGAGGAATAAAGAAAGTACTTCCCCTGAAAAACAACAGCACACAAAGGGTCCTTTGACAAGGCAATGCATGTGTGTGTGTGTGTGTGTGTGTTTGAGGAAGGGGGGTTGGCAGTACAGGTCTTGGACCCTCTGAACTCCCAACCCACTGCTCACAAGGCCTGACAGTACCGTGTATGTGTAAGTAAAGACAACATTACTCAGCCTGCTGGAGCTGGACTCAAAAGCTAAAGAAAGAAGTCTGTTTTCACACGAGCGTGCTATTAATGACACAGTGGTGATGCTGTTTGCAAGTTCATTGTATCTCAGTTGTTACTGATCATTATGTGTGAACAGTTTTTGTTACATTCCAGAAGTTATTTTGTCGTTAATTTGGACTTTTTTTCCCCCCTCCATTCATTAGTGTTGATTCCAAATACAGAAGGCAACTGTTTTCAGTGAAAAACCCCCCTGTGTGCTTCATGCCCTGCAAGTTAGCAGCACACTGGTGAACACGATGAACCATTGAGTGGGGAAGAAGTCACACACTTTTCTTAAAACTCAAATTAAACCAAAATAGAACTGAAAGGAGAGACGATATTGGACTTAATTTGTGGCATGCCCACAAATATAACCAGCTGAATGCCGATATTTCCCTGACTTAACTGGAAGTCCAAATTAGGAACTTGGGAGTGGATACATGGTCCGTTTAGTTGTTCTTTTAGGTTTTTTGTTTTCTTTGGTTCGCACCGTGAAATATGACACAATTGAGAGTTTATGGCACAAGGCAAACTGTGGCTTACAGCTTTGCATGTAGATTCTAACATTACAACATGACTTCAACATAGTCTTCCTGAATAAATGCAGTTGTACATGTTGATCTGTCTTTCTTGTCCTCTCCACCCCAACCGTTAAAGGCAGATGGCTGCCCTCCCTGAGCCGGGTTCTGCCAGAGGTTTTCTTACTGTTAAAAGGGAGTTTATTGCTTCCCACTGCCGCCTCGTGCATACCAAGGATGGGGAATTGGATCGAAGTAATAATTCGATGCAATCAGTTGGTTTCTATGATAAGCTATGTATGAATTGGCTTGAAATGATGTGTATGTTGATTCGTGTCTGTAAAGTGCCCTGTGACAACATTGTTGTGAAGTGGCGCTATACAAATTTTAAAGTTGAATTGAATTGAATTGAACATACAACATCCAGCATCACAAAGACCCCACTCATACATAGATGTACAAATCAACTTCGTGGAGTTGGTCTTTAAAGACTGCATGAAGAAAAGTGTCTTACAAAAGACTTAACTTTAACTTTTTTTTTCTCTAGAAGTTGCTATTTTAAAGTAATTGCCAATGAGGCTGTGCAATATCATGATCCTGAAGTGTGAATCCTATGCATTTGCAAAGACTACTACGGTGTGCATACCTTAAGTGTATCTATTAACTTTGTATGAACCTCTTCCACCAAACAGAATACAATCGACAGCATATTCTGCCAACATCAGAAGGTTGCCAAGGCCTGGGGATGAACATGGAAATCTCTTTAGTCCTATAACCTCTAATCAAGAGGCTTCAGCTTGATACTAACTTCAGACCTCTTGTTTTCCGCTTTAAATTAAATTCAGTTCAATTCATTACTTTATTTTCATTTATACTTGTTCTTGGGTTTTGGACAGGGGTGTCTAACTGAATTTCTTTACGCCACAATCCTGCAGGTTTTCATTGTATCCCTTCTCCAACATACATGACTCAAATGAATGAGTCATTGCACAGAACTTAATAGGCTGATCCATTTAATACAACTCTAACATGTTAATGCAGGGATATATTGAAAATCTACAAAGTGGCCCCTGAATTCTGACTTTGGACACCAACGTTTAAGGTTTAGTTATTCAACCTATTTAAACTACTTGGTCAGAATCAGTAAGAGTCAGACTGAAGAAACTACACAAATATTTTAGAAATTTTGCAATTAACCCTTGTAAGTATTTACTGACACATTTCTCAGCTCCTCTGCCAGTAGTTTTACTTCTTTAAGGTCACAAAAAATAAATTAGAACAAATCCTTCAAAAGTTCTGGTCAATAGCATCTTGTACTGCCAAAGGTATGAATTGACCTTTAACCAATCAGATCATTAGAATTTGCAATGTTGGGTATATTCTTTAACTTTCTTAGGCATTCTAGTTGGATTTGACAGCTTGTTGTGTGTTGGTGCAGTTGATACAGCTGTTGTTTAGACAGCACTTTTTATGTTGGGCTGCTTAATGTGTGAAGAACAATAAGAAACAATATTCACGTTAGATGCTATATTGAATATCATTTACTGTAACTGGTGCTTAGTTTGAGGTGTAAGCAACGTTGTGAGTTTACTCTTCATTCTTAACTGTGATCTATTTGTGATAGAGTATTCTGTCTGACGGCATATGACATTTCTATCATTGCAAAACTTTGGTTATTAAATCAAATGACAGTAGCATTTATACCTACTGTCATAGTGTGATGATTCAAGGTTGTTTTTAAATAAGGAGGGTTGTTGTGAAGACCCAGGTGTGAATATATGTTCCTTCCTGCTTGATGAACTGATCCATGCTGTCATTTTGAAAGATAACGGATTGTTCGAATAGTTTGTTCCCAAGTGGCTAAAGCATTAAAAAATTGATCTGGTTTAAAGATCTAATGTAAATTGTCTGATAAACCCAAAGTATCCTATATACATTAAATTAAATACTATCTGATGACAGAAGAGATAACAGAATTTGCTTTAGTGTTTCTGCATTCACTCAATTCAATTCAATTCAACTTTATTTATATAGCGTCAAATCACGGCAATGCCATCTCAAGACGCTTTACAGACGGAGAGGAAAACATAATGAAAGGCTATTCATAATAGCCTATATAAGGAAACCCATCCTGAGCAAGCACACTGGCAACAGTGGGAAGGAAAAAAACTCCCTTTTAACAGGAAGGAAACCTCCGGCAGAACCCGGCTCAAGGACAGGCAGCCATCTGCCTCTGCTGTGTGGGGGGAAGAGGACAGAAAGACAACAGACAACAGGAACTGCCACTCCCGGCCAGGGAGACCTGCTGAGATAGGAGACATACATGTTAATGATGCAACACTGTTATTGCGGGGGGGGGGGGATAAAAGAGAGAGATAAAGAGAAAGAAGCTCAGTGTATCAGGAAATGTCCCTCAGCAGTTTAAATCTATAGCAGCATAACTGAGGGATGCTAACCATCCCTAGCTATAGGACTTATCAAAAAGATAAGTCTTCAGCCTAGTCTTAAAGGTGGGGAGGGTGTCTGCTTCCCTAACACTAACTGGAAGCTTATTCCATCCTGCTCGGCTCTTTGAGACTCTAGGAACCACAAGTAAGCCTGCCGTCTGGGAATGAAGTACTCTGGTTGGTATATAAGGAACTATGAGGTCTTTGATATATAGTGGTGCCTGGCTGTGGAGGGCTTTATATGTAAGGAGAATGATTTTAAATTCTATTCTAGATTCAACAGGCAGCCAATGAAGAGAGGCTAAAACTGGAGAAATACGATCTGTCCTGCTGGTTCAGGTCAGGACTCTGGCTGCAGAATTCTGGATCAGCTGAAGGCTTTTTAGGGCATATTTAGGACAGCCCAGTAATAGAGAGTTACAGTAATCTAGTCTCGAAGTCACAAAAGCGTGAATCAGTTTTTCTGCATCACTCTGAGACAGAATGTCCCTAATTTTGGCTATATTACGTAAATGAAAGAAGGCTGTTTTAGTAACCTGCTTAATATGTGGGCCAAAAGACAGGTCCGAGTCAAATATTACTCCAAGGTTTCTCACTGTAGCACTGGAAGCTAAAGTAATGCCAACCAGGTTCATTACAAAACTGGAAAATTTAGCTCTGAGTTTTTCAGATCCAATGAGAATTATTTCAGTCTTATCTGAGTTTAAGAGGAGAAAATTTCTTGACATCCAAGTCTTTATGTCTATGAGACAATTTTGTAGCCTATTGGGCTGATTTGTTTCATCTGGTTTAAAGGAAATGTATATTTGAGTATCATCTGCATAACAATGAAAGTTTATTCCATGCTGTCTAATAATTTTGCCTAAAGGGAGCATATATAGCGTGAAGAGTACTGGTCCAAGTACAGAACCTTGAGGAACTCCATGACTTACTAGTTTGTGAGGAGGACTTGTCATTTACATGAACAAACTGAAGTCTATCAGATAAATATGATTTAAACCAGCTTAATGCTGTACCTGTAATTCCAACTACCTGTTCTAGTCTTTGTAACAGAATGTTATGATCGACTGTATCAAATGCAGCACTAAGATCAAGTAAGATAAATTTGGACACAAGTCCTTTGTCTGAGGCCATAAGAAGGTCATTAGTAACTTTCACCAATGCCGTCTCAGTGCTATGATGAGCTCTAAATCCTGACTGAAACTCTTCGAATAAATTATTTCTGCTTAGGTGGGCATGTAGCTGAGCTGAAACTATTTTCTCCAGAATTTTGGACATAAACGGGAGGTTAGATATAGGTCTATAATTTGCTATCACCTCTGGATCCAGAGATTGCTTTTTAAGTTAAGGCTTGATTACAGCAGTTTTAAATGATTGTGGTACATATCCTGTCACTAAAGACATATTGATAAGATTTAGTAGTGATGTATTAATTAAAGGGAAAATGTCCTTAAATAGGCTCGTTGGGAGAGGGTCTAAGATACAGGTGGATAGTTTAGGTGAAGCTATTATTTTAGTTAATTCAGAGGGTTGGACAGGACAGAAACTATTTAGACACAAGTCAGATCCTGGTTCTAAGGATGCTTCGGAGACCAAAACAGGCTCAACATTATAGGTAGAAGTATTGCGAATTTGATCTCTAATAGTGTCAATTTTATTCCTGAAAAAATACATGAAATCATCACAGCTAAGTCAGAAAGGAATACATGGCTCAACAGCGCTCCGGCTCCTAGTAAGCCTAGCTACAGTGCTGAAAAGAAACTGAGGGTTGTTTTTGTTTTCCTCTGTCAATGATGAATAATAAGCTGTTCTTGCCACACGTAAGGCTTTTTTTTAATACAATAAAACTTTCTTTCCAGGTTAAGTGAGACTCCTCTAATCCTGATGAACGCCATCTGTTTTCCAAACGCCTTGACGCCTGTTTTAGAGCTCGAAGCTGGGAATTAAACCAGGGAACCTTCATAATCTTACCTAATTTCTTCTTCTTTAGGTGGGCAACATTATCCAAGGTTGTGCGCATTGAAGATATTATCAGCATGTTGATCAATCTGAGCAGGAGTAAAGCTTAAAGGGGGACTCTCAGTCATGCTAACACATGGTAGAGGTGAAAAAATTGATTCAATTGATTGTTTAAATTTTGTAATATTATTGTCTGATAAACATCTATGATAGTAGAATTTATTTTTGGTCAGTGAGTAATCAAATAAAGTGAATTCAAAGGTTAATAAGAAGTGATCAGACAAGACAGGGTTTTGAGGAAATACTTTGAGCTTATCAGTCTCAATACCATATGTTAGAACCAGATCAAGAGTATGACCATGAGAGTGAGTGGCACCATTAACATTTTGTGAAAACCCAATTGAGTTTAGAATAGAGCTAAAGGAAATGTTTAAACTATCATTTTCATCGTCAACATGAATATTAAAATCACCTAGTACAATGACTTTATCAGTAGTCAGCACTAACTCAGACAAGAGATCAGAGAATTCGGTCAGAAACTCGGTGTAAGGTCCAGGTGGGCGATACACTAATGCTAAAAGGAGCGGTTTCTCTGAATTCCATTTTGGATGAGATAAATTTAATGTCAGGAATTCAAAGGATTTATAGTTAGTTTTGAGCTTAGGGCTAATTAATAATACTGACTGAAAAATAGCTGCAACACCTCCTCCTCTGCCTGTTGTTCTAGGACTGTGAAAGTTTAAATAGTTAGCTGGCGTAGCTTCATTAATACTAACATAATCCTCTTGCTGTAACCAGGTTTCCGTAAAACAGAATAAATCAATCTGGTGATCACCTATCAAGTCATTGACTAATAAAGACTTGTTTGGAAGGGATCTGATATTCAGGAGGCTACACTTTATTGTCTTATTTTCAGATTTTATTAGATCTATTGTTATTTTTATGAGGTTTTCACGATTAACCCCAAAAGTGTTTTTGTGTTGTTTAATTCTTACTGCTGGGGAGTTGTATAAGGTCGGAATGGGGTTTTGGGTGGGCGGCGGCAGGTGGGAAGGTGCAGAAAAGTGTGTAGGACTACAATTCTGCCTCCTGGTCCCAACCCTGAGTTGTCAATTTAGCTGACTAATAAAAGAGTCCATATTGTTAGATAAGAGAGCGACTCCATCCAACATGGGATGGATGCCATCTCTCCTAATAAGACCAGGCTTTCCCCAAAAAGCGCTCCAATTATCTATAAAACCCATGTTGTTATCGGGACACCACCTAGACAACCAGCGGTTGAAAGATGACATGCGGCTAAACATGTCATCGCTGATTAAATTTGGCAAGGGACCAGAGAAAACTACGGAGTCCGACATGCTCTTGGCAAAGTTACACACTGAAGCAACATTCATTTTAGTGACCTCTGATTGGCATAACCGGGTGTCGTTACCACCAACGTGAATTACAGTCTTACGGTATTTACGTTTAGCCTTAGTCAGTAGTTTCAAATACGATTCAACGTTGCCCGCTCTGGCCCCAGGAATGCATTTGACTATGGTCCCCGGTGTCTCTAGAGCCACGTTTCTGACTATGGAACTACCTATAATCAGGGTTTCTGCCTCAGTGGGTGTGTCGCCGAGCGGGGAAAATCTGTTAGAAATGTGAACAGGTTGGTGGTGGCCAGTGGGTTTTGGTTTGGGGCTACGCTTCCGCCTGACCGTCGTCCAGCCCGCCTCGGCTCCCAGCTGTGCGGAAACTGCTGAGGGACCGCTAGGTGGGTTAGCTGCCCTGGCTGGTAGCTCTGCACTGGCTAACGGGGCCTTGCTAACTAACTGCTTCCCTAACTGAGTGCGGAGCTGGGCTTCTAACTCACAGAGCCTCGCCTCCAAAGCTGCCAAGCTGCTACACTACACATACAACTACCGTTATCACTAAAGGAGGCGGAGGAGTAGCTAAACATCAGACACACCGAGCAAGAAAAGGCAGGGGACCGGGGTGTGGGAAGAGAGCTAGCAGCCATGCTAAAATCGAGTGCTTGAGCTGTTTAAGTCAAGTAAACAGAAAGCCAAAGATCCCAAAAATAAATGCAATATATAGAACAGTGGTTTGGGAAGATATTGTGCACTGAAGTGAGTGGTTGTTTAACAATAGATAGAAGTTAGAAAGAAGTTAAAGGAGCCAACGGCTCGTAGCAATCCGCAGTGACACACGCTAGGTAAACAGGAAATGACACAATACGTTACCGCAACGTCAGCACGTCAATGCTCTCAAACCAATCAATGGATTCCACTTCACAGAGAGGCATATTTTGATGTCTATGAGACTAATTCAAGCATTAAAAGAGATGCTAAAAAGGACACTGCCAAGGGGCGTTGACCAAGTTTCCATTAAGAGACAACTTTGAAATGGTTGGCTTGGACAACAGAGTTCACACATTTGAGGTGGATTGGCTTCTGTTTAAACAATCTGGACAACCTCCATGCATGAATCTCTGGACTTGAGTGTCTTTTGAATATTTCTTATGCTCCTCGAGATACAAATTTTGGGAACCTGTAGCCTTGCAGTGTGCAGATGTATTAAAACTTGCATAAATAATTAGGAGTATACATAATAATCTACAGTCTCATGTTTTCACCTCTAATAAAACAAATGTTTACATTTGAACTCTTGCAGACCTTTATGTTCTGGCAATCATGAAAGATGATATTAAAACAAACTGTATGAGTTTAGAGGTCAGGCTTGCAGTCTTTGTACTCCCTAAATTTCTTTCTCTAGTTTCATTTGCAGGAGATAATGACGCTTGAAGAAAACCAGGATATGACTATTTCAACATAATATTTTTTAATGAGTTGTGATTTATTTAAAATTTTTTCTTTTACAGTTCTCATTCAATCACCAAGTATTTCTCACTTTGTTTCGCTCTCTTTCTGTCTCTATTCTTGCTGTCAGGGTGTATTAGCATGTTGCACCGGTGTCACCAAGAGTTAATACCTAAGCTGTCATCACAAAATCCCCTGTCTCCTGTCCTTGCCCCTCCCTTCTCAATTTACATCAAAGGTTATTGTAGATCATGCACACACACACATCCCTCCTCCCCAAACCCCCTTCTTTGATAAAGACAACTATTAGCAAAAGGCAGCCACACTGACAAAACACACCGTTATACAGATAGATGCTTTCTATTTTCCCTGGAGATCGACTCTACCACACACAGATAGGCCCGCAAGGGGATTATTTGGGAAAATTCCTGGGCATTTGTTCCAGAGTGGCACCCTGGGCCTCTGAACACCAGCGATTCAGCTAATATCACTGTGCAAAAGCATCAATCTGTCAACAAAACCCTACTTTGTAGGTCAAAAGGCTTTCAGCATTGCAGATAAAGACCGAAAAAAAGAAAGAGTTCAGCATTTCTCCTTTCAGTAAGACACCGAGGCCTAGAGTGAGACTGAAAAGAGAAAATTGTTACCATTACCTTGGAAAGGCAAAGAAAGTAGAGTCGAAAAAAAAAATCTTCATGAGAAGAAATAATCAAGGTGGTTATTTTTCTTTGCCGGATACCACTGCTCCGTTGCATTATCAAAACTGATTGGGCCTATAATTTTCCTGAGGGAGACACTAAGAAAGAAACAAGTAGGGAAGGCCTTATTGTTGTGCCAGCACGTATCAAGCGCTGTGATATTGTAGCACTTAAGTGGCAATTTTGTTGGTTGCCAGTTGAAATTCTTTTTTTCTTCCAAAGTATGCCACTTTCTGCTTTTTTGTCACTTTAACTTTAAAAAGACCTAATCACGATCACATCAGCCCTCTCTTACGTTTGAATGCTGCTTGTTTCAGGAAGTTAACTTGCATTTATTTCAATCTCCTTCACACTGAAATGCAGCCATTTTCAGGCTAATCGAGCATTTTTCCCATGCAATTTCAGTTTTTTTTGTATTTCCCAGCACACTGTTTATTTACATACACCATCTGGAGCCGGTATTTATATGGATGTCTTTGTTTGAGACATTTTTTGTGCAAATCAATTGAGGTATGAAGGTGAAGAAAAAGGAAAAGTTTAAGCCAAGCAAAATGGACAGAATCGGTGTGTTATAATGTCTTCAAAACTTGTGCAGTTTTAAAAGCAAAAAAAATGTCCGAGGGAATACAAATTAATGCTGGGACACTGGAAGAGAAATGTCACACACCAAACACAAGAGATGACATCAACTACAGAATCTAAGACATATTTGTTTGTGTGACACGAGAATGAACCCATGTGCAAAAACATGCACCTTTGTGCCCTGCAGAGGTACACTATCTGCAGCAGGAAGTCCCATGCAGGCAGTTCCTGTTGGTCCCAGGAACAATGGCTATTGTCGCTGACCGTGCCATTCTGATATGCTGTGACCTCACCTCCACGTCTGAGTTGACAATAAATCCTCCACCTTTAAATGGAACAAGCGGTGATGGATTAATAATGTATTGGCGCCAAAACTGTAAAAAAAAAAACAAACCAAAAAAACAGCATCTGGGTTAAAAATGATGAAATACATCAGACTTACCGTAAGCCAAAACAGTTTTTGTACTATGATGTCTTCACGTAAAATGTTTGATTGTTCATGTTTGAACTTCAAGCCCAGCAAGTCTCAACACTAAATATCTAAAACAACTGGCGATTGCAATAAAGACTACAAAATACTGCAACTTCTACAGAATCTGACCTCCTGACATAAGAGTCAGAAAGTCTTAAACTTGTCCACTTGTATGCAATTCTCAGTTTACAATACAGGCCTGTGCTCCAGTAATCATTCAATGTGTTTATTTCTTCAGAGAAAATTTTACTTATAAAACCAGAACAGCTTTTATTCAAGAATCCTTGATGTGTACAGCTAAATTAAGACCAAATTATGTCCTATCAGCAAGTGGATTTTTTTTTGTTACAGTGTCAGTTTTTTCCCAAACTGCTTATTTATTTTTTCATTATTTAGCATTTTTATATTTTTTAGTTGAAGTGTAATATTCCATAAGCACATAAAGCAAAGTTAAACCAAACATTCAAAGTAACATATTATACAATAAATGCACGAGTCCATTTTTTTCAATGATGCTGCAACAATTCAAGACTGATTAGTTCCTACATGAATAGGCAGGTTATTCTACAGATTAGGAGTGACCACTGGAAAGGTACAATCATCTCTATTATGGAATTTAAATCTTGAGAGTATAAAACCGGGGACACTCAAAGTTCTAGCTTGAGCATGGTGACACAAAACCTCCTCCAGATAAGAGCCTTAACTGAACAGCATCTTCAATTAGATCTTGAAATGAACAGGCTGTAAGAAAACGCTGGTTTGAAATCTTCCTTAAAAACTTGGAGCTCTGCACTTATCCTGGGCTCCTTTGGCAAACTATGCTGCTATACTAGTTCATATATGTGGCCACACAGACTGGGGGGGACATATTCAACAGATTCACTTCCACATACTGTACAGATCAGTGATTGGAGCTTCCGTGCTGTTGCGTGAAATAAAGAGTAGCATTCTGGGTAACATATTGAGCCTGAGACAAAGAAAAAGAAAGAGCATTTTATTCATTAATCACCTGATGACAGAGCTCCAGTGGCCTTTGCAGAGAGAAATAATGGAACACGACCAAGCTCCCCTACCTTATGTTTAACATGATCCTCGAGGGTCCTTGAAAAAGGGTTCCAACATCTGACAGTGCTTTTTCTCCTGTTTGACAGAGTGCGTGTGTGCAGGCGCGCGGACGTGCTTCGGCATCCTTTCGTCCCCATCTGTACGGAGCAGCTGCCGTCAGGATGCTTCTGGGGATTAAATGTTGCTCTCAAACACAATCTGCCCCCCCCCCCCCCCCCCCACCCATTCACATCTTCCTCACCTTTCCATCTTCTTCTCCCTCTTTCATTAACTCACCTTTCTGCTTGTGCTGCCTGCTTCATTTGCTTCATATTTTAAGGTCGCAGCATCTAACTGTTTAGATGTCAGAATCTATCAAGGTTGATACTCTTCTCACCCTGGATGCAGTGACTATGAGCTACTTCGATCAAATCTACGACAATCACAGCATAATCAGCTATTTTAACAAGATAAACTAATCTACCCTGAACAATGTGTGTTGCAATCACCTGACTCCACTCATATAAACAGCTTTTTGTAGAAGTCGTGAAGCTTTTTCAACCGCTTCTCAGTAAGAAAACTCTGAAGGACCCAATGCATGTTACCCGTCCACTCATTTCATTTGTGTTTTGGTTTCTTTTTTTTAAAACTCAAAATGAAAAAAAAAAACAAACTGAAAAGACTAAAAAGCATTGATGGATGTACTGCACCTTTTTTTGGACTACCCTTTTCTGTGCTCGTCCCATCAAAACAGCTTTCTCTGTCAAACTGCAGTGACGCACGTCTGAGTTGCATCTCCTAAAGTGTTTACCAGGAATGAGGTTAAATATAAGGAAGCATCCTCAGATTTGAAGGTTCGGGACGGACATGACTGTTTTTAGTTTGGAAACAAAATGCGCATCTGTGACAAAAACTGTGCATGACAGAAAAAGAAGAAAACTGTACATGTGCGTAAGCATGGCTTGAGGGGTGAGTGAGTTTTATCCCACTGTCAGAGAGAATGTGTCAGATTTCGACTCCTTTGTTCCTTGTCGCCAAGCCTTGTCGTTATGTCTATCTGCACGCTAGTGTGTGAGTGTTTGCCTGCCATCCCTGTCGGCTTTAGTTATTAGTCACTGGCTCTGTCGAGAGGCGCCTTTTTTTCCCCAAATAGTTTGGAAGTCATAAATCCATAAGCAGACAGATGTAAGCTGGCGACCAAATACAGAGATATATTAGGCATTCCCCTGGATCCAGCAAGCTGCTTGATGGGACATAAATGCAATCATATCCTTTCTCCCAAATCCCTCAGAGCTTTGATATTCTCCCTTCACCACTGCTGATAGACTATTAAGATACAGATGCTGCTGTGTATACACTACAGTAAGTTTATGGAGATCATTTTCATATATGCCATATGTCTACCCTTACATTTTGATGAACTGCATCTTCTGTGATGATTTGAAGCATAGAACAGGCTGCAACACCAGAATGGCTGCAAAAGGAAAGCATGATGAAACCGAAAGCTATTCAGAGTTGCGTTTAACAATCAAAATGGAAACTTGGGTGAATTTTCTGAGGCAATTTGCCAGTGCGTGAGAACGGTACCACCCAACATGCAAACCCTTTGAAATCATTACTTTCCTATTACTGTAATTGAGTTAGAGAATAATGCTTCAATAATACCAGATTATGAATTCATTATGATATGCCATGAGAATTCTGGCCAGATGCTGCTGTTGTGTCTGGCTGTCATGTGAACCTAATCCAAACTGGACATCTGACAATGGAGGTTTTCATAACCCTGAAATGACTTTGAGCAGGTTTTAGATTGTATTCATTTGCAAAAATACTAATTAAATACAGACAAAACATTAGAGGAAATGAAAATCGGCCCGTGATGTGATGATTTCAAGTGGACAAAAACCAACATTACTTAAAGCCATGCCTTTTGAGCCCTTTTATAACTGATGCATCCACATCAACCAATGCTTATGCTTTCAATTATTGGAAGTTTGCAATTTAACTCATTTGAAGGTGAAATATTGGAATAGTTGAAAGAGGAAGCAGCTTCCTTACAGCTTAGGTGTTCAGTTTAAATCATGTAGGCTTGGTATAACTATCAGTAGATTTACTGAACAAGCCAAAGAACTGACTATTCATCTTTCAAAATGTTGACTTTTATCTCCATCTTTATGTTAAAATCTTCAGAGTACGGTAAATCCAAATATAAAAGTCCTGACAAAAATAATCCACTTCATAAAAGAGTGAAACTTTGTTTTTTTATAAATACTAAACAAACAAACCCCCCCCCAACACATTCAGTTGTTTGCTCAGATACATACTTCCTTAAATCTTTGATTCTTCCGATGAGGTAAATATGCAAGCCAATGGGCTTTTTGTGGTTTCTGTCACGAATAACAGAAGAAGCAGCTTAATTCAGCTGTGTCAGGGCTGCCTGCTTGCAGACACACAGAGGTGGTTTTGGAACAGGAAGCACCGCCTTGACCCTTGCTTCCTCCATTGCGCCTTGTTTATGTTCCAACGACTTCCTGCATTTCTCTGTCATTTCTCAGGCCTGGAATAGCAGAGCTGGCAGACGACTATATCATGATATATTTGTCTAGCAGAGCATATATGTGTGTGTAGAAACAGCGGCTGATGGAAGAGGCGCTCCCCTCATATGTAGAGATTGTGTTGCTGTAACTGCAATGCTGCTTTTCAGTCACTAGAGGGTGGCTAAGCCTGAGCCATGTGAGAATCAACCGCCGAGCGACCCTGCATGGCAGGAGGTAAGAATACTGACATGTTCCACAAACTTGTTTTATACTCTCTTTTTAATATTCCCGACATTCAAGCTAAATGAAACAAGATTTATACACTTATACCAGTTCAAATTTAGTGGTTTAATCTAATGTTAGTTTGGCAAGTAGACTAGTAAAGGTGTTATTCTTGCAATGTCTTCTTCAAATATTATTCATATGTTTTTGTGCAGCAAATAAAGACTGTCATCATTCTAATAAGTTAATGACATCCATCGTGAAAACTGAAACAGACTACATTATCTCAAAAGCTGCATTAAATGAGAAAAATCCCTCTGATCCTGGAACAGTTCAATTTGCGTCTTCTTTTGAGAACAGATTCACAGGTGTCACTTATATTCATTTGTCTTTGGTTTTGTGGGGGCCCCCTGGTGTAACACCGTGTGGAGACCCATCCTAGTCGCCCCAGCAGGGTATCATTTGGCCAGACTCTTAAGCTCAAAGCCCTGGGGAGTCATGGCACAAGCTGCCAAATCCTGAGAAGGTAGTTGCAGTACCAGCTACTTAAAGCAGTCACAGGCAAAAAGATGCAGAATCAGTGTATGCTCATTTATTCTTATTGATCATAAAAAAGACTAGCTGTAAAGCTAGTTTAGGACAAATATTTTCAAGGTGAAAATTTCAAAGCACTCAACAACACAATGAAATCAGCTTAACTGGAGTTTTTCAACATTTACGCTCTGCAATGGGAGTATTATTAGACGTCAGAAGCAATGTGATTTCTGCACCACACAGAAAAAATGACATCCATGAAAGATGATTAACATTAAATGGCATCATAAAAGTGTCATTAACTTTAAAGCAACCTGTGGAAATGGCTGAGTGGTTGAAGACAGTTTTGTGCTCTGAGAACAGAAGAAACACACATAATGTCCATAAACAGTAAATGAGGAAACGTGGGGAGGTGAGGGTTTCTGTACATGACCTTGATTTGAAGCAGATTTAAACAAATTAGACTTTATTGGTACCCTGTTGTAAAGAGAGAAAAAAAAAACATTCCTAAGCAAACATAGGACTCCAGTCCACAAAGAACAAATTATTACCTCATCTACACACTAATACTTGTAAACTGAGAAAGTGGGAAGAAGAAAGAAAGAAATTAGCTGTTCACTTTACTTAAGGGATAAAGCCTGACAAGGTGTCAATTATGCTGAATTAATGGACCATGCAGTGTATTAATTCCTTATTAAGGATGCTTTAAAAGCATTATCCCACTTCTATCCAAAATTAAGACCATTTAATTGTATTTTCATGAGGTCTGCTGCAGAGAAAAACATATAAAGTTTTTCCACAGATTATCTGCTCTAACACCTAAGGGTTCGACTATCCATCCATCCATCCATCTTCTGCCGCTTATCCGGGGTCGGGTCGCGGGGGCAGCAGCCTAAGCAGGGAAGCCCAGACTTCCCTCTCCCCAGCCACATTTGCCAACTCTGCGGGGGGGGATCCCGAGGCGTTCCCAGGCCAGCCGAGAGATGTAATCCCTCCAGCGTGTCCTGGGTCTTCCCCGAGGTCTCCTCCCAGAGGGACGTGCCTGGAACACCTCACCAGGGAGGCGTCCAGGAGGCATCCTGACCAGATGCCCGAGCCACCTCAACTGGTTCCTCTCGATGCGAAGGAGCAGCGGCTCTACTCTGAGCCCCTCCCGGATGACTGAGCTCCTCACCCTATCTCTAAGGGAGAGCCCGGCCACCCTGCGGAGGAAACTCATTTCAGCCGCCTGTATACGAGATCTCGTTCTTTCGGTCACGACCCACAGCTCATGACCATAGGTGAGGGTAGGAACGTAGATCGACTGATAAATCGAGAGCTTCGCCTTCTGGCTCAGCTCCTTCTTCACCACGACCGACCGGCGCAGAGCCCGCATTACTGCAGACGCCGCACCGATCCGTCTGTCGATCTCACGCTCCATCCTTCCCTCACTCGTGAACAAGACCCCGAGATATTTAAACTCCTCCACTTGAGGCAGGACCTGACTCCCGACCCGGAGAGGGCAATCCACCCTATTCCGGCTGAGGACCATAGTCTCAGATTTTGAGGTGCTGATTCTCATCCCAGCCGCTTCACACTCGGCCGCGAATCGCTCAAGCGAGAGCTGGAGATCACGACCAGATGAAGCCAACAGGACCACGTCATCCGCAAAAAGCAGGGACCCAATCCTGAGGCCACCAAGTCGGATCCCCTCAACCCCTCGGCTGCGCCTAGAAATTCTGTCCATATAAGTTATGAACAGAATCGGTGATAAAGGGCAGCCTTGGCGGAGTCCAACCCTCACCGGAAACGAATCCGACTTACTACCGGCAATGCGGACCAAGCTCTGACACCTGTCGTACAGGGACCGGACAGCTCGTACAAGGGGGTCCGGTACCCCATACTCCCGGAGTACCCCCCACAGGAGCCCCCGGGGGACACGGTCGAATGCCTTCTCCAGGTCCACAAAGCACATGTAGACTGGTTGGGCAAACTCCCATGCCCCCCCCAGGACCCCAGAGAGGGTATAGAGCTGGTCCACTGTTCCGCGACCAGGACGAAAACCACACTGCTCCTCCTCAATCCGGGATTCGACTATCCGGCGGACCCTCCTCTCCAGGACCCCTGAATAGACCTTACCAGGGAGGCTGAGGAGTGTGATTCCCCTGTAATTGGAACACACCCTCCGGTCCCCCTTCTTAAAAAGGGGGACCACCACCCCAGTCTGCCAATCCAGCGGTGCTGCCCCCGATGTCCACGCGATGCTGCAGAGGCGTGTCAGCCAGGACAGCCCCATAGCATCCAGAGCCTTAAGGAACTCCGGGCGGATCTCATCCACCCCAGGGGCCTTGCCGCCAAGGAGCTTTTTGACCACCTCAGCGACTTCAGCCCCAGAGATAGGAGAGTCCACCCCTGAGTCCACCAGCTCTGCTCCCTCATGGGAAGACGTGTTGGTAGGATTGAGGAGGTCTTCGAAGTATTCCCTCCACCGACCCACAACGTCCCGAGTTGAGGTCAGCAGCTCCCCATCTCCACTGTACACAGTATTGATGGAGCACTGCTTCCCCCCCCTGAGCCGCCGGATGGTGGACCAGAATCTCCTCGAAGCCGTCCGGAAGTCTTTCTCCATGGCCTCGCCGAACTCCTCCCATGCCCGAGTTTTTGCCTCGGCAACGGCCGAAGCCGCATGCCGCTTAGCCCGCCGGTACCCATCAGCTGCCTCCAGAGTCCCACAGGCCAAGAAGGCCTGATAGGACTCCTTCTTCAGCTTGACGGCATCCCTCACTGCTGGTGTCCACCAACGAGTCCTGGGATTACCGCCACGACAGGCACCAACGACCTTGCAGCCACAGCTCCGGCTGGCCGCCTCAGCAATAGAGGCACGGAACACAGCCCATTCGGACTCAATGTCCCCCGCCTCACCCGGGACATGTTCGAAGCTCTGCTGAAGGTGGGAGTTGAAGCTCGCTCTGACAGGGGACTCAGCCAGACGTTCCCAGCAGACCCTCACAACACGTTTGGGCCTGCCAGCTCTGACCGGCTTCCTCCCCCACCATCTGAGCCAACTCACCACCAGGTGGTGATCAGTTGACAGCTCCGCCCCCCTCTTCACCCGAGTGTCCAAGGCATGTGGCCGCAGGTCCGACGATACGACTACAAAGTCGATCATTGAACTGCGGCCCAGGGAATCCTGATGCCAGGTGTACATATGGACACTCTTATGCTGGAACATGGTGTTCGTTATAGACAATCCAGGACGAGCACAGAAGTCCAATAACAAAACACCATTTGGGTTCAGAGGGGGGGGACCATGCCTCCCAATCACTCGCCTCCAGGTCTCACTGTCATTGCCCACGTGAGCATTGAAGTCCCCCAGCAGAACAATGGAGTCCCCAGAAGGAGCACCCTCCAGCACTCCCTCCAAGGACCCCAGAAAGGGTGGGTACTCTGAACTGCTGTTCGGTGCATAAGCACAGACAACAGTCAGGACCCGTCCCCCCACCCGGAGGCGGAGGGAAACTACCCTTTCATCCACCGGGGTAAACCCCAACGTGCAGGCACCAAGCTGGGGGCTGATGAGCATGCCCACACCTGCTCGGCGCCTCTCACCATGAGCAACTCCAGAGTGGAAGAAGGTCCAGCCCCTCTCGAGGGTACTGGTTCCAGAGCCCAAGCCATGCGTCGAGGTGAGTCCAACTATATCTAGTCGGAACCGCTCAACCTCGCGCACAAGCTCAGGCTCCTTCCCCACCAGAGAGGTGACGTTCCACGTCCCTAGAGCCAGCTTCTGCAGCCGGGGATCGGACCGCCAGGGTCCCCGCCCCTTGCTGCCGCCCAGCTCACATTGCACCCGACCCCTACGGCTCCTCCCGCATATGGTGAGCCCACGGGAGGTGGGGCCCATGTAACCCTTTCGGGCTGAGCCCGACCGGGCCCCATGGGCGAAGGCCCGGCCACCAGACCCCGCCTCCAGGCCTCCGCGTCCGGGCAAGGGAACATTCATGCCCAGGTTGGTCGTCATCATAGGGGTCTATGAGCCGTGCTTGGTCTGGTCCCTCCCCTAGACACCTGTTTGCCATGGGTGACCCTACCAGGGGCATAAAGCCCCCGACAACATAGCTGCTAGGATCTTTGGGACGCACAAACCCCTCCACCACGATAAGGTGACGGCTCAGGGAGAGGAGGGGTTCGACTAATAGCTGGAAAATTATTTCTGGGTTTCAGAGCAAAGGAAATGTGCTTTACAAGCGCAGAAAAAAAAGTCAAGCAGACATAACTTACCATGTGGAAATATTTTTCTTCTAATAAGCTCACTAATCATTTTAGGTTATGAGCGACAGAACTAACAATATACTTATTTGCAAGATTGAAAAACGTTTGAGCTGATGAACATAACATCTTATTTAATCTGACAGCTTTTAACAAGAAGACTCTAATGATCCCAGACTCAGTATTGACATTTTTGAAAGCTGTGTGTGTATTGCTGAAAATCAGAGTATCTGAGATGAGATATTTTCTGTTGAGTGCTACCAGCTACCACCAGGCTAGCTTGAATTCAGTCATTTACCGAGGTTTATGTTATCACAACACCCCCACATGTCCCAGTATGGTCAGTAAAAAGTCAAACACATGCAAATTTCACCTTTTTGGCTTTTATTTCTTCAGATTACAGCAATTTCTTGTAGATTTGAAGTAACCTTATTGTTGATGCTGACTCCACACAAGTTTCAGTAAAGTTAAGACCAGTACATGAGAACTTCACTTGCTGTATTTAATGATTAAATAAGAGGAACCTTGTCAAGTTTGTAACTGTTTTGAAGTATAGTACATTTTGATGCATAAGGAGAACACCTCCATAGTGTAAAACAAGGATCTCAAACTCTAATTATCAAGGGTTGTCTTGCATGTTTTAGGTGCTTTCCTGCCCAAACACAAGCTACTTGATATGTCTAATTGGATTCAGGTGTGTTAAAGCAGGGAAGCACCGAAAACTTGTAGGATAGTGGCCCTTGAGGAACGGAGATTAAGATCCCTGAGCTGAGCAATTTATTGAAAAAAAAACCCCCCAGAAACTGTTAATTTCCTTTCAGATTTTTACAGGAGACCAAAGAACGAATTTTAAAAGGCTTAATATCTCAACTTCATACAATACCCAAACTTTCACAATGACTCATATATGACAAAAGTCCTTTCTGGAAACTGAAAGAATATTTCAGCTTCACCAACTTGTTGCAGCTTTTTCCTTCTTCGTGTCTGCCATCTTCCTCGAGAACCTAATCCTGAAATTGCTATGATCTCAACTTGGAAAAAAAAAAATAAAAGGTAGGCCGGCAAAAGGTATGCCACAATCAGACACACTTTGACATGACATGTACATAACCATACACATCTGCACACACACACACACACATGTACACACTGTTCCCCAAGCTACCTAGCTGCTAAACACTGAAGAGAGGGGAGTGAATTTGGAGTGACATCCCAGTTATTGCTCTTGACATTTGTGCATCGTCCAGGCACATATGTGCAGTAAAAGCCGCACCTAGGGGAGGTTGTGTACTTGTGTGTGCATGCATATGATGAGCTAAGCGCAGCTGAGGACAGACAGTGAATGAATAATAAAGTGTGTCAAACCTGACCTATGCGGTCATTCTATTTAGACTTTCCCTTGTTTGACCGCCGCCCCAACCTCCCCTCCATCACACACACACACACACACACACTCACACAAAGACAAAGCCTGATGCGTGAGCTAACTTTAGAACGACTAGACGCCAATGAGCGCCTTTGTTTTTCGTGCCTTAACAAACTGCAACTATTGAACTGTGAAAGTGAATTGGACAGGGATCAACCATATAATATAGTTTTGACAGTCTTTGAAGCGCATCAGCTCTGCCCCCTCGCTTTTGCTGATTGCCCCTGAGCCCTTTTTCTCCTCTGCACAGGCATACTGTGGCATTTACAAGGTACAGTGGGCAGCAAAACACACATTAGAACAAAGTAAGCATACATGGATGGAGTGAGAGAATGAGAGGGAGGTACAGTGAGTAAGGCATGGAGTGAATCACTGATGCTGTTATGAATAAGAAAACTGGTGGCCATCTTGAAGTTAAAAATCCTCGTATACAACTCAAATAAGTACCCTAACCATGCCGTCATTCTTGTTTACAGCCATGTAAAATTTGCTAATATCTTTCCAAAATAAAGAGAGTGACACTGAATTCATGAGAAATGGGGGGCTTTACAGGGAACTGTACAATGTGCTGCTCTACAATGACATTTATCATTTATTTTGTGCTTTTTACACAAGTTTGCTGATCCCAACATAGTCACATTTTCTTTTGTTTCACTCATTACGAGCTGTGAAATCAGCGACAACAGCTGTCATGAGATCTTTTTAAGCAGAAAATCTGTTCCAATTTTAGTTTAAGGCATCACAGCCTAAAATAAATTAAATACATATTTGGACATCTTGTTGCTAGTTGAACAGTAAAAGATTTCGGATGTTTTTAAACCAAACCTGTCGTTTTTTTTTCCTCATTAGGGCTACACACCTGTAAATCTGTAAAAAAATAAAGCATGTGCTATATTGGAACCCTTGAATTAAGTATTGTAAAGTCAGAACCCATGAAAAAACGGTAAGAAAAGTAACTTTTTCAGAACTTGAGGTCTTTATTTGTCTCTTTACCAAAATATATATTAAAAAGTAACAATATTTTTTAGGAATATATATAATTTATCACCATATGACAAGTTAAAATTCTTAATGTAATATTCTGCTTTGTGGGAGGCTCCCCAGTAAGGGGCAGAAGATGAGAATCACATAGTGAGAATGGGCAGTGTTTTTACCAATATTATTTAAAGTAACCGGTTGATAGAAGAGGTAAGGCTAAAAATCCAAGTGACCTTTAAATCTCAAACAATGAAGTGACAGGAATGATGCAGCGTAAAACTGCTTGCCTGGTGGAGCTCCCTCTAAAGCTAGCAGATGCTTCCTGCTCCTGCTCCTCCGTTTAATGGATTTTTGAAAACCTTTCTGTGGAGTTGACACGCGTAACGACTTCTAATAGTGACACAAAAGAAGTTATCTTCCTTGACAGCCTTGAGCTGTATCTCGCCGCCAGGCACTGTTCGCCCACTATGTTTCACTTCCATTTACAAATTTAGGTCCAATATGGCTGTTCAACTGCATACTAATAGTGTCACTCTACATTTTCAATGGTTAATTCTTGTCATGCCGATTAATTCTCATCACTGATGATGCATCCTAAAGGAACTGGCTTTCTGTGACATTGTGTGATATAAGTTTGCACGTCCTGTTGGAGAAGCTGGAATAACGGGGTTAAGTGCTGTGCTGTTTAGACCTGCTTTTGAAAGAAAGGCTTTCTCTAATTTTGCCCAAATCTTTGTGTTTTGGGTGTGTACATGAATGTGTGTCTACTGTGAAGTGAAGAGAGTGAGTGGAAAAGAGGTGGAGTGGCGAGCAAGAAGTGACACAAATCAATGTGAGCACCCAAACTAGCAGCAGCGGCAACAGCGGCAGCCTCCCCGACCTCCATCACCTCTCTGCCTTTCCCCGGGAGAAACCAGCAGAGACAGTCACAGGAAAGAGTTGGCAACAACACACCACGGGTAAGTCACGACAGAGCAAGAAATACTTCCCACTATATTCATGTCTGAGGTACAGAGCGCAGCGCGCTGGCTAGACAGCTGCGGCTGAGCGCTTTTCCTGCTTTTTCATGTGCATGAGCTCCTCGACGCTGCTTCTGCTGCTACAGCGTGGAGAATGACACTCAGAATAGGACAGTGTGAAGAGCGAGCGAGCCGCTGCAGATCCTCCTCCAGTCATATGTTTTACAGATTGCTGTGGCTTGGGGATTGGATTGAGAGAGGCTTTTTCCACCAATCATCACCCTGCAGAAAAGCAGGAGTTAAAGGAGAGGATAGAGTGGTAGCAAGTCGGTAGTTCTCAGTGAGACATGATATTAGAAATGTATTTGGAGTAACTTGTGGTCTGGTTTTGGCATTTACTGTTTTACTCAGCAACTTTGTTTTTGTGGATTTTGCAAGTTTTTAAAAAAAATTGGTTTGTTAAATATTTGTTTTTTCTGTGATAAAAAAAAAAAAATCAGCAGGTTGTTCATGACAATCACTATCAATGTTTTCTTTAAAGTGGATTCTCCTTATCTTTTACATTATAATAACCTAGTTTTACTATCATAAACTAGTTGTAATTTGCTGGATTTGCTTTTGTATCTGTCTATTTTGTCTATGAAGTGTTAAGAAAATCCCTTAACTGATTTTAAAACTGGCTTTGATAATTTGATTAATCTGACAAAATAGCACTTATACCTGCATTAAGTCTCTTTTTAGTCCAAAACCTATTTTTTTTTAGCATGTCAGTCAGATAATGTTTTCTGATTTTTTTTGAGAAATTGATACCATTAAAATTACGGCTGAAACTTTATCGATGGCGTCTGTATGATCCCTTGAAGTCTAATTACTTTAGCATGGGACAAAATTACAGTTAGTTGATGCTGAAGGTAAGAATTGATTTAATGAACAGAACTGTGACCTGACAACTTGTTTTCCTTTTCAACAATATTATCAGTTGTGGTTTTTACTATTTTATCTAATTTTCTCCTTCTACATGGTTACAAAGAAAAATCTGCAGAGTAACGAATACATAATAAATACTTAATGTGTTGCAATGATATTAAGCACATGCAGTTTGAAATTATATTTAGCAAATGCTCACTAAAACAGCCTGATGAACATGGCAAACATCAGCCAAGAATTTCTGCAAGCATTGTTAACTTATCATGTAGAAATTGGCTCAAATAGCTGTGCAGTTTCAGACAGGTGGAAATAAGCTGTGTTTAAAACTGTGAAAGCACAACAATTATAATCACCACTTAAAATGCAATCCTTAGTCTTTGAGTCTCATCCAAATTATTCCACAAGATAATTTATTCACAACCGTCGTTCATCTGTATCAAAAACAGCTGGATGACATAAACTAAGCTAACTTCTACATTCACCTTTTTTTGGTGCCACAACATTATTATGGACTTATATCAGCCAATATAAGGCCTTAATTGTTCATTTTCAATCAGAATTTATTACTAACAAATAACCCGGAAAGATGGGTAAAGTGATGCTGAAGTCATGAATTAAGAGGACTGCAACAACTTTAGTTATACCGCACAACAATTTACGAAGTAAGCCATTTAAAATGTGATTCCCTTATATATGTTTGTCTTATTTTATATTGAGAAGTCCTGAATCATAGCCTTAGTAGTTTTTTAAAGCAGTTTCTTCCTTGCATGTGTTGTCTCTTCCAAAAAATGTTCCATGACCTTAAAACAAGCTGCCAGTTCAGCTTATGACACATATGACTTTCATTTCTAATAAACCTTACATGTCTGGGCGATCTGCCACGTATCACCTTGCTTTATGGTCTGTGTGCTGTGTTCAGTAAGATTTCCCTCTTCATTGATAATTTAAAAAATAAAGTATTTTAAAAGCCAAAGCTGTAAAATCTGAAAACACTCCTCTGTAAACAGTCCTGCTGGCGTTCCTGTGTGATTGTGATGTACTTGCTAAGTAGCAAAAGACACAACCAAGCCATTCCTTTAATTGCAGAGGTTTTAGTGAGGTTTGGCACGATAGATGGCATAACTCTTCTTCAGCTTGGACTCCTACCGTCCCATTGGTTTTAACAACAAATGATTTCTAACACTGATATGAGACGACAGCTCTGTATTTAAAGTTCCTTATGCTCTTTTATTTGCAAAAACCAGTAGCGGTCAACGTGGATTGTTCCTCCTCTGAATGGGAAATGTGTTTGCTGTTTATAGTTATACAGTATCAGTTGCAGCTGCCTCCCATTTGTTACTGTGGGAGTTTGGCAGCGGTGGATGTTGTTATCAGTCCGCAGCATCAGGGATTGGTTTCCGCTCTGCTTTAGACAGTGATGAAAACACGAACATACACTGTTCACCAAAAATACACACAAACAAGGTTTGTTTGTTGCGCAATTGTATGCATACGAGTGTGTGTGTGTGTTTGAGTGTTTGGATGGCCTGGGGTCTGCGGAGCGAGACACATTGTTAGGCAAACGCAAGAGTCAAACGGAGAGAGACATCTGTCAGTCTCTCAATGGTATTTTCACAATGTAACTGATGAGGTGTGTTCTTTCTCTGTCTCGCCTTAACACACACACACACACATAAACAAACATATCCATGTCTATAAACACAAAGTGCATATTAGGAAAAGGCTCAGGTGAGAAGTCTGCCTGTGTGAGTGTCAGCGCTCTAACAGGGTGTTGATTTCGCACAAGACAGAAAGCTGTAAACAAAACCTGCAACATGTGGCGGCTTGATGGAGCATATCTCTGTCTTCTCTCTATCAAAGTATGTTTGTGTGACTTAAGGAGCAATGATGTCTAACAGCTCAGCTGAAACTGGAACAGCGCTTCATCCTTGCAGGAATTTTAAGTGACATGGAGTGAAGTTTGATTTGATGGCAGAAACTTCCCCCATCAAAAATACACACTGAAAGAACATTGGATATGAATGACTGTCTGTATTTCTAGAAGTAATGCTGGTATATGTAGAAGTTCAAATAAATGATCTTATGATTTTACAGTGTTAATTTTTTTGTATTTATTTTATACATAATTGATACAGATATACATAATAAGATAATACAGAAAGGAATGTTTCTTGAAAGTTGTGATGTAGGAAAAAGACATTTTTGTTGGGGTGATGTTGGCACAATCCACATTTTAGAACGAAACATCATTCAAATAAAAAGTGATTGATATCTAATTATCTAAAAGTCAAATGATCAAGATCTAATTACTCACATTACAAAGTAAAAAACATCAGTTGTTGGACAACATTTTAATAATTCATGAAAAATATAAAGTCGTGTTGAAGTTTCAGCAGTTTTGTGAGCTAGTTTTATAAAATAATAAAATGCCCAATTTTCAACATTTGATGTTTCCTCTTGTTGGATTGTGAACAAAAAAAGTGTTTTGGATATTTTATAATCATTGCAATTTTTCCTGCAATTTATTTATTTTTTTCTAAATCATCATCAAGGAAAATGCAACACACATAAATATCGTCAGAGCACATCAAATTTAGTCACAAAGCTTACTTGTATCACGTCATTTACTAAGAGATGGATACTGTCGGCATCTCCCTCCCTAAAAACATCCTAAAGACAAAACATAAAAGCATGTCTACATAATCTATGTTCACTTTCTCCCAACCTGTCCAAGAGAAGAATGACACTTATGATATAACAAAAAGCGCAGAGAAGGGGTGAGTCTTCACCTCTGATTAGCTCTGATCAACAGTTGTACACTGTGTTGTGTGTTGGTTTGAAATGAAGACCTTCACGGATCTGGCAAAGAGCGACACAGATGAGAATTGTGGAGTTAGGAATCCCTTGTAAAATGTGGAATATGGTGGAATTCACTCCCACAAATTGAAGACTTTTACACGGTACCTGAGCAAATTGAACCAGAAGTTCTGGGTGAGAATTGAATGGAAACGGTGCAGCTCCATCTGTGTGACGTTTCCCTAGCTTTTAAAGAGAAGTAGAAAAAACTAAAATAAATTAAAAAAAAAAAAAAAAAAAGAGTTGTATTCGTGGCTGGATAGAGTCCAGCTTCCCCTAACCTGAATAGTACAAAGCAGTTCAGGAAAATTAGATGGATGGATGGATGAACAGTTAAGCTTGTTACATACTTTGAACTTTTTTCTTGTTCTCGAGGCTCCAAGAAGAAAATGACGTCATTTTGTTCTCGCGGACATGTTTGAAGACAGTTCTTGACAAACCGGGATGGCAGAACTTTTTTCTGGCGAGGCTCCGAGAAGTGTCGTGTGATTGGTCGGATATTTGAGGTGGGCGTCGTTTAGATGGAGAAAGCATGAAGCGGAGTTGCTGCTTCCATGTGTTTGCTGTTGCCGGCAAAACGGATTGTTTTGATAAAACAGCTGATCGAGGTGGTGAGAAAGTGCTTACATTTTTACATGTGGCGTTAAAACACTCGGACCCAGCCGCGTGCACAACCCGCCCTGTCGCGGACGAAGCTGCTCGTTAAATATGAAACTAGAAATGCACTCAGAGAACAGAAACCTCCACCAAGCACAATGTTAAAAATTCCTGGATCCAAACGGTGATCCGGATCAGCACCAAAATTTAATCAGGTCTTCATTCTTACATTTGCAACAACTCTTGAATTTTTTTTATAAAAATCCGTCTGTAAACTTTTAAGTTATCTTGAGCAAAAAGACTCCGGGGAAAACATAACCTCCTTGGCGGAGGCAACAACCGGGTTCATTGCACATAAAAGCAGACATCGCCCCCCGCAGTGACCCCTCCCCGCTGCAGACGTGCTTCTCGTGTAGTATGTATGGACCTGACCAACAAGACGTTTTTTCTTGTTCTTGCAGCCTCGAGAACAAGAACTCAGTTCTTGTTTCTCGTGCAGTATGTAACAGGCTTTAACATCTAGAGGATGAGACAAAGAAAGGCATCGGTGTGCAAAGACGTTCTTTAGTCAGCACATGGATTATATGATTTGTTTTTCTTTGCTTGCATTTGAATCAACGTTGATTTCCAAGGTCCTAGTTGAAGAGACAGCTTGATTTTTATACACTACTTACTACCAGACAACACGTCCTTCTTATGACTCAAACACGTCGTCTGCATTTCTTTTGTTAAACAGTATCTTTAAAAACAATTGTTGATGTCTTGTGACGTGCACTTGTTACTCACTTTCTCTGCTTTTCTTGTCTCATTTGCCACTTTCACTTAAATCCATTCTGTTTAGAAATAAACAGATCAATTTAAAGTCACGAGTTAAACTTAAAAAAAAAACTTCATATATCTAGGATATTGTTTGACATTGTTTTGATTAGTCTTAGATTCAGTTGCCCTTGTGATGAATTTACTTCTTTTTATTGTGGTTTTACCACAAAGAACGACTGTCTCTGTGCCTCATAAAAGCTTAAATGCTTGCTTAAGCGCACATTTTGTACATCGTATCTCCTTGTGTGTGTCTGCCTCTTTAGTTTTAATCTTCACTTTGGTTTTTTTTTTTCTTTTAACTTTTTTTCTTTGTGTTTTCCTGTTGGCTTTGGAAAAGGCCAAGTAAAGAGTTGTATGAATTATTAGAGTAAGTCCCTGAAGTGGTTATTCTGAACATCATACCCATCCAACACAGACAAACGCTTTGGAAAATACATAAACTAAGACTAAAGACGAATAAAGAGGAAAAGATGAAAAATCCCACCCTTGTGTACTTTCTTTTTTCTTTTTTGCATCAAGATTGAAATTCTTCAAAAAGCCTGACCTTCCCCTTTTTCATCTATTCTTCTCTTCTGTTCACTCTTATGTTTGTAAATGCAAAATGATCTTTTGTCATAAAAATTAAGAGCATGGACTGGCAGACATTGTTAAGTAATGTCTTTCTTCCATTAGTTTCAGCTTGTCTCAACTTAACTCGCCTCAACTCGTCTCAGCTTGATCCTGTTTCTTTTCCATTACAATTTAGTACCAGGTCTTAAAGGGGCGGGGTTTGTGTGAAATCACTGTGACGTCAGTGTTGCGCATGACAAGCTCTGTAACCCAGAACCAAGAGGCAATCTCCTACTTGGTCTGCGGATCACCGGTTGCTGACCATAAATTGTATCCATTTGTTGGAACCACTTCCAGTTTCGTCTGTTTGATCCACTCTGACCATTGTAGTTCTTGACCTGCCGATAGTCACTTTTGAGCTTTTCAGCTTCTCTCGTCACTGCTGAAAACTCCTTTGCCCAGCCGTAGCCATTGTGTCGGAAAGCTCTTGATAGATTTTTTTCATTTCGTGTCGCTCCATCTAGTTCCCTCTGTATCCTTTCCTCAGCAACCAAGCAAAGAAAAGTCTCCACCTCAGTGTTGGACCATGGAACAGACTTTTGCTGCGGCACTGTTTGTCACGTAATGTAAAGAACTTGCGAGTTGGAGTCGCTCTTCCAGTGATGTCACTCCCTGACCCCTGATTGGCCGTGCCCCTGACCAATAGCGGCATGCAGTCTGGCAACGTCACACACAACCCAACTCAGCTCACTTACAACTTGGGCTGGGGAGTTACAAAAAAAGTATCGGTAAACGGGCACAAAAGCCGAGTGGAAAACCCTACAAACCGAGCCGAGGTGAGTTAAGTTGAGACAAGCTGATCCTGATGGAAAAGGGCCATAATATGGGCTGGTCTGGTGCTAATGGATCTCCCAAATATCGCTTCTTCACCGCAGCATTTGAACCTATCAATAATATTAAACCAATATTCAGTTAAGACACAGTAATGAGGTATACGTGTTCATGTTCATGCAAAATGGGGTGGGGTGGGTAAGGTAAATGTACATGTGCTCTGTTTGTGTATGTGTGACTGTGTGTGAATGAAAGCTTTTTAAGATATTTAAATTGTTTCTATAGTATAAAGAACTTTGAGTTTCTCAGTGCATGAAAAGCGGTTTCGAAATAAATCATTATTTGATTTAATCAGAATATATGCTGAACATGAAATTGATGCAGCAGTTTTCTTATCACAAGAGACGTTAAACAAAATCTTTCGGCACCTAAAACAGTGCCAGTCAAAAAGTAGGACACACTTTTCCATTGGATTTAATGGGAAAGCATGCACAAACTTTTGACCGGTAGTGAAAATTGCTGTGAATCTTCAAAAGCTGAACAATTATATATCACTTTATTATTATTATTAATATATAACAAAAAAAAAAAAAAAAAAAAAAAAAAGATAATCTGGTTAAACCAGTTCATCAGTTGATCCCATCTTTTCTTTTTAAAAAAAAGAAAAGATGGGATCAACTGAGAACTGCAGAGTTGGGAGATGTTGGATGGAATGAGTTAATAAAAGAAAAGATCAGAAGCGTTAGGAGACGTTTATGTAAAGTGATATAACTGGTAGATGTTTTTTTGTATGTATGTGTTTTATTTTTGTATTTGTGAAAAGTCAAGAAAACCTGTTGCAGCTTATCTCACCTATCAATTGTGCCCTCAAAACCTTATCTTCAGCTACAATAATTGTTACAAATGTTGAAGAAATGATTACAAATATGTAAAGGGTGTAGAACTGATCCAGAGCTTGTGTTTTATGACCAAGATTAAAATCACTCTTCCCAAAACAAGGTTTTACTATGTAATGGGCCCTCCTGAAGGCAATATGTCCAGAGAGGTGATCCCCCCTGTAGTTGGAGCACACCTTCTGGTCCCCCTTCCTGAAGAGGGGGACCACCATCCCAGTCTACATGAAGATATTGAGGCATGTGAACCAAGACATCCCTACACCATCCAGACCCTTGAAAAACTCCAGACAGATCCTGTCCACCCCCAGGGCCTTGCCACCGGCTAGCTTTTAAAACCACTTCAGTGATCTCTGTCGCAGAGGAAAAAGAGCCCACCCCTAAGTTTCTCATTGGAAGAATTCCTCCCACAGTGTCCCCGGTTGAGGTCAGCAGCCCCAATTCCAACTATTTTAAAGTGCACCATATTCTATTCTATTCTATTCTATTCTATTATAAACTTTGCATTCTTGCTATAGAAGCTAGAGCAGTTATTAATTTGACCTCATGTGATGCTTAATCCTATATATATATATATAAACACATATGTAAGATCCCATTATATATATATATATATATATATATATATATATATATATATATATATATATACACACATATACTTGTATCCCTCTATCTATCTATCTATCTATCTATCTATATATATATATATATATATATATATATATATATATATATATATATATATATATATGTATATATATATTAAGCATCACATGAAGTCAAATTATATATAGATATAAATGTGTGTATATATAGATATATATCTATATATCTATATATATATATATAAGTCTGCCCCCCTTTCCCCATATTATTCAGACCTAACCTGTGGTATCTTGATTTTAAGCATGATCAGAGCAATGTCATTCATCATCAGTCTTGGTCCTTAGAATGAATTTTTAATTCATGAAAATGCATGATTAATAGTGGAGACACATTAAAAAAAAAAGTAAAACACTGACAATTAGCTATTTTTTTAACTTCAGTATAGGGAGGAGCGATTTTCAGGAGAAATGAAAATTCTTTGGAATTCTAATGTAAAGAGGCTGACATGGGAAAACTTCCACCATTGTATTATTATGATGTGATTTTTAAACATACAAGTGAATTTTAATTTCATACCAATGTTTTCATTGACAAGGCAACTCTCATTACTCCTGTTCAATATGAAATTATTGCAATAAAACTTCATAGTCAGTGGATTAAGCATCTCTCAGCAGTTCATAAATAAGAGTAAAAAACCCAAAGTTCTTCACAAAAATCATCACAAAACATTGACCGACACAAAGACGTGCACCCTTTGAGGCCTTCCTAATGAACTAAAGTCCAAGTCGGACAGAGGCCGCCTATTTCCAAACTTACTTTTCCATCTTGTTCCTTTGTGCTTCAAACTCTTAAAAAAAAAACATAACAAGCATCTTTCATGGATCAAACGAGCGCAGTGATGCTCGTTGTGCCAAAGCAGGATAAAAAAGGAGACAGTGAGGAGAGAGAAATACCTTATTATTGTTATCAAAGTGAAGCCAGCTCCTCTCCTGCTGTGCTTATGGGACCTCTCTCACTGTCTTGCTGCTCACAGACCCAGGGGGAATCTAAACATGACCCGCATACACACTACACCTCCTCCTGGAGTACATACACACACACACACACACACACACACACACACACACACACACACACACACACACACGCATGCTCACACACAGGCCTTTCTTAGTTCAGATCGTTTCATTTGTGAAATTAGTCCATTCTCTCTGACCCTGTCTTTTCATCAGGCGCATTGGTGCATATTTTAGTCCCTTTCCTGTGCTTGTTTTACTAATTGGTGGCTATACTTTGCCCAACACTGATATCCTTTGATCATCTCAGATCATTACGTTTACCTCATTAATTTGTTCAATGTGATAACCCCCCCTCAAAAAAAAAAAAAAAAAAAAAAAAAATTAAGGGTCCATGCAAAATTGGATTAATAATAGATCATATGAGCCAAAAGAAAGTGCAATTCCTTTGTGATTTCTTTTGCTCTTTTTCTTTGTCTATCCTTCACAGATTATTCACTGAGAATTGAGCTCAAAAGCATGTTGACAAGAAAAGGTCAATAAATGTGGAGATATGCTTAAAAGAGCAGATTGTTGCCTGTCTGCTTTAAATGGACTGCACTTATACTGCTTTTCTAGTCACATTTCAGCACTACATCTACCTTTTACCCAATCACACACACCCATTCAGCGTCTTTGTATGTATCTATATAAAGTGCTCATTTAATACGCTTATTGATACCCCAATAGACAGATCAAGAACATGGGATTCAGTGTCTTACCCGAAGACCCTGTGACATTTAGTCTCTGAAGAAGCTAGTGATCTTCCAGTTGGGAGACAACGGCTGTTCCACATGAGCTACAGCTACTGCTCTGTAAGTTTGGACACCGCCACCCCAATGCCCACCAACTCAGTTACAGGTCTTATGCTATCAGCTTCTCACTTTTCATCCCATTTTGTTACCTTCCACCAGATAAAGTTTGTTTCTTTTTGCTTGTTCCAAATCTGCTTGGTTGAATTTTCAGAAAGTAAAATAAATAAATAGAAAAGTAAAAACATAAACTCTCATGAAGAACAATAAACACTTTTCTGGATATAATTTAAGTCTATGAAAAAAATCTTTGTATTCATAGTGTATTAAGCATACACCTTCCTTCCCCAGCTGCAGGTGTCAGCGCCGCCTGAATTACACTTTTTCCCATATTTCATCTCCGATCTTGCAGTTTTATTTCCATCAGGACATTCTCAATGAAAATAAAATGTCGGTACTTATTGACAGCTTCATTGTCAATCCATACAAATGCAAATTGCATTGCATATGGAGCCTTCTCCTTCTTTGCACTTGCTTCTCTCCACAGTACAGATTACATCTCAGATGACTTTGTCTACAGGCGTTGTGTTGCATTGTGCTGCATTTCTCTTTTGTTGCCACGTTGAGATCCGCGTCCTCCTATTATCATATAGACGACTGAATGTTTGTCTTGGAGTCAGACGGTGAAATGCTGCTTTAATGCGACGTATTGTGTGAACTGATAAATTTGGCCTCTTTTGCCACCACTTGCACTCTTTGTATCTCCTTTATAGTTGTAAATACAGCTGAAGAGGAACATGCGTTTTGTGTGTGAGAGTTATGTGCAAGGAAAAGATTTAATGTGTGGTTTAGTCATTGTTTTTTTTTTGTTTTTTTACATCAAGTAGGCATACACTTTCTCTTTGACATCTCACACTTGTTTAGTTTTGCATGTAGTGTTATGACATTTACACCATGGCTGTGTATGTCTTTGTTGAGTTACTTGCAGTTCGAGCGACCCAGTCCTACCAGTGTTAAGACATTGCTCGACAGCATAGTTAAGCTTAGCAGAGTGGTGGTAGGATGGTGTGGACTCATCCACAGGTAATGAGTTTGTCACTGAAGAGGAAGGAGGAAATAATTACATATCTATATCATCATACATAACAGAAAAACGGTGGAAGAAACTTGAAACACTCAGATCTTGACCTGTTTGGCTTTTTGTAGGACTTACAAGAACAACAACAGGACAGTAGGAGGAAATAAATCTGTCCATGTTGGTGGCTTTGATGTGTTTATAGATGTTCTCCAAACTTTTTAATTATTTGACTGGATTTTTTTCTTTTAAAATACAGTTTTTAAAAAATTTTTTTTTACTGTGTTAAAAATGATTAAAATGTGTAAAGGTCATTTCTCAGGATGTCTGTGAGCAGTAGTCGTGGCTGTGTTCAGATATACATGTTGAGTTTGTACATTTGCCAGCTTTGTTGCATTATAGATGTTCTGCTGTTTTAGTTTTATGAATTTAAATGGATATAATGTCTGTAAATAGTGGTTTTACAGAAATGCCTTGAATTTTCTAAAATCTATCGAACACTTTAAATATCGTTTTCTCAAAATGAGTCTTTCTTATATACACTGGGCCTAAAGTCTCTACTTCAGCAGCACTTACAGACACCAAACTGTCCAGTTATGCACCTGTTAGTATTCTTAAAGTTATTCATGAAGGATGTTTGGAATATCTCCTTTGCAACCTAGTTTTTAGAATATTTTTTTTCCAAAAACATGACAAAACTGGAGATGTTTCTATTTATTGATTGTATTTGCTAACGTGTAAACTGAAAGAGATGTCCAGTAACCCTTTTGTAAATACTTTTCACACTAATATGTGAAGAAATTTCTAAAAAAAAAACTTTTAGCCCCAGTGTTCAGATTTTTTTTTTTCCATACAAGTGTATGCAAATTAATGCATTTTTGGCTATTAAATGGCTAATTTGCATATCTTAAGAAAAAATTACAGAAAACTTGCAATACATTAAAATAATTGTCTTCATGTAAGGAATAAACCATGAAAGTGTCATAGGTTTTCGGTATAAATTTGATCTACTCACCTACAGTGTCCAGCGTTAAAGCTGACCTAATATTTTCTGTAGAATAAACAAACTGTTTAAGGCTTTTCATTTCCATCATGATCGCACTTTGAAATTTGCTGCCCATGTGGATTTATCTGTTTGTTTTCTTGGTTGTCACCTCCACCTGTAATCTTATGACTTGAGCTGTACATTCATGTATTTCCCAATGGTCACGCAATAAAATGTGTGTGCGCTTCCAGGCTTGCATGTCTACAAAAACGGTGCGCGAATGGCAGGCTGAGCTTTCCTCTGATCCATCACTAATTCACACACAGACACACACACTTCCTCTCTCAACCGTGCGTTTTTCCACTTTAAACATCCTTTCCTTTCTTATGGAAAAGAGCCAATTAGACTTGTGTCTGTTTGTTTAAAACAAAATGGCTTTTAATTAGTGCGATCAAAAAGACTCCTTTCTGCAGGCCTCCGGATCCACTTTGTAGTTCCCCCTCCAGATCGCACATGGATTTGATGCCACCTGATAGGACGCCAAGACAATCAGAACCATGTTATAATGAATACGCACATATGCACGCACACTCTTTATCACTTTGTCTCTCGCTGTTGCGTGGTTCGTAAAGTCTCCTGGTCTTTTGTTGTATTGTTCCCTCAGTTCTTCCTTTTTGTTGCCCACTTCCTTTTAAATCTTCCTGTGTTACTGCTTTCTTCTCTTTTGTCCTGTCAGTGTCTGATCTGTGTCAATAACCACTGAGGCCCGGCACGGCTCACTGCTAGACATGAACTGTGGGTTTCTCCTTTGCACTTTTACTGCTTTCAGTTTGAAAAATTCAGCTCAGTATTCACAACATTCTAAATCTATACTGAGATGCAGCCGTAATACGCTGTAAAAATGATCTGATGACAGTTCGGGTGCAAAACATTTTAAAAAAAAAGAAAAAAAAAAGTCTTGAATCCTTTCTTCATATATCGCCAAGAAAATGGGACTCAACTACGTTCACAACCAAACTAACCAGTCAGAAGCAAAGTGGCAAAGCTTGGGTGAGAGATCCATCTGCACCTTCGACCGATGCTTGACTGCATATAGCTTAAAAAAAGCTCACAACGTAGGCTAAAGCACATCATTTGTATTAGCAAGATGGAGGGTAAGTTTGTTTCCACATTCACCACCTTGGAAGCATTTCATAAATATAAATATTTTTGTTTGTGAGATGTTACATGTTTTCCCACCCCTGCTCCCTGTCTGCATATGGGAGTGGGCTCACATGTGTGTGTGTGTGTGTGTGCAATTCTAACAAGACTGAAAGTCTGTTTTGTACGACCACCTTAATTCAAAAATGCCTAAATCCTCTATTTCAACAATGAGGTGTGGCCTTTGTTGACTTGATGTCATTGATTTTCAGTCCACTTATTGTAGAATTTGGCACATGTTTGCCTTTTCCCACCATTTGTCTTCTGTAAAAATAGATTTTTCAGTCACTTTCCATGCAGATAATTTCTGACAAGCCCCCAGTCAACGGTAGGTGGATCAACTGAAGGTACTGTTGGTGGTTTAGGATTGGCACTTCATCTTTGGCCTAATTTGTGGATTTATAAGAGGACAATTTCAGTTATGTTTTCAGCTAACATACAGAATCACCAAATGTAGATATAGCATATTTAGAAATCCTTTAAATAGGACATGTAAAATGGATCATTGCACATAATCATCAGAGAAGTTGCCAAAAGACCCAGAAAAGCAACTCAGTTTTTTAAGGTAAAGGTGTCTCACCCAGTAGTTAAATAACAACGTTTAAAACAATGGAGATTATACATGTGTTGCAATATACTGGTGCCCAGCTGTATATGCTGTTTATTATTTGCATGATTTGTCCATGTGTGTGTCTCAGTTTTCCTTCATGTGTCAGATGATGTCTGAGTCTTGTCGGTCTATTGTTGACAGTGGCTGCAGGGAATAAACATGTGACCCAATCAGCTCACTACAACTCAGCTCACCGGGGCTCTAATTGATGTGTGTGTATTTGGCTGTTTGTGGTTGAACTGAAATAGGTTCCACTGACAGCTTTCAGAATATTTGACTCAGTTATGATCTTCTGCCTTGCTTACATTCACATGTTAGTGGTTTCGCTGTGAAACTGAATTTGCTTCTGAAATTTTAGTGTTTAGGAAGATGGACCAGTTTGCACTGGTAACTTGCCCTGTTACTATATCCTGAATGTAGACTATGTCACAAGGACAGATTTTCTTGGTACAATTATTAAAAAAGAAAATATCACAATTATACAGCTATCACAATTATCATGAGTTAATTACAAAACACGATAAATGAGTGCAATTACTTTAACACCGTTAGCAAAATAATAACAATAAAGTTCTATTCAAACTAAATTGCTTTGCTCTGTAAACAATGAGAAAAATAGAACATACTAACTCTGGAGTTCTTTCAGAGAAAACAGATGGAAATTTACCCCAGGAGGCCCCTTTCTGTAAACTACATTATAACATGTTTTTTTTTCTTGATTTGTTTTTTTAGTAGGTAATCTTGAACAAAAACAAAAAAGCCGGAAAAACAACAACAAAAAAACATCTAGCGAACCTTGAGCAACTTTCCTTTAGCTTTTAGAATAACTGCTGTTTAGGATTATTGTTAGTTAAAACAGTGAAAAAAAGAGTAACAAAACCATCTAGTTATTGTGTTTTTGTCCTCTAGAGTCTATTATGTAAATAAAAAAAAAAAAAGAGGCCAAATACATAAAAGAGTATTTTTTCTCCTGTGATGTGATGTGCAGTGAACGCTGCAGAACTCCTCGCATTACGGTGGAAACCCAGCAGTAGTTGTACACAGTTAGAAAGAAAACATCATAACATCACATTTCAGTGTGTTGATGTGTTTCATTGTGTTAAATGAGATAAATACACTGATGCAAAAACAGCTTAACACTTTTCAAAAAAGAATGTTGACAGATACCTCAATATTTTCTACCAATATTTATTATTTAGTACCATTCCCTGGGTACGTTACTGTCTTTGCAGTAAAAAAAAAAAAAAGATCACAGCTACAAAAATGTAAAAAGTTTAAATGAGACAATTGATGTAAAAAGACTGTGTGGAAACAGGGGGACCTCCACTTTCTATTTGAGCAGAGTATTGTAATTCTATCAGGCTGTATGATTCCTGCAATGCAGAAAACATGGATGGAATTGCAGAATTTATCTCAAAACATTTAATGAGTTGTAAAATGTGGAATATTGCTGAATGTGCATGTATGACAGTGTTTTACTACTAATCTAAGAGTCAAGTGTGTTCTGATTACTTCAGCTTGTCGTCTGTGTGATGAATTTCCAGGACTCAAGTCTCCTGCTGAAAAGTCAGCGATAGCAAAGAGAACAATAGAAACAATAAAGTTGTCCACAGAATGAAGAAATGCTCTCCTAAGAGTCTTTTTGAAAACACCAGAAAATGAAAGCAGTCCATAAAACTCCCTCATTTCGAGTATTTGTGCCGTAGCTGGAAGCTGTCCTGAAAAACATCTGTGGGCAGAAACACCTTGTTGTCAACCTTGTTGACACAAATACTTGTAAGAGAGACTGTCACATATTGAAAATAATCATTTTTAATAAAGAAAAAAAAAGGTTTTGATCGCACTAAGCTCAGTTGAGCAGATGATTTAGTGCATATTGGCTACAGAGACTAATGCATTTCATCGGACTGCAGTTGGAGCATTGCACAACTGGGGGGCATGGAAACAAAATAAATAAGTATAATAAAGAGCTTGAATCGCTGTCATTCTGTATTTTTTCTTTGAATACCTGTCTCTTCAGTTTTGCCATCAATAACATATTTACACCATGTGGAAAGATCTGCATTGAACACACAAGAGGAATGGTCAACAGTAGGCCTGAACCTGGACCAGTGTCACATTGCAATAAGCAGTATGATAGTTTGTTGTGGTCAGGTCTCTGATTGATAACCTTTCCCCTCTTTTTCTCCTACACTGAAATGACTGAAATGAATCAAGAGAAGCTTAAATATATATCGAACATAACTCTTTGCAAACTAGGATTGGATTAAGAAATCAACATTTCTCAAAGCATGAAATAAATAATTACTGGAACTCCTTTGTTGACTCTGTTAGACTCGGCTACAGAGGAATATCTACCCGTCCATGTGTCCATTCATTCATTTTCTACACCTGCTTTATGTAGTGGCGCTGTCATGGAAAAAGCACAAGCAGCTGCAGCACTGGACTATTATAATTACTTAAGTCCTTGTATTACAGAAAATGAACATGTGTCAGCGTTAAAATCAAATGTGATTTTCTGATTTGTTGGAATAAAATACGCATGCTACAAAAGTGATATTGGTCATCTGAAAACCTCAGACGGTACCATTTATTATGACAGAACTCACTTATTTCTTCACATAAGGATCTTCTTGGAAACATAGTCTAAATAATTGCAGCAACTGTGCTGCTAAACCTAAAATACACTCTGCAAGCTGGAAAAGACAAGAAAGCAAGTTATTCATCTTTGTCAGTAAGAAAGCAACATTAACTTCCAAATGTTGCTTGGCACTGTGACATAATACCAGCAACTGAGAAGAGGGCACTGTGGCAGAGTCGTATGAATATTAATTTAAGCTTAGCACTCATGCAGCCACTAACCCCCATCTGTGACATGGGGTTTGTGTGTACAATTAATCAGGGAAGAAAACACTGTGTTAATGCATGATAAAATAACCAATGGCATTAATTAATTTATTCGTTACAGCAACAATGTAATAGTAATCCTAATATATAAATATTTGCTCAATATAAAGACAGTCACTAAGTTGGACTAAGTTGGCAACACTGCAAGTAACCGGCTGCTTCTGTACTTTCACATGATGGTCATGTGAAAGATATATCACTTCTGTTTTACATGCAGAAACTTTCACATGCACGTGGTATTTCAAGCCCTGACACAGTTATACACATGTAAAAATAAGATCACATCTGTATACATCAACCTGAGAAGTGGAAACAGAAACGAATCACAGTAAGGAAACAATAAAACACAATAGATGTGATTTGTGAGGTTGTGTTTGAAAGTGGGTAAAAAGAAAACAAGCATACGGATTGCAGAGTCTTGCTTTTGACATTACTAGTGCTTAACTCAGAGCCCCTTTCTTTGTTATACCCTCCCCTCTCTGCTGTCCTGTAGCCATCCTCTCTTTCTCTCAGTGACCAGTCACCTTCGTGTGTGTGCAGGTAGGGGTGTGTGCTCAAACACTTGGCATAGAGCACCCAGGGTTTCCTTCATTTCCATGTAATTAGATTGTGTGTGAAAGGCTACTTCCAGTGCATTGATTAAGTGTCAGAGGAGAGGAGAGCAGAGGAGACAAGCATCTCTGGGCAGAAGGGATGCACAAGAGGGCATGTCTCTATAATAACTTGTCATATGCACATGGCCCCCGCCCCACAAACCCCACTCCCTCTTCTTACTGATATTAAGAGTGATCGTTAGTTGCTGACTGAGGTTTCTACAAAAGAATCTGTGTGTTTGCAAAATCGTATACAATATGACGGCCTTACTTTGTTGCATGATAGAATTGGATCAGACAAGACTAAACCTTTTGTTTTGTGAAACTCGCTCTCATTGTCTTAATTTATGTTTTGCTGTGACTTACTCTGACTTGGGTGTTATGAGTCTCCACTGGCCTGCCCTATATAAGGACAAAACTAGTGGACTTGGCAAGTCTTTGCTTTCCTTTGTTAATAGACTGCAATTCTTTCCACCGGCGGTCTACTGTAAGTCAAACCAAACTGCATTCCTGGGGACTGGTGAGAATATCCTTCCTCCATCTCTTGTTTGCTTGTAGCTCGGATTTCCTTCTTCCTTTCATATCTTTCAGATGTGAACATTTTACAGTGCACGTGTGTAGCCATGCTACTTCTTAGAGCTTTGGCTTGGTTTGGGAATTTGTTCATTTGCACTAAAACTCCTTGCATAATTTGGTGTTGATCTGTTCAGCCCTGGGGTTTTTGGAGCTGAGGCTGGCTGATATGACCAAAATCAATATAATATAACTAGGGATTATCAGGCCAATATGTACTACAACATCCATCGATGTATCCATTCTCTCAACCTCTTTATTCCATTAAGGGTTGTGTGGAAGCTGTAGCTTATCCCTGCAGTCATTGGGTTAGAGGCAGGCTACACCCTGGACAGGTGGCCAGTCTATCACAGGGATGTGCTATCACACAAATAACAAAACTATCTCAAAAATTATGGTTATGAAGAGCAAAAAAGCAGCACGTTAGCTCGTATGTCCTGTTTAACGTAAACAACCTGCTGAGTCAGCAGCTTTATGTCATCAATAAAATTATATGGATAAGTTATTAAAAGTACAGGAATAAACATCCAGTTATTCACAAACTGGGTCAATGTGTACACTTTCCCTGGATCATGTGTGCATGACAGCATTTGCACTTCGTTCATGTGAGTATATAATGCACATCAGCTAATTTAATTTGAATTGCGTTAATTTATAAAACATTCTTTCAAGACAGGATTGTGAAACAGTAATTCATGCTTTTATAACAACACGGCTCGATTACTGCAACTCTCTTTCCTTTGGCGTCACGCACAAATGTTTGTCCCGTCTGCAGTTGGTACAAAATGTTGGAGCGCGTCTGTTGACGGGGACACGTAAGAGAGAGCACATTTATCCTGTTTCAGCCACACTGCGCTGGCTGCTTGTTCTTTTTACGATTCATTTTAAAATCCCTTTATTTGTTTTTAAGTCTCTAAATGACCTTGTCCCTCTTTACATTTCTGAGCTGCTACACTTATACTCCCCTTCCCGGCCCCTACGGTCAGCAGATCCTCGAGAACGCGGAGGAAGCTCAGAGGGGACCGGGCCTTTTCTGTGGCGGGACCAGCTTTGTGGAATTCTTTGCTACTGCAGGTCAGACAGGCTTCATCACGGTCCAGTTTTAAATCCCTTCTTAAGACCCATCTATTATCACTGGCATTTTACCCAGAATGAATTTGCTTTTATTGCTTTTATTTGTTTCATTGTTATATATTTCATATTTTATTGTTTTCTGTTTTATGTTTTAATATGTTAATTATGTTATTTTCAGCACTTTGTTCCGTGGTAACTGTCAGAAAGGGCTTTATAAATATAGTTGGCTTGGCTAATTTGGTTTTACAGTGGAAACATGGTGCAGGGTATTAACTTTGCTCTGTCTGAAATTGTCCCAAACTGTGGATAACTTTCCCCAGGGATGTGCATGACCCACCAGTTAGCTGGACTAGTGAACAAAGTTGAAACTAATGTTTAAGAATTGAACATTTTTTGTTTGGAGCAGGAAAGTTATGTTTCACAGCGCAGAGACGAAACAGTTTACAGCACTATGTTAGAAAAATATTTCAGCCCCTTTAAGATCGAGTGCTGACAAAGTGGCAGTTTATTACAGATTTAGTTAAGGGATAACCTGATCTAAAAAGTGTTGCTATAAACAAAAAAGTCATGGTTTTCAAAATCATATTGTCCAACATAGACTGTAAGAATCTTCTATTGTACAGGCTTTTAATATAAAGCATGAAAAAACACATAGCTGATGGGTTCCACCTTCCTTTTTAGTACCATGTTCAGACTCGAGTGAACAAAATTGGTCTTGGCAAGTCAAGTGGGGCTGCTTAAAACCCCAGCTGAGTTTGGATAACAATCCCACTAGTACACACAGCTGTACTGTAGCTGCTCTCTGTGCTAAGTGCTAATTAACAGAACAAAGCATCTGTTGTTCTTTTAAACACAAGACGGCTAAATATTTCATCTCTCTGCCTGTCTCTGCTGATCCTCAGTTCTGTTGGAGGAGCGAAAAGAATAAAGCTGACAGAACACACACACACACATTTCACACATTTTCTTTAAATGTACACATAACTGCTCACAAATGTATCTACAAACCAGCATACACAGAAAAAAAAAGGCATGCTGAGACAAACACACACACATCACCTGTGCTCTCATGTAGGCTGACAGCAGCATCGGCGTAATGTAGCATATTAAAGCGAACAGAAGCTTTGCTATAAACATCATCCCCCCCCTTGGAGAAAGCCAGAGGCAGAGAGCAGAAAGGTTTGGTCTTAGAGAGTCTGGGCTTGTGGCTAAGTGCTTATTACCCTGCCCCTTGTGACACTTACAAATATACGTTTGTTCTTCTGTCAGGGGTAGGTAAGACGGGGTGGTGGAGAAGAAGATCGATCACAACCTGGAGAGGAAAGAAGGTTAAGTGAGTGGAATTATCCCAGACAGGAAAAAGACATATCAGATACTCTGTCCTTTTCCCGTTCTTGTCTTTTTCCTCCCTCTTCTTCTTCCCATGGCTGTCTCTCGTGGCTTGGAGGGGGAGTGTGGGGGCAGAGCGCTCTTGTCTTGTTAAACGGCTGGCAGATGACAGAAAAATTAGAGGCATTTTGTTCTTGACAGGTTGTTGTGTGTGCAGGATTTTTTTCCCCTCTTTTTCTGCTTCAAATGTTTTTTGTCAGTTTGTTTTCAGTCAAGCTGTCTCGGCGGCACAATAAGTGCAACCTGCACACATATATCACACACATGCACAGACACATGTAGAGGGTTTGTTTTTTTTGTTTTTTTTGGTGTTCTCATAGGAGACGGATCTCCCCTCCACTAATTATTGAGACAGGCTTTGATTGCCTGTTTGGAAACAGTTTCTCAAACAGCTGTAATGACAATGATTAGGCAGTGCTGCAAATTCTACCCAGGCTAGGGAGAGGACTGCATGGCCAGTCCATCCAAACATCTCGCCACCTTGCGTTTACATAAAGGTCTGTGTTTTCGCAGTCATATTTGAATGTCATTTTGCAAGATTATTTTTACGTCCCATGGAAGTGTCTGCTTTCTTTTATCTGTCTGAAAGGTGTTCCTATTTGAGTTGACAAAGGTGGTTTTTGAGCACAAACTACCAATCTGGATGTGGTTGAATTTTTCTTTCTTTTTTTTTTTATTTACTTTTTATGATAAAAGTGTGCTACACTGCTCCATTATTACCAGTGAATTATGACTAGTACATCTATTTTCATGGTTATGCTGCAAACAAACCAAAATAAAGAAACAATAGAGGACACAGATATCATATTGAAATTTGAAAAAATACTCTTTGTAGTGATACATTTAATAAAAACAGAAACCTGTCTAACCAGGATTACAAATGTGTCTGAAAATGAAGACAAAACATTGGAATAAGGGTTTTTTTAAAAAGCATTTTAAAGCAGAAATCGTTGAACGACATACATGAATTTCTGATTGAAAGCTTATTTCAGTTTAGATGGAAATTCACAAAAAATATGAGCTGAGGGTTTTTCTGCAGGTAGTAGTTATTACACTTGTAGCTTCACCCTTCCTCACTAAAACATTTAGGAGCACCTGCTCAAAATATAGAAATATCACTAAAGAGTACCCCGAGTCACACCATTTCGAGGGGTCGCCTCCACCCGGGTGGTCCCCTCGTTACAGGTTAGCAGTGGCCCACAGCAGTGAAGGACAGCCATAGACCCCCCCCCAGATTCATAAAACTGTATGGCTGGTCATTGGTTTAGTCAACTGGTGACTTTTGCCTTCATTTCTTGCTTACTTTGCTTGACTTTTCAAACTATGACATATTATCTTTTAAAGACAAGGATTCAGATTTGTGACATGCAAGTTCTGAATAAAAGACGAGCATAAGATGTGGAATTAGCCTGCAAAGACTAGATAAAGGTCGGGCAGTTTACAAGGTAAAGAATGAATACTGAGTTGTTTTTTTATTTTATTTTGAAGATATTTTTATTGCTGATGCCCAACATTAGAGGGGGATAATTAGTTTGCTAAATACACCTCAATGTTTAAATAAAAAATGTGCAAAACACTCGCAAAGTACAGCAAAACCAGGTTCATCTACATCTGACTACATCTGAGCCATTTCTCCTGGCCAGAGCTGCCTGTTGTCCCACATGAACCTGTATTTTAGTTGCGTTTACCCACAATGCCCTTAGCATTGAAGTCCACTTCCTGTATTTGGTTCGCTTTGCTTTGAAATTCACTTCTTAAAGCTAACAGATAGCTACATTTATGGGCGGACCAGAGTTTACTTCTTTGATCTGCATCAGAACCAGTTTTCTCATTTCCATCTCGTTAAATGAACCAGACTTTCCAGACAGAACCATCAATAGAAGCTGAAGCACCTCCACATTCTAGCTTTTAATGGGTAGGATGCCTGTCGAAATGTTCACACTGTGCACACAGACACTTTGGGCACTGAACTTCTGCCATTTTTAGCCCCATTTTTATCCCTGCCTTTTAAGTTCCTCAACAACATATTATTAATCAAATCAAATTATATATATATATATATATATATATATATATATATATATATATATATTAGAGGTGGAAAAATTGATTCCAACAATTGGAAATCTGGATTTTTTTTTTCACAATTTTAAAATAATTTTTTTTTTTTGTTCAAAAATTTTTTTTTTTTTTTAAAATAAATTTTTTTGTCATTTTTACTGTTTTTATTGATCTTTTTACTTGTCTTCTTGGGCATTATAGCAGCGGAATGATGGTCTGGCAACTGCATTGTTTTTTCCTTATACAAATGAAGAAAAATGACAATTTTTTGTTTTTAATCTACAAAAATCAGCAACATGGAAGAATTGGGAGAATCACAATTTAAATCGACTTGGCACCCAAAAATCCAAAATTGAATTGGGACAAAAGCATATCATCACACCCCAAATATATATATAATATATATATATATATATATATACATACATATGTGTATAATTTTTCAAATTGTCTACGTTTTCATGCATCTCCTATGCAACTTTTTGTTCCAGCCCTTGAGCCTGATTACTATGTTGTTTATAAGTTGTTAACCTGAAGCCATCTGTGCTGTCTCAGGGCTTTAGGAAATTGGGAGGTGACTGAAATGTGCATCAAAGAATCTCACAAAGGCATCATCAATGTCTGATTTGAAAGAAAAAAAAGAGTAAAACAAAATTTGTCATAGAAAACAAATCTTGATTTGATCCCTTTCGGGCCAGACATTAAACTTACCTGGATGAAAGGTTCATTTTTCAGTGAAATTTAATTTGATAATTAGAAATGACTGAGAACAAGTTAACATAAAATGAACAGTTTAAATATAATATCAGTATTAATTTGCAATCTTTGGTGAACACTTACTTCTACTGTGAAACTGACAACAATACTATTAATGCCAAAAGGAAGATGTCAAAGGTCTTTGTTGGTTTTAAATTTGTTTCTTTTGAGCCCACAGCAGCAGATCAGCCTCCAGACACTTTCTGGAAATACATACTGCAGATTGGGGTGGGAAGATGCACTCATGCAAGTCTTTAAGACAACAAAGGCATAAAATCCAACATGCTGTTGTCTTTTGAGTACCAACATTTTTTACACCTGGGATTATTAAGATGCATTTGAGATCAAATGTTGGTCCACCACCCCCAACATATTTGTGTTATCTGTAATGTGGAGAATAATCCTCTTGTGGAATTAATCTTCTTTAAATAGCATTTGTTCAAAGACAGAAATAAAGCTCCTGCTCTACTTGTGGATGTAGTATATATGCATTTTTACACCCTATGGGCACTGTATGTGCGTGGGAGCATGAAATACCAAAATTGGTACCTTTCCTGCAGTGATAACTGTCTTGTTAAAGTGTAAGCATGTGTTCATGTTTGAATCTATTTGTTTAATTTAATCTTAACAAGACTGAATTGTCCATTTATCTGAGTTTGTCCCAGGTCTTTGATTTTCAGCCTGAGACTGATTGGGCATAACAGGTCCAGTTAACTCAGTCTTTTGCTTCTCTTGATTGCCTTTGGCTTTAATCAGATCTGGCTTGAATTTCCTCATTTCATTTGTCGTTATTTTTTTTCTACATTGAATTGAATAACACTTTATTATTCCCAAAAGGGAAATTGTATTTCCTTTTAACATGAAGCATTTGCACTGTGGATTTCATTTTGATATTGGGGAAAGGAAGCTGGTACAAATTTGAACACACGTGCAAGGACTTAAAGGCTGGTAGACTACTGATGGGTCATAAGTGGTGGTCTTCACGGTTTTTGATTCAGGCACAAATGGTTTGTGTCAGTGGGTACAGGTTACACATGCTGCTGGCAAGCCCACATTCATGCCATAAAATTAACATGAAAAATGTCATAATCCAACAACCACAGTGGGTACAATCAATGGCAGACACAATCAAATCACAAATCAACAAATGGAGGCCCGTCGCCTGAAAAGTCTCCTGGTAATCCACTAATTATATTTTTCTACATTACTTTTGAAAAAAATGTGTTAAAATTTTAACCTAAAAAAATCTTTTTCTGAAAGATTACTTTTACATCATTATGTTGTCAGTAGAATTAACTCAACTTTTTAAATGTAATGAAATGTCTCATTAATCAAAACATTGTTTTTCCAGTGATTTGTCTGTCTGTCTGTCTATCTATCTATCTGTCTTATGTTGTTGTAATGCAATTTAAAAATTGTACTGGTAGGACTTTGGACTACTTGTGTTATTCAACACAATTGTCTGCAAATATCTGGCTATGCCCATTGTTTCCCCATGAAATGCTACTACTACGTAACATTTTTCCCTTAACAATAGTATAGATTAGGAAATTCTATAAATGAAATGTTTGACTTAATCTTTTGTTTAAAATCCCTAAAGACCCAACCCATGGAAAAAAAAGATCAGATGAATCCAAATTTTTAATATTATGTTTTTATTTGTCACTTTTAACAGAATGACAAATTAACAAAATAAAAAAAAGTGCCAACATTTTTTTGGGATATTTACAATTTACTACCATGTGATATGCCACATTTTTTTATTGCGTAATCTTCTGCTTTCTGGTTCCCGCTGAGGAGCAGAAGATAAAAATCAGACTGTTTTGAACAAAGTTTGTAGCATAAAGTAATGCCAGATGTCTTAGAAACTCTGTCTCATATATATTACACTGGGTTCTTCTGGGTGAAATGGTTAATCTATGTTCAGTAGGGAGCACCAGGGCTGTTGGTGGAAAAAATTAATGAAATAAGTAGTCTTTTCACTGGTTTACCTGGACATCTACAGTATATCACATTTGAAATGCTAGTATTGTGACAATGCTGTTCCAGAGACATGCAGGTTAAGTGGAGATAGGAACTGAGGGTGGTGTGAGTTTACAGACTTAATCATGCTTAAAACTTAAGACGGATACAGAGGCATCTGTCACCTGTGTTCTTTACATCTGCAATTTGGTCTGTGTTCAGAAAACAAAGGGATGTGTAGCCCAACGCAGCAAACAAAGTAGTACCACCATAAACCAGTGGGGGCACTGTTGAGTCATACAGCAGATGCTATGACTAAGAAGAAGAAAAAGCCTAAACGTGCAGACCACTCCTGCCACTGCACGTCTGCTTTTCATCTCACCTTTCTAGAATTTCCATGATCTTTATCTCATTCACCATCTCTGTGTCTGTTATTGTCCAAAACGGATGTCGAAACTTGGAGGTGAACTCTAAGCTCTGCGCTGCCCTCTTGTGGATGCATTACCGAACAACCATGCCAACCTAACGGATGCATGGCAGTGTGCGATCAGTGATGTTTAATCTGGACGTACACATTCACACAGGTAAAGGGAGCAGTGAATAATTGTCTGATCAGTGTTATCCCAGGGTTGAAATCGTCTCTCATCTGCTGACATTTTGAAATGCTTCAGTCCTCTTTGCTTCACATTCTGCTTGCTGGAAGAATATTCTTCTACTAACTGCATTATATTTTGCATGGAAAGTTCATTGTTGTTACTTGTTCAACTAATTTACTCACAAGCAGTCAGGTGGTTCTGGTCTGATTGTCCACAATGATTAGCTCAGTAGAGCCTGCAGACCCAGAATTCAGTCAGAATACAGTCTTTGTTTGTCTTGAGAGGGCAGATTAGGACGCTGATCCAAACAAGCCTTCACAAATGATATTTCTCTCCCTAATGCAGTTGGTTCAATTGGAACAAGTAATCACATTAAGACATTAAGCAGCACATCTGGTGCAGGGCATATTCTTTCTCAGACTTCTTCAGACTGCGGCTTTTCTGTTAGAACAAGGCCAACTGTAATAGATGGACAACGGGGTGAACATGTGTCTGTGTGTGTCCCTTGGACAGAGGTGACAAAGATGAGAAGGGAAAAGAGAGAAGCCAGAAGACGAAGAGCTGTAATTTAGCAGGCTGACAGAGGAAGTGAGATCTCTTGGGGGTGTGTAAGTGTGACAGTCTAAATGAATAGAGACATCAGTGAGTGTACGTGTTTGTGTGGACATGAGGAGTGATCTGTGCTCGCTGTGTTTTACTCACCCTGTCAAATCCCAGACAGCTCTGTGGTTTTTTTTTTTTAACCAACCCTCCTCCTGCTGTCTGTCCCCCTGTTAAAGCTTAATGTGAAGATGCGTGCGCGTTTGTGTTTTTGAAGTCTGGTTAATCAGGAGCATGTTTTATTAAGTACTTTTGTTGATTTTTTAAATTCATGAGTTATTTTGATGCCTAAATTGAATTGCGAATGAGAAACCAATCACTGCACACAGAAATAGAAGGACTTGACATGGGTCAAAATGAAGTGTAGAACAACAGTTTCATGATTTGAACCATGTTCTTAATAAAATTACCTTCCTTTTACCAGCCGTGGTTTACCCCCTGTAGTCTGGGGCTGTGATGCATTCAGGATCAGCTCAGTAACTACCACTACTTCCCATGGGACAAGCTTGTTACTCTGGCAGCATAAAAGGACGGCGTTATGTTTTACCCTGCAGGCAATGCTGAATCAGTTTGTCGTTTTAGATTTTCCAAAATACTCAGGCTAGTTTCTTATTTATGATTGGACAAATACATCTGCTCCATAAAGGACTCATGAAGAGTTGTCTCACAGAATTAAATGTGATCAAACTTTTTTTTTTTTTTTTCAGTCTCCATGAGTTAAATGAAAGGGTTAAAGTTATGCTTTTATTTAAAAAAAAAAAAAAAAAGTGAACTACATCAACTCTTGCAGCCTTGGAAAAAAGAAGTGCCACGTGATAAAGTGTAATCATTGAGCCAGAGCCAATAAATACTGTAGACTTTTTCATTGGATTAAAAAACTAGATGTTAACTGGTGTTGATGGTTTTTGGGACAAATGGCTTTAGAGACACTTTAGAATTGGACAAAACAGCTATTTTTTACACCATAACAAGAGGTTGGTTAAGTTTGCAATTTTTTTTTTTAAAAAAAGGACATTGTGTTAGAAGAAGAATGTGCAAATTGACTTTTTTTTTTTTTTTAAAAAAAAAATAAAAAAAAATCTTTTCCCTTTCCAAATATTTGACTTTTTCTCCGGGGTTGCCAGATGTCCAGAGGCAAATTTAGAAGACCGGGACTTCATGCTATTCACAGTGTTGACAGTATGATTTAAAGAAGTTTATATATGACAGTATAATTATTATTATTGATTACTCTTTAACTTTTATGAGGACCATAAAACATAATCTAATGTAGATGCATTTTGTCAGCTGAGTGGTCAAATTATTCTTGTTTCTGTGTGTTTTTTGGTCTTTTAATAAGCTCTTTACGAGGAAGTTCTGTACAGCAGGGTAACAACGGTGCGCCCAGTCGCCAGTGAGTGGAGCTCCATGGCTACAAGCTGCTTCAGAGTCGACAGAGTGTCAGCTCAATTTCAGCATTTGATGTGAATCTCAGATGTATTAACTGTGTGGTAGTAAGTCAAAGGGTCATTTAAATCCTCTAATTTTCTTAAGGCCATGGACTTGAGAAGAAATATGACTGTGGAAGATTCAGTCATCACTTTTAAATTCTATCTAAACTTTCAGATTTTAGCCTGTAATTGATTTACAGCTACAAAGTTACAAAATCGTAAAAATAAAGGTTAATTATCCATCTGATTAGCATAAATGGAATTTGATGGAGTTTTTACTTTCATGCTGGTGATATCTTTTTTTTTTTTTTTTTTTTTAAGTTCTTTTCTGTAAATGAATTTATGTGGCTTGTGGTCATTTCAACCTAAACAAATGTTTTACTTTGTTTGACTGAAAGATTTGCACAAGAGCACACACATGCACATATTATCCTGCCATTAAACTGGAGATTTGCCCTTCCACTCTACCTAAAACAGAATTTCTATAAGTTTTCTCTACAAAACAATATATGACTCTCAGTGTGTCATAAGGGCAAATCTGCAGTGGATCAAGGGCTCAAAAAATCTATAGGTCATGCTCTATTGTCCATCGTGGTCTTACCGACCCCTCCAGTAAATGTATTTCCGCCCACAGTTGACAAACTCAGATACAAACAAAAAAGTGGAGTAAGTACAAAAGAAGCGCTTCCACAGCTGACCATTGTATGAGAAAGAAAGACGTTGCTGCATTTCATCTTATAAAAGGCCACATCATAAACTTCTGTCCAGACTTTTGTCAAGAATTTCTTACTGCCGTTCGGTCTTGCTAACAGGTACATGCATTATAATGCCATCACATGCAGTTTTTGCAGCAATACTGAGTGGCACCTTCTTGCTGTGTGAAGAAAATGTCATCAGATGAGAAGCAAAGGATTCATTCTCAATTCTTCTTTCAAAAATGTAAACTTAAAAAAAACACTACATGAGACAAAAGCTGGCTTAGTGTAGCCCACCTATACCCGTTGTCTGTAGGTAAGGGCCCCTGAGTTCTTTACTAAAAGCTTAATGACTGTAATATCTAATATTTCCGTTATATACAACATACATTAGCACCAAAATAGACAGTATTTGAGAAATGACCAAACCAAATGTAACTTTGAACTTATTTTAAATTTACTGTGTTAGTAAATTCTTCTTTTTTAAGTTGTAACAGAGTTACAAAGGTGTCTTTGTTCTTTGATAACAAAAACTTAAATGTCACACTCAACACCAAATTTCACTTTCATGCAAGTGGGCCCACTCACCAAACATACACACATTCACAAGCCGGCTTACTCATAACAGTTCTTGTTGCAGGCCTGAGCGTAGCTTGGGAGCGGTGAGACCCAAAATATATTGGTCACTTCACTCAATGAGCCAAATAAAAGTTTAAGTGGTACCTGGTATTTCAGAGTCAACTTGTTTGTGTCCACGGCTAACATGAAGGGGAAAGGCCACGACGTGTCCCAAGATGGCGGGGCGGTCACGTCCACACTGGTCCAAGCTTCGGATCCTCCTCACGCACTGTGTCCGGCAAAATACTAATTTAGATGTTGCTCAAAATAGTCTCTTAGCTCATAAAATTATAACACATTCACATTTCTAGCCGAAATAATGATAAACAGTTCATAGCAGGCTGATTTAGCGCTTCTTTGAAATAACATGAGCACATTCACTTGGGGAGCAAATGCTAAGCACACGAGCTAAAGAGTTTTTACCTCACGGTAAATACTTGCTGCTGGACGATCCTCCGTGGTGAGAAAAGGTCCATCTGCACTCTAAACATGCACAGGTCAAGAGTCTATAACTGAATATTGGATAAACATTCAAGAAACTTGTCTGTAAAACCAAATACCTTTACATATTTTTCTTCCTTCACCCTCGTTGTTTTCTCTCGAGGTCAAACTAATTTTTTTAGCGAGCACTACTTCCGGTTACACACAGAGCGTACAGCTAATACAAAATAGACCAGTAAAAGTGGTGTAAACACATGGCACTTCCTTTTAGCCCTTCAAAATAAAATAAAAATAAAAAGATCGGCTGTACTTCAGAGGACAGGTTTTAACTTATTTCCAGGTACTTTTAACATTTGTAAACACATTTATCTATCAATGAAGTAGCATTTTAATAAAATTTATAACTCAGTGAACTAATTTGTGTTTTTAATAGTTTTTAACTGCAACTAGCATAATGAACTACTAGTTATTTATAACAAGTGTATTTACATTTTATCCAGGTTACATTAGCAACCTGTAAGAAAACGCTCCATGATTCCTGACTCCAACAGGCCGAGATCTACCGAAATACAAGAATGGGATTCTGACACTGCTTGTCTGACAATCCTTTTGAAATATTATTTAGAGATTTGCGACATGCTTTGGGGTTGACTTGTGTGTTGGAAGAAAGTGAATAAACTGTCATAAGACTACGGTGGTGAATGTGACTTTGTTTCTGTAACACTCTTCGTAACTTCTCAGAAACACAACTTTAACTAAATCTTTTTTGCATGCTTTGCCTTCAATTCCTTCCTCTTTTTTTCAGGGCCTCTCTTTGTGACATGTCCCTTGTTGCTTCCCTTTTCTTCTGAAAGAGGTTTCTCATTGTTTTTATTTTAGGAAAGCAGAGCGGACACTGGTGGCGGGTGGTGCGACTTTATTTTTGTGTTAACTGCTGTTTTTATGGTAATTGTTAATATGTTAATTCTGACCACTTTTTTTTTTTCCCCATCAACTTTGACCACCGATTCCACGCAGTTACAGATGTACTATAAATAACACGTTCTGCTGGGCAACAAGGACAGGCAAGTAAGAAACAAAATACGAAAATAACGATGAAGTATGACCCCCCTTCAGCTATATTTAGTTTGCATGATTTCAAGCTTGTCATGTGACTCCCAATTTCCCCTTCATAAATCCCCCTTGATTTATCTCCTAATTTTATTGACTGATTAAATATAAGGAGAATTTTTATGAGACCTTTTAGTTAAATCACTTTCATACATTTGACCCAACTGTGTAATCTAGAGATTTTCTGCTCCTTATGTCCTAGATAATAGTGCATTCACCATTTTAACCATTAACTGTTATGAACGGTGATTTTTTTCCCTCCACTCCTCCAGGGGAATCTAAAGCATCGCTTATTATCTTTTCCTCAATAAAAGCTTTTGTTTGGTCAGTACATCAATAGGTTTACATGGACCTTTCATCAGACTGTTTTGTGGTGTTAGTCATTCTCAGAAAATTTTAAGTACCAAAAAGCATGAAATGTTGATGATCTATTCTGTTTAATTTATTAAACAGTATCTTTTTTTTTATTTTTATTTTTTATCCGTGGTTGAACTCGTGTATAAAAACAACTCGTGTCCATAATAAACATATGTTTGCTAGCATTACCAAGCATATATGCTGAGTGATGGTTTGTGACCACCCTAGCTTGCTTTGTGTAACTTCCTGAACATAATTACCATGATCAAAAGTCATTACATGTGTGATTTATCTTACACTGCCACTGGGCCATATCAATAGTTTATATTTGATGATTTTGGAAAAAGAAAAAAAAAAAAGGAATGAATGTTAAAGTAATTGAAGTTTTCCAGTGCCACAGCATGGGAATTACATAGGGCTTAGTAATGAACAGAAAGGTGGAGGAACTCTACCCTGGTTGTGCTACACCTCTGGGAGTTTGTCATGGCTCGGAAGCACTTGCCTCCTCAGAGGGAAGAACCATCGCAAGCCAGTTAAACCCTTTCTAGGGCACTCAATGAAATCCTTTGAAATTAGAAATTTTAACCTAAAATTGTCCTTCTGGGATTTACCAAGACCACCATTCTGTTGTTACATTAACATAAAAAAAAAAAGGTTTCATGCTGAAAATGACCAAAAATGCTCACTTGCCCCATAAAGGGTTAACATACTTTCAAGTGGTCACTTGTGGTGAAACATATTTCTTCTGATGGGAGTGGTTACTTCCTGGGTGACAGTTCCTTCATCCATAGGGCAGACAGGGACACTGATTTGATGAGAACAACAGTGAAGCGGATCATATGCCATGGCCCCCACAGTCACCAAACGTCAACCCAGTTAAACACCTATGGGAGATTTTGGGTCGACGTGTTAGACAGCGCTCACCACCACCGCATTATCAGACACCAAATGAGGGAATATCTCATAGAAGAATGTTTATCCCTCCAGCAGTATTCCAAAGGCAAAAACAGTGATAAGGTGCACTGAAGCCTCTGGTTGTATGTGGTGGACCAGCACCTTGTTATTTAATGGTTTTCATCTGGATGCTATTATACAAAATGTCACGATGTCTGAAAGAAACCTACTCCTGATGTTTAGCTTCATCAACAGAACTTTATGTAAGATAGTAAAACAACTTGAAACATTCGGGGGTCAAAGTTATCATTCAGTTATATTTCAGGGAGATTTTAATCCAAAACCTCGATGGATCTGAAGTAGCGGCCATGTGGAAATAGTATGTCACCGTCTCCCTTCTTGTCTTTTAGCATAACCTACATACTTCACCAAAACACCACATTGTTCAACCTTTGTCTAGCTTTTTTCTATTCCAACCTTGGAGAGGAAAGGACATTTTTCAGCAGATAAAAGCTTTCAGCGGTGCATGTTAAGAACATTGTAGTTTTGCCATGACAGCCCATTGTAAACAGTATTTTCTGGAAGATGCATGCTATATTGTGTAGTTATGTGACATAGTATGTGGAGTTGGCTCTATTACAGTAGCACTACAGTTCTTTTTAAGTCTCCTTCATTTATATCCTTGGCATCATGTTTCCAATCAAGGTAAAGGAGAACTAGATGGCCAGAATCCTTTAGCTGCTGATGTTCAAAAGAAAAAAATCAGCAAGATATTAAAGTTAATTTTTAATAATTATTTTTCTATATTAGACACCTGCTTTACAGGGATTTTAGAAATGCATTTCATCTAACAGGATAGGTGGTCTGTTATAGAAATAACTTTTATCTATTCTATAGAAATATTTCTAAAATAATATATTTCCACATTTATATAAGAGAAATATTCTATAAAAATGGACTTGTCCTGTGTATCACTGTGGTAATGTTGGTATTGACATGTATGTAATTATGTGAAATTTTAAACTATATTTGTTTATTTCGTCAGTGAGTCGCAGTGTGTTGGGTGACTACCAATGCCCACTGAAGAGACAAAATTACAAATATTCCATTCTCACCTATAAATATACTAGAAAACAGCCTTTGAATAGGTAGGCATGATGTATCAAAGGGTTAATGGTTGTCAAAAGAAGGAGTGCAGTCATTTCCTATATTACTTCAACTTGAGCTGACTCTACATGGAATATCTCACAGAATATCACTGAATGTGATTCACTTCCCTCATTACCCTCAAATAACTTGTGCAAGAACGCCTTACAGAGTTGCTTTATGTTGCTTTGAAAGTTATGACGTATTTTGTTCCGTTTTTATGGCCAGTAGCTTTGGTCAAATACAAGCCATGCAAAACTAAACATATTTCTAGCTTGGATATAAGCTCTGTCATACTATCTTTTATTACTGATAGGAAATTCTAGCTAGTGACATGTCTGGCTGCGTACACGTCCTCGAAGAGCCGATGTAATGCAACACTTTGCTGTCAGATCACCATTCATTCATCCAAAAAGAAGCTGATAGTTGAAATGAATCAGCCAATCAGCGGACTGATCTGATCTCAGACTGCTTATCAACCCTCCTACATGTGGAACACATGAATCTGCCTGATGAATGCTGATCCCAGATCTGAGCCAGGAGAGGTTGGGGTACTACTAAACAGGAAGTGGATGAGATCAAACGCACCAATCAGATTGTGGTGTGTGGAGACTAAACATCATCACCCCACAGGAAGGAAGTAGCAATGTCTGAATTACTCAGACTACCATGGTGCGTGTTTGTGTGTGTGTGTGTGTGTCTGTCTGTCTGTCTGATTCACACAGACCAGCGTTTACATCTCCCAGGCAAATGTTTACTTCAGGGCAACTGCAGCCCACTAACAAAAAAGCTATGATTAGACGGAGGGAGTTCATGTAATGTGTGTTTGTCTGATGGCCTACGAGCTGTGTGAATATATTTGTGTGGTGTGTGTATATGTGGTATACATTCATGTATGTCTTCATCAAGGTGTGTATTTGTGTGCGTGAAAGGTAGGATTGGAGGTCCTGCTGGGACCACCTTGGTGAACAATGGCTCTTTTATTCCAGCAGAACATTTGACTCTATGTCTGAAAACACACGCCACACACATGCACGGCCAGAGAGGAAACACACATGCAGACGGCTTCAAAAGAACCTGCGTGCATTCATTGGCAAAGTCCTTGGGGGTATTCAGTGGAGGTCAGTTTTCACTTATCTCAAACACACGTGTGCATATGTTCTCTGTGTGTTTCCTTTGGTTTGTGTGTAGTTACTCAGGTAATTTGGCCCCCAGCCTCAGACAGCAGGGTATTTGGTGGCACTTATGGTTTGAGGGGGCAAAGAAAAAACAAAAAACAAAAAAACAAAACAAAGTAAAACTGGGAAATCATTGTAGATGAATATCTTTTCATTTATCAAGTTCATATCATGTCATTATTGCCCTAACATGGTTGATTATTACTGTTTACTGGTAAAAAGAAGAGAAAAAATAAATGGATTGACAAAAAAATAAAAATTCTTCCTCTCAAAACTTGTAAATAAAGATGAACTGGAGCACATCACCTCAATATAAAGTCATGAAAGCAACACTGTAGATGTTTTTAAACACTAAATCAGGTGCTAGATTTGGAAGTGTGCAAAAGACAGAAGAGGACTCCAAACTGAAATTTTCTGCTCTCACAGCTGCTGAGAGATATACTCAAGGCAGTAGAAGTATTAACAGCATTTCCACCAGAAGATACTAAAACAGGAAAGTATTAAAATGTAACACACAGTAGGTTGTAAAGAACAAGTATTCACTGCCAAACTTGGCCCGCAACACCGTCTGTGTGTGCATCATAACTTCCACATTAACTGTTCAGAAAGTGATGTTGGCAGATTTTCTCCTCAGCGTCAACAAAATATCACCTGGAGTAACAAACAGCAGCAAAGCTTCTTATCTATGGTTAATGGAAACGTGTGAAACGCCTGTTTGGTTTAACTGGCGACGAGTTCAGTGACGGTCTTAAAATGAACTTTGAAGAATTGACTTTCAGTTCAGCAAAAGAGCTCAGAAAACATGCAGATGCAAATTTTATTCTTATTCATTTGCATCTAGATTCTCTTCATTTTCTCTGGTGCTTTGCTTATCTCTGTTACTATAGATTAGAAGTTAACAAGGATGCAAGATTTTTGTAATTAGATGCTTTTAATTATAGAGTCATCTATTTGTAGCTTCTCATTATCTTAATGGAAAACGGGTGGTTCGGGCAGAGTTCTTGCTGCAGATGCTGCAGCTTTTGCTGCCAAGAAAAGTGGATGGTCCTTCAGTGAGTGTTATTTTGTGCATTCATGAAGTTTATGGTCAGGCAAATATCATGCTGTTATGTGTTTAAGGTGTTTTTTGTATTAATTTGTGTCTCCTCTCCAAGTTAAAAAAAGAAAAAAAGTAAGAAAATTGGTTAAAAAAAACATCTGAATCGTTTCGATCTTCAGGACCTGATGTGAACTCATAGCTACTGTGGCCCATGACCCTGTTTGTTCTGTATGTCCCTCTGTGTTTCTGTAGCCTGAAACAGATAATGACTATAGGTTCGCCATCTGCAACTGTCCCAATCCCTCTTCTTGATTGCATTGAGCCCCAAATGACCAGATGTTTCATCACTATTATGGAATTAGTGCTGAGCTCAATAGGCAGATGTGTGTCTCTCTTGACTGATTGTTGCCATGATAGAGCATGGACTGATTACCTCCTCTGATTAGGCCAATGGGCCGCTAATCCTTCCACCGCCACTACAGATCCAACGTGTCAGCCCTGTTCTGAACCTCTGAGAATGGGAGTGGGTTATACAAGCCAGAAGAACACACACATACACACACAAGCTCCCACATATAAGAAGAGTGAAAAACAATGTGGTTAGAGAAAAATTATATACATTCAGGTAAATATGCACTAGTCTCCCAATGTTTCTCACATGTATACCAGGACGGCGGCTGACACACACACACACACACACACACACACACACACACACACACACACACACACACACACACACATATGCACACAGAGCTAGAAGGGGCTCCGATGTCAGGGTTTATAACGTGAGCTTGGCGGCTCATCCCAAATGTCATGTTTATCTGATCCGTATTAAAGACCCTGTGACAATGGAACAGATGGGGCTGCCTTTTGTCCTGCAAGTACTCCTAGGACACTCACACTCACACACACACATATCCCTCCTCTCTCTCTTTTCCTCAGTGGGTCATGTGAGTAGGGTTGAGGTTGTGTGATTGTGTTTAGCGAAGCAGAGTGATTGTGCTCTACAGGGGAGCCAGCCTGCTCTCACAACAACAGACGGACAAAATGACACACACATACACACATCACAAGACGGGCACACACAAGCAGCCTCTGCAACTTCTTCACAGTATTTTAAAAACATCACTTGCTGGTTTAGTTTTGCCAAAAGCTATACAGTACGTGTTTGTGAAATGTAATATTTTCTTGCATGTTTTATCTACTTTTTGGGTTCTTACTGTATCGGCCTCTAAAATCAGCTGTTTAGCAGAAAAGTGACTTTGTGATTTGTTTATATAGCATTTTAGTTTGCACTTTGTTGATTTTCTCTTCTCTCAGTGTTAATTTCTTAGAGCAGCATCAGTGTGACCATGTATAAACATGTGCTGCAGAGCCTCGTTTCTAATCACTTCTGTTCTATCTATATAAGTTGTGTGATAACTTATGTCGATTTCATGAAATGTAATGTCAGCCAATCTGTGTTTTTGTGACATTTTTGGGAGGCATATTGAGTTAAAATTGTTTATGTTCCTATTAATGTGTTGCAAAACAATAATTTACCAACTTAATTTTTATTTTTAGTCTTTCTGTATTAATAATAGAGGTGGGAAATCAAACCGAAAAAATAAAAAATTGGGAATTTTTTTGGTTTTACACAACTTTAACAATCTTTTGTTCAAATAAATAAGAATAATCTACTATAAAATGTTTGAATCAAGAAAAATGTCTAGTAAAAAAAAGTTTTGTACTTTTTTTTTTAAAGTCTACAAAAATCAGCAATATCGGAGCATCCTGAGAAAAGCAATTCAAATCAAATCAGCACATAATAAAAATCAGAATCGAATCAGGGCGAAAGCAAATCGCCACAGCCCGAATAAATAATAATAAAAACAACAACAACAACAACATAGTAACAACTTCCAAGCTGGTGTGCTGTAATGGACCAGCTTATAGCCTGTTCTTTACCAAACTGAACTGAAGACGAAGAAGCACATTTATCATGAACAAGCTAGCTTCCCACTCATTTAAAGCTCATTGCTCTTCCGTTTGCCACCCAATATTTTCAGCACAGCTACCACTCAAAGTAAACAGCGGTCATCCTGGTCTTGTATTTGGTCACAGTGTGCATACTACAAGCACATAATCTATGGAAGCAGGCAATGAGAAGCGAACTGCTTGTATATCATACAATGAAACCAAAATGTAAACAGCCTTGTTATGTTGTAGCAGCTCTGATGACTTATGCTTGATTTGCTTGTTTTCCGTTTTATAGTGTACTTTTCTCCTCTGCTTCTCTTCACTTAAGTTCATACCTGTCAAACTTGCCTCAATGTGTATTACAAAGATGGAGCAGTAAAAATAGGAGTCTGTAGCCCTGTACCAAGGAGGAGAGGGGGTGCCCAAGTCTGGTCTGCTTAACAACGTTACTGGAAATTTCTTTTGTTTTTCATGAGGCTATCAGTAAGAGCTGGACCTCACTGAATTATGTCACCATGACTGCACGTTGGAAATGCTTGTGTGAAAATTTGCGTGATCCTCTTAAATTATGCTGAACACGCTCTTACTGGGCTGAATTTCAAGTCCCGAAGACATACTATGAACAGGTAATAATTGCAGATGGTTTGGACACAGATGATGCGCTGAAGCAACATGATCAACATATTCTCTGGTTTGATGTAATTACTCATCTATTCAGCTACTGAAACAGGAAAAAAAACATCCATAAAGTCAGGTTGCATATTAATGTGGACTTCTGCATGAAGCAAACTTGATCTGGGACCTCCTCTATTTAACCCACTTTTTTTTTTTTTTTTTTCCCCCCTTTTTTTGTAACCAAGTTTTGCAAAAAATACTTGAAACCCAACTGCCTCAGAGAGCTGTGGCCCGCTCCTGATGGTGTATGAGAAGTACAATATGGATGCATTGTTTTTCAGGTGCAAGAGACTGAGAGGACATTAAGTCCTGCGGCGCCATCCCTCCCTCAGGCTTCCCTCTGTGCTCAAATGCTGATTTGTCTTGGTGTGCATTAGTGTTTTCACATGCAAATAAGCAAACATTAAACTGTATGCAGGTATAAAACTCTGTGTTTATGCAAACCTGTGTGCTTCTTCAAAGTTGTGCGTTTTTTTTTTTACTGTAGTGGCCATTGTGGAGTTGCCATTGTGCCAACACAGTGGAGGAGAAGGAGACCAGCTCACACAGCATAAAGCCACCAGTCCAGCTCAGTGGCTCCACAAGCAGCCAGCCAGCTCTACTCGGCATGCACCTGGCGTCCCCTCACACACCACCATTATTAATTGCTAATACATATTTATGTGGCACAAATTTGCCATTTGTTTATGCATAAAATTATCAATAGCACAGGGCGCTTAGCCAGAGAAAATGGTGACCTTTTTAAAGAGTAATAAATGGAAGCGTATGTGTGTGTGTGTGTTTATCTAATGGCCGATGTTTAAGGGGGAGGTGTTGAGTTGGAACAAAGGGGAGGAGGGTGGTGGTTTTGTGACTGGACGTGGCAGAGAGGCAGCTGAGGCTGCCAAGAGGAGATCCACTGATCTGGATGTTTACCCCACAGTTTGCTTTTCACACAAGCAAAAAGCTGTCTTTGTCCTCAGCTTCATTAGCTTGTGTCCCTGTCCTCACCTTGCTTTTCAGACTGTGTGATGGCAAAGTTATACACCACTGCCTGACCCCTAAAGTAGTCACCACCAAAAAAAGGGCACACACTCTATGGGATCACCTTTAGCTTTGATTATCCTGCTATTATTATAATGGAATATGTGTCTGTCATCAGGGAAGATTAATCCATTGACGGTTCTGAATGCTCATTCAGTATATTCAGGTATCAGCTGACCTCTTTCTTTGCACGGATAATGCTGCTGAACCTAAACCTGTCTAACTGTGGAAACTCCAAATCATGGACTGAGCCCACAGGCTTGTACAGTAGGCATCAGGCATGACAGCTGCATCACTCATCTGCCTCTCTTTATACCTTGACTTGCCCATCACTATGGAACAGGGTAGATCTGGACTCATCAGACCACATGACCTTCTTCCATTGCTCCAGAGTCCAAGTAAATTAAAGCCTTGTTTACCAGTTAGCCTTAATGATTCCTGGTTTACCTATAGCTACATAGCTGTACAGTCCCAGTCCAGTGACGACTGTAGCGACTATCATCCAGTTTCTTTTTTACCTCATTTAAGTAGTTTCTGCATCTCCTCACGTTTCTCTGCTTGATGAATTCCAATGAGTTGCCTCTTCTTAAACAGACGAACATCTTTCCATGACGTGTCTTTCTACATGGTTGTTTCAAAAATGAGAAGCATTGCATCAGTTAGGGTTAATTAACCTGTTGCCAGCTGAACGATAATCACCCATGTTGTAATTATCCAATAGAAAGCTGAAAACCTATTTGACCAGGTCATTTTTCTTTTATTATTATTTTGGGCAGGCAGTTTATAAGTTGAAAAGTCAGTGGAAACTTGTTTTGATCCACAGTAGAAATGTTCACAATTCTGTAAATGTTTATGAAAGTTGGGCAAACTGCAACTAAACAGCTGTAGCAAGATCTGGGAAATACTACAGAAGGGTTTAATTGAAGTCTGAAGCCTCCGACTCCAATACTAAATCAAATATTTATATAACAGTAACATAGTTTTTTTCTTTGGACACCAAGAGAAACTGACTTTTTATAAGAACTGAGTAAGATGGTGTTTGTTGGTTGAATTGATCAAACTAAGCTAGAATGGGACAGAATGGCTGGATTACATTAGTCAGAACTGAACCTTAGTTGAAAAGACTGGCCTGCAACTTATAAAACATGAACTGAATTCTCTTGAAGACTTGTGCAAATTATTACCACTATCATGTCTGTCAACATAAAAATGAAGCCAGCAGTTGGTCAGCTTAGCTTAGCACAGAGGCCAGACATTGGGGGAAAGAGCTAAACTTGCTCTGTCTGAGGGAAACAAAATCCCCCAAAGTTCAGTAATTAACACATTTGTCCAAAAATGTAAATTTGTACTCTCACTGAGCATTAGGACTTTCTTCTTCTTCTTCTTTTTGGCTGTGTGCAGTGACTTCCTGGAGTTATGTTGTCATTATGAGCATGTCAAGCAACCATGTGGAGACTGCAAAAGGTTATTCCTTCTGACACCGCCAGGCTGTTTCCCCCTGCTTCCAGCCTTTCACCCTAAGCCAAAGTAACAGCTTCGGGCTGTTGCCTTCATGATTCGTAATTAGAAAAAGGTATGAATCTTCTCATGCAATCTGTCAAATGCATAAGAAAAAAAGAGGAAAAGAATAAATGCAATACCAGAAAGGTTTTGTCATCTACAAGTTTTTTTCCCCAACTGCAAACTCCTGTTTCGTAAATAAGACTTGAGAAAACTGGAGAATGATTAGTGTAGCTCATTTTGTTCCCTGATGTAATTAGCTGAACCCTGAAAACATCTTCAGCAACAGCAGTAACAGCAAAATAAACCAGTAGTTTTTCTGAAACTGGGAGACAAGTGTTTCACACCGCCGCCCTGAAAGAGGGATTTTGATGATGAGTATTCTCCATGAACAGAGATGGATTCTCTCCAGTGCAATTCAAACAAAATAATTACAAAAAGGAAAATAAATATATATTTCTAAAGTGCACCATTACTGACTAACTCTCAGAGTTCGGTGACCACTCCGGCCTTCCAGCTCAGCTCTCCTTTTAACATCTTTCTCCTTCTCTTCATGTAACTTCTTTCCTTTGTTCCTTGTAGTACTTCTCACAAGTTTCCATCCCACCACTCCTCTTCTCTGCTTTAAGGGCATTGATTTTTGAATTTTTATTTTACTTTTAACACCGCTTTTCTCTGGTAATATCTGTACCACCCTATTGTCTTTTTTCCATCCTCTCCGTTCCTGTTAAGGTGTTTGTATTAAAGTATTATTGTCTTTCTAAATGTGAAACACAGCTAAATTTCTCTCTCTCTCTTTATCAGGATCAGCTGTCTCTCTCAGATGGGTATTCCCTCTGCGGCACAGCCACCTCTGTGGGAACACTAGTAGGTCAGCATCTATTTTCATATCATCCAAAGTCACATGCACAAAAACTCTTAGAACACAATTTAAGCATGTATGTCACCAAGAGACTGGTTTTAAAGTAAAGTGAATTCTCATGAATGGAGCAGGATTAAGTTTGCAGTTTGTTTGCAGCATCCTGTTCGCTTCATTGTGTAACATAGTCTCCATGTAGCCTTTATGAAGTCACATGGTTACACATCAAGTTATTCTGCATTTTCTGTTGGCCTCTGTTGGGCCAGGAGCATCCAGTAAGTATCACATCTGTATACCAGACAGTAAGGATAAGGAGGACTTGTATGGAGGTTAAGTAAGCTGACCTTGAGTGGAGTGAGAGGCAGCCATAACATTTATTTTTCATTGTTATTATTACAAATAAATGTAATTTTTTTTCATCCATGTGGAACAGGTTTTACTCCTTCACTCGGGGGGATTCAAAGTTTAGTTTGCATAATTTTCCATTGTAATGCAGTTGTATTGAAACATCTTTCATATAATCTGTTCACACCGCTTGTACACATCAATATAGAAACCAGAACTGGTCTGAGATAAGTTTATTTTAGCAACCTGTTTTAATTCCTAAAGCAGCGGTAAAGAAACACTTCACTTCTCAGGTATAACTCAGAAAACAGCCAAATCATGGAGGAAATGTTGGAAAACTAACTTATGGATGTTATCAATCAAACTGAACATTATCATCGTCTTTCCTTCTGTCTTTCAACTTTATGGGTGAATATTACATTTAAATGCAAGTGGTGGTTAAAGTTTGTACCCGACGGAAAAAGTGCAGAACAACCGCGTAGAGATCAGACCTAAAGGACAGAAAAAGTACAAGAACAGAAGACTTAAATACATACATACTCATACATATGTGAGTTGTTGGTGAAGCTTGTCATATCTTTATCATGAAATGTTTGTCGAGTAACATTACAGGTCAGGTAATGGTTTCAACAGTAATTTTATACCAAATAGTTTGATTTCTTTATTATTCGTAGTTCACGAGTTTTATTCATATTTGCCTCTGATAAGATAACAATTACCAATAGAGACTTTAAATACCTTTCAAAAAGTAATCTTATGATCATATTCCTATGTATCTGCAGTTTTAATCTTAAAACATCGGAATATTTTTTGTTATTTTGTGGATAATTTGGCCTTGGTCTGCAGCCACGGGGCCTTAGAATGTTGTCGTCATTGAGTCGACCGTAAACTCCTCTGCAAACCAAAATATTGTCAGGTTAAATGTGAAGCCACCTGTCTGACAGCTAAAGTTGTTTTCCAGACTGAGAAAGACAACGGGGGAAGTCATCCCAAGTGCAGCAGTATATCTAGAACAGGAAAACTGTACATTTACACAGCAAACTACTGGCTTTGGCAAATCTTTCTCAAATATAAATGACTGTGCTCAGTCATTTTCTGCAAGTTATAATTTACTCCAAGTTATAACTGAGTTTCACTTCTGTGGGATTGTCCTTTGAGGAGATATGATGAAATGTGAAGGGTGAACTTCCTTTTGTCATGTACCGTCTGTGTGCTTACATCCATAATTTTCAAAGCTGTTGGTTGAACTAGAGTATAAAGTGGGACACTGTGGTCTGGAGGGGCAAGAGGACCTAAAAAGTAAACTGTCAGAAAAAACTAAGCAACACCCGGAGCAGAGGGAGAGTGGGATTGTTTGTTTGGGAAATAAAAGCCAAGGGAGAAGAGGAAAGGAAAGGACAGCTGAGACAAAAGAGACATATGGAGCGTTAGCGTGCGTTAAGTATATGCGTGCATTAGTGCTAAAATGATCCCTGCAGGCTGGTTTTCCTCGATGGCTTATTCAAGACTTTTGTTACAAATAAGAACAATTCATTTATGAAAAGTGGTAGTGATGTGTTTGTTCTGTTATAAAAAGCGCAAGAAGAAAAGTAGTCAAGCAGACAGAGAGGTGCGAGTTAGGTCAGCTGAGTTTGGACATATGGCTTCTGCCAGCCCAGAGACCCAGTACTGAGAGACCAGGAGGACAGAATAGGAGAGGAAAGACCAACATGCCATCTGGACAAGGGACAAAGAGCAGGCGATAGCTTGAGTTGTGTGTGAGTGTGTATGATGGAGAGTGAGTGAGGGCAAGTATTCCACTAACAATGCCAGGTCAGTAGAGAGCACAGACGCGACTCTGTGGCTTGTTCGCACAAACACACGTATAAACACATGTATATGCAAAACAAAAAAAGAAAAAAAAGCGAAAAAAAACTTCATGTAAATATAATTACACAGTTCCACAATTTTGCATTTGCACGTGTGTGAGTACATCCGTGCACACACTTAAACACACAGGCACTTCTGACTGAAAAAGACTGTCACTGCTGTCTCTTCATCTGCCAGAGCGGCCATCCAGAAAGCCCTGTCCTCAAATCAGATTTTGTGTGTATATATATGTGTGTGTGTGTGTGTGTGTGTGGACTCCATTTTTCTTCTCGATCAGATACCACTGGAGTGGTATGCTTCACAGGGCATGATATTGTCTGACATATGGGTTTTGCTCTTTGGCTCTGTCCAAGAAACAAGGCCAAGCGGGAAGCCTCAGAATGGAGCTCTTGATTTTGATCCATTTTCCATCAAGTCCAGTTGTCTTTAATGTTAACTGGGTGAAACTGGGGTAGGAATGAAGCTCTGCTAACGGGGTCACCGGCCCTACCACTGGGTCACTTTGTTGTGTGTTGGTTTCCTTTATAACTTCTGGGTCAGTGAATAAAGTTGGGAGAACATGTGGATTTTACAAGTTAGCCTGACAGAATAACTTCATGAGAATAACTCACATACAGTCATATTACTCCCCAATGGTTCAAATAATAAGCATATGCAGTATCTATTATATATAAATATATATACACACACACACACACACACACACATATATATATATATATACATCATGTACAGTATATATATTTATATACTGTAGATGTTATTGTAATGTGTTATTTATGTGAGGTCATATTTACCCCTTGAAACCTGGCAATGACCAAAGTTTTTATTTATCTATTATTTGTCCTTTTATTTCCAAAGTAAAACCTCATTAAACTTAGAACTGAAACAATATGCTTTTTTTCACGTGACTATAAGTTGTTGACAAAAAGAAACATTTCTCTGACTAGAAGACATGATGTAAAACTTTTTCTGTCCCTATCCCTACATCAACTAACTTTATGAAATATCCCACTTAGTTTCCTGTAAACAAACCAGCTGCACAACATGATTCATGACTGCGAGCGACAACTCAAGGTAGTGACCTGAACACAGGCCGTGGACCTCAGATTGCTGAATGATGTCTGTTTACAATCCCACATAGCTAATCCGCACTTCAGCAGCAGCACATGAAATAGCATGAGAATGTGCTTTGTAAAGGTCGGATATCGCTGTGGCCCACACGCATCAAATTCCCGGCTCACACCCTGCTGTGTAAGTTTGCTCTATCTTTCATTCACTATGGTGTAACAGCAACTCTGTGGAAGCTGCTGTCAATCAAAGACACACTCAGCTTGCTGAGATGAAAACGAGTACCTCCGAATATTTCTCAGACTTTTTGCTTGCCTGATGAATCCAGAACATTCCATATAAAAGACATAAACAACATAAACTCAGATCATTTTAGCAGTATTTAAAAGGAAGCCATGGGAATTATTCAGACAACAAAACCTGATTAATTACAAGAAATTTAATGAAATAAAACACTATCCTGCAGTCTGAATGCACGTCTGTGACCTGAACTATAATGTGCCTTGAACATGAACTTCTACCTCAACTTAGTGTAAAAGGATGAGACTCAGGCCTTCACCTGCTTACTTGCATTGTCTAATGTGTATGTATGAGCCACAAAGTGTGTGGGTTGGTGTGTTTACAGGCATTTGGGTGCTGAGAAGCTGATGGCATAAACAGATAAAGCTGTGATGGAGGATGTATGCTCTTTTGTTTGAGTTTAAGAGACAAACGACTTTCCGAAATGCACACCCAGCTACAGACACACACACACATGCCATCCTCACTCTGCCTTGTGTATACACCACATGTCATTTCTTAAGTGCTTGGTAACAAAGGGTGAGTTTCGCCTGGGGTTTCACTGTAAATACAGTGGTGAGTAATACTAAGAAGGCTGGCCTGTGGTCATTGCAGCCACGCACGACTCAGACAGTAAAGGAGAATGTCTGGTTAGAAGATGGCCGAGTGGAGTATTTTACAAGAACTTACTTGCTACTGGTTTGTGTTTAAACAAGCTCTGTGAATCCTTCTGGGTTTCTTAAAATGAAAACCACATTTCCCATAAAGCTGCTGCTCTCAGCTCCATGATGTCACTCTGTGTTTGTTGTTCAATGGGAAAAGATAAAGATAAGAGTTTGACAAAATACTTTTTCTTTCTGGTTTTCTTTTTTTCCCTTTGGTCTTTCCAAAGAACTTCCAGTATAAAAATAAATCAGAATTATCTGAAAATATGCAGTCCAAACAGAGGAAGTGAAATTAAGATCTTGGAAAAATGACGTCCTTCTTCAGTGCAAGACAATAACCCTGCTGTTTCCAGTGTTGGTATGTAGAGAGAGCAAATGTGTAATCATGTGTCTAGCCCTGTGTGAAGATGAACTTTTCAGATCAGCTTGGCTCATTTTGCTTTTAATTCTACATGTTTATCTATTATTGTATTTTTGTCTTAACTTTTAACAGTTAGCACAGTGTGTCTTTATGAAGAACTTAAAGACACACTAATTTACTGATTAACCCCAGAGAGCCTCACATGCAGGCTTAAAATAAAATTTTGAAATATACAGAAGCTCCCAAATGCACCAAATGAAAGTAGTTTGCTGGTTTTAAAAATAAAAAGCTCCAGATACACATTACATCCTTCAGAGGGACAGCCTCCCAGGGTGATGCATGCTTGTTTGCACCTTGTAAACACAACTTATTATGAGTGTCAGAGGGGCAAAGCTGATGGTATCTGAGATGGTCGTAATGAAATAAAATGAAAACTTGTGTATTTATTTTCAATAATAATTGAAAAAGCGACACAGTTGCATTTGCAGAAAGCTTGTTCTGTGACCGCCAATGTCTAACTGTATCTGACAGGTTGACAGGTTTGTTCCCCAAATGCTTTACGTGTAGGTACCAGTAATTATGAGGTTTAAAGTCGATCTGATTAACAACTGATGAGAAAAGTGAAAAACATGCATACAGACATGTTCAGAGATGATGTTGAATCATCCATAAAAAGTAAAGAAAAGCAACAATATATTAGGAATCAGTGCTGCTCACAACTAACATTTTGCGTTTGCAAAGAAATCATACTTTCTGCCATAGTTTACATGCATATTTGGAGGCCTATATTCTTAGGTACACACACACAAGTGTGTACATGCATGCTACAAATAAACCACACAGCTTGTAAAAACACTGCTTCATTGTGCCTCTAGTGTATAAAAGCTGCACAGGGTGCCTTTTTGTGTAGGAGGCCTGTAAATACTTCCAATGTTTTCAGCACAGTTCACTCATCTTTATTGCATTTTTTGGACTTTTAGCAACTTGTGAAGGCACTCCGACATCCTTAGATGTCAGACCTCAGCTCACATGGCTGAAATGTTTCCTTCAGGACACCTCAGCAACGTGGAGGCTCGATTACACGACACAACAAAAAATCCCTGCATTCAATTTGGCTGGAACATCTGACAACATGGCGGAAATTAAGCTATTGTCATTGTGGCAAGCTGACTCCATACGGTCAACCCCCCCCCCCAACTCAACACACTTACACACATGTATGCATACATGCACAAAGCTCAGCAGTGGGAGCACATCATCTGTCACCCAGGGCCCAGGCGGAGGGGCGACAGATTGTCCTCGCGGTGTTCCTTCAGGTCCCATTGCTCCAAACACACACACACACACACTTGCATAGACACACAAACACACGTACAAACAATCTGGCCACTGACATACTGTTCTCATATATTCCCTCAGAGTGCTGGCAGGACGGTTTCTCAGCCTTGATCTCAGAGGAGCGCAGTACAATTAATAGCACGTCTACATTGGGCCACAGAATTGTTTCAGAGTTGTTAGTAGAGGAAGTGCAATCACACATACTGCTTGCTTTATGCAAATTTATCAGTCCACGGGCCGCGGATGCATGGGACCCTTTTTTTTTTTTTTTACTGAACATTACTGTCGAAAAGTCCTATCATGTGCTGATGAGCTGAGATATTTCACACAAATCCACTCCCAGTGAAAAATGTGCTACTTGTGCTCAGATAAAAAGAAAAAAAACAACAACAACAAAACACTAAGAGCTCCACTTCTAGCACAAGAGAAATGAATCTTGTATTTATAGCTTTGTGTGGCTCTATGATATGGTATGGTGGAGAGATCAGAACGGGAGCATGACGTATACTGTCATATAACAGGCACAACAATTAAACATCAAGAGCAGATGTTCTGTAGCCTGACCCAGTGGTAATCAAGGGTCTTTTTTAATCAAAGTCCTGCTCGGTGAATGCCTGGCCTTTAGAGTTCATCATCCATAAACATTACCTGCCTTTGTTCCGCGCTCTCTTGGAAACTTCAGATGTAGACGCCTTCCTTTTGCGTTTTTCTACCCCTCTGTCTTGTGCTCTGCTAGCTCATGCCTTGTTCCCTTCAGCATCATTCGCCCACTGCAGCTGGGTGTCATTTCAAAGAGCTACAAACATAGTTTGACCAGGCTGGCACCTTTCTTTAAGTCTCCTTTAGTTTCCTTCTTTGCAGAATTCCCTTTCCTTGAAGAGCAAAGTGAGACAGCGAAGAGATGCAAAGCCTAGATAGATTCAGAGCAGGTAGTTACACCCCCCCCCCCCCCCCTCTCTCTCTGCTTGCATGGGTTTTGGCCAATTAGGCCTATTAGCAACAACAAAACACAAGAAAAACACAACAAAACCCTGTCGGCAGGCAGGCAGGTAGTTAGTGGTGGGAGGAATTGTTATCTCTCCCACTGACAGGAACAAAAGAAAAACTCTCCAGAGTGCCAGAGAAAGAATTTATACCTCCTGGTGTTCTCGATTCTACAATTAAACTCTTTACTGCAATTTCCCGTTGGATTGAGTCTCCAGAGGGACTTTTTAATGCACTGCAGTGATTTTTACACCTGCAAAAGAGGTGTGTTATGTAATTAGCCAAGCTTGAGACAATTGTTGAGATGTGCAGCGGGGCCGAAGCGTTCCAGCTTTTTAACAAGACTCTATTGAGAGCTACAGGAATGACGCCTGTGGTGCTGTCATATTAACCTGATTAATTATCAGTTTATTTTATCGGTTTGGCTCACGAGGCAATCAGCTGCTTTCATGTCTTCTGTGGAGAATATAGGACTGTTTTAGCTCTGATTTGGAGCAGAGGTGGAACAAGGTCTTCTAGAAAAAAAAAAGGATGGGGGTGGTGGGGGTGTTGTAATGCCGCAAGCCTAACCACAGATGTGTGCTATTCAGTAGCTGATGCAGAGGCTGCCTTTTATTCATGTTTTTTTTTTTTTGTTGTTGTTTTTTTCCTTTCAAATTTAATAAGGATAGTAAATTACACAACAACGTTGGAATAACATTTATTTAAGACAGTTATGTCCCCTTCGACATCAATGTTTCCTTGGCTAATCGAATATATTGATTCCCAGTGAGTGAAAGCTTTTACATGTTTCCTGACATATATGAGTACTGCCATTTATTGTTTGAGTTTTCTTGGACATAAACCATGCAGTAGAGGCCTGTTCTTATGTTTTGCAGACGGTGTATATCACTGCATGATCTGTATAAAGTTTGCACGTTACAGCTGGATAGTTTAATGGCAGGTTATTCAAAAGAGTTAAAAAGTAAAGAAACCAAGACCTTTGTTGAAAACCTATGTGGTTATTTAAAAAATGGAAGTGTTCTGGTGAACTTTGACACACTGTTTTATATTTTGAAAATAACATGTAAACCATAGTAGTACTTGACAAGAACAATTTAGATACTAGCATGGATTGAAGCTAATTGTGGTGAACAGCGTCTATTGGCATTTTAATGTCAAGTAAAACAGTTCCCACTACATTCTACTCATATCCAGAGCTTGTTCATAGGTCTAGTAAAGTAACGGTGTATTGTTTCTGTTGAACAGTCTGATGTAAATCCAACTTTGTGCAGGTGGAGAAGTAGACTTTCCTGCAGATGGTCTATCGCAGATTAATCTTATTGTTGTCTTATCAATTATTTTGTACCAGACAGCTATCAGATGTCAGAGTTTTATACTACATAACTGGTTTGCTGGAACAGACAATAGCTTTTTCTTTATTTTTTAAGCAACATTTTGAGACATTCTGGCTTATTAAATGTCAACTATTCCATTTTCATAAATTATCTCATTGTGGCACATTGTTCTTTTTTTTTCTTCTACGCCTTGAATCAAAAGGTTATTTTATACCATTCAAAGTTTGGAACATGCTTATGAAGTGTAGAAGTTTGTGCTTGCCTGCACTGTGCTATTCACAGTTGTAAGAAAACTATATTTTTTATTTTCTTTTATAAGAGAATAGCCAAAAGACTATTTTCCCCTTGTAAAGCATGTGGGATGGCTGGTGATATAAAATTTTATTTTAAATCTCTTGTCTTCTCAGTCTCTCTCCTTCCCTTCATTTGCTCATTCCTCATGCTGCATCTCTCGTTTTGACAGTCTCTTAAGACCCTCTTACTCCACACTCTGATTAAACGCTCCATGCTCTGGATAAAATCCATTAACTCAACATGCCGGTACATAACCGTCACCCAGATGGGAGCTGAGTGTGTATTGCGAGCGTGTCATGTTGAAGAGGAGGAAGACGCAATCAAATAGAGATGTGCAGTGCAGAATGTGAGACGGACAGTGAGCATGAGAGAAAGATGGAGAAAGGAGAGGGGTGTAGGGAGCAGGCAGGGAAGTAAACTAAATGTGACATCTCATATTTGACTTTTCACTTCCCATTTAGCTGATGTGTCCAAGATAAGTGGAGGAAAGATTACTGGTCTCATTCTCTTAGACAAAAGCATCTGGGTGTGAGCGGATTTGTTTTTTCAGGCTTGTAAAATTTACATTTTGAGTCCTTTTAATTCATATCCTGTGTATTCCTAGTTCAGTGTGTATGTGCATTTCAGCAGGTAATGGTCAAGTTTTCACATCATTTGGATTTGACCTATTTTCTTTATTCCATCATGTTTAAACTCCGAGTGTTTCAGGTCTGTTTACAAGATGAAAGAGAACCAAAAGACCAAACAAATGATTTTTTTTCTGGTTGTGTTTATTTTTATGGTACTTTGGAACCCAGGTGATACCGTTATAGTAGATCATTAAGGTTTTTTATTTATTTTTTTTGCCAACAATTAACTTAATTTTATTTAAAAAATTACACAAAGCTTCTTCAATTAAAAGATGCAACGTCTCACATTATCTGCATTTTAAATGGAACCAAAATGTCAGGTTGAAGATCAATATTGTTGGCCTTAAAAAAAGATAATTAGAAAACTGCTGTTATGAAAGGTAACATGTTGACCCAAACTCACTCTGCAATAGTCTGTAATAGTTTTAGGGTGCAGCTTTGTATCTTAGTACTTGCTGTATTTTGTGACTTTCCAGCCTCCTCATTGACCAGAAGGTTCAATTTCTGACAAATAACCTATTTGTTGTACTTTTCTAATAAATATATTCGGGGTTTTCCACTTGGTTTTTAGTGGCTGCAGTGCTGATTAAGAGATAATCAGATCAATGATGACAGATTATCATGACAGAGAGCCTTTGAAAAGATAATGTGAGTCTAAAAAGGGGAATGACTCCAAGTTGGAAAACATTTTGGTTGCTTTCATGAGGTTATCCCAGATTTAAATAGTTTGTTCTGCCTCTTGTCAAACCAGCTTTGATGCAGTAGTCAGTGTGAAGTACGAGGTCAGAGATTCTTCCTTACTTAGACAATATCAACATCCAGTTACATTCTGATTTAATGACATTGAATCAGAAATGCTGAGTGTTTGTGTGTTCATATGAATGGTGGATCATAGACTCCGTCTCAAACTGCAGTGCTCATGTGAAAAGATCTGGATTAAGTAGTGTGTATATGATAGTGACTATAAAACTGTTGCCTATTCACGCAGACAAGAGCCTTCAGTTATCTTGACCTCTGTTTGTGTGTATGTACATTTTTTTAAACCTTTGTGTGTGTGAATGAATGTTTGAATGTTTGCATGCTTGTCTATACTGTGTGTGTTTGCCCTCTGCATGTGTGTATACTCCCCACAAGACCCTGGGGTTACAGGCAGCTTTGTGACGGTGCAGATGGGATAACATATGACATGTGAGCAACTGAGTGAGTGTGCGTACGTGTGTGTGTATATGTGAGTGTTTGTGTGTGTGTGTCTTGGTCCATCTGGGCTCCCCTCTGATCGACCGGGGCTCCCTCTGCTCTCCGTGGCCCACTGGGGAGCCGGCGGCATGGAGGAGAAAGAGCCTACCTTCAGTCTCCTTCGCCTCCACCAGTCTCGTCTACCTCATCACATTTTTCTTCTTATAAAGGCTGTGTTGGACATGAAATGGCTGTTTCAACTAAATATTTAAGCTAAAATAATAATCACTCATTTCAAGTTGGTCCTAAACTTATGTAATATTAAATAATATATAAATATGACCTGAACGTAGCAGACAAAAAGTCACTGAAAAAGCTTGATTCAGAGCAAGTTTAAATTATAATCTTTAAACAAATTTAATCTCAACATCCTGGTGATTTTATTTTTACCACAATTGATTTCATATGTTTTTCTGTTCCATTAAGATCCAGGCGTTGTGTTTGCGACAGGCAAATACAAGATCAGAAGCCCTTTGTCATTATTTATGTCTGCAGAACAAATCATTTGCATTTTCGTGACTTTCTTATAGGTTACTACAAGCTGACTGTTTAACTGAATAATAAATCTTTTATAAACTCTGTTAGACTTTATTTTCTGATTTCAAGCAATTTGAAACTTCAATTTGCAGGGAGTAAATCTTTTAGGAAACATATTTCTCAAGTTGCGGAAAGAAAAATAATGGACACCCGTGAAAGAATTGTTGAAGGTTGCACTGTCAGGACACATTGTTTATCTACAGCACATGTATGATCAATGTGTTTGGTTTATTTTAACTTTAAGACATTATGCTTTTCGAAGTTAAAACTTGGTGTTCTGGACACTTTTGGTGCTGCGGTTACATCGAGTATGTGCACTTCCAGAGCCGTTCCTGGTTTTGTTGCACCTCCAGAGTGTTCCGAAGACGTGTTGCGTGACTATGTACGTATACATAGGACTTTTCAGTCAATTTTTACTTGATGCAGCGCGTCACATGCAAGCAAACAGATGTAAACACAGTGGCTGTTTTAAACATGCAACCTGGCTGATTCAACAAAGAAATGCAAAAAGGAAAAAACTTTGGAAGACAACACTTGAAAAGGAAAAGAGAAAAGACCGAAGAAGAGACAAGACGAGAGTAAAGACAAGTTTTCTGTAGACTGTCTTTAAGTCATATAGTTCATATATTCAGGTTGTTCAGAGCATAAAGTTGGATTTATGGGTCAATGACAATAAATATTTAATTGTACAAAGAGCCCATCTGATTTCTGATGTTCCTTTTGTTTAGCTGTCTTTCCGAAAGGAGAAACCGCTAACTCATAGACTAATCCGACATGTTGATGTGGTGCTGCTCCATCCTGCTGCGCCGCCATTACTGAGGTGGCAAGTCCTAATTACCTACTTCCACACATGGCCAGCAGCCAAGGGTATACATTTACTGATAAGGGTATCTTTTCTGAAGATCTTGGGACAGAGAGTAGAAGATAAATAACTTGCTGTTACGGCAAAAGGAAACATGATTCTGTTAACAACAAAATCAGTAAAGTAAGTGAACACTTGTCAGTGTGGCACTAAGTTCTTTGCATCCATGTTGTGATCAAACAGGTAATGTTTGTTATACTGGTTTAATGCTAATGGGCAATGAGACAAGGGTTGCAGTGTTGCTGAGAGTAAATGACTAACTTGGGAGATATTGTGAAATGTAACTTTACTTGATCCTGTCAGGACAAAGTTAACAGCCTTTGCAAACGTTTGACTATTTGACTGATAAACTTTTGCGAACTTATTGTTTGGTTTTTTTGTTCTATTTCCAGGTGTGGATTGTCAGTTATTTAAAGCAGGTGTTCCCCCTTGATGTAAACACACTGCCATCAGAGGACAAACTGTATCAACCTGAACCTCTCAGTGTCACATAGGCCGACACGGATAGCAGGAAGCTCGGTTAGGAAAAGCCTTTTATTTCCAATCACTTTTTTTAAACTTGTGGTGTTTGTCAATTTTAGTTTCTATAGAATAAAGTCCAATACAGGTTTAGTTTTTATAAAAACAACTTGTAATCATTTTGCAGCTCCAGAAGTAGTTTGACTACCATGAAGTTGGTCTCAGGCTGAGTAGCAACATTGGTTAAGCATGTGGCAAATACTGACAATGAATAGGAAAATATGGAATAAAAAGGTAAACCTACTTCAGTTTGTTAGACACAGCACCTTAATTCTTAAGCAAAGCATTAATGCCAGCTTTTGATTACACCTTTGTGTGTCTATAAGAGCTATATTGTGTCTTGTGCATTTGTTAGGAGCATCATTTATGCACATCCACTGAAATCATTGCTGTGTGGAAGATGCAACATCTCGAAGCAAACACACCAGATTTTCATGCACTTTAGGCCTCAAATACCATTCCTGATGATGAATGCTTTAATTGCCACAGTCTTAACTTTTTTCACTGTATATTTCCTGCAAATCTGGAAGTAGGGTTGGAGTTTGCTAAAAATGTCCCACAAAAGAATCTTCTGGTAATGGTTGCTAACAGATCCAACAAGATCCACAATCAGGCAACAAAGATCTTTAGTGCTGCATTTATCACCCTCTTCCTGTCAGCCTCAGAGCAGCTGGCGTGCCACACTGTGATGACATCGGTCAGCAGGCTCAGTTGTGGAGTGGTAGAAGTTAACCAGCGGCTGTGTGCAGATGTTTCTTTCCAAGCACCTTCAGCAAGTTTAGATGCTGCTGGGCTGTCTTGACACATGCTGTGATGTTCACAGTCCAGGAGAGGTCTGTAGATAGTAAGACAGCATGGAAGTTAAAGGACTGGACTCTCTCCACATTTGCCATTGATTTATAATGGGGTGGGGGAAGCTTTATTGTGCCTAAAATCCAAGATGAGTTCCTTGGATCATTGCAAGATTTTCATTGAACACAATTTACCATGTTTCAAGACCTACTCTATATAGGCTGCATAATTCCCCCCTCTGATCAACCCAACCACCGTTGTGTCATCTGAGATTTGACAGTGATCTTTTCTTGGTTGTGGACAACAGTCGGATGTGTGGAGGCAGGAAAACAATGGGCTCAGCACACAGCCTCGAGAGTCAGTGCTGAGAGTGCAGGAGGAAAAGTAGGGACCAAGTCTTGCACTCTGGGGCCGATTGACCAAAGAATTTCTTTGTCCAGGTGGAAGTTAGGTGGTCTAATTGACAGAAATTTCTAAAAAGAGTAGAGTGTACTATTACAGTAACTTATGTGACAGATACAGTGAAGTCATTTTTAGAGCTGCCATCAAACACACTTACTATTTCATCGTTTGTGAACATATCAACGGATGCAGTGTAAAAGCAACTTGCACCCAGTTCTTATGTGAATAATTTGGCTGTTTTTTGGGTACAACACAAGTTTACATGTGATACATGCTGCTGATACTGTATCTTTTTTGAAGTGTAATTGGGTCATTTTTCTGTGTTGAGTCCAGGTTTCTGGCTGGCAGAGGCTTCATGTTGCTGAGCCAACGACATGAGGTTTTTTTTTCACCATCACAAAAGCTAAAGCGATGAACGTACAGGACACTGTGTGCTTCTGACACTGTGCATTGTTTCCCCACGAGACTTGTCACACTCTGTTGTTCATGGGATCCAGGTCCATGGCTATTTTGTGAGGCTGGCCAGGACTGCGTAGTGTTAAGGGGGAAAGGCTGCAGGATTTGGACAGAGGGAGGCATCGGAGGAATGGTGTGTGTAGTCAGGATGAGAGGGAGGCAGCAGGGAGCTGAGCAGTCGGTTTGTTCCTGTTCCATCTGTGGGCTGCAGTCCAGAGCCTGGACAGAGGATGAAAGATGATGGAGAGAAAGGGATGATCGGGAGGAAAGGATCAGGAGTCAGAAAAGACAGAGTGGATACAAGTAGTAATAGGCAGAGGTGAGGACTTCCAGAAGACTTGATGTCTTTATGACAATGAGAGACCACATTTGGGAAAGACTGCAAAGGGGAAGGCAAGGCTGGGAGAAGAAAATGTCACTAGGACAATGCTAGCAGCGGGGGGGTTCATGTCCAGTCAGACTAACACCGACAGGCTAAACAAGATTCAGTGATGCCTGACAAGAGCAATTAATAATTAAAGCAGGGGCTGGTTGTCACACAGTTAGCGTGGTTGACTATCCTACTGTTCTGGCCTTCCATCTCCTTTTCTCTTTAGTCACAATTTTATCATCTTTTCACTGCTCTTATCTTCTGTCTGTGTTGCTCTCTCCCCCTTTTTCTCTGTGTAATTTTGGCACTTACATATGTTCATACCCCACCCCTGGCCCCAACCTTGCCCTCAATCATTCTATCCATCACCTATCCACTCAGTCTGTCTTTCTCTAATCCATCTCTTGCACTCTCACCCCCACCACCACCCTTCGACAGTTTACGCAAAACCGCAGCCGTCGCTATCAGGTGTCGACGAGTTGCCTCACTTGGTATTCATGGGTGAGATTATTTGGAAATGTGTGCGAGTTATAGGGGGGTGGAACGGGTGTGTGTGTGTGATGGTTGGGGGTAGAGGGTGTACAGGGTGTACACGAAGCATCATTACCATATCAAAGACATGCTAGGCTTTTCTGTCCTAATGGTAATTACACTGCCCACAATTGGCACTCACTGCTCGGATCACAACAAGGAAAAAAAAAAAAAAAAAAAAAAGAGAGAAAAAATGGATTGAGGGATGAAGAGGGATATTAAAGGGAAGTGAAGGGGGGGGGGCGGGGGAGGCGTTCAATTGGCTTGGGCTTTCAGGTTATGTTAATACTGCTCATCTATTTAATTAGTGGCTGCCGTTGGGCTTTGTTTACATCTGACGTGCCCCTTCTGGAAGCGACGGGAAACAAGGGGAAGAATAGTGAGGATGAGTGAGAATGAGCAAGTATCAGGAGTTAGAACAAGAGGGTAGTTTAATCTGGAGCTAGGTGGTGGGATGGGGGGACCTGAATGGAGTGTGACTTTGTCCTTTAGGCTGTAAATGAGCTGCTGGGTGGACCTTGTATCGGCCTGCCTGCTCTGTGATTTTAACTGAGACGGTTTTTCTGTCGGACTGATTACCTGACTGCATAAGGGCCAAATTCGTTCATCTAAAACCTTTATTGTTGAGCTGTTGGTTGTTGAGACGTATGGATATGAATGAGAAAAAAACCTTGCATATGTAGTCTTTCTCACTTTCATACATTGAACGATTTATGACTAACTGTCTGATTTTCTGCAGGGCAAATGGCTTTATTATGCATAAAACAAAGTGCTTTCAACACCTGTCTGTGGTCTTCATAAAATTTGAACAAGTTTTTCTAACTTCGAAACTTCTGAACTAACAGGTTTTTCTGACATTTCGTTTCTCAACATCTTGATTTAATTTTTTCATACAATACACTGCAATCATTTTCATATGTACAAATGATTGCTCTAAAAGCCATGGTAATAGCTGGTCTTTCATTAGCCTAACAACCATGACCAGAAGCTTCTTTGAGGTATAAAACCTGTATGATGTAGCATCTTTTATATTTTTTTAAATATAGTTTTGTAAAGTGCCTGTGAGTTCTTAGTCTTACCTATAGTATGCGGCAGTCAGAGCTTATTCAACAAAGTCCCTCTCACATTACGATTTTTTCATTAAATTGCGAGTGGCTGTGTTGCGCCTTATGATTGCATTCAATGTCATTAGTGAATTTATTCTGTTGATCAATGCTAGCTTACTGCTGAGGATTACTTTTGGAATGATTAAAATACTATTCTGCATTTAATCTTTAGTATTTTGGGAATGTTTACACACAGCTGATCATGGCAGGATATTTTGGGTAGTCACGATGCAATAAAGACGAGTAAACAACTGTCTGATTTAAAAGTAATGAGTGGAAAACTCACAACATTCCTTTGAAACCACTTGACTTCTGAGGTTTGATCTTCTGTGGCCTCTTTGTGAGTAGCAGCTCGATTAGTTACCAAGTCAGAACTAATTTTCCAAAGTATGAACACACAGACCACTGTTTACTGCAGGTAAGACGCTGATTGCTCAGAAGTTACAGCAACCCCGATTCAAAAACAAACACAAAAAACCCAGACAATAGCCTTCAGTTGAACAGTAAACATGGTCACTAATGGAATAAAAGTTCAACTCAAAGATAGACTTAGGCATAATTCTATCATTCATTTGTCAGAGGACTTGAGTTGCGTTGCTCAATGTGATTCCCTGTATAGATGCACTGATACAAGGATGGGAGATACTATTGTTATATATATTATATATATATATATATATATATATATATATATATATATGAAGGAAAGGTTGATACGTATTATTGCTTTACAATGACATGTTCCATGTAATTTACTGTATCGTTGAAGCACATATTGATTAGATGTGTTGCTCAAATAGCACAGGAAATGGAAAGCAGTGCCATTTCTTCCCATCCATGCTTTTACCCTTCAGATTAATCTAAGAGCAACAGAACATTTTGGTTTAATGTCAGCATTAACATCTCACTCATTTTTTTATACACGTAAGTCGCAATGTAAATCTTACTAGGTTGGCCGTGCCGACCTTAACAACACGTCTAAAGTGCGCATACGCTGTAATCAGTAGGCCTACATAAGGAATGATTTTGTTTGACATGTTATCTATCTTTTAATTAATTTAATTTTAGATGGATAAATAACAGTACTGTCTACATTTTCTTCTCCTCATAGTAACACACATTATGATATGATATTTCCAGAGACAAGACTGTTCTAGTCAAAACTGATAACTTAAATAGTCTGACGGATTGTTGCCTAATGTGTGTTTTTTTTCTCATTAGGACATAAAAAAAACAAAAACAAAAATAATTTTCTCTCAATTTTCTGTTTGTCTCTGTTTCCATTAACATTAAAGTGGCTCTATTATGCACATTTTAGTCTAATTTATTTTAATATGCAAATCCAGAAAGACTAATCAGGCATTTTTCATAAACCCTTTTATTCATTTTGCATTGACCCTCTCAGATCAGCCTCTGCCAGAAACAAGCCAACACAGAAAGCTCTGCCCTATGTCCTGCCTGCGAGCTGCGTCTGATTGGTCAACCACTAGGAGCAGTTATACTGAGCACTGACAGTGGGTGTGGTTTTCTTCGTGTAAACATGCACAACCTAGAAAAGATGACCAATCACGGAGTCCCTTCCCCGGGACATCACTGAAATTTCAAAGTCGAAAAAAAACCTCTAAAACCAATCATTTCCGTCGCCATGGAAACCGAACGTCGAGCGTGCTGGAAAAATCAAACATGCATTTAGGTGATTAAAAAACAGCACCACTCACATGTCTGATGAGTATTCAACACTATAACAATGTAGAAAGCTCAGAAAACAAGATATAGCAACCCTTTCAGCACAACAAAGTCCAAAATGGTGTTAGGGACACCCACTCAAGGTGAGGGAGAAAAACTGTTTTCCTCTTTCTCACTGACAACACTTATACAGCTAGACCTTAAATAACCCCCGCCACACGCGTCACAAAAAGCGTTATCCAACCCCCTAGTGGTTGGGGGAAATTGTAAACAAAATTTACAATTGCTCCTCCAAGTATATTTTATGACAAAATGCTAATTTTATGCCATTTCTGTTCCCATTAGAAGTTGTTATACCCTACAAATGTATGTTTTACCAAGAAGAATTACACCATAGCTTTGGTTATTTCACGCTTGACCAACCTTATCTTCCTTTCACTGACCCAGTTATAGATTTTTAGCGCCGAAGCTGATGTTTGTCATATATTTACTGAACGACAATGGGAATGGATAACTTTGAACCGAACACTGTTCTTTCAGTAGTCAAATCAGAGCTTGGTTGTTCCATTTTATGTGTGTTTGTGATTTTGTTTCATGCTGTTTGGCTTGAAAATAAAAAGATTTTTGGAACAGTGTTTCTGCATGCAATTTACCTATGCATATGAGTCTTTCCACCTGAATGCACACATTTCTGTCAAGTCTTTGTAATTTGAATGTGTTTTGGCTCCAGAATATATCTGTGTATCTGTATCCACTTTTTTAACGGCCGCTGTGATAGGTATTGTAATAGAAGCTATTTTATGGCACTCTCAGGAGAAAGTGAACAGGGAAATTAAGGGGAAATGAGGGAGAAACAAGGATTTTTGCCTCTGTTAGAATAAGCGATCGCATCTCTTCAGCCAATAGTTCATGGTTGGTGCAGCTGTTTCTCTGGTAAATAAGCATTTCATCAACCTACAAATAAGGGACTCAACAAATGGAACAATAGGATCAATATTATTAAGTTCATATTCACCAGTGGAAGTTTGCATACCATTCTCATAAAGATTAAACCTTAAAGTTATTTGAATACTTGAAAGAATTGAAAGAAAAATCAATGTTTTCTCAGCATTTCATTCACAAAGGTGGAACAGTGTGATCATACTCAAGATTTTCCAAAGCACCACCTTTGTTGGAGCGGTGACTGGTGCTTAAGTCAGCTGGTAAAGACTTTCTACTTTGCCAAAATAAGTGCTTTTGGAGGAGTAAAGGACTGTTTGAGCATGAAGAAAAACAAGAAAAGAGAAGACACAATGTTAGAATTGGCACATTTAGTAAGATTTGCAGGAGTTGCATGCTAGAGGCCTCTGACACCGCTGCTGTCTGCAAGAATTCAACCTACACATCAGCTGTATGTAAGCTGCCTTGCTGCTTAACACTGAAAACAAGATACCAAAGACTGCATTAGCTGGGCTGCTGAGAAGAGGGCAAGAGAAGAGTGATAGCTTGTGCTCAAGGAGAGAAGAAACAGGGAGACAAGTCGGAACAGCCAACATGCTATCACACTGTTTTTAATAACAGTGTAGCAGCGACCTGAGGCCTCCACGTCCACGCAACGGCTGTGCAATGTCTGCTCGGCGTCTGTGCCACACACAAAAGGGCTCCAGTCCAAAAGTCAAAGCCATGCTGCTCTGTCTGTCAGCTCCAGGCTGCAGAGAGGCAGAGGCAGCTGAATACCTCTGTCTAACTTGCATGTATTGAACTGGGGAATTAGTGTTTAAAACTCTCTTCATCTGTGTAAATCTATAAAAGGCTTTGCTGCTTTTAACTCATGGCCATACTAATGCCTTATTCTGAAGATTACATATGAAAATTTAACAGTGTTAAAAAAAAAAGAAGGTAGAAATACCCAAATTTTGTTAATTGCTGTAAAAAAAAGTATTTTTAATGGACCAGCATTCATGCCATTTCTCTGTCCTATTTGTTGTTTAATTATTAGTAGAAATATCACGTCATACATTAAATGTTATAATTTCTCTTAAAACCAAATCCAAACTAGCCTTGTCCAAAGCAAGGAGAGAACAGGCAGCCATGCTAATGCTAATACTGAAAGAAATGCTTGCTGAGCAGGACCTACTAAGGAATAACAGTGAGGGGTTCTGTTCAACGAGTCGGTTTGGACATGCAGACATGATTTACTGTGGCGAGTCAGTCTGTTGTATTACAGCAAAACAGATGTCACAGATACTGTGTGAACAGGGATCTCTGTGCTTTTCCACTGATCCTGTTAATTATGACAAAAATCATAATCAGAAACATTTTGGCTAGGTTGAGAGCATGACTGTTAAATAATTATCATATATATATGTTGGCTTAGTTGGTTAAATAATAGATTTTCATGCGCTTTGAATATTATTTAGTAGATGAAGATGAGAAGACATGTAAAAAAGTCATATGGTCTGCTCCACATGAAAAATGTATTCCATCATGTGAGTAACCACTGTTCCACTCTAACTGCCTCCCCCACCGACAGGAGACTATGGGCGGCTGACCCCGATGTGCCTATCGGGGTATGAGTGGATGTGTGTGTGTGAATGTGCCATGTAGTGTAAAGCGCTTTGAGTGGTCGATATGACTGGAAAAGTGCAATATAAGTAGAAGTCCATTTAGCGTATGGGTGTGAAAAGAGGCCCATCCATGGACACTGATGGTGGACTGACGACTCCTTCTCTGCACTTCATCGATAAACCGTAAGGAAGACAGACTCGTGACTGAAAAGAGAATGTCTCTACTCTGAATCATTCTTCCACACTCCCTTTCACTTCATCTACTTCCATCTTGTTGACCAAAGGCTCTCTTCTTGTCGCACTGGCTTAAGCTGAGCTAAAACAGTTTGAGTTTGGGCTTTTAGGGAGGGGGTGAAAGATCAACACTGTACAGGGAAGGGGTTTGCTGGATTTACACAAGATGTAAACCATTGAGAAACAGAGTGCAGCACAATAATCCTTTTATCTGGATTATCTTGTTTTCAAAATCAAAAGCATACTAAACCTTCCTTTACACTGGAGCACATGTTACCATGGTAACTGTACACAGCAAAGATGGCAGCAGCTGTGGCCTCAATATGTTTAGAGGACACAAAAATTAAAAAATGAGCCTTAAATTTCATGCATCAAAAATAGATTCATGTTTATCCTGTGACTCAAAATTCCTAAAAAAAAAAAAAAAATCAGTGCAAAATGAAAAGGCTAAAATTCAAACAAACAAACAAAAAAAAAACAATAAGGAGATTTTGATCCAGGTTAGCACTCCTTGTTTATTGTGAGCAGCTTTCAAACGTGACAACTGTCCTTTTTCTTATTTTTTTACGTTTGTCATATTGGACAATCTGATATTGTTGTAGTTGAGTGAAGCAGCAAGGAAAAAATAATAATTATCAAACAAAATATGTATGGTTTTAAACAGTTGTGGCTATGAAAACATGAAAGCACTATGAAGTCTTTGGTTTTATGTTGATTTCAGAATTTACAAATGTACCATAAATGCATCACATGCTCTTACAATTCAACAGTTTATCCAACACGTTGCTATATTTAACACTTAATGTTATGTCTGGAAAAAGTTGCCAAGTAGCCAACAATGTGGAGATACCCCCCCCCCAAAAAAATCCTGAACTCAATGTCTCACTTATAAATATGGTGTAAAATGTGTCTGTTGTGCGTTTTTTCTTTGGAGAAAGAAACACCCACTGGCACAACATAAGTGTGGCAACCTATCTAATAAGTTCAAACCATATTTATATGAAAAGCAAAGTCTGGTTTCATGTATAACTTAGTTACAGAAAAATCAGCATAAATTAAGAAGTGAACACAAAACCCTGCTCTAATTTGAGGGCTGAAGTCTGTTGCAGTTTCAAAGCAACACACTCAACACAAAGAGCCTCTCGTCTTCAGAGGTGAGATGTGACACTTCTCTGAAAGCATCTGCTGGCGAAATAACTAACTCGGATAAATGGTCATTTAATGATGACCCAGACGTTTCTAATATTCAAGCCTGTTTGTCGACTGCTTGGTTTTGGAATGGTGCAAGTGGTATTTTGTGAGGCTGATACGGGTTAACTGTCCATCTCCCACACTGATATAGTGAGCAGCTTGTTCTGTACTTGCTACTTTTTTTCTTTTTTTTTTTTTTTAAAAAAGAAAAAGGGAAATATATTAATTCGGATTACATCCAGAAAGACTTTTATACCAGTTGAAATATTTCCTAATGCAATATCCATAAAGATAAAATGGTTAACGAGGACAGTCATACCATGTTTTCTTTAAAGCAGAAGCAAACTTTTCATTTCAATCTCCCCCCAATTTATTTTCAGTGTGAACCACTTGGTTCTTTGGTGATTAAGTGAGGCCCAGTAGGCGGCGTACTAAGAGCAAGCAGCGTATTCTTGGCCTCCACCTTCCTCCCTCCCACCCTCCCTCTGGACGTCTCTCCCTCCACTCCTTTCCCTCACTTCTTCCTCCTCTCCTCACAGTGTATCAAGTGCATCATCCTCTCACACCTCGCTTTGCCCTCGAGAACAGCGCCTCGCTTCGCACACGTGCACAGACACTCTGTGCACATGCACGCCATCGCTTCGTAAGTGAGATAAGGAACTTGCAACACCAAAGGGTCCGGATTCTGCCACCCTGCTACCTCACTTGGACCACATGGCCCTCGGGTGCAGAGAGGAGTGAGAGAACGGAGAGAGGAGTGGGAACAGAGTAGGAGGGGTGAAAAAGAGTACTTAGAAGCAGAAAAAGGAAATATGGTGAAGATGTAGAGTATGAAGAGATGGAAGTAGAAGAGAGACAGATGGGGCCGCAGAGAGTGAAAGAAAAAGGCAGAGGGAGAAAGAACGATTTTAAAAAGGAAAAAAAAAAAAGAAAAAAAATCGCAAGGGAGCAGCAGCAGTGCCAGCAAAGAGGGACTGTTGTTTTTAGTGCATGTTGTTGGTTGGCTTGCCACCAGTTAGCATGAGGCAGATGCAACCGGGAGCGCTCAGTAATTATTGCAGTGAACCACCCTGAGAGCACATGTGCTTTCTGCTTGTTAATCTTCACAGAGATTCAACGTAGACAGTCTGGTTTTCAACATTTTACCCATGTTACAGCAGATAAACTAAGGAAAAGAAGTGCAGCACATTGTGTATCAAAAGTGTTGCTTTGCTGAGACTCCTCTGTGTTTTACTTTGGTAAAAAGAAATTCAATTTGGATGACAACTTCTGCCGTCTTTTTACTCTTATTTATTTGCAACCATCATATCTACGTACATTGCGGTATATAGTCTGACTGGTGAGCTTAGTGTTGTTTCTTATCGTGTCAAGTTTGGGGGCTCTCGCGCTCCTTTTCAACAGGTGTTTGCGGATCCTACAGTCGGAGAGCCGGTTCCTGCAAACTCCTGATAAGCTTCCATACTCACAACTCACCCAGTTTGTGATAGAATCTGCATATGCTTGCAATCACCAGCTTCAGCCAAGTGACAGAAGTATTCCCTTGGCGAGTTGCAGAGATAAGTTATCTCCATCAGCTATGCTTCTCTGCACTTTGAATATCGTGTTTGGTTGCATTTGGACTCACTTTACATAGAGCAGAGTGAAAGTCGCATTGGTCAAACTGTGCTTAATGTACTCAAGCACAGTGTATTTAAGAACTCATCAGATTAACTTATGCTAAAAAAAAAAAATCAGTACTGTCGCCCAGTACAAGAAATCAACATATGAATTACATGCTAAGAAGTCTTTACAATTTATGCATTGAGGTAATATAAAGATGCACATGATCAGACTTTGGTTCAGCATAACCAAAAAAGCTGAAGGGCATTTTTAGATGTTAGGATGCAATTACTCGGCCAGGGCGACTGCCGGACACGTGCTGCAGGGGGTTTTCCATCACATGCCTTCACAGCCGTGCTGCTAACAATCCCTATTGTAGGAATAGCAACACTGCCCACTCTTATAAATGACTAACAATAAAACTTAAAAACAAAAACAAAAAACATAAGATGAGCTGTCTGGCTGGGGGGCCAGACATGTCAGTTGGCAATGTGTGAGCTACCATTTCACAGCTTCTGAGTACTTTTTCTTTTAAACCAGTTGGATAAAAGCTATGAAAAGTTATGTTTTTTTTTTTAAAAAAAAGGACTGCTGGTCCATATGTAATGAGTTTAATTTTCTGTCTAATCTCAAGCTTCTTTTTAAGTGTTTTAGTAGCTAAGAAATAATTGCCCTGCCTATTGCCGACAGGCTTCTGTGCTGTACAAGCTGGGTTTTCAGCTGCTTGGAATTAAGATATGTTTCTTAACTACACTTTTACTGCTGGTCTATCCTCCATATATTCTACATGAGCAATATATGAAAATGGAAGCACATAGTAGGTAAGCTAGGGTCTGATATTGCCATTTCTGACTTACATCTGTGCAAAGGTTGTCACTAAAACAGTGTTTTGAAGAGGGACATGTCTGATGTCTCATGTGTACTCTGAACAATGTACAGTTTGTTCATTGAATGATGAGTCAATGGCCACAAAAAAAGAAAAATAAAGAGGTGCAACCTCCAGGGCAGGGTGAGTACAGAGAAAAATACTTTACATTCACGTAGTAAAAGTTCAAAATGCAAACCACCAACTCTGTCAGATGCTGACAGTTAAAAAGCTAAAAGAAAAGTTTCCAAAGCCAAGATCTAATGTAAAACATTCACTGACACAATAATTAATTTACTAATTGCAACAGTGTTCTGCTGTTGGAAAAAAAAAAGGCTGAAATTATCTTGAACAGTATGAAAGACTGAAATTACTTCTCAGAAGACCCATTATTTATGTGCATTTGGCTTATCTAAAAGTAACCTCAAAACAAGACAAAACAGGGCTGTTGGTCAAAGCAGAAGCTTCTAAAGACAACAAGCACAGTTAATCCATATTTTTAGACATAAATTTTCCTATTAGTGAGAGATTAGTGTGAATCCAAACGTCGCTATCAATATATAGAACATGAAGAGTTGTTATTTACAATCACACACCTGCGCACACAGTACGGGGTAGTTTGAAGGTCAATGTTTTGCTTATAGACACGCTGATGATTGAACCATGGACTTGGCACCAGAAAGATTATCTGAATACTAATAATCAAATTAATTGACTGTCAACATTACTAGTGCTCGTCTTGCTGCAGATTTTTGCCTCAAACAAACCAAGCATGACAATATTTTGTCTATTGGCCAAGGACCGGAGGAAAGTTTGTATTTAAGTTGCTTTCATGGAATCTGGACGGCGGCCCTTATGCAGCAAAACAAAAGTCACAACACTTTTTCAAACGATCTCCCACTTGTCATCTGTAAGGACAGAAAACTGCTGACTTCCCGCAATGTGACTTCTACGCCGCTGCTCACTTCAGGTGATGTAAATTCCATTGCGGTGGTACCAAGAAGAAGAAAAAAAAAAAAAGCAATATCACTTCCGTTGTGGCTTCATGTGTTTTATTGTGGCTCATTGTGTTGTGGCTTTTGATTTGCTGTGACATTTCAGGGCCACTGTGAATCTATCGTCAAAGGAGACTTTAAGCTTTTGGATATAGTGAATACAGTTTTTTTTATATAACTTATCTTTCAGTCATGCTTAGTTATTTTGACAGAACTAACTTTCCGAACCCCATCCCTTTGCAAAGATAGTACTTTTTGCATAAGAAGGGGACCAAACCTGACAGATGATAGATGAATTAAATTGTAATATCTGTGACAAGGAAAGTTTATGAAGAGTAAAAATGGTGAAGGTGAACCAGATACGATTCATTCATTCATTATCCTAACCGCTTAATCCAATGATGGGTCACGGGGAAGCTGGAACCTATCCCAGCAGTTGTCGGGCAAAACAGATAAGATTGTTGTTGGAGCAAACCTAGATCAGCAAGTTATTCTACATGCATCTCTGTATCAGTTCTAAGCTTATTCAAGCTGGATTCCTGACTGTTACCACCTGTTCTGGTAAGATGTTCATTGTGGACTCCCAAACAAAATGTAGCAGTATAGTGTGAACTGGAACTGCAAAATATATTACATTTTTACTGTGCATCACAAACACACCCAGAGAAAGTTCTGCCTTAATGCATATGCTACAAATAGCTTATACAGGTGAAGAAGTGGAAATATGCATCCCAAGTAATGCGGATTAGCAACATGCGTCTATCTGCTGATGTTTTGCAAATTACATCATAATTGAAATATTTAACAATGACATTGCTTGCTTTCCTTATATGAAACCTTTGTGTGAACAGCCAAAAAATTGGTGTTTTAACAAAGTATAGTATCAAACCATTAGCATTATTATAATATGCATTAACAATCTGTCAGACATTAGCAACAAGTAGAAAATTGTGTTTTCAATATTTTTTTTGGATAGCTTATTTCTCACATGGTCAAGCAGAAGCAAACAAGACTGTACAGTATATGACAATGCATAGCACGTTGCACCACCATGCTTGAAAATGAGCAGGAAAAAGAATTCTTAATTTATCTGCCCTTATACAAAAAAAGTAACATGCCAATAAATGGTCTTTAAATTTTCTTAATGATACTTAATAAAAGAAAAAAAATTATTACTGATCTGCATAGCAGCCACCATATGTTGCAGGTCATTCAGTTCACAGATTTCTTACATTTAGCGGTTTGTGATCATTTCCACAAATTTTAATTTTACATACATATAATTATATACAAACTCACACTTACATGTACATAAATGTATACACATACATGGATGTACATGTATAACGCACACAAAAAACACACTATATCTAATAATTTGCATGTGACAGCATTCAACCAACAAGTAATAATAAGTTCAAAGTCAACTCATAATAAAAAGACACCAAACATTTGTTATACCTCCAGGGTTCATTTTTCCATTTGACATTGTCAAAAGTCACATACATGCTTTACCAAGGTATGGTTGTTAGGCAGTACTGTACCACTGCAGTACTGCCCCTGCCTAGTTTGTGTCCACGCGAACACATAAGATGCCAATTCCAATGCATCCCTCTGAAATGAAAACCCTAATGTCTTTAAAATCAAAAGTAGCTTTAATTGCCTTCTTCTAACCAAATAAATTCATGACTAAATACAGATGAAAACCTTTTATACATATTAATTAACAAGCATAGCAATATAATAAAGGCACCAACATATAAAATGATGTGATTATTACAAGTGTGACTTAAACGCATTTCATTTTACTTTTGGAAGAGACTTCTGACTGTACTAATTGCAAAGAATTCCAACAGCTTGTGTATTTCCAAGAAAATCCTACAAAGCTGCACTTAAAATGGAAAAAGTTGTGCTGTTGCTTAAGTCACTGTATTCAACTTTTAACCGTATTAAAGGGAAGTTTTTGGATTTTGACATTGACTTTGGGTCAGCTGTTATCCAAACATGACATGACATGATAATAAGCAGAACTACTGCTTGCTCTATTTAGCCTCTTGTACTCACTAAGTCTTAGTAATGGAGTAGCTGCAAAGACATTCTCCTGTACGAGCTGCCCCTCTTGCTCTACAGCCTTCTCCTCCCTCCCCCACTCCTGGTTTCCTCCTGTGTACTCTGTAGTTTGACCTCTTGTAAGTACCATGTAATCTTTGCTGTCGGACTAATACTCAAGTCTTCCTACGCAGGTCACCAGTAGCTTTCCATCTTGAACACATCTGCTGAGATAGTTGGTGTCCCTCACAACCCCTCCTTCTCTTCCGCCCCTTCACACACACATGTACACTGAAAGGCACACTCCCCTAGCTCAGCATGGGTGGTTAATGTTTAGCACAGCAAGTCTTGTTGTACTTGAAAACAAATCACTGCAGTGTGGCTTAATAATGTAATGAGTCTTTTAAGCCGCACAGACAAGTTTATCCGCTCCGGTACAAACACAGGAACTGATTTCATTACATCTCCTCCCTCCTCCTCCTCCAAGTGTTATTTTTTTTTGTTGTGTTATCAGTGTGGTAATTTCTAAATAGGTCAATCCAGAAAGGAGGCTTCGTAGTTGACATTATGTGGAGTCAAGCCCAAAACATGAACAGCAAGGGCGAAGGATGACAATTTATCTTCATTAATCCTTCATTTACGATATCAGCCTTTTTCTTTTTAAATTTGCTGTTAAAGTCATGGGATCGCATTAAATCTGAAGTTTGACACATGAAACCAACCTTGAAATAATCGACTATGAAAAATCTGATGATTAATTCACCAGCTTTGATACTGTGCTTTGCATTTGTGAATCCCTTTTCAAACCACAAAGCGCTGATGAAAGAGTGGCCTTGCATAAAAGAATACTGCAAGAACAAAACTTGATTTTAATCTGTTCAAGTGGATTTATGCTATGTGTGAACCATAACTTAAAAACACAAAATAGAAGCTGACTGTTCATATTCAAACCTTGCTCAGTATCTTAGTAGGGGATGCGCCTTCTGTCGTGACCAATCACAAAAGCTCCACTATCATCAAGTCTGTCAAAAGCACACCAATCACATGCCTGGCACGGGCACCCACCTCCTTGCCCTCTGCCCGATGTGCCATGCTGGGTAGTAGTATGTAACAGTAGTGATGACGAACCTCAATGTATGCAGCGCTGACAAGGTGGGGGGCCGTGTTCAAGACGAGACCTGTGAAGGGCATTCGGTCAAATCCTCGATCACCATCTGGTTTTCTGTATTCACAGCCAAGGCCAGGCCAAACTGGAGCCCTGCTGCCCTGTTTTAAAGAGGTTTCAGTGGAAGATATCTGCTGGGCATCTCCATATACTTTTATCAGATACTACGTCCTGGGTTTGACTGTGTCCTCCCTTTCACACTCAGTCATCAGTATGAGCCCTCAGCTTTGTACCAGTCATTGGGGTGGATGTGTTGCGTTGACTCAGGACTGGGCTACTTCTCCCACAGGAAGATACCGAGCGAGGTTTCAAGAGAACGTTAGGTTACTATTACAGAGCCAGTTCTCTGAAAACTGAGTGACGTTTCTAACTATACTCTGCCCTTCTTGCATAGACACATAGAAGAAATATATTTTTGAATTCAGGCCATGGGGCTGAACGCACTTATAAATGAGATTGGTCTGTTTTTGACCGACTTGGTGGTAATGGAGCTTCTGTGATTGGTCATGTCAGAGGGTGCTTTCCATAGTTAGACATCTGACTCAGGTTACCATTGTAATCCCAGTTCTCTGAAAACTAACATTTTCTTGTTGTAACACATCTCTTCACATCGATTCATTCCTTCTCTTCTATTCACCTGTTTGTAAAAACGTAGCCCAAATATGTGCCATTGCATCCGTTTTGGTCATGGCTGTGGACTTGTTGGGTCTTGCATTAAATGCTGAAAAGAATTCTTTGGGGGTGGTAATGGTGCAGGTCAGGGGCTCATTGCTGTCTGCGTTTCATTACATAAAGACAGCTTGTGTAAGAGATACAGCATTGTCTGTTGTAGAGAACATGGTAGAGGTCATTCTCAATCAGCCTCTTTTGTCACTGATAGCCCAAGCTTAATTTTTCTTGGTAGAACTCGCCGCATCTGAATTCCAGCTATACCTCATGAGGGTTAACCTCTCTATAAGTGCAGCGATTTGCTACCTGAACAAAGAAGGTCTGGCCATTGTGAAACTGAGACAGCTTTTACCGTGGCACCCTACCAGTAATTGAGTTCCTTTGCCAGTCATGCGTAGGGTCAGTTTGCCTCCAGATGGGAGCTGGGAGGGGGGACTCAGGACCATTGAAATCCAGAAAGCCGATTGTATTGTGGAGGTTCTATTTGGGAGAGGTAGGGACAATGGTGTGCAAGGCCTATGTGGTTTATAATAGACTAGCAATGCAATCATTATCTGTCCAAGGACTCCAGAAAGGAGCTTTTAGAGCAGATGCTTCCCTAACTCAAGGTTTGAACACTCAGAAAGTCAGAAATAAAGACACAGAGCTGCCTGAAGCTGAAAGCACTTTTAGGGAATATTCTTCCATGTGGATATATCATGTTCTTCTCCTCATGGCCATTTCATTTTTCTTCATCCTTTTCCCTGCTCTGTTTTCAGTTGAGTCTCTTCTTTTAGGCTACTCTAAACTCTATTCCCCTCACAATATTCTCCTAATCATGATTTCCCCTCAGTGCTACGCTCACTTTACACCGCCTGCTTCTCTTCCCTCTGCCGGCTTGTTCAGTAATGATCCTCGCTCCCTGTGACGACTGGAATCCTTTTGTGCCGTCTGACACGTTTTATGTTTGAAAGGGAACAGAGGGCATTTTTACAATGGCCTTTTATGCCCTGTGAGAAATATATGAGTCTTTTGGTGCGCCTAATGAAGGCGCTTTCATGTCCCCCACCAGTGGAAGTGTATAGAGATGGATTGTCCAGGGCCCACACAGAGACCAGTGTAGTCTGCACCACATTGTGTCGGCCCCGAGTCTCAAAGTATTGATCTAACTGGGGAGTGAAGAATAAGAGAGGGAGCTAAAATAAGAGAAAAGAACAATCTTTGGTTTTAGTTTTCACCAGTTTCCGCTCTCACTATGATGTTGGGACAGGAGAGCAGGAAAGGTGAGTCTGTGCTGACAAGCCACGCTCCGCCCCCACCGCTCTTGCCGCTTCGCCAACACGACCATCATCATTATCAAGGTGACCATTACTCCCCTCTTGTTTCAAAGACAGTCATTACAGCCCCTAAGAACAGAGGCAGGGTCAGGGAGAAAGATAAGCAGAGACAGAAAATAAGGAGGGGCGGACAGATGAGAAAAGAGAGAAGAGGAAGACGAGGAGGGAGAAGGGGTGTGATGAAGAATTATGATGAGGAAAAAAAGTGTGATTGGGGAAGGGAGAGAGATGAAAGATGGAAGTATGTGTGGGAATAAGTGAAATAATTATGGAAGCACTTCACCAAGGGCATACTGTTCTGTGCAGAAAGTAGCTTCTTGAACACACACACAAGTTGCACAGATACACTCGTGTCAGCCATTGTCAGCTCTTGTCAGCTCTTGGGTGAGGGCAGCGTGAGCTTGTAAGGGTCTTGCTGTTCTGCCGGGGGTCATGGGATATGAAGCCTTGTCGTACATTTAATTGTATCTTTATAATCAGATTAATTAGCAGACGTGTGCTTGTCAGGGGCAGTCTTCTACACACACATACACACACAAACCACAACACCTACCATCCTACACCAGCACTGGAAAGGTTTGGACCCAGGCATATTGTTATAGCCTTGTCTACACACAGTATATATTCAAGCATTTTCAAGTATGCCTTTTTTTTGAGCTGTACAGTAAAACCCTGGACAGACATCTTCGTCAACAGTAGGGAACAGAATTACTTTAAGCATTTAACATCTAAGGCTGTGCGTGTAACACAAGAGCTCTAAGTTCAATGGTAAAACAAGAAAAGGATTTTTTTTTTTCTTTCTTCAAGAGTACAAGCGGGAGCTGGGTAAATAATTCATTTCCTTTGGCTCAGGGCACGTTCTATTGTCACTGGCTAACAAGCACAAGGACAAGCGGCCGGCGGGCCTCTTATTGCTTGTGAATGTCGGAGAGAAGAGAAGAGGCAGAGCAAGAGGAAGAGGGGAAGCATGGTAATGCACTCTTTGATCCTCCCTCGTTAGCCCTTGGTGAGCTTCCTATGCTTACCACCGCCCAGAGAGATGGTCAGCAAAGTGTGTATGCCTATACATTTGTGTGTATGTGTGTATTTTTTAGAAAAAGTACAGTAAAGACACTTCCTCTCTCTAATGTAGCCCAGGTGGAGGTGCTTGCTCCAACGGAACCAAGAATTCAAAAACAGACTTTGACTCTTCAAGTGTGATATAGTGCTCACATTTGGCTAACAGTAATCTGGCTAAAGTCTATCAAATTCTACATACAGTTATCACTTCCATGTCAGACCACGTTGCCTCTTCTGTTAAATGTGCAAAGGCAGCAAAGGCAATTTCTGATGTACTCTTCAATGGTTGTTTACAGATCATTTTTATCAAAGGAGACAGCTGGAGAAGAGATGCATTTTGATTGGTATAAAGCAAACTGTTGTCTTATCTCAAAACTGTCAGCTTCTTACAAATGTCATTTTCATGGAATGAAGAGTTGGCTTTTCTTCACCAGCCTAAGGAGACCTGAACTTAACGTTGTCATTTTAGTCAGCGTAGATGTGTAGCCATATTAGTTTGCAGTTTGTTTTCAGCTGTGAGCTTTTTGAACTTTTCTTGTGGTGTATAAAGGGTTTAAACATCAATTAAAAACTTGATTATCTATTAAACCATAAAGTACTTGTAATTTGTATGAAGAATGCTGTGCAGTGTGACAGACTGGCGACCTGTCCAGGGTGTACCCTGCTTCTCGCCCAATGATTACTGCAATGGGCTCCAGCTTTTCTGTGACCCTTCATTGGACCAAGCGGTTGAGAAAATAAATGAATGAATATATTGTGCAGTTGCACATACATAACCCTTTCCTCTACTGTGCTACTGACTCTAATCCCCAGTTTCCACTGGGACTGTGTGCGGCGCATTCCGCCTGAGCTGCTTTTTTATTCCAACTTACATAGCGCCAATTTACCCTGGGTGCGTGTCAGATGCTGAGCACCCGTGGGTGCAGTCTGAATAACTGGATCAGCAAGATAACAAAATCACACATTCTTTAATTAGGTATATTGCTTTATGGCTCTTTTCAGACATCTTACCCAACTGAATGGGTAGTATGCGCAGAATAGAATATATTTTTATGTTAATGAGTATGTAAAACTCACTATCCACTCCCAAAACTGCTGACATATCGGTGTATCCCTCTTCTTTCTGCTGTTTAAAAGGACGTGTGGTTTTGACTAAAATCTTCTTATTCACCACTCATATGATAAATGTTTCATCTTCAACGATGGAAAAACAAAGCAAAACAAAACAAAACCCTTAGAGCCCCCTGACTGACCGCCTTCCAACCTGAGTCACTGATAATGACATCATGATTACAGAGTTCAGTGATTGCAAACCTGCACGGAGGATTTTATTTTGAAATTTATTTACCAGATGTTTTACACTGATGGCGTGTCTTCCTTTCAGGGTTCATCTGAACTGCCGAAATCGACGAGTTGTAAATCACACCATTGACTTAAAAGGATGCGATTAGGTCTTGAGGCCACGGCACAGACGGAATGCGTTACTTAAACACACACACACACACACACACACACACACACACACACACACACACACACACACACACACACACACACACACACACACTCAAGGGAAACTGGGTTTCACTCCTCTGCCAGGAATCATTTTATGACACTTTACAAATTTAAAAAAAAAAGGATTCTCGATGTATCTTTTTACCTGATGCTAAAGAGATGCTAAATGCTAAACTAGCTTAACCGTGTCTGGGTGTCACATTTGGCATGATGGTCACCTGACTGAGAAAAAAATTAGATTTCTGAGACCTCAATCTGTCCATTATGGGTCATTGTACTTTGCCTCTGTTTCTCTCTCTCTCTTTCCATCATTGTTTTTTGGGGGTGGGAGGAAGCCTAAGTCTGCAAGGAGACAAGGTCCAGGCTAATGGCAGGAAGTCTTTAAAGTTTGTAGACACCACATTTCATCTGAGCAAAGAGGGGGCCCCCTGGCCACAGACCCCTGCTTTGATCCTCTCCCACTTTGTTTTTCTGCGAGCCTCTGTCTCAGAAAACAGCCAGGGCAAAGCTGTTTGTTAATTAACACATTTATTTTTGCACGTGTCCAGAAAGGCTACGCTCAGTCGAAGCACAGATACATGAACTGCACGTAAACAAGCGCATTAACGTGGTCACACAACACACGTCCAACTAACAGGGACACCCATAAAAAGTGTTTACACACACACAATAGCTTACAGGCACAAATGTTTCACAGCTTCTCTGTCTCATTCACTTTATCTTTTACTGGTGCAAATCATCTCCTTGGCAATTTCATCAATGTGATACCAATCTGCTGAATTAGATGTGCTCTGCAGGTGTATTATATTTGATTTCATGTCATGCTTCAGTCAAGATGAATAACATTTTCTTTCATGCTGTTAAAGTTGCTTTTTAACTCCTGTTAGCTGCAGCTCACTTTTAATTCATTCATTCATTTTTATAAGAAGTTCAAGGGTTTAGGAAACACATTCTCTACGTTGAGCACGTTATAATTGGTTTAATAAATTAACAAATTTACAAAACAATGTTTATGAATTTGTTTTTAAATGCCAGTGTCATGTTAGTGATTGCTGCAAAATCTTGCCATGCCATAGAACAGCTTCAACGGTTACTTATCTTAAGGAATTCATATGCAACATGACAGCGACCTCTGGGAAAAGTAACAACAGTGGAGTCAAGAGTTGGAGAGATAATGTTTCTGTCCTCAAAATACCTGCTGAGTAAAATGTCAGTGGTTTGACAGATCAATAACACCGAGCAGCATCCTCATCTATCTGACCTCACACTGCTGTCCTGTGTCCTCCACATCTGAATGTGTCACAAGGTAAAACCCGCAAAGTGACAATTTAACACAGTTTTAAAACTTTTTTTTAAGACCACCAAGATGAGAAAGTCCTCCCAGATTTCATTACATTTTCCTACTATGATATTTGATTATATATATATATATATATATATATATATATATATATATATATATATATGTATATCAGCACAGACTTTTCCATTACTGTGCATTCACATTACACGCTAGATTCATAATAATAAGAGGTACAATGTGTTCCAGAGAACTTACGACTTCTTAAAAGTCATTAGTAAAGATCTGATTCAGTCCCACATGGTTCTGCTTTTATTTCCAGTTTCCAACTGAAGGCGACAAAACAGCTGAAGCCAGTCCTCACATCACTGCTTGGTAACAAATCAACAAATAGAGAAAAAAAGAGTTTCCTTAAAGCCCATACTGATACTCTCATTGCATATTCCATCATTTACTAGATGTTATTGATGTGATAGACATGTTTTGCTTATTGAATGAGGGGACAATAATCAAACATATGGTTGTTACTATTTCCAAATGTAATTTCCTTTAGTAGCATTAAACATCATGGTAAACCATGTCCTGATTACAATACTGTGTTTTCCACAGAACTCTGAGTCACACTTCTCTATTGTTTTATATTTCGAAACTGTTCTTGTTGATTCACATCCTAAACAACATAATAGTGAAATAACAATTTGGAGATGAATTAAACAATGCCATGAGGCTGTGCGATGATCGGTGAAAACTGCCTTCATTGAAAGTGATTTCCTCTTTGGCTTGTTAGAGGAGATCTACATAAATGTTTCTCCCTATCATTATACTGAAGCAGTGCTCTGCCCCGCTACAGAGACAAAAATGAGACAAAAATATGAGTTTATTAAATTCTCACAGGCAAGTTAAGATGGAAACAGTCAAATTTGTCCTTCTCCAGTGAAGCACAGAGACCACCATGTCCAGTACAGGAACACACACAGCTAAACAAGATGAATTAACTGTCATTATAGTAATATTTGAGCTGTATTACAGTCTAAAACACATCCAGTTTTCCTTGTAGGTTTTAAAACATGTCACCTGAGATCTGAATTTTAAGAATGACTTTAATCAGGGCATTTAAAAATTTGACATTTTTTGTTTTAAATTGTTATTTTTTTTATACCACAGCATTTAAGTCATTAATGGTTTGGACATGCAACATGACTTCACAGCTTAGTGCAGCTGTCGCATGATGTTGGAATTATGGAGTGAGTTCCCTGTTACTCCTGCAGAGTTCATGAATACATGATTCAGCAGATCTCATGTTAAGGTAGCAGAGATTTAGAAGGCCTGTATTAAGCACAGTCTGGCTTCCTGACATCAGTCATTACTACACGTAATTCTTTGCACTTTAAACAATGATATATTGCTTTTTATATATTGTATTGTTATCAAAAAAGACTTCTTAATTACTTTAAATAGTTTGTCTTTTTAGTAAAAGCTGAAATTTATCTAAAAGGCCAAAGAAGTCACATTCATTGTGGCTTCAGTTCACGGTCTTCAGTCTAATCTTCTCTGAAATTAAGTGGGATACACTTACATTAACTTCACATTAATGCTCAATACATCCCCGTAGCTTTAAACACAAATAAGTACCATCTAAACCCAGCTTCATGTAGCATGGTTAGGATGGGAAAAGATTTTCTATAAGTTGCACCAAATTATGGTGCAATTAATCAGCCACCTGGGACTGTTTCTATCAATGTTAAGTAATAACTCCTAAATTCAATAAAAGTCAACTCTCTCAGCCAGAGAGCAATGTTTTATCTAAGTCGGAGTTGTCTCTGCAGCCTCTCCTCTCATTTGCTGTGTGTGTGTGTCTGTGTGTGTTTGAGTTTATGTCAAGCTAGTGGAGAGGTATGAGCCTAATGGCAGCTGCATTCAAACATTTTTATTAGCTTTTCACATGCCTCTGCTGGGCTCCAGCCATCGTTTCAGAGCTACTTGCTTTAGCATGACACACACACCCACTCTCACACACAGACACACACTCTCTCTTGCCATACCTCTGTCAAGCAACCGTACCCTCCGACACACAGACACACACACTCACAGGTCTCTAAGTGAGACAGGGCCGTGGGTAATTTGCTGTAGTGGAGCAGAGTGGCACCAAAAGCCTGCTGGGTAATTGAGAGGTTAGGGGACGGAGTGAAGCTGACTGCCCTCTGCGTTTGTGTGTGCAGGAAAAAGTGTGTGTATGTGTGTGTAAGCACAGGCCCCTGCTCTCTCTCATTATGCTGCGGCTCCTGCCTGCCTGTCATTGTCTGAACACAGCGCCCACAGAAAGCAACAGTAATGCACAGTGACACACTGCGTGTGTGCTTGCCTGACTGTATGTGTGTGCATGTGTGATGTGCAATGAGACATCATGTCCTCTGAAAAATAACAGCATCCTCACCCTGCTTGCCTTTCTCCTACACATGTGTCCAAATGCAAACACACATCAACATGCACATTTATCATGCCACCAGTTGAACACTGCATGCAGTCAAATGGCAAACACACCCCACCCCTCCTCCTACCCTTACTTATTTCCTCACTCTGCACTTTAACTGGGTGTACAGCGTGTACATGGCCACCGTCCAGAGAAGTGCTTGTATGTATGTAATTGAACATTTTTATACAATATTATTGCACTGCAAAACATTTGCTCTAATCTGTAAAATACTCTAAACTGGGAATTTTGGTAAAACAAGGACAAAACAAGGTTCTTCTTTGAGCAACTCCCGTTTTATTTTTTTTACATTTCGGCTTGGGACCACATGACTGTGGTGTGGTTAACAGTAGATCCTCTCAACCAGCCAAGACACACAACTGTCTGTGTTTACATATGCCTGTATGGGCTTCCTCCTACATGAAAAAAAATATAGTGTGCTAGATGAACTGGTAAAGCTAAAGTCACCATAGTTATAGGGGTAGCGGGGTATGTATCATTTACTATGTTGGTGTGGTGATGGACTGGTTCATGAAGTGGTGGTAGCTATATAAATGCAAAGCATCATCATTAAATAATCATAAAACTAATCAAACAAAATGCAAATTGAAAAACATTTTAAGCATATTAACAATATTAAAAATGTTTTTCTTTATCATTAAACAAGATTTATTAACTAAGTTTATTTCATTCTGTCATCTGAGTATTGAAAGTATAACATTTATGTGTACCAGTAAATACACAATGACTAATGGAAAAACTGTTCCTAGCATTACTTTAGTTTTAAATGATATTGTATAAAATAAGTATTGTTATGGAATGAAATCCAAAAGACCATAACTATATATATGTGTATATATATATGGATGTGTGTGTGTGTGTAAGTATGTGTGTGTGTGTATGTATGTGTATGTGTATACATATATATATATATATATATATATATATATATATATATATATATATATATATATATGTGTGTGTGTGTGTGTGTGTGTGTGTGTGTGTGTGTCTCTATATACATATGTATGTAGGTGGATATTTATGTGCATATACGTGTATGCATTGATCTCTTTCTCTTGTTTTCTCTGTTTTCTTTTCTGTTCTCTTTCTGTCTCTCTTATGTCCTCTCTGGTCAGGTCCAGCAGCATAAACTTGGTAATACGAACAATTATCCAAAACAAATAGAAAAATAAAATAAGAATCCAGAAATACAAGGGGATCAATGCATCTATAAAAGTTCCCCTTGGCAAAATAAATTTGCTCCGCAGAACACAGCATTCAGAACATCAGTCTGCCTGCTTAAATGCTGGACAAGACAAAAAAAAAAAAAAAAAAAAAAAAAAAAAAGGAAAAAAAAAAAAAGAAAAGACCATAACTAATCTCCATTGCAGTGAATAGGAGGCAATCACCTAGACATTACAGACATCCCTCATCTTCACCGCATCAGGACAAATCCGTGTGCATGGCTAGATACTGTGTTTTACTGGAGATATTGCAAGTGAGAAAAATGTTGCAACTTTGGTGAACATGTCCTTGCTATGGACTTCTGTGGAATTGTTTTTATCGCAGTTTATTCATTCAGCCATGCTCTCTCTTCTTCCCATCTCCTCTTCTACCTCTGCTTCTGTGGTTGAGATCAATACAGTGTCTTCTTTCCTCAATAACTGTCACTCACAATTTCTTCAGACAAACCTTTAGATTATGCATGCATGAAGAGTTTGAATACAGCCTGGCCTGGTTTAGATGCAATCCCCTGCGACAACCATATGTTGTAGGGTTGTTCCCAGTGACCTGCAGCAGGACAGAGCTGCGTATAATAATGCAGGGTTGCATTTAGCATTCGAGAACAAGTTTTCCCCTCAAGTTTTAAAGTTAGATTACACCATTACAAGACAGCTGAAGGCAAGCACAAATAAAACTTTATTTTATTTGCCACTTGATTAACCAAGTGGCAAATCAGGAATTCTGTTAACTGAGTTAATGGTTCGGAGTTTTTGGCATCATTAAGCTGGAGGTTTTGTTAATAAACTTGATTAGATCAATTTTAATGTGAAGTCTAGACACTCAAACATTTGTAAAAAGTAGTATTTGCTGGGCGGATAAAGACTTCTCCTTATTTTTCTTACCTTTTATAAATCAGCCAAAGAGAGCATGAATACTTGCAGCTCATCTCAGCTGATGGTTGTTTGCAAAAAAAAAAAAAAGAGCAACAAGTTTACTATGCTTTCGGTTTCATGTGAAAGTCACCGTTCACAATGTGAAGACAAGACATTGATTGACTAATAAATGTAGAACTGCAAAGAAAATCTGTGGGTTTGTCAAGTAACCCTTCATCATTGTGACAAGTTCTTTTAAACTCATCAATTGCAGACCAGAAAGCAACATATGGTCAGTTTTTTACATTATTATAAAGGTTGTTTTTTTTTTTAAAGAAAAAAAATAAACTTCTTTACACGAGTCTGCATGTGAGTTTTCTCTTTGTCTTCATTAGTTTTACCTTTGTGATGCCAGCAGCTCACTTTCAATCTCTTTCTTCCCTCTGCTCTCTCTCTGCTGCTCCTCTACTCTCTTTACCCTAATTGACACTGACATCAAATCAATAATTTCACTTTTTTTTGTCCTTTTGTCAGTTTATGGTTCCTTGCTCAGATGGCATTGGCTGAATAAGGAAGAACTATTAAAATTGAAGGAGTGTCCCTTGTTACTAGGAAAAAAGGGAATAAGAGTGGGGGGGGGGGGGCAAGGCTAAGAGGACAGGAATGAAAGATACTAGGAGATATACAAAGACGTGTCTCAGCTGTATTGTCTGAAGTGTTTGTGCTAAATGTGTGGCAAATACATACACACAAACACAAAAGTACACTTTATCATCAGACCTTCACTCATGCACACATGTAAAAGGCCTTTAATCTTCAGATATTTCAGTGTGCACGTACCAGAGCTGGCTCTTCTCTCTTATTGATGTTGTCATGCAGTAATGTTAAAGTGTGTTTGGTGAGCCACGTCAAAGCACAGTTCGAGAAGCCTTTTTCCCATCATAACCAAGTCCTCATCAGTCAGAATATCCAGATTACTGCATGCTTCTCTCTTACGTCAGCTAGAAAGCTCAAAAATGTAACTGTTATTATTTCCATTTAATTTATTGATTATTCGCTATGCAAGAGCAGTTAAACACCTCAGATAACTTACCAAAGTGCTCCACAAAGTGATCTGAGTACAGCAGAAAACAGAATGTAAAACATGATCTGTTGGGACCAGAAGAGCCAGCCAGAGGCCAATAAATAAACTTCAAGTCATAAAGTTACACAGCCAGGCCTCAAAAGACACGTTGGCGTGAAGGACGAAGAAACCTGTAGCGTTGATCCTAAAACTCTGATGAAATTTGCACTTACATTAATGAAAAATGTTATAAACCTAATATTTAAAGGCTTGACCAATAATTATAATACAGTAATGTGTAAAACTATAGTAAAATACAATATACAAGGGAAACAATAAAGTCCTGACTGATAATAATATAACATTTTCACTAAAATCTCATTACATCACAGGAAAATTGATAAAAAACAGTTGTGTTATTATCTGTAATTATTCCTAAAATAATTAGGCTATGTAGAAGAAATGTGACATGATTATCCTCAATGCAAAGTGGTGCTAACTCTTCTTTATTAGGAAATAAATTACTGAGGGTGTGAGAAGTATTAAGTAATTAAGTTAAAGCAGTGGTTTTCTGGGTTTTATTGTTAAGCCTGCAGTATAAAACCATTGCCATCAGTAGGATGGGTTCATTTTGAAGTAGTTAATGTTACTAACTTTAGTATACAAAATAGAAATGAACAAGAAGAATAAAATCATTTTAAGAAGCCACAGTTCTGTTCTGTTACTATAAATCCCGTAGGCACATGAACACAAAACAAAAGTTCAGGCTGAGAAGATTATTTATTCTATTGACTAATATTAATATCTTCATTTTAATGGCAAACCATCAGAAAAGTCTTTTTTTTGTAGTCAGTGTGGTTCCTCTTTCACAATCACCACGTTTAAAAAAAAAAAAAAAAAACTACTACAATTATCACTTATAACTGCAAAACTGACATGATATGGCAGTATCTGCTGTTTTCCTGACAGCAAATGGGGAAGTTTGTTAACAAAAGACATGCCACAGCTACAGGGTACTGCCTTAAACAGACACAACCAACATATATGCAGATGGGCTACATTTAGACACATTTACAAACACATTAAGGCAAAACGAGAAGCATTCTGGCCACAAATAGAAGGAAGTCAGCGTGTAAGATGATCCTAATAAATGTATACAAGTAAAAATCACACATGACAGCCAGTAGATCTGGATTATAGTACTTGAAGGGAGACACAAACAGAAACAGGCATCTGAGCGGGGTAAGGGGAAGGAAGTGCTTAGGCTCATGACAGGGTGCTGTACAGGCTTTATGTTTTGAGTTCACGATAAATCCTGTGAATAGCTTTGTTTCTTAACGTACTTACCATTATACCAGAAATGTATGCATTTCCCTTCTGTTTCCTTGGACCTTGATTCGGTATTGAAAATATCTTCTTGCATATACAACAAACGTTCCAGAAGCGAGCAACACTCACAGTACTACAATGGAATATTTGGAGTGACGTTAAATGAACAACCAAACTGGTTCCATGTGGAAGGCAGACTTTTATGTTCATAACTCTTTTTTTTTTTGTTAAATAACAACTCACAATAAAAGAAAACCCGACATTGCAAACACAATGGTCCCTGATTAAGATCTAATGTGATTTCACACTACTTGGCTTGGCACAGAGATTTAATTTATTGCCGCTGGACTTGGAGAAATATCTATGGTGGGCACAGTGGTGTAAAAATGGGTGGGGAGAGTGTGAAAGGAGGGGGAGAAAGGGGTGGGTGTATTTGGGGAAGGGGGGGTTGTAGATTGTTGGAGCTGAGGCGACTCCTGTCAAGAACAGTATCGGCACAAGTGTAGGGGTCTGTGTTTATGCTGTCGCTCTGTCTGGAGAAATTAGTCATATCCCTTTCTGGAGACTGAGAAGCAACAAGACAGATGGAGAGAGAGGAAAGAGGAGTGTGCATGTGTGTGTGTGTGTGTGTGTGTGTGTGTGTGTGTGTGTGAGTCTACTCTACGAAGCATGGCTTTGGTTCTGGACTGAGCAACACGAGATGATGAAATTTAATTGCTCTGCCTTTTTATGTGCTGTCCAGGTCAGATCCACACACAGTGACCAAACACAATGTACATACATTTATGTAATCAGCCACACACACACACACACACACAGACACATTTGTGGATCTGGGAGCGCTCCCACACACTCACACTTTTGTTGCAAATTCATAGGCCAGACAGCAGCCAGTGGGAATTCTGTGCCCAGTGAAATCAATATAAATGTACACAGTCTTAGACACATGGGACAGGAGTATAGAGTGTGTGTGTCTACATATATGTGTGTGCTACTGGTTGATCCGGGGAAAATGGCTTTTGTTGAGTCCCCTGTGCTATGTAACATTACAGAGTAATTACAGAGTGTGTGCTTTGTTTAGGGGATGTCTAATTATGCTGTTTGGGTTGTGCGGGGCCCTGGGGTGTCCCTGTGTGTGTCTACTTGTGTATATCTGTCAGAAGATGCTAATTGTGGAGGTGATGTTAGTGGTACAACAGTCATCAGACACAGAAATAAAGATCGAGCCAGAGGGAAGACAAATCAGAGATCCACTTTGGCCTTTCTTCTAATCTTTCACACCTCTCTGCCCATTGCTTTTGTCTGTCATAAAAGCTCTTCCAACTGTTTTCAAAGTAGACTGCATGCGATGCAATTCCCTTAAAATTAGCTTGTATTCTTAATTAATGTACAGCATTAAATAAATCTGCTCCGACTGAGAATGACACTGCTTTATGTACTCACCAGACAAATAAGATGGAAGCTGGTTCTGAACTGTGGATTGCTGGAGCATCTTTTGTATGAACATACAGCCTTTACATTTTATGGACACAACCAAAATATAGTATTCATGGAAATATATTTTTGTGTAATTGGCACTGTAAATTTGAACATAATTTCCAAAAATGTCAAATAATGTTTGTGGGTGACATTGACTCACTTCGGTGCTTGGCAATCCAACAGATACATCTCTCCATCTGCAGTTTTTATAAAGTGAAACAGCTTTTTTGCCCTTTTCCCAGTCACGTGCCCCCTATCGACGGCTAATTTGACATCCATCTTGCATCTAGAAAAAGATGATCTTATAATGGCTCTTGTTTTTTCCATTTCGCTCTTTTAATCATTTCACATTTCTTTGCTGAATGAGCTCATTTAAATAGCCAGTGTGTTTGTATCTGTTTTCTTATGTTTGAAGCAAAACTCTGCAGTGCCAGATGAAAATGTTGTATGGTGCAGTTTCTCAGCTTCAGAGCGGCTCCAGAAATGTTTGATGGATGTCACTGTGTCATCAAACATAAAGAAAGTTAGTCATGAGTCTTTAAAACTTATCTTTGTGTGCAAATGAGGTCCAAAATCAAACTTGTGTTTTGGGAGGTGTTTTATGAAATTACTTTGCTAGTTTCCTCAATTTATTAGAACATTCTCTTCTTATTTTGAGAGATAATAAATGCCTGCATTAAGATGTCAAACTCGGGTTCTCGAGGACCACTGTTCTTTAGATTTGGGATGTTTCCCTGCTTTATCACACCTGACTGAAATTAATGGCTTAAATGCTGCTGGATCACTACTTCTTTCCAATACATCTGTCTATACAGCATATACTGATTCTTATTTATTTTTGTTTCTTGAATAAAGTTCTGAGGGTTGAAGTTTTCCCACTTCAGAGAAAACTTAGAGCGCGATTCCTTTTCTAGAAGTAAGCTCAATCGACAAATATTTGCATTGTACATTTCTTTTAGTAGAGCATAGTTTTAGACCTTTTTTTTTATTACAACACATATCTGGGGTCACATGAAAACAACAGCTAGCTCTCAGAAAATGTTCTGATTTTTAAGTATTTTAAAACAGAAAAAAACTCTTTTGAAAATGCTGATATATGTGTTAGCGTACTTATCAGTGTTCACTTTTAGCCTAATTTTAATCTTTCATATGGACCTATTGTCTTCAAGGCGTCGTAATGTTGAATTAACTGTGTAATCAGTCACACCAGGCTTTTCGATTCCTCAATGCTTCACGTGATTTTTTTCCCAAGAGTTTTTTCACCTGCCATGTGTTTCTTCGATGTTGACGTGACTAATTCATTTAGAAACACTAATATAAATTAGATTTCATGAGGATTTTATTACTGACAATAACTGCCGATTTGAAAAGGGAAAAGTCCCACAGATGGTTTCAGAAATAGATTTTAATCACTTGCACATAATATAGAGGCACTTATTCCGTATTTATTGATGTAAAGGTGAGGAGCTTTTTTCACATACATTTTGATTATGAAATTTAGAACAAAATACAAGAATGATGAAAACTGTTGCTTTTAGTGATGTAAAGCTTAATGACTGTGGGTGAAGGCAGGAAAGATAAGGTGTGCAGTGCAAATGAATTAAGAAAAGAAAAAAAACACACCGCGTTAGGATAGGAAGACTGTAACACAGAGTACTGCACAAGTTTAACAAATAGAGAAATACTGCCTACATGTTTGCAAAAGGATTGCATTGATCTTGTGGTCGAGGATATTGTTTTCTCATCCTCTTTAGATGGTTAGTCCTCTGCATGAACTTTATCATGTGGAGGACTAAACAGAAAGGACATTAATTTAGATGTTTGTTTTGAGTGTCCTAGAGAGGGGAACATAATGGCAGTATGTTGTTTATTGAATGATTTACTTTCTGTAAAATGTTTGTGTTCGCTTGAAGGTCTGAACAAGGTCTTAGTTCTCTATATCTGGTGTTCCTATTGAGATCCATTAGCAATGCATCCTACCTACTCTGTCTAAAAAAAAAAAAAAAAAAAAAAAACAGCACAGAAAATGTCTCGTTTTTCTTTGTTTATAGAGTTCTAATTACCTTGGTTGGTTTAGACTTGTGAAAGAAAACTACTGATGCTGTATTTCAAAAGGAACCATTGGATTGAATAGCTGTTGGCCAGCGCTAAGAAGGGGTCAAGGTACCGAGATGCGTCCTTGTCTATACAACAATATTGTACCCTAATGTCACTGATGCATAATTGCCAACCACATTTGTTTAACTAAGTTATAGTTCAGAATAGCACTTTTGCACCCAATAGTACATTTGTTAGTCTTTATTTCATATAGTGTGCTCCTGGGCATTAATTTCTCCATATAATACAATAAAATGGATTTTCTTATTGTTTACATGATCATTTATTGAGTGCAGCATTATAGCTATAATCCATTTGAGATGAATGACGGAATAAATAAGATAGCAATGGAAACGTACATGGACTGAACTGAGCATGGGTAGCCAGTGGCACAATGCAAGTCTTGTATTTTATTGTTTGCGACTAGAGAATTGTACCTAAAAGGAACAATACATGTGATTCAAATTCATTTTTATAGATTCATAAAATGGTATGCTAGGCTTTGAGAAATCTTTATACTCCAATGCTCTTAATGAAACACCTCAAAGACATCTTTCCTCTTTCACATTTAGCATTTATTAAATGTGTTTGAAAGTGTGCACGCGTTTGTTTCCTTTGCCTTATATATTAAATCCTCATGTGAAGTCTTTGTGTCAACGGTTTATTTTAAATTGGTGTGCATCATTTGGTGTGAATGTGCTGTACTGTGGCAGGCCATACAAAGTGGTGAAGATGCAGTACAACATGCTGAGGAGAACTCTGTTGGTTTGATAAAGCAAGATTGGTCTTCAACATTGTGACCCACACAGATGATACGACTGCTGCTGCACACACAGTATGTCTGCATACAATGCATCGCTGTCTTTTGTGATGTTACTCTTTCCTGACATTTTAGTCCTGCTAATCAGTCACACCTTCTAAGTCTTGTTTTCTTCATGGATAGTGTTGCCTCCCCCCCCCAAAAAAACAGTAGATTATATCTGGGTTGCTTTTAGAACCTTCTTCTAAGTTGATCAGCGGATTAAAAAACGAAAACAAAAACAGCAACAAAGCCATCAGTATGGAAGCTGAGGCATCTCTCTCCCTGCCACATTTGCTAACCTGTCCGAGGGGATCCTGAAACGTTCACAGACCAACAGTCCCTCCAGCATTTTCTAGGCTCTCCTCTTGGTGGGATGTGCCCAGAATACTTCACCAGGGAGGTGTCCAGGAGGCATCCTCACCAGATGCCTGAGCCACTCATCTGGTTCATCTAAATGCAAAGGAGAGGCGACCCTACAGAGCCCATCCCAGATTACCAAGCTTTTCACCTTGTCTCTACAGGCGAGCCCAGCCACCATGTGGAGGATACTTGTTTCGGCCATTTGCATTTGTGATCTCGTTCTTTCAGTCACTACCCACAGCTTGTGACCATGGTTAAGGGTAGGAATGCAGATCAAGAGCTTGAGCTTTGCCTTCACAGTGAGTCAAGAGTTTTGCCTTTGGGCTCAGTTCCTTCTTCCCCATGACAGACCGAAGCAGAGTCGCACATCACTGCAGATGCCACAGTGATCCACCCCTCACTCACAGTTCTCGCAAAGCACATAATTTTGTTCGTAAGGTCCTCTTTGACAGTTAATGCGACACATTCAACACATCAGTTGAACAGAACTTTGCTTTCGTAGGGTGTACAAAAACAAATATGCGATCTGATAGGCATCTGAAGTGGGCGTATTTGATGTGGAAGAGCATGAAGCAGAAAGTTGTCACTTCTGCATTTCCACTGATATGAAAGGTTCAACAAGGTTGAATGGATAGTTTGAATAAACAACCACTTAAGGAGGTGAGAAAGCACAAAACTGTATGCAACACATGTAGCCCATAAAGTCACAGACACCCCTCCCACACTGATTCTTCAGACGACGCTTCTCTTGGAGAATGAAATAACCAGGTCAAGACGAACTTGCCACCTCGAGTTCTCGCTTTTCACAGAGTACGTAACACGTTTAACAATATGCAGCATCTACTTGTAATTTATGATCTCTGTTCATGATCAGGCTTGAGATGAATCTGCAAGAAATTTCACTATTTCAAATAATAAAGATGAGAATACTTGAACTAGTAAAATATCCTGTACATAAGTACTGTACTATTAATGCAAACTCATTCATATTCCATTGTTAAAACTACAAATTGTGAAACCGGAAAGATTGTCAACTGATCTCAGTTTTCATCTGAGAAAGCGTGAGAGAAATCCCATTCCATCACACTGAATTGCATGATGGAATGGGATTTCCATCTTGTCAGGATATTTCTAGTATTCACCATTTTTGTTTGGCAATTTCTTTAATTGTGTTGCTAAAATAGTCTAGATCTAGTGAAAAGTATCTTGTGTTTCCATTATAGTTTCTTTTAACAAAATAAGAGTTATATTTAGAAAATTTCAACAAACTACAACTGTGATTTGCTCTTGTTTCCATTGAATGGCGTTTAGCGTATGAATTGCAGTTCTTCTAAGTTACGTTGTTTCAGGATTTCCTACTTTCTGTGGAGGGTTTGCCACAACTTTTGAAAGACCTTCTCCCTCCACATTTTTCTGTTGTTTGCTCCAAGAAGTATGGCGGTAAAGATTTTCTCTTTCGCGATTTGCAAAAACATCCCCACCTCCACCTCCATCTATTTAGCACTATGTAGAACTGAAATAAAATAGTCACATGATCCCCCAACCTCTCATCTCGGGTTTATTGCAATATACTTCTATTCCATCAAGACTCAATAAATTACTCAATAAAGAACAGCCATAACTGACCATAACATCCTAAATTCGTTCTTGATGGTTTCATGAGAGGTGATTATATTTAAGGAGTTACAGAAGCCAAAGGATGTTTCATTTAGTGTCCCTCCGATATAAATCATTGCATTGAAAGTTTATTATGTTAATGAATTATTTTATACATACATATTATACATATTTTATACATACATATTATATACATACATATATATTATGTTTTAGATTTCCTTTTACAATACAGCATTGTAAAAGGAAAACATGACACTGGAATTGCTTGAGTTCTGAGCTTCCTACGAAAGTTTTATTATATTTTATCAAAGTGCAACTTCTGTATTAAAGTCAAGTCTATCTGTTTGGCTTGATAAAGTAGATTTATACTTTATATTGTTTGCAGTTTCTAGTGATGAGAGATTTAGTATAATTTTTTATATTCTTATATATTTTCTTTTCCACTCAGACAATTTCCACAAACGTCCAAGAACTTATTGACGTTTATGTTCTCCTCCAGTAGTGTCTTTGACTCTACTCACTTGTGAGCGGACGCAATCGCAATGTGGGATCACAGACCTAAACCTTATTATCTGTCTCCATTGTATCCTGTCTATAATTCAATCAATTGGCTCACATTTCGTCCAGTCAGATGCTTTCAGTCATGCAGCTGTGGAGGTCACTGTCTGTGTTTGTGTGTTAACTTATTTTCATTGGGAGTCTCCTCATGTCCCCGTTACTCTTGTCTATGAGGCCCTGTGTGCACAACTGTTAATTTGAATGTGTGTATGTGTGTGCCTCTGCTTCCTTGAGTTTATTAGTTGTGTGTGACAGTGTCTGTGTAGATTGTATGCAGGTGGTTAGAGTTAACCAGAAAAAAATGTTTACACTGAGTAATCAGGTTCACCCAATACAATAATAGTCAATAGAATTTTATTTTTACAGGTTCCTGTTTTTTTTAGTCCAGCACTTGCACCTCTGATTTTTTTTTTTTTTTTTTACATGATTCTGAAAACAAGTATTTTCGGATATTTTATATAAATAAAGACATTAAACAGCAACAACAACAACAAAAACAATTAGTCAGTTGAAAAGAGGGTAAAATCAGCACATGTGGAAATCTTAAGTTGCTTCTCTAGACAAAAGTGAAAAAACTAATCAGAATCACCCAAGCTTCATTTTCAGTATTCACATGACCTGAGTTAATCAATGAGCGATTGTTTTACTTTTTGTAAAAAGGGCTGATTGTGTCCAGTGTCCTTTTTACTACCATGGAGACAAGAGTGCTATTTAACAAGATCAAAATGCTGCAGTAAAGAAAATTAAAGCTCCAAGAGGCACAAACCGAGCTTGAAATCTTTGTTTTAACAGTTATGTTACAAAGATTTTTACATGATCAATCTGCAAAAATGCTTCCTGGAAAGTCAGCGCGAGAAATCTACCATGGTTGATGATGCCTGTTGCAAAGAAGAAAAAAGGCAAGGCGTGTGAAGAGGTTTAGGATGGCATGGAACAATCTAGAGTGGCTTTTTCAACCAAAGGGGGACAGAATTCAACTAAGGCAAGCCAAGACTGAAGTTTGACAAGTAATCCTTCCAGGACAAAGTTTATACAGACATATAAAAGCAAAATAAAATTCTAGAAGAACTGAATTCATCAAGTCAGTCAGTCATTATTACTGACATTATTTCAAACTATCCCTATAGACTTGTGACTCATTATCCTGAGGAATCCACTATATTCTTCATGTATAGATGTTTATACTGATTGTATGTATTTTTTTATTGTAATGTATTTTCATAACCTTCCACTTTTCATCCAGGGAATCAGCATCTTAAAGGGGTCTTGTTACATAACCAGGTTCTCTTTAGGTTTCTAAATAGTAAGGATTTATTCCCAGGGTATTCTTAATTCTACAGTAACCTAGGGTGTAGCAATATTAAAAGCATATGACCCAGAAATTGCAAGTAAAAGGAAATGAGGCTAAAAAAAAATTTCATTTTTAAGTATTTGGAAAGAAGAAATGGTGCACTGACCTTTACCCTATTCTAGTACAATTCCTAATCATACCAGACAAATTAGAAATGACCAGAAGTTGGAGTATACAGGATAATACTGATAAAGTGGTCCAGCTGGGAATGGAAACATCAGCCAAGCCCCATGATCATCAGTGAAGAGGTTAAAAAAAAAAAAAGCTTAACAACTAGCACTTTGATGACCACTTGAAACACTGATACTTTGAAAGTGAAGGCGTTGAGGTGATTCTTTTTGCAGAAACTTAGATTTTTCATAAATAAGCTTGAGCTTGTTCGTACTCCTTTTGAGCATGTTTCCAACACGACTGTTGTGTAGTTATTTAACATGTTTTAAACAAAATTAATCATTCATTGCGTGTGTGTCAATAGATTGGAAGTCTTCCTTGTCTCAGGCATAAGCTATAAAGGTAGGATTCATTTATAGATTCATATAGGGTGGCAACATCAATCTGAATAAGTTTAACTGATGAAGGAAAAGAGGTCTCTGAAAAACCTCCTCTATTCCATGTAGATCCCACTTCCTATGTTAAATATGTTAGAGACAGCCGAGCCAGCTGAGCTCTGATGTCATCTTGCCTTCCTCCTACGTTCACACCCTACAGCAGCTCACTTTTATGTGACACATGAACAAACAAATACGAGAAGTCTATGCTGACTACTTACTCCATGGCCACCATTCTGCAGTTTATTGCCATTTCCCTGATTCATATAAAGTGGATCCAACAGGTTTTTGTCAACCTCTTCACAATGACCCGTTGATTTTAGTGAGGTGTTTCAGAGCATGGGGAAAACAAAATCCTGCAGGGTAGTTGCCCCTGAGGGCTGAAGCTTGATACCTGTTGTGTATTACGCTGAAATTGTTACTCTATCATCCATAATTCTGAAACCTTATATATTATTTACTGCAACTGTCCAGTTTGACAAGACTTTCATTTCCTTTATAGGCTTATTGTGTGTTTGTTTACAAATATGTAAATTTAGGCTTAAAATTTGAGTTTTTATCTTTTTATTAACAATGTGATTTAGTCTAATCTTATCATTTTTATTATGTGCTATTTCGCTTTCAGGTGATTGTTAGTTAACTAATGCACGAATAATTTCCAGATGTCATTTTGAAGTATGGCAAACAGCATTAAGAGATACGTGCAAATATGTAACCTAGCTGATCACACAAAATGTCACTTTGGAAAGAAAAAAATTGTTTAGTGATGAAAATTAGTTTGAATTTTTCCCCCCCAACAAAGAGAACCTAAAAAGTCTGATAAAAAAAAAAAATCATCCCGCTATTTTAACTGAATACAATGTGAAATAACAGCATGGCCTGACTACAAAGGCAGCACTGTGTTAGCATCAGTAACAGAAGTTGCAGAACATGATGTGGTGTTTGATCACAAGAAGCCTTCGGCGGCGTGAGATGCTGTGCACAGGGAGGAAAACTGAGAGCATTGATTTCATTGTTGAGGAGCAAGGACTGAGTGTGATGTAGTGTGTGTGTGTGTGTGTATGTGTGTGTCTGAACTGTGTGGAACATTAAACTGCAGAAGCCCATTCAGACCATCTTTTCTCTGTCCTTCCATCAGGAGATAGCAGAGACATTGAACCGAGGCAACAAAAGCAGATTTCCATCAGACAGAGTCTCAGAGAGAAAGCTATTGTGCTGAAAGGGCCTTAATGGAAGCGCAGCTTTGAGCTGTATTCACACTAACTGTACTCTGGGGTCAGCAGAAGCACAAATGTGTACACTTACTTTTCTCATATAGTACCAAAAACACCTTGTTCTTAAGTTGGTGCTCTCATTTTGATAATGTTTTGGAAGTGAAAGAGGAGTTTGTGCCAAAATAGTTGCTCTGCAGTAAAGCACTTAAAACACTTTGTGTTCATCTCAGTCTAGAATCTTCTGTATAACGTGGTTTTCTCATTTAATGTATAACCAGTATATGTCATCACATACAGTTAGCAATGATGGACTGACATAATAAGAAAAAGGTAAACTGAGATAAAACTGAGATTAAAAAAAAAAAAAATCAAAAGCATATTTTCAGATGAAGGATTCTTGAGTGGAAATTATACCACATCGATAAGTTTGAAAATACTTTGCATTCTTTCACCCTGAGTTGCTTCGCACATAAAAGGCTGAGAATCCTCTTTGGTACTTTATGCTTTTGAACAGAACACAAACTCCTCCAGACAAAGCAAAGGTCTAAAATGATATGTTTTTTTTTTTTTTAACTGCACTGAAAAAGTAAACTGTTGTCCACATCTAATTTACTTCTGAAATAAAAAAAAAAACTTTAAAAGAAGAAAGGCTGAAGACACACAAAGAGGTAACATTTTGTTTGGGTTGAGGCTTGCTTTGTAAAGATGACCTCTTTTGAACCAGTTCAGGTATAACATACACACCCTTTCAGTGCTTGCTTTCTTCTTCCTTTTGAGGCTAATGTGATGTGAGGCTCAGCTGAAGCCACAGAAATCAGAAAAGAGAAAAGCACTATGGACTTAAGCACATGCGATACACAGAAAGTGTAGTAGTTGATATTTAATAGCTGTCAAACAGACTATTAACGCTTTCACCAAACTGCTCAGGTGCAAACGTTTTGTCTGTGGTTTTGGTGGTACTGAGCCTCTAACCACATGTGGACATGATATACACTCATCTGTTTAAGACCTGTCTCAGATTTGCAATCTGATACTGTATGTACTTTCTTTCTGTACGAATACAAAGAACAGTTAAAATGTGATTTTTCACAAATATAAAACTCTTAAAACGTTTGACTCATAAGTATTCATATGAAAGCAAATAAGTGTTTCAATGTAAAGATAAGGTGGAATATTGGCATCCTCACCAGAGAAAGGAGTCACACTTCATCTGGATGAACCAGACTGTTATTTATTGTGGCAGCCAGTCCAGTTGAGTGTGCAGGAAAATGCTTGTCTGTTTCTTGATGTTCCAAGGCCTTAAACAGAAGAAGATAGAGTTATTAATGTGCTTCATGTCAAGTGTCTGTTATACTGGCACAATAGTTTTACACCTCACTCTTATTTTATACCTCACAATTGGAATTTTGCAAATTTAGATGGACGCAACCACTGTCATGGTAGACTGTCCTTAATTAGTCTTCAGTATCAGATTAATAAGCAGCATTGCTATAAGTATTAGTGCCATAATGGCAAAACAGTCAACGTTAGGTCATCGCTATGAGTGATCTAAAACTCAATGCTGGTGTGGTCGCAGGAAATCAAGCGGCCAATATTTAGGATTTCACATCACACACACTGCTTACCACAAATAGCTACCAGGTTTTCACATGACCATATGCAGTCCAGCTACTTCCGTTGTGAAACATTCATCATGTTTCACAGTGAAACAATGAAATAAGCTGTCCTGCACAGTGAGTCATCTCTATCTGAAACGCTGCTGACTTTCCTGCCTAAACACCTCAGTCGGCATCCCCTCTCATTGGTCTCGTCCTCCTTTGCATTACTTCCAAACAGCTAACAGGCCTGCCGTGGATTACCCTCTCCCTGACTCCAAAAGTTTAAGGCAGATTTCCTTGTTAAATGTCAAATCTTTACAACATACACATAGATGCACACACAGTCCAAAGGTCTTCCAAAGGAAGTGCATACAAGTAATAGCAAAGTGTAGTCCCCTAATCACATCTTTCAATATTCTCCCCGAAAAGACTACACAACGGCTGTTCCCAAATCTGATTGGAGTTATTTGTAAGTCAGCCTAAATCTTGGAGAAGCTGCACACACAAATGGAACACGGCTTACTAATCCATTTGTAAGGCAATAGGCAGGCAAACAGGCATGGAAGAGCTTGCCAGAGTGTTATAATCACAACTAAAGATGATGAGCCCACTCCCATCCTCTACACTCCTCTACAGTACTGTGTGTATGTGCATGCATATCTGTGTGTGTTTGTGCATTTGCATGTCTGTCCTACATTGCCTCCCTTTACAAAACTGTGACAAGGGAGGGAGAAAATGAATCGGTATCGAGTGGATAATCTACAAAAGTACACTAGGAGCTTTTCCACCTTATGCAAGTCCCCTGCTCATTCATCTGTAGATACCACGCAATCTATGAAAACAACAACAAGCCAGCAAGATGAGTTTTGAAAAGGCTGTAATTGTAAGCAGGTTGGGGAATAAATTAGAATGATGACAAAATACAGAGATAAATCCAGCTTAAGAGAGATGTACGCCACTGTTGATTTGATTTCAGCTTTTCTCTCTATCCTGCTCTTTCTCCCTCCTTCATTCCTGATCTTTTTTAGTGGGGTGGAAAAATGGATTTTTGTCAGCGATTTGGCCCTGAAATAGCTTATTGTCTAAGACAGCCAGTGTGCGGTTACATTGTCAACATCACATGTGTCTGCGAACGCGCTCGCCTGTTTCCATGGGGAGTAATGGCTGTGGAAGTGTGTATTGGCTCTGCTGGCACAATACGCCACTGTGCTCATTGGTTTAAACGGATGTGTGTGTGTGTGTTTACAGTTTGTGTGTATGTGTTCTATAGAATCTCTTGTTGATATTTATAGATGGAAGAATTCTGGTGTGAAGAGGGAGGGCAGGAGGAATGTAGGGAACAAGAGGGGGATGGTCAGGGAGAGGAAAGGAAGTAGGAAAGAGGAAGGGAAGAAAGGAAGGATGATACATGCCAGTATAACTTTTGCCACCCTCAGTCTTTGTCTTTGTTTTAATTTTGCTTTTGTCTAAAAGGAAGGGAAAACAAGTTAAAACTTTAGGTCTATTAGTTATTGATGGAAATGAGTTTCTGTGAATAGTTTAGAAAAAGTTAAGTGCAGAGTAATCTTTATGATTTTCAACGTTATTTCCTGTTTTTCAATTGGGTCCCTTTTGACTCTGACTTTGTGCTGTCTGTTTGGCATCAGATACTATTAACTCAACATAAATCTGCTTTTACAACTGGCTGACATACATATTACATCTCTTTCTTTTCTTATTATTCTGTCCAGGGTGAACAAGTCAAGCGGTCGGAGCAGTTTCTGGATAATTTGTTCTTCTGGTTGTTGGTCAAGTAACTGGTAAGGCTCTGAATAAATGTTAATGTTTGTGTACACAGACTGCTGCTTTTAATTTAAAATCACAAAATTTAACCTTGGTCACTTGTATATTTCGAGTATTAAAGGTAGAGTATGTAAGATTTTTAATATTTTCTAAATAAATTAACTAATAAAATAACTACAATCATAATTAGATAGTTTTTTAAACATGTAGGTTCCAGTCTGTCCATATTTGATGTGTTATTAAATTACAAGTTTAATGAATGACAAAGACCCTTCTTGAAGGTTTTCTGACCAGTAAAAAGAAAAGTACTTTTTTTCCACCAGTAGGGTGAGTATAAGCCCATTTATTGCAGAGCGGCTCTGAGCGACAGCTCACAAGCGATTCCTGCTCTCATTGGAGCTGGCAAGGAGGAGGGGTGAGTTTTGCTCATTACTGCCAACCTGTGGTCGTTTGTGGAGGTAGCAGTTTTGTGGTTTTGCTCATGACCTGGTGGTGGAAAGAATTACCTTGAAATCTTACATACCCTGCCTTTAAGTCATGAGTGTATTTCTTGCCCATTTAAAACACATTCATAGTCAATAACTGGCTTGCATGTGGAAATCCGTGGACACCCAACCACCATATATTAGCTTTTCTGTTTATATTGTGAAGGGCCACACTGTGAACATGATCAATAGAGCATCCTTTTTAGAAGGAGGTATGAGTACACACAAACTTCAAATGAAGTTAGTATTCAAGTATACATCTAGAGAACCTTGAGTATGGCATCTGATCATGACATTAGCAATAAATTGGCCCCACTTGACTCTCATGTACTTGAATACATAAGATAAACAAGTTTGTCTGAACAGTTTATTTCTTGCACGACCAGTGGATGATAATAAAGAAACAGATGTCATATCCTACAACAGCTGAAGCAAACAGCTGATTTCATAGCCTCCATGGATCAGACTGCAATATCAAATTTATGCTGTTATAAAGACATGTTGAAAGAATAAACTAGTTAAAGGAATCAAGAATAAGAACATCTGAATTTATTTCTTCCTCTTAGTCTCATTTACAAACATCCAACAACAGTCTCAAATACATTCCACCATAGAGTGGAGGAGTATTTAGAAACTAATCTAATCATGAATCATCAGTGAGGCTGAGATCTCTTTTTCACACATTCATAATCATACATTTACAGCTACACAGGTACCAAGTCTCATACACACATGACACAGATTAAGACCAGTTAACCAATGGAAAGTTCAAAACACAGTTGCTTGTATCTGCAAACCATACTGGGAAGGTTGGTGTGGGTACACAGAGAGGGATGTTTAAGTAACTATAAAGGTTTTTATCTAAAAAGAGCTGTCTGTACTAGCAGCTGTGCGTGGATGTTACGCCTGCCTCATAGGTCTTCTTACTGTCCTCATGTTCAGCAGCTCGTGTGTGTCACAGAAACTTTGACCGTTCATCTAAAAACTTGTGACTGTTGGGTTTCTTTAAATGTTCTGGTGCATCAGGAACACATTGGCTGAGATGACAAAGAGCAACAGATAATGCTGTTAGAGCACAAAGGCCTGGAGTCAGAGGACCACAGAGAGAACAAGACCACAAAGGAGACAAATGACAGTGGAATAGCGTGATGGTGTCCGCTTGGTCTTATTGTGCGTTTGTGCCTGCGTCTATTTGTGTGTGAAGTGGTCCAGACACTCTGTCAAGGCGGTGTCACGAACACATATTGCGGCCCCATTGTTGGCCTGTTGAGATTTAGCTGGCACTGGTTACGCTGACCGTGAAGTCTACGGATGCTCGCCGTGGCCTTGTCAGATCAGCCATGACTCTGCCCACTGCATGTGCTACAAGCAGGGGTGACCTTTTGCTGTGCATGGCCCTGGGAACATTTGTGTGTGTCCATGTGTCCGTGTGTCTATCCAGAGCTGGAGGCAGGGAAAGTCCCTGCCTGCACTGTACCAGGGAGTTGGAGGGGACACCTCATTCATTTGTGTTTGGATAAGTTTGTGTCATTCTCGGAGTTCCCCGTCAGAGTGAGAGGAGTTGGTCTGAAAAATCTGTTTCATCACACTTTTACAAAATCTGACTTCGCTCATTCACATTGCGCGCAAAAAACTTTCTTGATTGAAATGATTATTGAAAATATTAGAAATGTTCTTGTTAGCGTTTGATGCCGTATTTAGCTCATTTTTGCAGCAGACATAGAAAACATGTCAACATTACACAGGCAGGCCAGATCATGTCTTTCAGAAACTGGCTTTACAAACGATGCGACTTATTGTTCCATCATGTTAAATTGTTGCATAATTTTAGTACTATGGCATTATATGTTGCACTAAGCTGTGCAGTGTAGTGCAGTTTTACTTCACATGGTTGTTCCATGCTTCCTTTTTAACAAAACATTGTATCTCTGGAAGTGTGTGGGTTTTGCTGTTTATGCTGCAGTTTACCTGCAGTCTGCTGAAAAAAAAAAAAATCTTTAAACCTATACTTGGGGTTGCCAAGCATGTTCATGTTTTCAATAATTCCACAAACTGTGTGTGTGATCCATCCACCGTAAGGAGATATTAGTGGTTTGTGTGGTAAATTGTTTGCCAGACTTTTTAGTGACATCAGAGATTAAAGAAGTGTTTTTGTGTGCGCTCTGTTGTTTACGCGTGTCGTGCAGAGATGATGATTCTCTCTGACCAACCAGCGATCTGCAGGGTTTGCATGCTACTGCAGTGTATCATCCGGTCTGACTTGGAACCTCGACTGCAGCGGCATGAGAAATAGTATCAGTTCAGCTGTGACGGTTTTGTTGTGACCAAGTTTAATTTTTTGGATTGTGAATATCTTCTGGTTTTGTTGGGCCTGTTGAAGCTTAATTATGTTCTTTATTATGTTGGCTAAACTGTTTTTACTTTGAGTGCTTTTTAGCTCCACCAAAGAGGTTTTGGTTTTACTGGTGTTTATCTGTTTGTTTGTTTGTTTGTGTTCAAGATAATTCAAAAAGTTAAGGACCGATTTTAATTAAATTTTCAGGAGTTGTTGCAAATGTGAGGAGGAAGAACTGATTTAATTTTGGTGGTGATCCAGATCACCATTTTGACCTAGGATTTTTTTTGAAGGATTCTTTAAGACTGCTTGGTGGAGGTTTGCGCTTTCCAAGTGCTTTTCTTATCTAATAATGTTCTGTTGTAGTTGGCTTTATTTCCTGATTTATGTTTTCAGGAGTAATTCCACTCCTGCGATTAACTTTACTGTTCCCACCTGTGTCTTCCCAAGTTCTGCATATTTATAAATTCAATTTTTTACTGTTCTTTCCATTATTGATGTGTTTTTAGTCAGTTATCGTTTCTTATTTTGTCTTTTGTATTCAACTATTGCTGATTTTCTTTCCACCTGTCAGGCAGTTGGCTTTTTATTTAAAGTGGAACTATTATGTGCATTTCAGGCTAATTTATTTTTATTTCTGAGACAAGAAGGGCTGGGATTGATGGAGTTATTGTCACAAATCGCTTTATTTACTTCAGACCGACCCTCTCCGTAGGCTGTCAGATCAGCCTGTGGGCAAAACGAGTGGATTGAGACTCTTCCGCATTAAGCCCCGCCTCCCGCCACTGCACTACATCGGGAGCGCGCACCACACCTGCTTTCGCCATCATTGTAACATCTCATAAACAGAAGGATTAGGCTAATATGAACTCAAAAAAAAAACACAATGTCAACACATAGCATACAGCCCTACATGTTGGAGCCTGAATCAGACCCTGAAAACAAAGTGGAAAACAGCAACCCACAGCAACGAATGCAGCAGGATGTCTCTCTTTGGTAAACTCACCAGCCATCGTTGGAAATAACTTTATCCCACGTTTTCCACCCGCCTGATGTATTTGTACATGCCCTTGTTAACCAGTAGAAGGTAACCAATCACCGAACCTTATCCCCCGGGACGTCACAAGGATTTCCAAGTAGAAAAAACTCTCTAAAACGACGCGTTTTTCGTTGCCATGGAAACCGAACGGAGAGCGTGCTGGAACTCAAACTCAAACTCAAACATGCGTTTAGGTGATAAAAAACAGTGCTGTTCACATGTCTGATGAGGATTCAACACTGTAACACTGTAGAAAGCTCAGAAAACTCCAAATACCATAATAGCACCCCTTTAAGTCTAGTTTTCTATTCACCAGTGGAGAAGTACCTTGCTTTCTTTTCCATGTGTGGGCAAGGCTCAACAAGTGTTGCAGCTTCTTCTAGTTGCTATTAATTTTCCTTAACTCACTGTTTTTAATGAGCGATCACAAGTAGCCTGTTAAAAATCACACATTCCCAAGTTAAGTGCGCTAATGACAGCATGCTAAGACGACACCATGTAGTTTGAGTTATTTTTTAATTGCAGTTGCTACGTTAATGTGATCATTTTAGTTTGTAATCTTCAAATTTCAGTAATTTCTGAGAAATATTTCATGTTTTCACAATCTATTATTAATCTACCATTAAAAATGCCAAATTTATAACTTTTTGCATGAAGAGCAAAAAAAAAAAAAAAAAAAAAACTTCATAAAAATTGAAATAAGTTTCTGCTTTGTGGATAGCACTGACTTACGTTTGCCACAAATTAAATTAAATCAAATAAAAACATGGTGAACACTCATTTCTATTGAACACATTTTCTTGTGGTCTGTTGCTATGTTTTTAGGATAGTGGGACATTGAACCAAAAGCTTCGCTCTACCTAAACTCACAAATGTTCCCTAAACAGATACTATCCACCATGACAAGCCACACATCCCTTTTGTGCATCTCCATGCTGTAAATATGCTTTCCTCCATACATGCTTGTTAATTAGCTGTGTTCCATATCTTGCTGTGTGTTTCTTATGCCAAACAGATCCCCTGTCCTCTCTCTCCCAGCACTGTCCAGCGCTGTGTGAGAGCTAATTGGCAGCTCGCTAGCCTGCCGCGACGGTGATCATGCAAATGTATTGGTGCTTACCAATAGCCAGGCCCATCAAAACATTACGACGGCCATTACCCAGAGCTGGGGCTGGTCTAACGAACATATGCTCCTCCGCCCGACAATCTCTCCCCCAATTCCTAAACTCTTATTTATGTGTTTAATTTAATGTGCGAGGGAAGAATTTCCGAAATTAAATTTGGTTTTCGTTGGTGCCTCAAGAGAGTGGCAGTGTTATAATAACATGGTAATTTTTTACACGTCTTTATGAGAAATGAGAAAATTAATTCTTTTTGACAAGCTGTAATTATTGGGCTTGGAACAGTTGCAGCTGAACAGTTTGGGCTGTGGTAGCCTGGCAGTGAGCTGAAAGAGGGTGGGGGTAGGGTTTGGAGAGACAGAATGGAACAACGCTGAGAGAGAAAGACAGAGTTTAGTAGTGTAGCCTGAATAAAAAATAAAAAAAAAGGCACAAAAGAGGGGGAAAAAAAGAGTGTGAGTGGAAGGACAAAAAGAAAGGGCAAAAGGTGGCAGAAGGATGGCTAAAAGATCTGAAGTTTAGGTAAAGTTGGATTGCAACAAGGGAAAAAAAGTGAAAACTGGGATTAAAAGTTGGGGAGAAAGAAAATTTTTTAAAAAGAACTGAAGGGTATGAGGAGTGTATGGGTACAGGGGACATAAGTAGACTCAGTTCGAGGAAGAAAAGGGAGTTGCAGGGGGAGAGAAATATGGGAAGAAGCAAATAAAGGAGGAAAAATGGGGAGAAAGAGCTGAGGACAAGAAATGGTTGGAAGGAAAACAACAAACAAAAATGTTTTGTTTGTTTGTTTTGTTTTGAAATGTTAAACATATAGTTTACACAGAGGGACAGATGATGGAGAAAAAGAACATGATGGGACAGGAAAGGACAGACATGATGGGAAATGAGAATAAAAATGGATTTCTGTGTGTGGAGCAATGTGATTAAGATGCAGTGAAGGCATAAACTTTATGTTGACAAGCTTTTTAAAAAATATTTTGTTTTATTTCCCATCAAAAGAAAAAAAAAAGTTGGAACACTGGAAACATCAAAGACTCGTGGACGTTCTTGGCAACGTTTAACCAACTTCAGCTCAGTTTATTCAGCAAAGTAAGACGCGAGTTGAGGTAAAGGAAGAAAGCGGAACTACGTAGTAGAAGGCATGAGCTGCCTAAAAAACAAAAGGAGAAGAAATGATGAAGTTAGAAATGAAAAAAAAAAGCAGAGGGGGTTGATGTATGGATAAAGAATAGACAAGCATACATCAGTCACAGACACAGATGGTGAGATATCTGTGCATCTCCATGCTGTAAATATGCATGGTGTGGATGATGGAGGTGGCAAAGCAGATTTAGGAGGAGACTTGATCAGAGGAGAATGGTGTAGGTTGAGATTATATTCTGAGGAGAGAGGAAGAAGATGCAGGTGAGGAGTCACGCCTCCGAGTGTTACATCAAGTAAGAGTCCCTGTCTTCTTGTCTGATGTCATCAGAGGAGGATCCTCTCCAGTACCACCAACTCCTCCTGTGTCAAGGTTACAACACATTAATATTCAGTCTATAGCTGGCTGGCCTCACTCCAGGCCTTCTTAAGCTGTCTCTATCTCACTCACACATATTCAAAGCACCAGCATCTGCTCACACTTGCAGTGCTGCGTCTTCTTCAAGCACTGGCATGCATTCACACACTCATCCCAGAAGCTCACACACATGCACAACTTCCTCCTCGCCGTTCCACCATGTGCTGAATGTAGAACATGATACTGATATGATGCAGCTAGGCCCTCGTTTCTATGTGCATATCCACTCAGGCTGCTTTAACAGCAGTCTTAACGGCTTCACTCTGACTCATTGGTGACCCACTACCGGTATGCATGCGTTTTTACAGAGTTTCACTGCCTTAAAAGGAGAACCAGTGTTTCCGTTCACCCTTCTTTCCACGTGCGTGTGTGTGTGTGTGTATCTCAGTGGTTGCTTGTAAAAAGCACAAGTGCAGGGGACTTTAGAGGTCATGATGAAATAAAATCCTGCTGCATCCACCACTGTTTATATTGTAGAAGTGCAGTTATCATTTAACATTATTTTAAATGGAAGTTAAAGCGCTGGATGTGGAGACATGGAAGATGTATGTATGTTAAAGAATGTGATGACTTGGGTGTGTGTACACATAAATATCTATGTGTGTTCTTTTAAAAACCTTTTCTGTTTATTTGCTGAGCATGTTCCATTTTGTCCTGCGCTGTTAAATGTTTCATCCTAGCAAAGGCATGATGGGACCCCCAAGGGATGGGGCATCTGCCCACCCAACCACACGCTGAATTATACATGACAGCACAGGACAAAAGTGTGTGACTGTTTGTGTGTGTTTGTGCATTTGAAGGTGTCACAGAGAGAAGTGTCCACTTTGTAGCGTGACTGTAATCTATTTCCGATCTTCACTGAAGTGTTTTCGGTCTTCATCTTTGTGGCCTGTGATGCCCTTGTGTGCGTGCAAATGTTTGTATAACTTACTGTTACGGTAAGAAACTTAATTCATTTTTTAACGGGTAAATCAAACAGAGTGTAGTTTACCCAGGGACAGATAAGCATTGCCATAAAACCGCACTTTTCTTACCCAGAAGAAAACCTGCAGCAGCACATTCTGCTTAATGTAAACTCTATTGGTAAATGTGCAAATGAAGAAAATGAAAGCAATGAAACAGCTTCTGATAAATGATACCGATATATTATATTGAGAGATATTTGATGATGTAAACTGTTGCCATAAATGATTTAGTTTTGATCTGTCTTTCTGCAGATCATCTCATTCTAAAAACCAAGTTTGAAAGGAAACCAATTTTTTATAAGTAGCTGCAAGGACACTAAGATGGCACCTATATTATACCATGTGCTCATCAGAGTTAGCATACAGTTTAGCTGGTTTTTGCACATCTGCTTATCAGGAGATTCCCACTAATTCAATTCCAATTCCTATTACAATTAACAGAAGTTGTAATCTGTACTATCAGCAGCAGTTAGCAGGCGACTTTCTTGACTGTAATCCAGATGTTTGGCGCCTCATAGTCATTGGTGGAAGCAGAATCACACATTCTGTGTTAAACGTTTGACTTATATAATAGTTTTGAATTTAATTAAATGACAATTGTTGCAATATAAATATACATATCAGAGTTTTTAGACTTCATAAACTAGAGTAACCTCCTGTACTGTTTGTTGGTCCACTGAAGCAAAAGGACTGATTAATTTCTATGTTCTCTGTCTGTGTGCGTACATGTGTCTGTGTATGTGTGTGTTTGTGTATGTGCATGTTTTTTTATGTGTGACATCATGTTAATAACTAAAAGCCCAATCATATCCTGTTGGTCTGCTCAACATCACTTAAAATGTGTGACTATTTGAGTTTCTGAAGTTAGCTCTAAGCTAATTTCTAGCTGCTTCAGAGATACTGGAACTGATGAACATATTAAAAAAAAGGGGGAAAAAAGGGTACCTTCTTTTTTTCTCACTTGTTTTATATAGATTAATATGATTTGGATAAAAACTTTAACAGAACTTTTAACATAATTTTTCAGTGCCAGTACTGTAATCCTTAACTCCAAAAAAGTATACACACCCACACAGTGAAAATGACAAGTTGCTGTTGTCCTCTTTCTGAAGAATAAGTCTGTGATCATTGTTGCTTGTTTTGCTTTGATCTGCTTTCAGTTTATTGGACTGATATGATCAGGAGAGCACACCATACTTGTTTATATGATTTACTAAAGTGTTTGATCCAATCAGTGACCGATTTGGTGTCCTGGGCAAGAATTTAGCTGGCAGCCTCTCATATCGCTGTCAATGTCACAGAAAACATTTACACAGAATACTTACACAAAAAATACTAAATACTGTACATATTGAAGATTTCCTTTCCCTCAGGTAGAAATCAACACATAAAATGAAACTGATGAAATAAGTGACAAAATCTGAATTAAATAAGTTATTGCAAAGAAAAATGTGCTGTTTACACAAAACAACTTGAAAACTAGCGAGGTCATATGGACAGACACAGCAACATGCACTGATGACTATAAAGAGGAAGCAGAGACCACTTGGTTTAGTCTTGACTTTTTATCTTTACTGTGATCCAACAGAAGAAGGTGTCTACATGTTGATTGTGATAATGGCCTCAACGACACCTTAACTAACTCACTTTACAGTCTTATCCTTCGACATTTTCTAAATGCAAAGTCATTTTAATGTCATTGTAAGACAGCTGTTTTATGACAATTTGGTTTTTGCTTATCCTGTAAAGCCCACCCAGATGTTCTTGTATCTTGTATCTTTAGTAGGTTAGAATAAACTAGAACTTAAAGAGCATAATGCAAGTTAAAGCGGTATGTAGAAAAATACTCTAGGAAATGATGTTGAATAAAAACACACTTATTTGGGCTTTTTGAAGGTGGTTTCTGCAAGAATTTTAGTTCTGACCACAAGACAGAAAAAAAGCACCCCTGCTGTAAAATGTACCGCCCTGCAAGGAGCGCAGTGACATCATCTTGCCTGTAGATGACGTGTATTCACTATTACCCTTAAAAAGATTAAATTCTTTTCTCCAGTATAAATAAATTACTGCATTCGCAAGAGCTCAAAATTACAAAGCAAGAATGGCTCCTACATTTAACAGATTTCCTTTGCTTTCTAAGTTTACATTAAAAATGGCATCACGAAGCACCGTTCTGTGGATATCTGAGTAGGAAGAAAAGAGAACACAAACCATTGGAAGTTTGCCATGCTCCTTCTTAAGAAAGGTGTCATGGTCCGATGGCGTCTTGCTACTAAGTAGCTGGGATGTCTATTGCTAACCTGCTCATACTCCCCCTCCCAGGTAACGGTACAGCTGGCTGGGTGAATGCAGCAAGATTCCAGTTTACAGAAAATTATATGATATTTAGAGACTTTCTATCTCATTATGTTACAGTACATCTGTCTTTTCCTCCTCTTTCCTTATCCTTTCCCAGGGAGCTGGATTGTTTTACCCTTTTAGACATTTTTTCTAACTGGGTGTAACGAAGCAGTTGCCCGTTACATAAAATGTTTTGAGTAATAAAGGAAAATATAATAAAAACTTTAAAGTAAATTGCATGGCACATTTGGGTTTAGTTGTTTGGGCAGATTTGCACTTTATTCAGTTTTTTTTTTTTTAATTTTTTTTTTTTTTACCGTAAATATTTGTAGAATCACACTAATGTTTGTTTGTTGATAATTCCTGATGTATGTAATTTGTCTTTCGGATATCTGTGAAAGAAAATAATTGATGTTTAATAGCAGATGATGTGTGTAAATGTGCAGATGTGGTAGATGGTAAAATGGTCTTTAGCTCACCTGGCTGGTGTCCTAGTCCTGGGTGTTCAGGCAAATGTTTCCCTTAATGGCCTGACCACTATAAAAAGGTGGGTGGGGCTTAGACTGAGGGCACTTGGGTTTAGGTTGGGGAAATGGTTTTAGATTTAGTTATGTATATTTATATTATCTGTAGGTAGTTTGTTTTTGTTTTTTTTAAAAAAAAAAAAAAATATATATATATATATATATATATATAATCCATCTAGGCAGTTATTTTTGGAATGTATTAAAATGTTCTTTTGTTTTTTTTAATGGGAAGCAACTCTGTTGGTGGAAGATGGTGTGGCCAATCAGCAGCAGAGGATATAAAATGGGGCCATGTGGCTCATTGGCGAGGGCTGCTGGTGGAGGCTAAGCTGCTCCACAACAGTCTGGTGTGATCCCCTGGTCTATAACTTACCCCTGCACAAATAAAGACATTTGGATTGGAGTCTTTTTTGTGGGTTTCACTGATTCCAGCCGCTCACACAGGCAAGCATTCTTCACACTCAGTATCCATCAATCTCCAGGTGTTGGGATTATGTCTGATCAGAATCACCCATCTCGCCTCTTGACCCACTCCCACCCTCCCAAAAGAGAGGCAGTGTTCAGGGAAGCAACCCAGAAAAAAATGCCTTTCCAATTATTTAGCCATAGTAGACTGTTTCTATTTAGCTATATTGTTGTGGGTTTATGTAATATGTCCAAATTAATGATAAAAAATAGTTTATTTTTGTCTCGTTTGTGGCGCCCTGTGGACCACACACCCTTAGCATTTGCCCATCCAAAGGGCTCCGTCTGAATGTTATGTATAAGAACCTAGAAAGTAACATACACAATCATCCTGCAGTAGACTTTTATAACGACATATGAGTGGAAAATGCCCACAGTCATTTGACCTCCACATGTGTAAGGAAAGAAGATCAAACATTCATCAAAATCAGAAAACAAGTTAAAATACCATTTTATAACGTAAAACTACCGCAAGTCTTTTGCTATTCACATCCATATCCACAGTTAACTTGTTAACACACAGTTAATGCACTTCTGAGAGTGGGTCTTGGTCTAACTTAGATTTCACAACATTTTAGGAGTGATCAGGAAGAACTTGTGTACACAGGAATTATAAAAAAGGATTCTACACAAGGTCTGTGATCTCAACAGTTTTCTTGTCATTTTAGCTCAAATTTTACTCAGGCTGAGTGTTAAGTAAAGGTTAAGTGGCAGCCTTTTGTTTTTCCTCTTCAAAATGCTATTTCTTGCTGAAGACAGCATCTCAAGTAAATTGACATCCATCACTGCAGAGGGAAGCTATGAACTCATTTGTGTCAGCTGTTATTTTGCATTTACATTTTTGAATTGTTCTGTCTCTCTTGAAATTTGCATTAGGCTCTTCATCTCTGTTCGCTCTTCTTCAGGTTTTTGTGGCCAATAGATGCAATCCTTACAAGATAACTCATTTCATTGAGGCAACTTTGTTTTGCTCAAGTTTGACTAAAACATGTCCTTTGCAGTATTATACTTCAAAAGAGACCAAAAATTTGATTAAAAAGAAAAAAAAAGGAAGCTTGTATCTCAACAATTGGAAAACTTACCCCAACCACATTAACATGGTCTTGTGTGCAGGTATGTCTATGCGTTCTGCACCTGAGGTCTTCCTTCCTTAGCTAATGAAAGCCTCATTTCCTCATGCAAATGATGCTGCTGTTAACCCCAATCAGGGAGGTCGCTGCGTGTGCATCATTCCCATACCTCCCTGAGTGCTAAGCTGGCAGCACACAATGGCTACCACTCCTCCATAGGCTCACAGGTAATTACTTGAAGGCAGAGAGGGAGAGGGCCAGGAAAGCCACGGCTTCAGGTAGGTGTTTACGTCAATGCCGCATTTTACTTTGCTTTTTTTCTGTTTATGCTAAACACAGGGATGGGTTACACATAGGGTCAAGTGTAAGTGCTGTCTCCTGCCACATCATTCCATCCAAAACACACACACATTGACAAACCACTCACCAAGTAGCAGGTAATTACAGCATATAAGTGACTCTGCTATATTGGAAGTTCTGGCTTTCTGTCTGCTGTAGCAGCTAACTGGCTACACCAAATGTCTCTTCCACGAGTTTCACCTGTTGTGTGTCGGGGTATTTCCATACTGTTCCAAGTCTGGTTTTTTGACAGCAGCCATGAAAAATGGCCCTGACATCATTATAAAACAACCACATGCGTGACTGTTTTTCCATTTTGTACCAACTTTCACACAACCTCACTGCCTTGCTGACTTGTTCATGAGACAAAAAAATAGAAAACTAATTTCCTTGGCGTGAAAGTTAAACCCAGTATGAGGCGCTTACTGAAGTCATGCTATTCAGCTTGCAGAATTCCCCTAAAATCTGGACATCATGATATCATAACGTTGACATTACAGCATTCAGTGATTAACGAGGGATTGTAAAGAATTGCAACTGTGGTTAAGTTAGTCTTGTCCACTTGATCAGTGTCACACCCCAGTCGGGTTTTTAAAAGGAGATCTTTGTCACCCCTTGTTCGAATTTCTCTCCCCACATCTCCTGACTTTTTCTATTAATTTAAAATGGACTGTTATATAAATCAATGATGCAGGCATGTAAGTTGATGTTTCACTCTGAAATGGAAGTTTCATCATAAAACCAAATAGTGCGCTACTTGTTTTTTTTCCTTTTTTTTTTTTTTTGAAAGGTTGGTCTCTGTTTGTATAAACAAAACAGCTGCCAAAGATGTGTTGCAACTCACACAGAATAGTGTTTAAACCTTTATTCCCATCCCCTGCCAGAGCAGTGGGCCACATTTTCCACCATCTAGAGTTTAAATACCTGCAGCCAGGGAGGAGATGTTCGGCATGATGTTTATGATAGCCACATATAAGCTTTTGTTTTTGTTTTGTTTACATTTTACATTTAATTGACACTTTACTTGGTACTTGGTACACTTTACTTAACTTGGTCTTACCTAATCGATTGGGGTATATTTTTCTGCAAAAGAACCTGGAACACTGTAAAAGCGTGCTTATAAAAGAACTTCCAGATTTACATATAAAAGCCTTGTTTGCCCTGTTATGTTTCAATCTTAGGATAATGTGGAGTTTTGTTATTTTCAGGTTAGCTCTGTAAACTTAAAGCTTAGTTTGTTCTCTTGCTGTTGTCATTGAAAAAAAAAAAAAATGTTGATAATTCTCTCTGCCAATTTTGTCTCCTGGATAGAATAATTTGGGGCTATTTTTTTCAGTAATTTCAACATCTAAAGTTATGTTTACTTGCCTATTGGAAAAGCTATGGAGATCCAAAGACAAAGATGGGGCAGCAAATTACACGCACACAGATATACATACATATATATACATATATATATACATATATATATATATATATATATATATATATATATATATACATATATATACATATACATATATATATATACATATATATACATATACATATATATATATATATATATATATATATATATATATATATATACATATACATATATATACATATACATATATATATATATATTATATATATATATATATATATATATACATATACATACATATACATATATATATATAAATACATATACATAAACATATATACATATACATATATATATACATATACATATACATATATATATACTTATACATATACATATACA